>NW_024870720.1:5875000-6550000 GCF_019054845.1 Dipodomys spectabilis | reverse complement strand
TAACCAAATGTGATTAGTTGAAGGGGCTAGTTTAGGGAAGTTGACTAGTTAACATAAATACCCAACTGGTTAATACCAGCACTATGTCACAAGTGGCTAGTTATCAGTAGCATCTAAGAGAAAAGGACTAGTTTACACTAGTACTTATGCATAGATGACTAGTAACATTTGTACTTGTATAAGAAAGCGAGTTAACATGAAACTTTAAGTGTGAAGATTAGTTTGACCATGTTATTGGACAATGGCTAGTTAACAGGACTAGTAAAGCCCGCTACCTAGTTAAGGTGACCTGTTAAAACAGAAATATTTAAGAGGACTACTTAAGGGAAGACAACTAGTTGATATAACTAGTTAATACCTGGGTTGAGTTCAGACTCATGAAGGGAAGATGACATAGTAGAGTCCTTGTTAAGTGGAGTCCTTATATGATTAGTTAAGAGGACTTCTTAAGGGACATTGAGGAATTCACAGAAACACAGCTTGAAAACGACTAGTTAGCACTAGCACTTATGGATGATTCCAGGAAGATACCACTCACACAAGGGAGCTTATCAAGAAGTGATTGTGGGCCAAATGGAATCTCCCAGAAAACCAGCATTTGAGAGAAGCCAGGCAGGAGTGGGCAGTTGCTTTTGCAGGTTTGCAGGTTTGCAGGTGTGTAGGTTTGCAGGTGTGTAGGTTTGCAGGTGTGCAGATGTACAGGTGTGCAGGTGTGCAAGTGTGCAGGTTTGCAGGTGTGCAGGTGTGCAGGTTTGCAGATGTGCAGGTTTGCAGGTGTGCAGGTGTGCAGGTTTGCAGGTGTGCAGGTGTGCAGGTTTGCAGGTGTGCAGGTTTGCAGGTGTGCAGGTGTGCAGGTTTGCAGGTGTGCAGGTTTGTAGGTGTGCAGGTGTGGAGGTTTGCAGGTGTGCAGGTGTGGAGGTTTGCAGGTGTGCAGGTTTGTAGGTGTGCAGGTATGCAGGTGTGCAGGTATGTAGGTGTGCAGGTGTACAGGTTTGCAGGTGTGCAGGTTTGTAGGTGTGCAGGTGTGCAGGTTTGTAGGTGTGTAGGTTTGCAGGTGTGCAGGTGTGCAGGTTTGCAGGTGTGCAGGTTTGTAGGTGTGCAGGTGTGCAGGTGTGCAGGTGTGTAGGTGTGCAGGTGTACAGGTTTGCAGGTGTGCAGGTTTGTAGGTGTGCAGGTGTGTAGGCTATGTACGCATAGCGAGAGCCTGTCTCATATATAAATTAATAAATAAGTAACTTTCCTCAGAAATTGTCCTGTTCCTCATTTTTTGTTTTTACTACATTACTTTGGTTAGTTTTAATAAAAGGATTTATGTGCAAAAGAAATGATAGTTCTCTCTGAATCCATAAACTCCACGAGATTTGATAGCCAATTAATTGGTAGCAATATAAGCAGGAAGTGATTTTTTTTTTTTTTTGGGTCCGGTCATGGGCCTGAACTCTGGGCCTGGGCACTGTCCCTCAGCTCTTCAGCTCAAGGCTAGCGCTCTACCACTTGAGCCACAGCGCCACTTCCGGCTTTTTTCTTTTTGCTTATGTGGTGCTGAGGAATCGAACCCAGGGCCTCTTGCATGCAAGGCAAGCGCTCTACCACTGAGCCACCTTCCCAGCCCAAGGAAGTGATTTTTTTAAAGGTACTAAGTAAAGCCAAACGTATTTTCCTTGAAATAATCTCATCCCCTAGGTTTTAAATATAAGGGGGAAAATTGCCCCCTAATTGAATAATTACAAACCACTCAATCTAAAAAGCAGCTCCCTAACCTGCATCTTTAAGAACATTTTTGTGTGTGTGTGGCGGGGGGGAGGGGGGGGGGGGTCGTGGGCCTGAACTCTGAGCCTGAGCACTGTCCCTCAGCAATTCAGCTCAAGGCTAGCCTTCTACCATTTGAGCCACAGCGCCACTTCTGGCCTTTTCTGCTTATGTGGTGCTGAGGAATCAAACCCAGGGCCTCATGCATGCAAGGCAAGCGCTCTACCACTGAGCCTCCTTCCCAACCCCTCAAGAACATTTTTATCATCCTGAACTCAGCCACAGAATGAACTTAGGGGTAAGGAACTGTACCAAAAGGAAAAGAGGAAGTTGAAGTTGGATTCTTCCTGACATATACAATGCTTTTGCCTCTGACTTCAAGAACTGTGTTCATGGAGAAGTGTCCAGATTTTTTTTAAATCTGTGACTGTCTTCTAATTTTCTCAGTGCAGGGCTGATGTCTTTTCTTTGAGAGGAGAGCATCCGTTTTTCTCTTCTTTTGGAAAGTCAAGGTCAAACTGATAGCCTGCTCAGCCACATTCTTTCCTGTCCAGCATCCTATCAAAAAAGGAGACTATTCTAGCTAGCTAGATTTCCTAGGCCAAAAAAAGGAAGCCCAGTGCAGAATGGAGGATGATATTGTCTGACCCGCCTCCCAAGTGAGAGGCTACAGTCCAAAATACCTCTCGAGGGAATCCCAGAAGTGTGCCAGACACATGAGCAGATCACAATCTGTGTCAGGTGCCCAGGAGTAGAAGTGGGAGACTCAGAAAGCCACATGCAAGCCCAGTAGCATGGCTCACACCGGTAACCCCAGCAACTCGGGAGGCATAGGTAGTAGGGCCTGTAAGTCTGAAGTCAGCCCTGGACAAAAAGCGTGAGGCTCTATCTAGAAAACAACTGAAGCAAACAGGGCTGCTGTGCGTAGCTCAAGTGACAGAGCACTTCAACTCCCAAGTGTGGCCAGAAAAAGAAGACGTAAGCAAAAGTTACATGTGCATATTAGGTGTCTGTATCTGCAGCCATGAATAAATACAGCTCTATCTTTCCAAGAAGGGAGCCTCAACTGGAAATCCCCCAGACCCAATAAGTCTTTAATTTAATCAGAATAGTTTTTCCCCCCTTTTTTTTTGCCAGTCCTGGAGCTTGAACTCAGGGCCTGGGCTCTGTCCCTAAGCCTCTGTGTTCAGGCTTAGTGCTCTACCATTTGAGCCACAGCATCACTTTTGGCTTTTTTTTTCCTGGGTAGTTTATTGGAAAACCAGCCCAGGTTGGCTTTCAGCTGCAATTCTCAGATTTTAGATTCCTGAGTAACTAGGATTACAGGCATGAGCCACCAGACCTGGCAGTATAGTTTCTATTTAAAAGATGAAATAGACGGCTAATTGGCTGATTGACTAATATAGAAGTCAGATGTAAATATATACTAATTCCTGGAACCCTGTGAGGCACTGAATTACTCTAAATCTTAGTTTACTTATCTGTAAAATGGGTTCTTTTTCTCTCTAGAAACATCCAAAGCATCAATCAGGCAGTGTATGGAAAATGCTTATTAAATGACAGAAAGTGAGGCCAGTACTCAGGATCGATGACCAGTCCTTGTATCTAGAGAATGGCTAGAATAGCTGGCAGGCAAAATGGGATGGCAGACAGACTGGCTGGATGGAAGGTTCCAGTCCACATCCTGTAAATGGATACCTTCCCACAACAATGCACAAGCTTAAGTGGGATCAAATCACCTGTTGGTCAGATATTTCCACGTTACTATGGGGTGGGGGAGAGTGCTGGGAGCCCAAGAAGGCAGCAGCCTGATTTCCTGGTTCAAAAAACATCACACCTGTGAAATTCTATCCAGGTGGGAAACGCTTCCCTCTCCTGAAGTCACAGTTTGTGATCAAGTTCTTTCTCCAGGTCACTGGGAGGTCATCACCTTAAGGAAGACAGCAGCCAGGAGGCCCATAGCCGGCCCAGGAGTTCAGCTGCACAGCCTTTGCATGTGGAGCCCTCCTTTGAAGGACACTCCTTCCAAGCCAGATGCTCTGTGTATATCTACTTCTTTAATACTCTCCCAGCCCTCCTGGGAGCTGGGATAACAAGCCAGTTAAAGCCCAGAATCTCAGGCACAGCAAAGCCCAGCCCAGCCCCTGTCAGATCCAGGTTGTGAAGTGCTGGAGTTCTCAAATGTCTGTGCTGTTTGTTTCCAATGAGCTCTCCTTTGCCAGAAACCATTCACCCCTCTCTCCCCAACCCCACAAGTTTAGATTGTGTCTGAGAATCAAAATAGGCTTGAGACTCGTTTTTTTTTTGTTTTTTGTTTTTGTTTTTGTTGTTGTTTAATCACTTGCTTAAGAGCTGCAGAGTCACAAATCAGGCCATCCCTTTGCTCCAAGCTCTGCAGAGCATTCTCCCAGCTCTCTTCTCTCTCTGCTTTTACCCCAGTTCCTGCTTGGACATTCCCAGTGGCCTGTCAAACAATTGAGCAAAGTAGTTTCCATCTGTCGCTTGGTTAAGAAACCGCGGTCATCAGGAGCAGCTGGTTGGAGCAAGAGTGCCACCTGGTGGAAGTTCTGGGTCACTGCCAACATAAATTCCTAAAGCCAAAGTGAGCAGCGTGGTGGGTGGGACACAGTACAGAGGCTAAGCGAGGCTCCCGCTGCCTGCAAACACAGCTGGGCAGGTGCAAACACCCCTCAGCATTACACGGGTGCCAATTGTACTGAGATTCATGGAGCATTGAGAAAACAGAAGTTTGAGACTTGGAAGGCATATATTTCTTAGGTTCAAAGCCCAGAGCTGGGATTAGGAAGAGAGGTTGAGCTAGGCCAATACAGGATTGCAGTTCAAAGAAAGAAAGAAAGAAAGAAAGAAAGAAAGAAAGAAAGAAAGAAAGAAAGAAAGAAAGAAAGAAAGAAAGAAAGAAAGAAAGAAAGAAAGAAAGAAAGAAAGAAAGAAAGAAAGAAAGAAAGAAAGAAAGAAAGAAAGAAAGAAAGAAAGAAAGGGAAGGAAGAAAGAAAGAAAGAAAGAAAGAAAGAAAGGGAAGGAAGGAAGGAAGAAAGAAAGAAGGAAAAGAAGGAAGGAAGAAAGGAAGGAAGGAATATTATTCATCATGAACTTTTTTGTTTTGCATGAATTTTGTCTTTAAGGAAACCGTATTAATAACCAGGTTCAGGCCTATCATCCAGCTACTCAGAGGCCAAGATCTGACATATCACTGCTCAAAGCCAGCTTGTGCAGAAAAGTCACTGAAACTCTATTTCCAATTAAACAGCAAAAAGCTGTACTGGAGGCATGGTTCAAGTGGTAGAATGTCAACCATGAGCAAGAAAGTCAAGTGAGAGCGGGAGGCTTTGCGTCCAACCCCCAGTACTGTCAGCACATACTATATTAAAATAAGGTGTTGCTGAATTTGAAGGGAACATGCCTTTATACGCACAACAAAGGCCTCCCTGCCTTAACTAACGCCCTCTTAAATGGAGGTTTGTTTCCCTTCAAGGCTCTGGCTATCCACAAGTGGCCCACATCTCCTGGAGAGTATCCTTAGCATCTGCCTTCACCCTTGCCAACTAAGAATGGCTCAGATTTGCTTCTGCACCTCCTATTTTACTTCACAAACCAACTCAAGTCAAAAGAGAGTAAAATGGCACATCCACTTGAATGTAACCAGAAAATCACCAGGCAAACAGAAGGGGGAAAAAAAGAAAAAGAAAGAAAACCAATTTTGCTTGATGGCTGCTCTCAGGGCAAGGCAATGTTGGCAACTGCTTCTGGCAGACAGCGCACTTGCCAGGCTTACCACCCCTGCAACGCCAAGTCTGAGATCCGGGGTCATGGAAAATCAGGGCACTTGCTCACTCTGTGCCCTCTCCTCAAACTGTAGCCACCATGAAGTCTGTCTTGGGACATTTCTTCCCCAACAGTCTCCAAGATGAATGTCCTCAACAGATCGGCTCCCACAAAGCACCGGGTCCGGACTGGGTCATTCTGGTTCCCTGACTCAAGCCCCAGGGTAGGTGGGGAGTTCTTTACCTAAAATATAGGAATGGGGGTTTACACTGCTAAAGTTTTATACAAAAATGGCTTGTCTTTTTCCTTCGCTTTTTTGAGAAACCTTTCTTTGACTCTGTGAAGGGTAAAATCAGCAGAGTCTTTATAAAATCATCAAGCTTCCTCAAGAGTCTGTTAGAAGCAGTGATGCAGCCAGGCACTGGGGGTTCACACCTGCAGTCCTAGCTACTCAGCAGGCTGCAATCAGTCGTAGACACTCAGTAGGCTGAAATCTGAAGATTGAAGTTTGAAGTGGAGGTACGGCTCAAGTAGTGGAGCAACAGCTTTGGGCAAAATAGCCAAGAAAATGTATGAACCCTCAGTTCAAGCACCAGTACCAGCACAATACCAGCACAGACAGACAGACAGACAGACAGACAGACATAAATCCAAATTGGAAAGGCAAGCACTTTTATAAGAATATAGTCCATTTTCAGAGAGCTGCTACAGTGAGGCTCTTCATTTTACATTTAATGTTCGCCACAGTCCTCCTGGCAGGTATTTTCGTTGTTTTACAGATGGGAAAACTAAGGCCGGGGCTCCTGGAGCTGTACACAGCTCTTCATCCCTTGGGAAGTCCCAAAGTTTCAGCAAATGACCTAAAAGGGAGCTTTCACTTCCTGAGCACAGGAGTGAGGACAGCATCTAAAGCAAGGCCTACCCCAGGAGAAAGGCACTAGCAGGTTAGTGTTCACTCTGCTGTTACTGGAAGAGCTACAAATACAGCCCAGGCTGAAATGCTACCATGGTCTTTTCTCCATGCCCACTCTGTCACATTGACCTACCTTGAGTGGGCATCAGGCTACGCCTTCCTTTGTCTTCTCTAGCTTTGCAGCCCTGGGCTGGGAGCATGTGGCCCAGTATGGCGTTCCTGAAGTCTGTGGCACTGCATACAGTTGAAGCCTTAGTGGCTTCCACTGTTTTCCCTAAAAGATAGGCTGGATCTCAGAATCCTCTCAACATAGCTTTCTAAGCAGCCATTACTAAGCAACCCACTTCACCTTGAGATGAAGCCCATGGGTCATCAGTGGTGTAGTAAGTGATCAATAGAATTTCATTTTCATCTTCTCTCCTGTGTGAGTTCCCTGGTGTTTCTGGAATGGATAATGGAATGCATGGTTGGAGGATATATATATATGTATGTGTATATGGATTGGTGGATGGATGATGGTAATTGATGGATACATAGGGTTCAATAGATGAAAAGGTAATGGATGGATGGCAATGGATGGATAGACAGAAGGATGATGACTAGACAAATGGATAGATGATTAAATGGATGGATGGATAGATGATAGATGCATGAGTATGAACGTGTATATGAATGGATACATGATGGATGGATGAATGGACAGATGGGTGAGTGGATGATGGACAAATGGATGATGGTGATGGATGATGTTGGAGAGATGGGTGGATGATAGATGATGAATGGATGGATGGATGGACCGACAGATGGTGGGATGGATGGATAGATGATAGATAGATAGAGATACACATACATACATATGTAGATCAATGCATCAATGGAGGAAAAGAGGGAAGAAAGAAAGGGAAACTGAGTTCTCATCTAACAGAAAAGTTGTGGTTGATGCCATTCTTTATTCTGCTGACTTCACTCTGTGCAAGTGCTTTTTTCTCATGTGAGTCCCATTGTGTGTTACAGGAACTGTAAATTTCATGGGTCATCCCGAGGCCACGGAGGATCTTTACCACCAGGACTGTATTTCTCACCCAGTCTCATTTCCTCTCCTAACCTTACAACCAGCCAGCCACTCCATACTTCCTTCTTTTTTTTTTTTTAAGCTCAAGCTGACAAAAGAAATTTCTTCTCCCACTTACATTTTTTTTTTTTGCACTCTAAGAGGAAAATACTTATATCTCCTTTGTGGGATGTAGGAATGGCCAACAGTTCAAAACTCTTCATTGTCTTTGGAGCCATCAGTGACCTTAGCCCTGTGCTGTTGACTGCTCAGAGTCTGAAACATCCCATGGTTTAGCAATGGGGAGGCAGGTGTTTTCCCCTGGATTTGGGATCTGGCTACTAAATCAATACAGCTATCATGACTTCGGAAGATTCATGCCCTTAGTAAAACAAGAGGGAATAAATGTTAAAATGTTCAGGAGAGTCTGAAGAGGAATAAAATAGCTCTCATAAAGCAACATTTTGGTGATTTGAGTGTAAGAAAATTCAGAGCACATGGATTGTGTGCTGCTTAAATATGCTTTTATTTCCCCAGAAAGAAAAAAAAATGACTGGGAAAATATAGTTCATAGAATGACATATGATGGAGGGTAACTAGGGATTTTTATGAATATCTTAGAACCACAGTAAAGTTAGGCTGTAATATTGTTTGGCCACTGGCTAGGCGAAGCTGGAAATAATGTATTTCTCAAGGACTGCTACCACAGGGGGGGCTATGGGATGAATTTTTGCTTGTCATTGTTTTCTCATTAGTCATGGTTATGATTCTGTTCACTTAACTCAGACTGAAAGACAAAGTACAGAGGGGAAGGCAGGGTTCTAGGCTATTGGCTCTGCCCCCTAAGAGAGATGGGATCTTAGGCAAGTTCATTCACCAATCTGTGCCTAAATTTCCTCATCTAGAAGAGAACGATTGGTACCTTTACCGTCTAGGTAGCACACTTAAAATAGATGCCTGTGCTTTGGAAGTTCTTAGTAAATGTTAGCTGAGGTTCTTTGTTATCATGCAGGAACGTTCTGCCCATAGATAAGTCAGTGGCTGTTTCTCACTTCACGAAAGCTGGGTGCTAGTGCATTACAAGGCCCCTTCTCAACCAATAGCTAGGTGTGGTGGCATTTCCTGGGTGGGTGTGATTGGCAGGATTGTTTCCAGGTTATCCCAGGCAGAAAAGTTTGCAATACTCCCTCTTAACTGAAAGAAGCTGGGTATATGTGGGGGGGGGGGGGGCGCCCACGGGAAGGACACCTGTTATGCCAGCTACTACAGGAAACCTAACATAAGCCTATCTTGATCCAGGCATGCACCCAGGCAAAAGGGAGACCCCAGCTTTAAAAATGACCGTGCCAGAAAAAGCTGAAGACATAGCTCAGTGATAGAGCACCTGCCTAACAAGTGCAAAGCCCTGATATCAAAGCCCCAATACCACACACACACACAAAGCAAACAACAGCAGGAAAAAAACCCTAAGGCAAAGATAAGTCATAAATAAAAACAGGAAATGAAAGTGAAGACATCACTTAAAGAAATAAAGAAGCATAAAAGAGACAACAATGAAGAATTATATGTCAACAAGTTAGGTAGCCTAGATCTAACCAGTGTAGGATACAAGTTACTAACAGAATTGACACATGCAGAAATAGAAATTTACAATAGCCCTAGAAGGAAATATTGAGTTAATAATCAAACCCTTCCAATAGAGAAGTCTTAGACTCAGATGGCTTCTCTAGTGAATTCTACAAAACATCCAAGGGAGAATTAACACTACTCCTATTGAACCCTTCCAAAAATAACGTAGGAAAGAACAGTTCATAACTCATTCTGTGAAGCCAGCACTGCCTGGTACCAAATTAGTTACTTGCTCCTTTTAGGACTCTGCTCTCCCTTATCAGATACAGCAACACACACACACACACACACACACACACGCACACACCCCCCCACACACACACGCACACACACACACACACATGCGTGCGCGCGCGCGCACACACACACACACACACATGCGCGTGTGCGCACACACACACACACACGCACACACACACACACACACACGCACACACACACACACATGCGCGTGCACGCGCACACACACACACACACACACACACACAGCCTTATTCTCTCACCCCAATTTACTTATTTTACTCAGTACTTATCTAACATCCCCTGACACTTGGTGTACAGATTTGCTTGGTTATTATTTATTGCCTGTCTTCTTCCACGGAAGTAAGAGTTCTATTCTATCAGAATACTTGTTGCTTGGAGTTTTTTTCTTAGTTTACTTTTCAGTATCTAGGATATTGCCTGCCATGTAGGTGCTCAATAAAAACTTTTTGAATGAATAAACAAAGTAATCCTTTCACTGAGAAAATGGAGTTCAAACAATGGAAAACTCCAAGAAACAGCTGGCTAGAAACAAATGAACTTCCTAAGACTGGAAGATAAGTTAGAAAGTGTGTGTCCAGAAAACAAAGGGGAGTAAGGGCTCTGAAGTTAAGGAATGGTCAGCAGTACCAGTTAATACTCAGAAATCAAATACAATGAGAACATGGTGCTCACTGTATTGAATCGCATGAAGATCACTAGCTCATCACCTCTTCAGAAGAGGCATATGAAACCTGATTGTCAAAATTATTCATCTGGAAATATAAAGGACCCCTCTCCTCCAAAAAATATAAAACAAAAGTGTTTTCCGACATAACTTAATAATGAAAGTGTAATCTTTTCAAAGAGAACAATCACAATGTGGAAATAAAAAACAGATCGCTTTGATAGATGTGCAAAAGCCAGAGGCTGCATCTTCACAACTCAGTTGGATCAAAGGACACACTTGGAATGGACAGTTTTCTTCTTGCCAGGATTCCACGGTTTTCTCACTAGAAACAGCCATCACCACATCTACAGTTTCAAAGTAGAGCAAACGATTCACAATCCTCATATAATGTGAAGTCAGCAGAATAACAGCCAGTCTGTGAAGGCAGGAGAGAAACTTGCCAAAGTACATTCTTTGTGGATGAGGGAAAGTTTTCAGCAATTGCAAAAGCAGGTGTTGACACCATATTTAGCTGAAGTTCAGCCTTCAACTCCTTTTCCCCGGCTTTTTTCCGTGCCAACACGTTGCTCCTCATAATCATTTTAGCAATGGTCACTATCACCTTCTCCCATGACTTCAGTCTCTCCAGTTCGGCTGGAAAACTATCAGCCTTGACGGTGCAACTTCTCTCTCTTCCTCCTAAACTACTATTGGAAAACTTACTAAAAGAGGGAAGAAAGATGGGAGGGGTGACATTGATCAAGATACAGTGTAGTTAGAAGCTGATTTGTTGAATTGCAATCCCTTTGTAAAACTACTTAAAGATAATAAAATAAAAAACGGAACAAGTCTTCTTTAGGTCTACCTGTGAAGACAAAAACTACCTTTGAAAATTCTCTTACAGTTTATTTTGCATGCTCCCTTAAGAAGCAAAGAATTTAGAGTTGGGGAGTAGAATCTGTGGGAGGTTAGGGTTGGATAGTCGGTGGGGACTCGAAGACCTAGTGAAGTTCAGACTGACAGAAAAACTGCCAAACCCAGAGACACGTGTGTGGTCCACACAATCCCCACTCCCTACATGAACGACCTCCAACCCAGCTGTCCCTCATTCCTGGAACAGGTGTTGAACATGCTCAGAGAGAGAGAATCAGGAACCTCTAATTTCCTAGAGGTAAGCATTCCCACCCTTCCCCTATCCAGAAAACAGCCCATCCTGGGAAACTCCTCAAGGGGAAGATGGTAGAGTTGGGTGGTAGAATGTGAAGTCTGGCCAATACCCTGATTATCTGGGCTCAGGGGAGAAGACCACTGCTATAAATTCAGGAATTTGAATTACCCATAACTGCTTCTCTGAGTGCTCCTGGAAGCCCTAGTTCTTTCAAAATTAATCAACCCCCATGGGGTTGAGAACGGGTTATAGTTTGTTAAGCAAAACACAAGACTCCATCTTGGTAGGGCTTGCAGCCCTGTTAACTTACCTACTTCAACTTGAAGGCCACTAGTTTCACCCAGTGGAGTTGTTAGGAGCCACAGGTGATATAAATTAATTCTATCTAAACCTCAGCCCTGTTCACACAGAAAGCCAGGGTTGAAGGATTCCATTGGCATCCACTTGGAACTCAAAGGGCTAATATATTGCTCATAGCTCAACTCATCTAAAACTGAAAAAGTGAACTTGCCCTGGATTGACAGAAACGGGTTCAGAGGCTGAGTCAGCACCCAGGATTCCTGGTGACCAACAAACAAAGTTATAGCTTACTGGACATTGCACAAAGTAATAGTAGATTGTAGCAACTCAAGTCAATAAATACTGATTTCAGACTTCCAATTTTATTCTGATAAAGATAGAGTGATTTTTAAATTCAAAGAATGAATTGAGATTCCTAAAAAGTATGTTTTGTGAGTGTAAGGGTGATTTAACTGTTTTCCTTCTTTTCATGGTAACATCGAAGTATCTGTGGTAGTCATTGTTTTGGAAAGGCACAAAGCCTTGAAGATGCATAGGACTGACTCTCTACTGATATTCTAATATTAGTAATATTAGAAAACCACTAATTACCATTTATCATGCCTTTACTGTGTGCCAGGCTGAAATGGTTAGGTATTACATAATTTAATTTGTCACCAGGTCCACTGATGTTTACTGTTTCTCAACTTTACAAGTAAAGAATCAGATTCAGAGTGGTTAAGCCTAAATACCTAAGATTTCCACAGTGGTAAGTCTAGGAGAGGCAGGATTTTAACCAGCTGCATGTGAGCCCATCGCCCATGTTCATCAATGTTCTATTCCACAGCCTTCCTGGAGAGTGTTTCTCACAGGAGAATTCCCCAGGAGCACCCGGAGCTGTGTCCCTCCTCGCTGCTTTTCTATCTTCAGTGAGTGGCTTCTGCCGCATGGTATAAGATGGCTGTTCATATTCAGCTTTTGGGTCCTCATTCCAGCCAACAAAATGGACGTGTTGAGGATGCTCCCTGAAAAAATGGCACCTGACACTATTACATCCCAGTAACCAAGACCACGTGGACCCTCATAGCTGCAAGGGATGCTGGGGGAGACGATCAAATTGAAGGAAGATAAATACCTAGCTAAAACAACAACAACAGATTATGTTATTAAGGATGAATCTGGAGGACAACCTTTAACAAATGAACATAAAGTACTTAGCTCATTGCCTGGCACGTACAAGCTAATTGTTATTCCTAATTATTGACCTATATCTGGCATCCTATAAAACACTTGCAGGAAATCATACATTCAAACCAATCACAGAAAAAGGGGAGGAGAAGGAAACAATATTTTTATGTGTATGTGTTGGTACTGGGGTTTAACCTCATGGCTACCCATTACTCCCTTGGCTTTTTCTAACAAGACTGTATGCTCTACCAGTTGAACCACAGGTCCACTTTCTGTATTTTGCTGGTTAATTGAAGATAAGAGCTTTTTACATTTTTTTTTCAGTCTGGACTGACTTAGAATCATGATCCTTAAATCTTAGGCTCCTTAGTAGCTGGTATTATAGACATGAGCCACCAGTGCCCAGCTAGAAGGAAGTATCTTGTAAATTCCTGTGGTGCCTCCTTTTCACTCCACAGAGGCATAGCATCCCAAGGTCCATGTGGAGAGGAATAGATACCTTGGTTGGCATCCTCAGGAGAAGCAGGCTCTGCACAGGCCCACAGGGTGACAGTCTTACAGGCGACCATTGGTAAATAATTTCTCCCGCAGTAGTTAATGGAAACACAGTTTTCATTACAGTAAGGAAATTGAAATCTCAGTCACCCTCTGTGAGTTCCCTCTGACCATCTTTCATTTCTCATAAGAAGGTATGTATTCATTCTCCTTATGATTAACCTTTGTCAGGAAGGCTAGGGGAAGCTGGGTAATTGAAATCCCCAGGAAACCTCCACAGTATCCCATTTAGCAATTTCTCTCAAGCATCCTATTAGACCAGGGCTCTGAAGGAGGTAGAAAGGAAGCATTTTTTTTTAAATATTTGAGGTAGAGATATTATCTGATAGAGAAAATTCTAGGTGGCCAAAGGGAGTTGAAAAAAAAATGATGGGCATGCAGTCAGGATGAGAGGAGGGGAAAAAAAAGAGAGAGACAGGAAGGCAAAATGGCACCAAGGCCCTTATGACTATGCATTTCCCAGTTGACTACTTCCTTGGGTAAGATGCACGTAAGCCATCAATATTTGGAATGCCTCCTGCTGTGTGACCATCCCCAAATTCCTAAACTGCAACTCCCCCTTCCCAAGGTTTTGAGGAGGTGGGGCTTTGGGGAGATGATCAGAAGGAAGGACAGAGCTCTTGTGAGATAAGTTAAAGAATAAAGAGAATCCAATAAAAGAGAATGTAGAGAGGGCCCTTGTCCCTTCTACCACTGGAGAACACATTCAGATGAGGCCATCTATGAAGCAGGCCTTTACCAGACATCAAATCTGACAGCACCTGGGGATCTTGGGCTTCTCAGCCCCCAGACTAGGATAAGTAACTTTCTGTTGGCTATAAGCTACCCAGTCCAAAGCATTTTGCTGCAGCAGCCCAAACAGACTACGAAATCTCCCAACATGAAATAGTTTTCAACTCAGTGCAGCTGTCTGAATCGCAATCATTCTGTGGCTGTGCACATTTTCTCCCTAGTTAGAGAAAAAGAGAACTGAGCAAAGACGGTACAGGGCTGCTGCCTCTGAATTCTGGGTCACGTCTCAGCTCCGGGTCTCTCTGAGGCCCTCACTTCCCTCCTGTCGCTTGCTGTCAGCTTCTCCCTTGCAGATTGTTATTTTTGTACCACCCACTCGAGGGAGGAGGCAGGGAACGAAGAGATTTGTGACAGAGGGAACATCTGCTCAGCCATAGTAGTCAAGGCATTCAATCTCATCATTTTGTTGAGAAAGCAAAAGAGAAGTTGACATCCTCTAGTGGGAGAGGCCCTCCCTGCTTACAGCCTATGGTTTTTGTCTCTTCCCTGTGGTTTTCTGTCTCTTCCCTGTGGTTTTCTGTCTCTTTTGTCTTATGATCAAATGGTTTTCCAGAGAGCTGATACTGTACCCACATCTGAAAGTAGTTTCCAGATGGGGGAAATCAGGGTAAAATGAGGAATGAGGGAAAGTTAGGTTTTTGTAGGCAGCCAGAATCAAAAGCTTCCCATAGCCTCCTGTGCTGTGTCATGTCCCAGGCATGATCAAATCCATGTGAAGGGTGAAGGGGACATGCATTTAAACCATTGTGGAGAGCAAAGTATCTTTCTAGCAAGGAGAGAACTTCCATATCCCCCATTTACTCAGGCATGCATCCTCCAGTGGTTTTTTTTTGTTGTTGTTTTGTTTTTTGTCCATCGTGGGGCTTGAACTCTGGGCTTGGGCGCTGTCCCTGTGCTCTTCAGCTCAAGGCCAGTGTTCTACCACTTGAGCCACAGCACCACTTCCAGTTTTCTAGTGGTTTATTGGAGATAAGAGTCTCACAGACTTTCCTGTCTGGGCTGGCTTTGAACCTCGATCCTCAGATCTCAGCCTCCTGAGTAGCTAGGATTACAGGCGTGAGCCACCGGCGTCTGGCTCCTCCAGTTGGTTTTGCTGTCATAACTTCTTTTATGGAGAGAAACTTCTTTGCAATGATTGACAGGTACATGGGCCCTCCAGCTAATATGTCTAATATGTATGAGTCTCGTGGAGAGTAATCAACACTGCAGGACCACTGGATGGGATTTCCTGTAGGGGATTACTTCATTAGTTGGGATCCAGTTCCTCTTCAGGGCCTATAGCTCCTCTTTGGTGCCCTGTCATCTTGTTTTGTCTGCAGGAATGTTCACAGGAAGACTTGGAAAACAAAAGAGTCTGACTTCACTCATGTTCTCCCTTCACAGCTAACCCATGCGATGCTCCCCTTCAGCCCCAAACATGGAGCCCCCATCCGTGCTCACTGGCCTACTATGGGAAAGGCAGGTCAGCAGTGCCAGGGTGGGGAAAGGTTGTGGGTGGAGGACATATGGCTTATGAGCAACCTTTGAGGTCATTTACCCTTGCACTTGACAAGGTTGCCCAGGGAGCCCACTGTGTCTATGCGATGCTAGTCTGCTTTGTACTCAACAGGTTCCCCAGTGCCACAGTTCCCACATCATGTACAGATGCAAAAGTACACTCAACTATAGACCTGACAGAGAAGGAGAGACAGCCATGTCTTTTTATGGCTCTCTAGTGCTTCTATCAGTCTTTTCACAATAGAGGATAGTTGAGTGGATCTCAAGAAGAGGGAGGAAGAGGCAGGGCAGAGAGTCAGGAGAACAGAGCACAATGGCTGGAAGAGTAAGCTACAGATAAGTAAACCTGAAATAAATACAAATCTTAGTCTGTGAGGGGAAAACTATATTAGCTAGTCTAAAGCCAAGCTGCTACAACAAAGCGCCCTAAGATACCATGGTAAGGTAACTTCTCGACCTATAACAATGCTGATGTGTGGCTGAGGATGTTCTGATCTTTACCATGCAGGAATGTTGGCTCCTTCCAAGTGGTTGTTTTACAATCCCCTCGGGATCTTGTCAAACAAAAGTCACTATCACATTCAGATTTTAGCCAATAGCTAAGCAACATACCATGGCTGTCAGACTCAGGCTGGAAGTGGCATCATTATTTCTAGTTACTTTTAAAGACTTGGTTACATGGTCACATCTAGCTGCAAAGGATGCTGGGAGTAGAATCTAGATGGGCAGTGTGAAACACACAAAGGATGGGACAGCAAATCTGGATTCAATTCTATTCAATCCTAGTGCTTTCCACTGTTCCTTTGCTGTGTTTGAGAGCAAGTTATATAGCCTCTTCTGCTTCTACTTACTCACTTGTGTAACCAGCTCTATCTTGTTATTTCTTTCCATGAGTATTTCCTAGACACCTACTAAATACCAGGCACTATTTTCAGTCCTGGAGATCCACCTGTGAGCAAGACAGGCCATAACTCTGCCCTTTAGTGATTCATAGATTCACTGTGAGACTAGTATTTCCAAAACAAGGTTCCAAGAACCTTTTTATTCTCTTTCTAAATCAACGTTCATTGTCACTCCTAATTTTGCATTCTTTTAAAATTTGTTTTTCTTTTCAAAGGGACTTGGATTTATCTGTACTTCAAATCACACAAAACCTGGCTCTCCTTTGGTCTTCATCTGGAGCTCATCTCTGCATTATGGGAAAGAAAGTAAACAAGTTAAACTTATATCAGGTATACTTGTATCTGGTGGTGATGGTGTTGGCATAAAAACCAACATGGAGTTAGGAGAGAGAGCTAATTTTATTTACTCTGTTCTAGATCCTCTCTAAAGAGGTATCATGTGAGTAGAGATGGAATCATGAGCCTTGTTTCTACTTTTTACTGCTGTTAAGACTCCTTAATGCACCCTCTTGTAAATAAGTCTTTGTGTATGCTTCAGATTAGCTCTTAGATTCTATTTCTGGTAGTGAAGTTTATGAGTCAGAATAACAAATGTTTTTAAAGTTCTTGAAACCACACAGCAAACGCTCCCTTTCCATTGAGGCTTCTCATTAGAGTTACAAAAGGAAAAAAATGACAAAGGCCTAGATTCCAAAGCACTTTCAATATATATTCAAGCTTCTTCAAAGAAGTTTTTTTTTAATGCAGGTCCTGGGGCTTGAACTCAGGTCCTAAGCACTGTCCTTGGGCTTCTTTTGCTCAAGGGTAATGTTCTAGCACTTGAGCCCCATCTTCCACTTGTGGCTGTTTTTGTGACGTAGGGTCACATGGACTTTTCTGCCCAAGCTTGCGTTGAACCATGATTCTCAAATCTCAGCCTCCTGAGTAGCAGGCTAGCTACAAAGACTTTTAAGGATTACTTATATCCAGATGGTCTGAGTTTCTCCAAGACCAAGGTCGTACCTAGCCACTTTCAGCTCCTACTTCCAAATGCCTATCTACACACTCTTCCCCTAAAATTTTCTTTCTTTCTTCCTTTCTTAGTCGTGGGGCTTGAACTCTGGGCCTGGGCTCTGTCCCTCAGCTCTTCAGCTCAAGGCTAGCACTCTACCACTTGAGCCACAGCACCACTTCCAGCTTTTTCTGCTTATGTGGTGCTGAGGAATCAAACCCACCGCCTCATGCATGCAAGGTAAGCACTCTACTACTGAGCCACCTTCCGAGCCCCATATAGAGTTGTTTCTTAAGTCAAGAACCTTCAGTGTGATGAGCTTGGTGATGAGCACATTCCATTCCCCCCTTTAGACTTGTGGAAAACAAAGCCCACCAATTATTGACACCTTGCTTGATGCCTCATGGTGTATGTGTGGCCAAACCAAGATGAAACCTCAGTCTCTTGGGTCTTGTTTCTGCAGCCAGAACCAATGGCAAATGTAACATGCATGTGGTGTTTGTGATGACTAAACTGAGGACACAGGTTTAGAATAAATACCTGGGGACACAGCCTGCCAGATTCACCTGCCTCATAAGTGGTAGCAAGTATTAATTAGCTGGTAAATGTACAGGCCATGGGACAGTGCTGGGACATTGTCAATGACATGAAATGCGAATGGTGGCTACTACTTTGGTGGCAAAGTGAGGAACATGCCCCGAGGCCAGATGTTGAGCCCTCTGGGACAGAGTGCAGGCAGGGATAGTGGGACAAGGTCTTGGGTCCTATTTTAGACCTGGACAGAAACCTTGGTGAGAAGGGACAAGCCATTAAATGTTCAGAATCCCAAGAGCTGAAGAAGGAGTCACACGAGGCCACCTCCAGGCCTCAGTCAGGACAGCAGGAGAAAGCAGCCCAGCTGGGGGCCTGTGCAGAGCCCAGGACAGGGTCAGCTTTCATGGGCTGCCAGGCCTGTCCGGGGAGGCCAGCTGCCCAGCCCAAAGGCTGAGGCCACCCTGCCACGTGAGAACTCGCTTATTCCTTTACCTCTCTCCCTTTCTGGGCTTCATTCCAGGCATGGAGGAAAACAGCAGTTAGGGAGAGGAGATGAGCAGAGTGAGAAGGAAGGTCCATGCCTCCTTTCCCAGGGCAGACTTGCAGGATGAGGTGACTCTCAGTCCAGGGAGGAGAAAAGATATAAGGCAGTTTCTGTATTTTAACCGTTATGTGGGAATTGGACAGGAAAGATGTAAATGGAGGCTGCTTTTTTTTTTTTTTATAACTCACAGATTTTTGTTTTATTGCCTCAATACAATAAAAAAGTCATAGGCTTGCCAGAGTCATCAAGAGGGGTAAAGAACTCTATGTGTACTAAATAAAACGGAAAGAGACAGTGAGAGGGCAACAAAACTTAGATCTGCCCTACTGCTTTCTTGGGGCACATGGACAATAAACAGATTATAGGTAGACAGACAGACAGATAAATAGTAGACAGATAGATAGAAAGACAGACAGACAGACAGACAGGCTGAATTTTGTTCCTAATTCTGCTTCACACTTTTTCAATGTCACTTAAACCTGATTTTAATTTGACAGTCATTTCAGCTATGTTACATGTATACTAGATAGTTTCCTAAATAACCACTTCCCACTAACAAGATCCACTGTAATTCTACTATTGAGTAGAATTCTACTCATGAGTCAAAAAGTAATTCTTGGGTGTCCTTTGCTTTTTCTCTTGTTGTAGTGGAGGTACTAGGACTTGAACTCAGGACTTCATCTCCTATATGTAAGTTTTACTTTCTAGAATCCTTCCACTCTCAAGAGCTCTGACAATACACATTATTAAGGTCAATATTTTGCAGAATACAACCTACACTTACTATTGCAACCACTGATTTCTAATAGCTCAGAGGACTACAGAGCCACACAATGTTTTTTTTTGTTGTTCCTTGGGACCTCTCTCCGCCCTCCACTGAAAGGTCATCTCAGTTTCACATCCTCACTTCTTGGATTGGGCAGCTTTTACTCACCAATATCTCTGTGGAGTGCTGGAGATAAAAGTTGAGGATCATTCCTGCCCCGATGTCACCTCCTGTGATTCCATGCATCTAGGATGACGGTGTGGCAAATGACAAGGATGATATTGGCATGGGATGCAAGGGCAGTGAGAAAGCAAAAATGCTATGGTTGGAATGTCACTACCAAAACTCATATGGAAACGAAATCCCTGTGGTCTGATTGTGGCATTTGGAGGTGAGGCACTCATCCAATGGGACTTGACTTTACAGGACAGACTAGAGCTCCAGGACTCAGTCTCTCCCACCACATGGTGTCCTCTGTTTTGTGCTGACCTAGGAAGGTCCTCTTTAGATGGAAAACCAGATCCATGCTTATGGACCTCTAGAATTTTGGGTGAAATAAATCTCCTTTCTTCATGTAGATAGATAGATAGACAGAGAGACAGAGGACAGACAGACAGACAGATAGATAGATAGATAGATAGATAGATAGATAGATAGATAGATAGATAGATAGATAGATAGATAGATATAGATAGATAGATAGACAGACAGAGGGACTAAATCTTGTTCCTAATCCTGCTTCATGCTTTTTCAATGTCACTTACACATGACTTGAACTTGACAGTCATTTCAAATATGTTACATGTATGGTTTCCTAAATAATTTCCTAAATAACTTCCCACTAACAGGATCCACTGTAATATCTTTGTTTTTGTTTTGTGTGTGATGTTCCTTGGGCTTGAACTCAGGGCCTGTGAAATGTACAGGAAAATGTGACTTCCATGAGCAGTTAATGTGTCTGCTGCTAACTGTGAATAGTTGAACCATGCAAGTTTTGAACTTAAAATGATTGAAGAAGGTTGCAGTGAGAAAGTGTCAAAAGATAGAAAGGGAAAGAGGGGATAATAAAATCTTGTGTGTCATGCACTGGACTTGGGCTATGGTATTATGCTTGGTAGTATATCTGTCTCTTAAATATGTCTCTTCTGGGGCTGGGAAGGTAGTTCAGTGGTAGAGTGCTTGCCTTGCATGCATGAGGTCCTGGGTTCGATTCCTCAGCACCACATAAGCAGAAAAATCTGGAAGTGGCGCTATGGCTCAAGTGGTAGAGTGCTAGCCTTGAGCTGAAGAGCTGAGGGACAGTGCCCAGGCCCAGAGTTCAGGCCTCCTGTCCAGTAAAAAAAAAAAAATATGTCTCTTCTGCAGTGAGATGGAGAATAAAATGGAAAGGATAAAGCAGGGGTTGGGAATATCAGTTGGATTGCCACTGTGCAGGTTCGTGATGAGGAAACAAAAAGTAGGGTAATTGGGGATGAGCATCAGAAATGTTAAGGAGACAGGAAGTAGAACTTCATGTCTATTAGATATAGAAGGTGGAGACTAGGATTTTCAGATTTCTGCTTTTGATGAACCTTCGTGCTGTCAGTCAAAACGAGGAAAATGGCTGGGCTTCAGTGAACCACACTTAGCATCCTGGCTACTCAGGAGGCTGAGATCTGAGGATCACAGTTCCAAACCAGCCTGGTCAGACAAATCTCAGAAATTCTTATCTCCAAAGAACCAGCAAAAAGCCAGAAGTGGAAGTGTGGTTCAAGTGGTAGAGCCCAAGCTGTTTAGTGAAAAAGCTGAGCACAGGCCAGCCAGCCAGGCCCCTTCTCTCTCCCTCCCACCCATCTCTCTCTCTCTCTCTCTCTCTCTCTTACTCTCTCCCTCTCTCTCTCTCTCCCTCCCTCCCTCTCTCTCTCCCTCCCTTTCCTCCCTCTCTCTCTCCTCCCTCCCTCCCTTCTCTCTGTCTCTGTCTCTGTCTCTCTCTCTCAGCATCTTGCCTCTTTCTCCAAACCCGTGTCCTAGAAGGAGCAGGGAAGGGCTGGGCTGGGTGTTTCCTTCTGCCACCCACCCACAGGCTGCTGTTGGCAAGTCAGCAAAGCTCAGCCAGCTTGCTGTGGACCTACCACACCCACCCCACCCAATCTCCAGTAAGAGCTTAAGTCAACAGCCGCAGAAAATGAGGCCATCTTAGGATGGGGAGGGGGAGGGAAAAAACTACCACAGCTGCTGCCTAATTGGCCTTCTAAATGGCCAGAGGCTGCCAAGTGCAGAAATGAACTAAATAAGCTCCCCCCCACCCTTCAGGGTGGAGTACAGGCTCCAGCTTTCCACCCAGGCCACACCCTCCCAGCTGGCTATTTATAATATCTAAATGCCAGATGGAGCCTGCCCAGGGAATGGAGAACTTGACAGAAAGCAAAGACCCCATAAGTCTAGTTTTCCCCTGGAGCAGATATATAGCTCTTGAGGTGACCGTTGGGGACCAGAGGGACCAGGCTGCAGTGAAACCAGGCTGCTGACCTTTTTACAGTCAGGCTTCCTAGCTGGCAGATGCTTTGCAGCCCACGCTGGGTGCTGGGCCCACGGAGGCTGTACCTGCTGGGTTAGGAGCAGGCACCAAAGTCCAGCAGTGGTGGCTCCCTGGACGGTGTGAATCAAAGCAGGAGTAGCAGCCAGATGTGAAGTTGGTCAGGCAGGACAGCTGGAGCTGGCACCAGGGCTGAGCAGAAGTTGGATCAAGGTGGTTTATGGAAGTCTAGAGATGGGGTAAATCCTGAGTTCTTCCTTGTGTGAAGATATACCTGTCATTAATCCTTCAGAGGCTTCCCTTCCTGATTTATGAAACACAAATTGTAATTAAACCAGCTAGATGGAGGTATTGAGGCCATTCCGTAGATATGAAACGCTCTAGAGTGGAAACAATGACCATTACCATAGGACTTTCTGCCTGGACTCAAAAGACCTCTGCTCCAATGCTTTCAGGGCAAAACTCGGTCCCTCGTTCCTGGGAGACTTGAAGGGCTCATCATGCCAGAACAAGCCAGAACAAAGGCCAGCTCCAGCAAACAAGCCATCTGAAATAGGCACCTGGAAAAATCCTACACATATCCTGCTTCCTAGACTTCAGTCTGCTGTGAGGGAGAAACCACAGGTGACAACCCCTAACCAGATCCTCCATTCCTGACTCACAACCTCCTGTCTAGGAATTATCTTGACCCTTTATTATGGCTTAGATAGAGCCCCCAAGGGCTCACAGGCTAGATGCTTGGTCCCTAATTCAACAGTGGGGCCTCTAGGAGGTGAATGAATCACGGGGCCTTTGTGAATGGATTATATGAATCCATTGATAACCTCATAGCTTAATGGGGCTGGGGGTAGGACTTGGTTGGGGGAGGGTGTCTCTGGTTCCTGACCTCCATGAGGTGAGTAGCATCTTCCCCCAGATACTTCTACCATCATGTGATGCCTCACACAGGTCTAAAAATCAACACCTGAACTCTAAGCCAGGATAAATATTTTCTCCTTTGATATTCTTTTTCTCGGGTATTTTGTCACAGCGATGACAAATGACTAACACATCCTCAGATCATATGGCATTGCCTTCCAGTGCTCCTAGATCAGACATCCTATAGAAAGATATTACCCACACATGTGTGTCATTTCAAATTTTCTAGTACCCACATAAATGAAGTTAGATTTTAAAGGTGAGGTTAAACTTAGTGCTCCTATTTTATTAATCCTAGTATACTTAAAATAGAGCTGTTTCAAAATATCGTCAGTGTAAACATTACTGTGTCATGCTGTATATTTTACAGAACAGTGCATCTCAATCTAGACAAGTGTAGTTCTAGTGCTGGTACCACCTGTGGCCAGGAGCTATATGGTGTTAGGCAGTGAAATCCCAGAGCATTGACATGATTTTCATTGTCTTGTTCAGGAGTCTTTGAGACCTGCTGCTCAGGGGCTCAGGTGTGGGGATTTGGGGAAGATGGCAGGAGCACAGTCCACCTGCAGGCCAGTCTGAGGAGACTGGTAGGAGGGGGCTACACTCTGAGGTAGAGCTAGGACGTGGAAGGTCCAGGCTCAAAACATCCATTGTGTTTCTCTCTGGGCTTCTAGTCTGTTCTTCCATGATCTGGTGTTAGTTTGGGCAGGGTTGCCTAACAGATGCTGTGAATAAAATAGAAAGCATCTCCCAGCCCCCTATAAGAACTGCAGGTCACTGGAACTGTCACTCTGTTGAGACCCTCTGAGAGACTGACTTTCACCTCCCTCCTGCCTCTCACAGCTGGAGGGAAGCCTTCCAGAGGAGCCTCTAAGGACAGAGGCTCAATGTAGGTGACAGAAAGCAAAAAGAACAAAATAGGAGACACTGGGCTCCAGCATCTGCCCTGTGCAGCCTTAAGACACTAGGAATCTTCCAAGGTGGCACACTCGGGATTGGGGCCTTTGAAGGCTCTGTGCACCTCTATATGTAAGATATAGCTTCCAAACATACCTCTTCAAAAGTACTTTATTTTGATGCTGTTAGGATCTGAGCTGAGCCTACCTGGGAAATTATGGCCTTTCCTCACTGGGGAGGAGCTTATAGTTGCAGCCACCTTTCATCTAAAATGAGGATCCCTGCCATAGGCAGAGAGTGCTAAAACCTTCTAGCAAAGCCTGGAAAGGGTGAGATGTGACTATCTGGCTGGTGCCTATCTGTCCTGAGGCCAGGGAGGGGAGCCATGGATTCATACGTGTCCCTATACTGCTCGGCTGGACTTGGAGTCTCTCCAAGCTTAGATAGAGTGGGCCTTTTGCCTCTCTTCCCTGCCCACAACACAGTCTGCCAAGCGAGTCAGTAATGAGAAGATCTGGGGAGTAAGAGAAGTTGCTGACAGGGACAGCCTGAACAAAATGACCCCTTCTGGTCAACCTGGCTGAAGCACAGCCCTGTCCTCAGGGAGAGAGCAGTTGACTGGGAATAGAGCCAGTGAGCATGGCTGGGCCCTCTGATTTTTGTCTAAGCTACTTTTATGTTCATCCAAAAAAAGACCACAAGGATGGATACCCTTGCCTCAGAAGCCATAATTTCCCAGAGAAATTGCTTTAATACCTTCCCTTGAAACATAATTCTCTCCCTTCTTATCATCATAAAAATCTCAAAAATTAAAAGGCTCAGGAAATGAGGTTCTTCTGATAACTGTTTTTGTTTTTCTGATTAACAGGAAACTCTTTTTATTTTAACCAGTGATGCTGAAAATCTTTGTCTGGTGGACCAGTGCCTGGATCTGTTTTTCATCATTCAGGACCCCGCTGGGCTGCAGAGTACTGTGACTCCAGATGGCATAGTCTGTAGACTGTAGCCCGTGAGCCATGGAGTCAAGCCTGAGCTCATGCCTGCCACTGGCATGGCATCTTGTTTCTGTTTGCTGTGAACCAGACCTTTTTATAGGAGCACATTTGTTACGGTGTGTCCCCTTTTCTCCCAAATCAAAGCACAACAATTCAATTTGAGGCTCAAGTTAGTTGGGTTCCTCTTGACGCACGGGTATAGCTGAGGTAACATGCTTTTGACTCCTCTGAAGTCCATGGCCATCTTTGACTATGGGATAACTTTAATACTCACTTGGCAAGGACATTTCCATTTAGCCACCCATGGAGTCACAGAGGTTCTAGTCATTTCTGTAGTGTTTGATTGCTTGAGTATTTATAAGAACTCTCCATTGGAACGGAGCTTCTCTTGTGTCTGGAGCCACTCAGATGATCACAATTATAAAATGTTTATTTTCTTAGATCAGTTTAAGCTGATATGGTTCTAAAGCATAATGAAAGTCAAGATAGTTTAGATAAGAATATGGTTGGGGGCTACATCAGATAAATCTATGGCCTCTCCCTTGATATGGCTAGACTATTATGTGGCTAGAATATTAATATTAATTCACATAACTCCTTCAAGAAGTGGGGTGCTTGGTTGGGTAGATGCTGCCAATCCCCTTGTTTCTTCTGGCTTCCATCTCAGGAACCTGGGGAGATGACGTTCAAGGCCACAGGGTCTACTTGCAGCCACCCAGCACACAGAAGCTCAAAGAAAATATTCTATACTAACGATTGTTCAGAGATTTAAAATAGAGCACAATCATACTTTTGAAACACCTTCGTACCACTAAGATAGTTATAATGGTAATAATAATACAATAATAATAATAATTGAAAAAGCCAGAAGCACAAATCTATTTGAGAGGCAACCTGGTAATGTTTATCAGACATTGATGATACATTTTCATTTGTTGAGTAGATGGAGGGCAATTTAATTTTAGGTGCTGTTCTAGGATGTATTACTGGTAAGGAAGACCAGTTCTGTCCAGATAAGTCAGTAAGTAAGTAAGCATGGAACTTGTTGTTGAGAACAGTAAGGAAGATGAACAGAGGAGAGACGGGCTTCAAGGACAGGGCCAGTGGGGGGGCTGCCAGTTAGGGTGGGTAGGAATAATGTGATTGGAGACCACAGTGAAGCAATTACTTTCGAATGGTAGGATATGGATTACAGGCGTTTTGGATGACTTTGTTCTGGTCTTGTTTCTGTTATTGTAATTAAGCTTTTACCATAGGGATTTAATATATCCATCTCAGAAATAAGTTCTTTGGAGAGAATATCTGCAGAAAGGAAGAAAGGCTTCTTCACTATAGGGTTTCCAAGTACAACCAACACAGGCTACCCTCTTTTTCATCTTCAAGTGAAGCAAAACTCTGGAAATTGTGGCTATAGCACATGTCTGATATGGGCAACACTGCTTCATGGAACCTTCCCACTCCAAGAAACAGAGGTGGCTGGTCACCACAGGAAAATCTGGTCCAGGCATTTTAAAAGCAGGACTCACATAGGCCTTCCACACTCAGTTGAGAAATTTTCCTGCAGATATAATGACTCTTTCATTCAACTTTTGGCTGACTCCCAGGCAGTTCACTCAAGAATTCAACACATATCCTACAAAATTAAGAAAAGTAAAGGAAGGGGGGGAGGTGTTGGGAAGTATGGGTGAGAATGTTGAAAGGGGTGACATTAATCCAGATGCATTGCATTCACAAACTGTTTTGTTGAATGGAAACTCCTTTGTACAACTATTTAAAAATAATAATTTTTTTAAGAGAAAAAAAGTCACATAGCTGGCTGCTGGTGACTCATGCTCATGTAATCCTAGCTACCTAAGAGGCTGAGATCTAAGGAAGGGGGTTTGAAGTCAGCCCAGGGCAGGAAAGTCCACGAGACTCTTTCCTCAAATTAACCATCAAAATTCCAGAAGTGGAGCTGTGGCTCAGGGGGTAGAGCACTAGCCTTGAGCTAAAATGCTAACGGACAACATTTAAGCTCTGAGTTCATGACCCAGCAGTGGCACAAAAAAGGAAAGAAGGAAGGGAGGGAGAGGGAGGGGGAGAAAGGAAGGGAAGGGAAGGAAGGAAGGAAGGAAGGAAGGAAGGAAGGAAGGAAGGAAGGAAGGAAGGAAAGAAGGAAGGAAGGAAGAAAGAAAGGAAGGAAAAAGAAAGTGCATAAAATGTCCTTGTCTCTGGTTTATAGTGCCCTTTGTGTTTGAATGACCTGCAAGTTCCTTAGAAACAAGGGAATGGGGAAATATGGGGAAGTATTTGTGCTTCACCACCCTGGCACCCCATTTTACACCAGTACCTTTGAATATGTGTGTGTCCACCTTCAGGCTATGGACCAGGAGGAGCTGGGTCACTCTATATCTCTTTGCCTTCTTTTGTTCCCTCAAAATGCTGAGGCAGATTTTTCCTCTTCCTCTCATTTGTCCTTTTTGGCGGCCGGGAGGAGGAGTGTTAAAATTTAACTTTTAGTAAAAATCACTCATTTTAAACTTCTTTACCATTTATCCCAAAGATGCTTAGGCACATTCCCAATGACTATGAAAAAGTTTATCCTAACCCTCAGTGCTTACAACTCAACTAATGATGGTGTCTTTGCTTGTTAGATACGCAATATTCATCTAAGTGGCTCATAACAGTGTCTGGCATATGGCAACTGTGTTTTTTTATGGCTATTATTGTTTCTTGATAGTCTACATTCAACATTGCTTGCTTTTGAACAGCCTCTGAATTATTCAGGTTTTCCATAAACAGCCTTCTACTACAAATGTAGAACAACAAAATAAATGGTATAACTTACAAAATAAGAAAGTCTTCACAACAATGGGAAAGTAAGAATAAAATAAAACGAAAGATCAAGAATAGACAAAGACTCAAGCCAGGGCTGAGAAGGTGGCTCAGTGGTAGAGCGCTTGCCTTGCATGCATCAGGCCTTGGGTAAGATTCCTCAGCACCACATAAGCAGAAGAAAAAAAAAGCCGGAAGTGTTGCTGTGGCTCAAGTGGTAGAGTGCTAGCCTTGAGCTGAAGAGCTGAGGGACAGCACCCAGGCCCAGAGTTCAGGCCCACCGACTGGACCCCCCGCCCCTCCCCCACCAAAAAAAAAAAGGGGCTGGGGCTCATGCCTGCAATCCAAGCTACTCAGATCTGGAGGATTATAATTCAAGGCCCATCAAGGCAAAGAAGTTTTGTAAACTCCATTCCAAGAGAGCAAGAAAAAAAGAAGAAAAAAGAGCAAGGATTGAGATATTGCTCCATTAGTAGAGCACCAGCAGAGCACACTTGAGACTCTGAGTTCAAACCCCAGTGCTACCAAAAATAATTTTTAATTAAAAATTTAAAAATAGAAAAAAAAGACAATCATTCCTTCCACTAACCCACAAGAACCTCTCCCATTTTGTACTTGTCCAGTAGGATTCTTCCCACACACATAAATAGTTCTTAAACTTTGTCTCACCTAAGAATCTCCTGAAGGACTTTTTAAAAAATAGTGCCAGCCAACATCTAGAGCCCATGAATGTATTCCTAACCGCTTTAGCACTGGTACTGTTGTGCTGGGCCTATGAGTTAGAAGCCATTATACTCTCTTTGAATTTGGAACCTGAATATAAATATAATATACATCTCCTCAAATCAGGTCACAGTCCAGTTTGTCAATCAAGTAGCTAGGGGCATCTGTGCATCTGACAGGCACCTCTCTAGGTCTATATTTGGGTCACTGACACAGATAAGCACCCACTGCCTCAGGGCCTATAAAATAACTTGATATTTTGATTAAAACTTAGGTTAGGCAATGTAGCCCCCCAACGCCAGCCCTTAGGTTCTTCTTAGTCCATAGCATTAAAAATTCTTGGGGAGTTTGAAAACCAAAACACCAAAAACAATGCCTGGTTCCTCCTCCAGGGAGTCTGCATTTGTTAGTCTGGAGTTCTCCCCAAGGCATTTAGTTAAAAAACTCTTTTTGGGTGAGTCTCATGTGGAACTGGGGCTGAGAACCGCCACCATCTTCTACATCAAGTAGGTCACCTCTGCCCAGGTAACTTGAAGTTTCAAGAACTTTTTGAGGATGAGAAAGGGGAACTATTAAGTAGTTAGGGATAGAAAATGGCAGACGTACATGGTAGACATTATGTAGTCCATCGTGGTGCTTCCTATTCCCATAGGGCCTTAGATTCCTGCTCAAAATGGCACTTCTTCACATCATGCCCTGGATTTCCATTCAAACATTTCTTCCCACAATGCCCTGGGTTCCCACTCAAAATCCTGTGTCAATAATGAGGTAATGCCCCAGACATGATAGAGCATGACCAATGAATTTTACTTCCATATTCAGGCCCTGAGATAGGGAACCAACAAGACAGCTGGTGTGGTGTGTGCACAAGCTCTCAGGCAATCATTACAAAGCCCATGGAAAGGAGGTCACCCAGGAGAGGAGATGTGGTAGGAGCTCCTGCACTATAATAACTGCCCCCAATCACACCTCGACAGAGTCCAGCTCCAGCGCTCCTGTCCTTGGAGAGTCTGTACTCTACCTTTGCTTCCAATAAACTCGCTACGTTACTTTACTTTATTACTTATTCTATTTCTTAATTCTTTACCTGAAACTGACCCATACCCCTAGATGTCAACACTTTAATTTACTTAGGCATCACAGAAGATAGTGTCAAAAGTGTTGCTAACATTAGGTATGTTTTCCTTGGTGCTCATCTTATATTTGGTTATTCCACTTTCAAAAATACAAATTTACATTGGCACAACAATTATACTGACCTTAGGGACTCATAACCATTCTGAAGACCATCTATTTGAAATGTTCACAATCTGTAGAGGAATTTTGCCTAAGGGTGACTTCAAGCTCACAGAATTGGATCCATTTAGTTTATAGCATCATAATGTAACGATAACTAACATTTATTGTTAACTTGCTCTGTTATAGAGCTCAGTGCTTTTCATAAATATCCACACAATAATCCTGTAAAATAGCTACTGTTATTTCTACTTCACAGACAAGAAGTTAGGATTTGATTCCAGTTAACTTCAGGGCTTGTCCTTATAACCACTGGCTATTTATTCTATTAGCATCAAGCTTTCATCTTTCTCTGCAAATTTTGAGGATTTGAAGATTTGAGCCCGGGCACTGGTAGCTCACACCTATAATCCTAGCTACTCAGGAGGCTGAGATCTGAGGATCACGGTACAAAGCCTGGGTAGGAAGGTTCGTGAGACTTTCATCTCAGATTAGCCACCAGAAAACTAGAAGTAGAATTGTGGCTCAAGGTGGTAAAGCACGAGCCTTGAACAAAAAGAGGTCAGGGACAGCATGCAGGATGCTGAGTTCAAGCCATATAACTGACAAAAAAAGATTTGAGTAAACATGAACTAGAATAAAATAAAACTGGACAGGATTCTGAGTCATGCCTCAGAACCAAATGTCTGTACATTGGCTAATGGGAAGGCTACCAAGTTGGCTGTAAATGTTTTGGAGGAAATGGAGACTAGGAGTAAAATCACAAGCTTAACTTAACATTGACCTTGTATTTAAAACAAATATAATTCAGAAGTACCTGAAAATTTCTGGAGGCTTTTTAAACAGACACAAGGATTAAAGAAGTATCTGTAAGCACATCTTCATGATTTACACACAACAGAGTTCTCTGGACTCAATGAGAACCACAAATTAAACCATCCACTCCTATTTCATGACACATACTAGGAATTCTAGCCAGCTCTATCATCTTCAAACCCTCCTGGGCTCCCATTTCTAATACCATTGTCAATCTATTCCAAAAAAAAAATACTAACAGCAAAGGAGCAAGTTTTTGCTCATATTTTCTCAGCATCCTGGAATGAAATTTGGATGGTCTGGATTTACTTTTGGAGTCTCACAAAGTCGCTTTCATACTCTCAGGCCATAAAATCACACGTGTTAACTCCCCTCCCCAGACTCTAAGGAATGTCTTCTCAATGCCTAGTTTTCCCTTGCTGATCAGGTGGATAGGGCTATGTCCACAGGTTGGCTGCCAGATCTGCAGTGAGGCCACTATAAACTGAAATCTCAAGGCCCCTCCCTGCCAGGTGCTGAACACGTGACCACTTCTTCTTGCACTTTAGTGCTAGTTTGAGAAAAGCAAATTCCCTCATGGCCATTGAAATAGTCAATGGATCAAGCTAATGCTTTATCACTTCTGTTTATGGAATGGCACAATAATTGGAAATTGATTGTCAAAAATGTTGGTATTTTCTTGCCATCTGAAAAAGACATGCTGTTAAGGCTTTTTTTAGTTTATTTGGGTTGCTTAGACTTGATAATTCATAACAGAGAATCAAGGCAGGATGGGGGCCTATACCTCATAGGTGCATACTACTTTCAAGCTTCAATACATCTTCACCTGGTGGAAGGGAAATCCCCTCCAGGTTCTCTGAAAAAGGCACTACTCAGCCAGGCACTGGGCTCATTCCTGTATCCCTAGCTGCTCAGGAGGCTGAGATCTGAGGATCCAGGATAGGAAACTGTGTGACACTCTTATTTCCAATTAATCACCTCCTTCCCCCAACGAAAGAGCCAGAAGTGGAGCTGTGGCCCAAGTGGTAGTGTGTTAGCCATGAGTAAAAAAAACCTCAGAGACAGTGCCCAGCCCAAGTTCAAGCCCCAGGACTGGCACCAACACACACACACACACAGCACTAATCTCATTCACAAGTGAAGCCCTCCTGACCTACTTCCCAAAGTCCTCACCGTTATTGGATGATAGACAACATATTAATTTCAAAGGGAAATAAACATTCAAACCACAGCAGTTGATTTAGTGTTTTAAAGGACTTAGTACAAGACCTAAGCTGGGATAGAACTCGGCATCATTGGAAAGGATTTTTCCCTCACCTAAATATTAATCTGCCCAGAACACTCACTTCTCTCTTCAGTTACCTGTTTTTCCTTTTTTCTTTTATCTTCAGAGTTTCACTTGAATACCGTTCCTCAGCTGAGTCTTCTCTGACCAATCACCTTGTGAGTGATTCCCGTTTATGTATTCCAAACGTGTATCTCTCTGTGAGATGTAAAGTTTAAATGATAGCAGATACTGTTATTCCAAGGCTTAGTGAATGGTACCAGTAGTATATAGCATTGCTACCTACCATAACCATTGCTAGGGAGGTTGCTAGGCAAGCAGTGAGTTAGCATGTCTGTAGAGATGCACCCAGAGAGTCATAGAGGTGCAACTCGATTATGTAGTCAGGGGGCTGTGGTGAAGAGGTGGATCCTGGGTGAAAAAAGCCAAATTTATCCTTCCTAATAGTCAAGGCATGGAGATGGTTTTAGTGTAGGAAATGTAGGAGAAAAGGAAAATAGATCATGTCCTCCTTCTTAGAAAGTCCAGGAAGAACTGAGATGGGCAGAACCTTGGCACTAACAACCCCCAAGCAATCTTGCCTCGGCTTTGCTCACATGCTCTTTTACCATCTGCACAGGTTTCCTGAGATGGTATATCTGCATGGGGATCACCCTGCCGGGGCCAAAATCCAGAATTGGAGCTTAGCAATAGTCACAGTCACCTTTGGTTCAGGAAGAAATTTCTAGGGCAGGAAGGATACACTCTAAATTGGTCAACACAGATCCAAACAAAGAATACGAGAAAAGGGTTATTGGAAAGAGAGAAAAAGAGAAATGGTCATCAGAAGAGTAAGGGAAACAAGCCAGGTATGGTTTTACACACCAATACCCCAACACTCTGGAGCATGGGGCAGGAAAATTGTCAGTTTGAGGCCAGCTCGAACTACTAAATAAAAGGGGATGTGGAGAGTAAAAGCAGACAATCCGTCTGGAAAAATAATGCGACAAGATTGTTTCTCCTTGGTCATATCTTGTTGGCCATGCTAGCACCAGTGGGCCTGAGAAAGAGCATTATGATAATAAAGTGCCTCAATTTACACATTCTATCTTTTCTTTTTTTTTTGGTGGGGGGAGCTGTCCTTGGGCTTGAACTCAGGGCCTGGGTGCTGTTCCTGAGCTTTTTTTTTTTTTGCTCTTAAGGCTAGTGCTGTGCCACTTAAGCTATAGCTCCACTTCCAGCTTTTTGGTAGTTAATTGGAGATAAGACTCTCAAGGAGTTTCCTGCCAGCGCTGGCTTTACACCTGGATCCTCAGATCTCAGTCTCCTGAGTAGCTAGGATTACAGGTGTGAGCCACTGGTACCTGGCCATACATTCTATTCTTTACACACACACACACACACACACACACACACACACACACACACACACACATACACACACGCGCACGCACGCGCAGAGTTTAGCTGTTTTTGGCTCTACTCAGCCAAGCATATTGCAAGTTTGGAATATGAAACTCCTGCAGCTCTCTGGGAAAGAGTTGTCAGTGGCTATGTAGACAATAGATCGACATACACATATATAGAATAGGTGGCTATATGGTAAAAGAAGATTCAGACTAGAATCTTCTACCTCCACTACTGCCTTAAGTATGCAGGGCAGCAAACCCCAAGTGGTGGAGGCCACGAAAAGGTCCCTAAGAAAGCGCTGTGCAAAGGCTTGGCAGAAAAGCTGTGTGGAAATGGTGCCATTGCTTTAGGCCATGCTTTGGCAAAAGCTATGTGAGAGTGTTACTCAAACAAACTTGGAAACATTTGTGTAACTAGTTGAAAAGCTCCCAAATTGAGAATTTCAGTGTCTTAAAAGTCTTTAGTTAAAAATATAAAACTCTAACATACCTTTTGACTAGCTTGCATCTAAAATGGATGGAAATTCACTAGCCAGATTTCAATGACAATCTTAGCAAAATCAGTCAATAAGAACAAAGAATGCACATGGTGACTTAGTTTGACAAGCAGGGCTCTTCCTCCAAACTGTTACTGGAGTTTGGAGATAATCTCCCTTCAGCTGTGACTGCAACAAAATCAACCATGATTTTAGGCTGCACTAGAAAGTGACATCTAAATGATCACAATCTTCAACCATGTAAAATAATAACATGTTTGCTGGTCTCCATAAGAGGACTAGATTGTGGCAGGAAGTGGTAATGCTAAAGCACTTATCTAGCATGTCTGAGAACCTGGGTTTGATCCCTAGTGCCACAAAACAAAAACCCACTGGATAGCAGCTTTATCCTTAATAAACCACTTTACTTCCTGCAAAACTATTGTTTGATAATTACAACCTGTGCACACAATTTGCCATTCCACTTGCTGGTATAAATTCAAACATTTGAGCTTACCATTACAATGACTGGGTGATTATTTGGTTTGTAGATATAAAGGGCAGGTATCTATGAAGCCTACTCAGAATTTACCTCTTGGTTTTTGTGAGAGATTTTAAATAATGGCTGTTGTGGTCGTTCTGTAACAGAAATGCTTACATTCTCATCACCCTAATAATTTCTAGATGACAGCAAAAAACTCCCACAGATAGTGGAAGGATTCATTTCTACAAAACCAAAGGTATTTCTGTAGTTTTTTCCCTTCTAAAAACAAATTCAAGTTTAAAATTTGCAAGTTTCATAACTTGGTGTTAAGAGCCATCATTGCACCTAATGAATAAACATCATCTAATCCAGCCAGATCTCTGGGGCATTCCTCCAACTCCAAGTCCACACATGGGGTTGGTCCCTGAAGTGCTCCCAGTTTTAACTTCTGCCAAATGAAGATCCAGGAGGTATTTCAGGAGTGAACCCATTTGAGCTCCTTACAGTACAGATCACCCTTGTGAGTAAAAGTTTCCCTGCTGTATAAATTGAAGTAATCAAGAATGGTCCCTAAATCTCACTAGATAATTAAAGTTGGGTGGTGTCCACTACTAGGTATGCAGCCTAGGGGCTGCTCTGATCCGTCACCTCCAGCTTCTCCTCTATGATCAAGTGGGAGCTGGTCTCCTACTACCCAGCAGAGGTAGATTTCCTCCAATTCTCCCAGTCCATTATTCTCAGGAGCCAGGCAAAAACCCAGAAAGCAGAACTTAGATTTAAGGAGCCTCGCTTGTAAAGTGTTGTACCACACAGAACATTTACAGAATGTTCGGTTTGGTAACATTAGGCAGATAGAGGGAAGATGAAGGGTGGAAGGAAATCCTGGATGCCAGCAGAATGTTAGGCCATCAGCAGCTAAATGATGACTCATCATGATGACTTAAATGAAGGGACTTTGTTAATGATACATATATATCGACCATCATTTGAATTAGATAGGCTCTAAAGTTAATTGTGGATATTTGCTTGGTCTATTTGGTCAATCCAGAACTGTATTTCCCAGAGCCTAATTCTTCCAAATGTTGATCTGAGGTGGCCCTGGGCCCCAAGTGGGCCCCAAGCGGTCATGATGGTGGCCAAAGCTTCTCACAGAGCTCCGCATGCCCCTGGCTAGCTCCATAGGTGGCCATCCGTCAGCATCTCAGACAGCTTGGGCCTGCAGTTGGGTTTTATCTAATTCCTGGAACAAAATCCAGTACTTGAGCACTCACAAGCAGCTCTGTGAACCCCAATTTACCAACCAGACCCAACACACAAAGCCACAATGGACATTGCCCTTCTGTCTATACCCAGAAGAGGGAACCCAAACTGAGTGTAGCTGTCTCAGCTGTCATGGGTAGTAGTGGGTTTCCTGAGGGCTCATAATGTCATAAGTATACAAGAATTAATGGCATCACAAGACAACTTGCAAGTGTACTTATGTGTGCAGCTTTGAGGGGGGAGGGGCAGAACATGAAACCTGCTTTAAAAACTGCCTGAGAACCTTCACAGGGATGTGAACTTTCTTCTCCTGCCAAGTCATAGGCTGAGATTATGTCTGACGTACACCCACAGGTTTGTGTCCACAGCTCCGGCTCAGTGCAATCTTTTGTTATTTATTTTTGCCAGTACTCAGGTTTGAACTCTGGGCCTTGCGCTTTGCTCAGCCTCCAAGCTGGCTTTTTGCTGCTTATTTTGGAAATGGATGTTCATGGTCTTTTCTGCTGGGGCTGGCTCTGAACCTCTTGAGTAGTTAGGACGACAGGTATGAACCACTGGTACCTAGACCAATGCAACCTCTTAGTGGCACCTATAAAAGTAGAATGGGTCTCACTAATACTAATATTTACACTTAGATCCACAAGTGCTCACTCCTTTACTCATGGGCTACAAAGCAAGAATCTGGAGTTCAAAAAAACCAAGAAAACAACAACACAGAAAAATATAGGCATAAATTGTTTGTTTTATTGCTTTGTTGTTTCTTGATGCAGTTGTTTTTGAATTGTAGTAATAAGATGGCCCAAACTTGACATTTATCAAATATCCAAATGGTAAAATTTGATTTGGAAAGACAAACTCAAGTGTTAACTCCTGAAGCTACATCTGATGGAACTACTTGTGAGAGAGGCAACTGGCTTGTCATGTTTCAGAACCACTCTCCTCTGATCCAGAAGCAGCAGGCAGTAAAAAACCACACCCACCATTCAGAAATTACAGTGACTCCAAGTATGGTGACCCTTGCTTCTATCTCAGGCTTAAAAGAAAACCTAACACCAAGAGAGTCAAGAGACTTGTGAGAAATGGAAGGGGTCATGATTAGAAGGACCAGAAATGATTTTGCTGTTTGGGAGGCCACCTGTGCCACACAGTTCTTCTCTAAGAGCTCTAACAGCCCCTTCTAAGTACTGGGAGAACCCCTACACAATGACAAGCTGAACACAAGGTGACCAGGAGTAGCTCTTTGCTTAAAGGCACAGGGTCCTCATCATCTTGAGAGAAGTGTCATGGTGTTCTGAGTTCTGTTCAAAACACACTCCTACCTTTGAAAAACTGTCAGTTGCTATATATCTCATTGCCATTTCAGCCTGGTCTCTTTTCAAAGATCCAGAACCTTGGGACACCCCTGAAAATCTTGACGTACTCTGATCCTTCCATAAGGAATCAGATCTCTAAAGTATTGATACTCAAAGGGATACCTGGCTGCAACACATCATACAACAGGTAAAAATAAATACATGACTCTAGTGTGCGCATGAAACCATCACAAAGAAATAAATATCTGAGACCCTACAATCGCAGATCATGTACTAGGAATACCTGATGAACTCTAAAAACTGGTGATTTCCCTATAAAAACTATGTGTCACGACTCTGATCACCTATACTTTAAAGATAAACAAAAAATATGGAAACACTAATTTTTTTAAGTACTAATAACAGTGGTCAGATTTGCTAAATAATTCAAGATGTCCAATTTAAATGTATCTTTTTTCCTTCCCATAGTCATTTTAGGTTTCCATATCAAGAATGGACAGACCACCGGACACTGGAGGCTCTTGCCTGTATTCCTACTTACTCAAGAGGCTGAGATCTGAGCCAGCCCAGACTTTAAGACTCTTATCTCCAATTAACCACCAAAAAGCCCCAAGTGAAGCTTGTGAGGTCCACTTAAGGCTCAAGTGGACTGAAAAACCGAAGGAACAGCACACAGGCCCTGAGTTCAAGTCCTAGTACTAGCACAAATTACAAATAAAAAAATGGACAGACTATGGCTAGATGCACTTTCTTCAATGACACGAAAATGTGGTCACACAAGCTCTTTCTTGAAGAGTGACAGATTTACATTTTTGTCTTCAGACCTTTCTGCTTCTGGAATCCTAGTATATGAATGCTATTTGCAAACACAGTGTCACTGAAAAAGGAAACACCAAGGAAACATAAAGGTGCCTTTATTCATGTCCATGCCATCTAAAGCTACTAGAACGGTAATCAGGATTGTGAGAAGGGACGAGTCATAACCTAAAACAACAACAATAATAAAAGCTCTGGGACATTTGTCCTCTGAATTGCAAGTGTGAGCTCAAAAGAATTTGCACATTGGTGAACTAGTTTCCTCCCTGAGAAATTCGCTTTCCCATTGTCTGCCTCCAGCATGTGTCTGTCTGGGTTAAGGCCTGGACAGTGGTGGGATGGTGTGTAGTCTCTTTCCAGATCTGGGCTGGGTGCAGTCAGGCTCCAGGGCCCTCGCTGGCCTGGGCAGGCGGCCTCCGCAGCTCCTCTACCATCTGCAGCAGCGCAGACCGCTCCAGCTCCAAAGCCAGCGTGGCCTGCTTCAGCTTGCTTTCATTGCTCAGCAGCTTCTCTATTGTGGCCTCAAGGCTTTGGATTCTGCTATTTGCCACCTGGAGAATGAAAGGAGTGATGAGAATGTACCTGTCCATTATGACATAGCAGGGGGTCCTGTGCACTTGGCCATCCAGCTGAGGAGACGCTTACCAGAGTTAGCCTATGATTATTAATTTTGGCCACACATGTTTTTCTCAATTTCCCATGTAGACAGGCTGAACCAGACTGCAATATCTTAGAGCACCTTCCCTGATCCCAGGTCACCACTACAGGCAGGACCAAGGTGATGGCCAAAGAGTGCTTCAGGAGGAAGAGACAGAGGCCAGGAACACACAGCTCCTGCTGTGCTAGAACACTGTTCTAAGCCATATATGTAATATACAAACTGCTTTGATTCACAATGATTTCTATATGAAGTTCTATGGAGTAACAGCTCCCTATCCTGAAATTCTTTATTTCCCTTGGAGTAGCAAGATAGCATTGCAAGATGCCCAGGATGAGAGCATGCTGCTAAGAGGTCTGCACTGGCTCCCTGAGTGGCCATCACCCCCTGAATGTGAGAGTGAGCAGTGTCCTCCTTCCTATCCTAGAGGAGGAACAAAGCTCTCAGTTCACATCCGTAGAGCCTAGCACACTACCAGTACCAGAGAAGAAAGCCTTCCAATGCTGCCTTGGCAATGGGGCCTCTCTTCCTTAATCTTCTCTAGTGACACGGGGCCATCCTTGAGAGGACCACAAAAGTTCTAACACTGAGAGAGGAGCCTTTCTGTAGAGCAGCGGCTGGTAAGGATTGCTACCTTATTAATCCAGTTTGGCTCTTCACATGCCCCCATTTATTTCATGCAGGAAAAAACTTTCTTGGCTTCTCATTTAAAAGCCAAGAAAAAAAAGTGCATTTGAACTTATATATCCTTATGGCAGAGAGACAGAAAGACAGCTTATGACCCAAAGTCAAGCTTCAGCTGTGCCATTGGAATACTCAAAATAAAAAGGAGTAAATGGCTGAGGGCTGGTCTCTGTCAATTTGAGAGGGGAAGGTGGACATCCTGGTACACATCTCTAAGACACACCCTGTGATCCTCAAAATCCACCAACACATACCCCACCCCCCCACCCCCCAGCTCAGTAAATAAGACCCTTGCCTGGTTATTTACCACTCTGCATTAATGGCAGCTTTCCTCAGTAAGACTGAAGACAGAAATCTCTCTCAGACTCTGACTTCCAGTCCCTAGCTCATAGTGGGTGCTAAAAAACTAGCTGCCATAAGAAATCTGTGTATTTCTATCTGTCAGTACCAGGTATGTCTATGCAGTTATGTGCTGCTGGACAAATAGGTTAAAAAGAACAGTTCCAGCTTCTAGAACTACATTTTCTTATTTTGTTTTTAAGAAAATCTACTTCATACTTATTTCATCCATTTATTTTAAATGAATGAACAACAGTGTATCTACTTCAGACACATGAATAAGTGTATACAATTTTAGAAATACCTTAAAGATTATATAAATAAATAAATAAGCAAACAAATAAATGCTGGCTTTGAACTCAGGGACTGCCAAGCCATGCTTTCGCACTGGTTATTTTTGAGATAGGGCTAACATTTTTTTTTCCCCTGGGGCTTGAACTCAGGGCCTGGAACTGTCCCTGATCTGCTTTTGCTCAAGGCTAGCACTCTACCATTTGAGCCACAGTGCCACTTCCAGCTTGTTCTGTTTATGTGGTACTGAGGAACAGAACCCAGGGCTTCATGCATGCTAGGCAAGCACTCTACCACTAAGCCATATCCTCAGGCCCAGGTATCACATTTTTATCTAGGCCTGTGCCTGGACTCTGATTCTCCTAATTTGTTCTTCCTGTAATAAATGGGATCACAGGCATGCACCATCACACCCAGCTTATTCCACTGAGATGGAGCCCCATGAACTTTTTTGCCCTGATTCTGTTTCCCAAGTAGCTATGATTACAGGCATGGGACATTGCACCCAGCTGTTAACACGTAAAGGTGTGCAGTTTCACAGCAGCAGCACCCCCATCCCTCCCACCAAACCCTTGTGGGCAGTAGCCTAACAGAGGGAACCTTTTATGTGAGAACTGCTTGCTGCCTTAACAAGCTCAAAGCATTGTCTGTGAATGCGAGCTCCCGCAGAAGTGCTCCATCATGTTATGCTTCAGAGGTCTCCTGCTGGCTCAGAAGACACTGAAAATGACCACCTACACTGTGCATGCATCCCAGCAGGCCAAAGAAGTCTCTGTGCCCCACACTCTCCTCAAGCTCTCTTCTGATTACGGCTGACACTCTAGGAGAATATATACAGGCATGCTTTCAGTTAGGACAACTCAAACTTAGGGAACAAAAGAAGTTAAATTGTGGTTCTGGTTTGGTCTAGTTCTTCTACAGCAAACATCTACTAGGATCTACTAGGATAGATGCTGTGCGGGAGGAATGTGCTTGATTTATTTAAGTCCAAGATGAAGACTGGAACTTGGCACTTGACTCTTTCACTCACTGGCTAGTGCTTTACCAATTGAGCCATGCCTCCAACCCCAACGAATGCACTTCTGACAAAGGCTACACTTAGAACATCAGGCTGTTAAATGCTGGTATTTCTACAGCATGGCCAAGCTTCCTGTCTCTGGACAAGAAGGGATGGGGGCACTTAATTTACAACCAGCCTAGCACTGGCAAACAATGCTAAAAACATTCCCCAAGTATTGTTCAACACTACCTATGACATTAAAAAGGTAGGATGTAGAGTTACTATATGCTAGTTGCCTGAGAAAGAAGTAACACTTTTCATAACGTCTTTCTGTGCCTGTCACCCAGATAAGGGAACAGGATGGGTGGTCTGTCTGGGGTGACAGAGTGGGGCCCTCTCTGGGTCTGGTAGGTCCAGGCCTATGAATGGCATCATGGTGCTCACCCTGTCTCTCCCTCTGCTGGCCAGGCTGTACTGCCTTGTCTTCTGTGTGTCCTCTACTACATTTATTCATGTCCCAATGGAAGTTCTAGAGAGGAGAACTATGCCCTTTGCTAATCAAATCTCTGCATTAGTTCCAAGGACTCAGATACTGACTACATGTTCTGGTTTATTCTGTTAGGTAGATTTCTGTATTGCTTCCCTTCCTCATTACCCTGGGTGGACCTAGATTGCTCTGCTCATGGCAGTGAAGGCTCTCAATTCTTGTCAAGGTAAATAGCACAACTGATGGCATTCAGCTGGCAGTACCACAGAATGTGGGACTAAGTATGTCTCTAGGTCTGTCTCCTAGTGCAAAAAGAACCTCTCAGTAAGCTCCAGGACTGTCTGACCTTAGCAAGAACATCTGTCTGCACCCTAATAAAAAGGACCAATTTTCTTGGGATACCTTTGATCACAACTACAAACAGACAAGGGTGAGAAAGAGCCTCCAGGCATGGGAAAGTCCAGTCTGCGGTTGCCCTTGGTGAGTTAATAAGCTACTATCTGCTGTAATTCAGGAAGCTGCTTTATAAATATGCTTTACCTGCAATTGTTCTAGGAGGTCAAGGTTCTGTTTGCGTAAGCTGCTGTTGGTTTTCTCTAATTTATCCATTCTTTGGTTGTCACTGAGAGGAGAGGAATCAATAAGTTCTTCTTGAAGCACATGGTACTCAACCTCATAAGCTTGTAACTGTTTAGCAATATCCATCTCAAACACCTGTTAAGTGCAGAAAAGTTATTAGGCTTCAAAATGAGAATGATTTCACACACACACACACACACACACACACAGGTGTGCCCACACGATCATGTTAGTGAGCATATGCCCTTTATTCCCAGATCAGCAGTCTTGGAATTACACAAACTACATAAGGAGCAGTGGCCATTCTGAAGAGGTAGTTGTCTTACTTGAGAAAGAAAGATATAAAAATCATCTAGAATATTTACAAGGTATCAGTAAATGCAGGTTCCTGATACTCATCTTCAAAAAGCCAAATCTTGTATTTAAAAGAATTTAGAAAAATTATTTTTAGTTCTTGTTTTCTCTGAAAATTCTACTAGGTTAGACACATCAACTATGGGTTGAAAGGAAGAAGAAAAAAAACAAAGAATCATGCTATCTGCACAGTCACTAGGTCAAAGTTTAATTATAAATCAGCTGGGTTTTCAGAGTTGCAAGAACAGCTAAGTAATGGAACTGCTTAATAAAACCTCCTCTTTGCACAGGGATTTGCAGAAATGAGCCAAACCCAAATGTCACCCACACGGCTGAGTGAATACAAAACAATGCCTAGTTGTCTCCCTTCCCATAATGGCAACAGAGATGACCAAACCGCTCATGTGAAACACAACCCCAAAATGCACAGTGACTCAAGGGAGGGCAGTTCTACTTTCTCCTAGTGAGTAAGCTGCAGGGCTGAGTGAGGCAGGGCATGAGAGGGAATCAGGAGACAGATACAGTGCAGTTCTGAGCATCCCCAGCCCCTTGGCTCTGCAGAGGAGAGAGCCCCAACATGGATCTGATGGCTCCTAGAATTCAAGGTCAGAAGAGAGATCAGAGAACGGAATTAGACTTCAAAAGAGCAAAATCCACCTCTCTGCTGCCTTTTCTTATGAAATGAACACCAATATATAAAAAAAAAGTCAGTAGAAAATGAGCTGCCCCTCATGGTACCTGGGAGCATTTACATTAGCCCACCTTCCTGAGCATCAACTCTCAAAAGCACATTCACTTTCTCATCATTTCCAACAACCTTATTTTACTTTCTCTTTGTTGGAATGTATTAGTATGTCCCCTTCCATTTTAATTTAACAACCTCCATCTTAGGTCTTCAGCCCTTTCTCCCTGAAATCAGGTGACCAGACCAGACCAGACCAGACCTGACTGCAACTGTCTTCCCTGCCCCCCCCCCCACCTGATACCCTTCAGCTGCAGGAGTGGAATGCCTTCTGCCCAGACCTAACTGCAACTGTTGCAATCAGGAAACTCCACCCTGGCTAAGTGCTATATTTGATCCCAGCTGCAACTGCAGAGAATTCCCTGCTCCTAGTGGGATTTTCCATCCCTAGCCCTTGGCCCTATAAAGATACCCTCTTTGTACAAAGACAAACATTGCGCCCAGCCCGAAAGGCACAGCCTTGTCAGCTTGCTGACAATAAACTTTTGCTGTATGTGACTTGATGTCTGCATGGTCTTCTGGGCTGGAGCTTTCAGGATGAATTTTCTTATTTCTCGGTGATTAATACTAAGTATGCTCAAAAGTAATTCCATGCCTACAAATTAAAATATATGACATGAGGAGGGAAGGGAGGTGATAGAGAATAATTTACCATACTGAACTGATTTATTTTTATTTTTGTTCCTTCAGAATAACCATGAAGTCAGCCGGAATTATCATCTCCATGTCAGTCCAGGTAAGGAACGCTCAGGTTTTGAGTCAGCCATGAATCTGGAGCTCCACTGGCAATTCTCTGAATGACCTTGAGCAAGTAAGTCCTTTAACTTCTCTGGCTTCAGTTCCTGGCCACAAATATGAGGCTAATCACTACTGCCTCCCGGCATCAAGCTGAAGATAAAATGGGACAACTCACAGAAGGTTCTAGCACATGCCTGGCAAGCTCCCTTAGCAAAGAGATCTGGTTCTACTCGCCTGTCACAGACCCCTCCCACATTTCAGCTTTGTGCCTCAGAACTACAATGGATGCCACATCATGGAACATATGAACAGTGTGAACAGAGCAAACCCCACAAACCTGAAGCCAGAGTATGTTGTGGCACTGTAGCTAAAAATACCACACAGAACAAGTGTTACACACATGATTACTTCCTTTCATCCACCAAGGTTTATTTTTAGACAATTTCCTAACCTGGGAAACCTGGGAACAAAGCCTCTGGCCTATTATGCAGACTAATGACCAGCTAAGGTTAATAGCTCTCAGCTGCAACCAAGGGCTACACCCTTCCTGACCTCGCCAATCCCTAGGAACCACCCTAAGGCACATTCATCCTGGTTTAACTTCATCGTTATCTTCTGATGGCCAAAACACAGCCCTGATTTTGCAGTTATGCCCCAGATCTGAAGCCCAACAGTTCACTGGATAGGTGATGGTAAAAGTTTAGGCCAATGACTTGTGCAAGAAATAGAAAAAGGAAGGGTGAGCACAAGTGACTCACTGTGCCAGTTCTTAGAGAAAGAGCAAGTGACTCACTGTGCCAGTTCTTAGAGAAAGAGCAGGAAGAGAGTAAGGCCTAATCCTGTCTAGGGATCTTGGGTCCCTTTTTCTCCACCAAATAAAGAATTATAAGGACAGGAAAGTGAGAACAGAGGCAAAGTGAGAGTAAGGCACCAAGGAAATGAAAATGGTCTCTTGGCTACCAATGGATTAGTATATGCTTGCAATCAGTCCTGTCCACCAGCTTCCCTAGCAAGGAGGAAGAGGAGAGTACAGACATATTGAGGTACGAGAGTGAGAAATAGGACCCAGAAATTGGTAGTCCAACTGCAGTGCTCATGGGGATCATTTTATATCCCTTTGGGTGAGTTTCAGCTGTTCTGCAATCTGGCTGGTCACTGTCCCCTCATCCTAAGGGGTGCCTCTCCCCTGCTTGGGTCTGCTTCAGGGCTTTGCTTCCATCAGAGTCACTGTCTTTGTTTCCCAAGGTCTTTAGGAAGAGAATGGTGTGTTATTTCCACAGGGCTGCTGTTTCTTTCTCCCTGACTGCCTCATCTTTCTCTTTCTGCCTCTTCCTCAGTCCTATGGAATCCGAGCAAAGCACAATCAATGAAGAGAAAAGACTATTAAAAACATGGTGCTGTGGGAAAGCAGCCCACACAACTAGGTGTGGTCCATTTCTTGCACAAGTACATCTCTGGCTGTCACACAGCTTGAAAGATGTTTTTTCTAGGTCCTGTGAACTAGCTAAAAGTCCCCCAACTTTGAATCTGTGCCCTTTGATCTGAGCTATTTTCTGCTCTGTAATCACCATGGGCTCCAAAAAGGACCAGAATCACAGATAAGCAATCTTATGTGGAAGGCAAACTGCCCCTCAAATAAGCATTGTCCTCTTCTTATCATCTTTAAGCAAACATTAAAGCCAAAAATTTTGGAGACCACTTTTTCCTGTTCTGTTCCAGTAATAAAGCAGTAACTTCAACAGAACTCCTAGAAGGGCAAAAACTGAACTAACAGTTAACCTGTAATTTGGAGCTGTTTTAACTACACATATCTTTCTTGCTTCCTGCCTCTAATTCTTCCTATTCAACATGAAGCCAATGTCTGAAAATGTCCTTAAGTGCTGTCTTTCCATGGCATAATAAACCTCTTTTCTCTGCCAGTCATCATGTTTATTTGGCATATGGGGGTGAGTGGCTGGACCTAACTTGGCAAAGTAGGAATTACCTATTTCCCTATGTTCGATGCTTTGACAAACAGAACCATTCATTTTCTTTGTTATTGTAGCTACATTATAGGAAGCATAAAAAACAAAATTACCAATACAATTTTATCTTATATTTCCTATCATCTTTATTACTATCAGTATGTTTTATTACTTGTAAAAGGATAACCTAAATTTTTTTTCAGTTGCTATATGTTCTTCATAACCACAAATGTATATGGCATTCTATCAACTTGATATACCACAGCCATATCATCTGGTCCTCCTCAGGTTTTGGACATCTGTCAAATATTTGTTATCTTGGATGACAATTCTAACAGAGTATTGTTAGATATATGGCAACTCCTATACTTTGGATGAGTTCCTAACAATACATTGCAAGAACTGGGATTATTGGGTCAAAAGAATGTATTTTATTGGCTGTAGTTCAAATTGCCTAACTGCTTCCCACATGGGACAAAGTACAATGGATGTCATTAGCATATTCCAATGTGCTGGCTACAGTCTACTTTTGGCATAGTGCATGGGCATTTAAAAAGTATCAGTCCGTTAACCTAGTAGGTAAAGCATGGTATGTTATACATCCATCTATCTGAATTATGCATAAAGCTAAATTTTTTACCAAATATGTTTGTTATCTGGCTCTCCTTTTCAGTGAGTTGTGTGTTGATGTTCTTGGCTCATTTGCTGTGAAGACTCAGTATTTGTCTTTGTAGTCTGTAGATACTGTAAAATGAAGCCACTTACTCTAAGTTCTTGTAGTACTAGTTACATATGTTTCACCTTCCGAATTCCCAGATCCTGGTCCCCAGTCTGCTAGTTTCAGTGGCACACCAGGGTTGACAGGGTGAGCAGTCTGCCTGGGTGTCAGCAAAAGGGGTACACCAACTATAGTAAGTTTAACAATGATAAAGCTGACTAAAAGTTGGTCTGCTCTTTATTATCACCACATGTAAGCAACTGTGAACAATGCCAGTGAAATACTTCTAGCTATATCCCACCATCTTGGTGTGGCACCAATTGTCTTCTTACAAAAGTACTCTTTTTCAATAGTGCTAACTGCCCAAGAGTGAGGGTTCCCCAAAGAGCTGAAGAGGCTGCCTGGAAGTTGCACTCTATTCTCAACAGTTAACTGGGTAAGTCTCAGGTTTCCATCCAACAAGCTCAAGTACAACTGGGCCGGTATACTTCACCAAAGTTGCCCACAGCAGAACTTTCAAATGGGCTATGTATGGGAATCTTTTGGGGATCCGAGTAGGTCTGGTGTGGGGTCCCAAATCCTGCCATTCCAACAAGTTTCTACATATCACAGTGAACAGACCTAAAGGATGTTACTGGCTCAGCCTCCCAAAGCCACCCTCCAACCTGTCCTGCCAATCAGCTGAACACTGGGACAAGACTACAACACCAACCTTCCCCTGGTATTAATCATTCTCAGAGTTCCCTTCTTCCTGTTTCCGTATACCCAGCTCTTTCCTCAGTGAGGATCAGGTTACTCTGAGGCTTCAAAGACTTCTGCCTTAGGTCTTCTGTTACTAGCTTCTGAGGCTGTACCCATCCTGTCATACTGAGCTACTCCCTCCATCTGGGAGCAAGGCTATGTCCCAGATGCTCAAATTGAAACCATTTACAGGGAGGCCATTTAATGAAATGGGGCCATGGATGTCACAAAGGACTGCCTACACTCCATTCTTAAGACTGCAGCATGTCAACACACAAGCTAATGCCCTGTCAGCTGCCATGAATGCATCTACCACTTCCACTATGTGGGCTTCCTAACTCAGGCCTGAGGCTTCCCAAAGACAAGAAGCTCTTGGCTCTTGGACTTACTCACCCTCTTGAGGGGAGCAGGTCAGCAGGCTTTACATGGTCAAGTTCCAGATCTGAATGCAGATGGGGAGAAGGTCTGACAGGTGCCTGAAGTTTTATTTATTTATTTTTTATCAAGACTGTCACTGGAATAAAATCTTGGGATGTAGTTTTTTTTGTGTGTGTGTGCTAGCTGGAACTGCTCTGTTGTATCATGTGCCTCTGGTGTGTGTGTGACAATCTTATAGCTCAGGATCAGCAAACTATAGCCTATAGATGAATTCTTCCTACAGCCTAAAATAAAGTATTATTATGACATGGATTATTTCATCCCTTTATATGTTGTCTATAGTTCTTTTTTGTATATATTTTTATGTCTATAGGTCTACATTGCAAATGCAGAACTGGATAGCTGCAACTTTACAAGCTGCAAAGCCTGAAATGCGTTCTGTCTGGCCTTTATACAATATACTGACTAAACCTGATTGAGTTCATTCTAGGCCCAGTCAGACTCAACTCCCTTGGCTCCAACAGCAGCACAGGTACATTGTAGACTCATTCCCACAGGTTTTGCTTTTACATATATAATGTTGGACGTGCTTGGTCTCCTACTCATACAGATGAGGACTGGAATATCATGTCCCAGAATTGTTAGAGGAGTCAGTGGAATACTGAGGTCAAACAGAATACCAAGTTCAAAAACAGTTGCTTAAACAACATCGAGGACATGTACATACAACTGTTCTCTTCCCATGATGGGTCCATTTCTATACTTCCAGCCTGATACAAACGAGGAGGTAAATTGAATGCTGGCAGGGACAGCTGTCTCTGAATCAGGGCATCAGGAAGTCCATCTGGTCTACGTAACCAAAAGTTCTCTAGGTTTGCCTCAGAATTTACAAAACCTAAGTATATACATCAAAAGCCCTAAGAAGGGAATAAAAGACTGAAAATACATCACTGTAAGTGCCAGTGGCTCAGGCCTGTAATCCTAGCTACTCAGGAAGTTGAGATCTGAGGATTGTGGTTCAAAGCCAATCTGGACAAGAAAAGTCCATGAGACTCTTACCACCAATTAACAACCAAAAATCTGGAAGTGGCTTAAGTGGTAAATCATCAGCTTTGAGCAAAAATGCTAAGGGACACACACACATACACACATGCACGCGCACACACACAGAGTAAACACATCAGAAATATGAGAGTCTAAAGGGGAAAGAATTCAGTGGCAAGAGGCAAGACATAGGTCTTAATGACTCCAAAGCTCTTGGAACTGCTAAAGCACTTTGAAGTGATATGAGTCTTGATCCCCTATCCTGCCCTTCATAGCAGACTATCTTCTAGCTAATTAATCACAAGAATGCCCTCACAATTGCATGAGGTCATGCAACTTGGCCAAAATTAAGGACTCTACTAGACAAAGTTATTCACATGGAAAGGATCATGCCAGGTAAGTAATTAAATGCAGAGATACAGAGCCCATCAGTTAAGTAAAGTGCAGAGGAGAGCACTCTTTCATACTGGCAAATGTAGTATGTAAAGATCCAAACTAATAATCTGATATAAAACCAGGTCAAACACGGGCCTTTTTCTGAACTTAATACCCTGGTAGAACAGCCAATGAAAATCACAAACATTGCATCTGGATGCAATCTGCTGGAATCTACTACTATCCTGGATTACCAGAGATCTTCAGAATAAAGAATAAAGAATAAAGACTAGTTGGCTGTTCGTTTTTACCCGTTTATTCTTTTTTTTTTAAACTTTTTTTTATTGTGAAAATATCACACAGAGGGGTTACAATTACAAGGGCAAGATAATGAGTACATTTCTTATCAAGCATTGTTGCCTCCTCCTTTGTTTCCCCTTCCCATCCTCCCTCTCCCCCCACCTCCCTCACCCCCCACCCCTCGGCCAAAGTTGTAAAGTTCGTTTTTCTACATAACGACTTGTACATCTCGTTGCAATTTTACCCGTTTATTCTATGTTTTTGTAATGTGTGGTATGGATTCTAGGCTTAGGAGAGGACCAACTGCTGATGAAATCTCTTCTAGCACATTCTTAGTATGATGCTTAATTCTGACTATAAACTTAATTGGATTGAGAGATGCCTAGGAATTGTTAAGGCACACTGCTGAGTTGTCTGTGAGGGTGTTCAGAGATATGATTGACATACAGAATAGCAACTGAGGGAGAAAGACTTGTCTGAATATAGGGCATACCGTCCAATAGGCTAGGGGGCCCAAGTGGAACAAAAGAGACAAGGAAGTGCCAGCCAGTGCACGCAAGCTTCATTCATCCCAAGCAGGCACATCTATTGTGCCATCACATCTGCTGGCAGACTCCAGTTGCTTTTGCCTTTCTAAAAAGCAACTCTCCAGGGGGGTTGACCGGCCTGCGGTCTGGGTCTGGGCTAAATGATGGTTTTCCTTGTCCAGAGGCTTCCAGTTTCTTGGATTGAGCAGCTATTGGGTTCTCTGGCTCTCTATCTTACATAGTAGGGGCTATCCAAGCCTCTGGTCATGTAAACCAATCTAACAAATCCTTTTATAATATATATAATCTGCCCCTCCCCTGACCATAAGCAGCTCAGTCCATCATCATCAATAGTTATTACTAGAAGATTCTTCCTTAGGAAGAATTGAAATCTGCTCCTGTGCCTGATTCAAACCATTTGCCATCTGGTCTAGTAATTTCCAGCTAAATCTACCCCTCAACTTCTAGCATTTCAGAGTAATGGCTCTACTGTATATGAAAATGAGGGATGCTAGAAACCTCACAAGTGGAATGGCATTCAGGGGAAAAAAGAAAAGAAAACCCAACCCATAAGTAAATTTAAAAAATAACAGAACAAATTCATAGAATATATGCTGCCTGTCACAATTCTATTTATTTTCAGTACATTTTAACTAACACCACTCAGCAGAAAAATTCAAAACCCTCATTCTACAAAAGCCCACATTTTAGAAATCTATGTGTTTCAGCAGACCAAACAAATGCAACACAACAATGCTTATCTCAACTACAGCATCGCCACCCAGTTTTCTGGTGTCTCTTTACCATTCTAACCACAACATTCACACTCAAGTCAATACCTTTAATCATTCAAGGCTTATTTGTGTTGTGCCTCCTGACTTCCAGGCACCATGCAAGAGGCTGATCAGAACACAAGAGTGGTAGGAAACAGCTCCTGGTCAGAAAAAACCTAAGTTCTGAAAAGCCCTTAGCCATTTGCAAGGTCTGGACCCAATCATACCTGGTTGATGGTCTTCTCCATTTGTACCAAGCCCAGGTTGGGTAGTGTGTTTTTTATAAAGTCCACTATGGTCTCTAGGTTTTCATGCTGTAGAATCAAGGGCTTATGGCTACCCAGAAGACTTAAAGCCACTTTAAATATGACTTCTGATCCCTGAAGGAAGATCATATCTGGAAAACAGAGATGTGAAGAGTTAAATCATAGCAGAGTAGGACAAAATGCCATTCTGTTTCCTTTTCCTCAGAGCAGGAGGGAGGAAAACCGAACTCCAAACTGAAAATTTTATTTCCTGTTTAAGAGCCTGCTATTTCAGATAGGGTTGTCAAGACAATACTGCAAATAACAAAAATAACAGATAAACATCTGCTTAGGTTTCATCACAGATACAGATACAGATACAAAAATTTCCACTCTGAAAATGAGTTAAACTTAAGCATAGTTCCAAGCTTAAATTGAAAAAGAGAAAAAGATTTTTTAGTTGGGTTTTTCTAGCAATGCTTTGCATTTTAGGGGAGTTACCCAAACGCATGATATTATGAGTAAAACCAAAAGATTTGCACAGATGCAGCATCATAATGGAAGACAGAGTAAGACAAAATGTCTGTATCCTCTGATTTGAAATAAAGGATGAAATTAAAAGTTCTTTAAAAACTGTAAAAAGTCTATATGATTGCTAAAGTCCATTTTAAAACACAAGTATGCTGAATTTCAGTGTAACAATAGCTTTCACTTGGGGTTAAACTATGAATAGAGTGCAAAGAAGAAACTGCAGAGATACAAACATATCTAGGTATGGGTCTGATCCCCACAGGGTCACCTACTTTTAGGACAAAAAGGCACCCTTTATGGAGTTGTGCTGCTTTCTACAGACAGGCTGGGAATTACTGTGGGGGTAACTCTGCTTCACCATGCCTGCCATTCTCTGTATCCATGTCAGTCCCTTAAGTTTCTGTTGGACTAGGGAAGTTTTAATCAAGGACTTACTGAAGAAAAGAAATGGAAGGGTGAAGGAGCAACCCTTTAAAGCTTAAACTGGGAGGTAGGGGTTCCCAAACTTAACTGAACACACTCGGGGTAGCTTATATATTAAACAATACCTTTCTCTCTAGAATTATTACAAATTAAGCATAAATTGTGTGTGTGTGTGTTCACGTGCACACGTGCATGTACCCAGAAATAGGGCTTGAACTCAGGGCCTGCGTGCTGTCTAAATTTTTTCTCCAAGACTAGCGCTCTACTACTTGGGCTACAGTTCCACTGACCTTCAGCTGGCTAACTGGAAATAAGTCTCATGGGCTTTCCTGCCCAGGCTGGCTTTGAACTTCAATCCTCAGATCTCAGCCTCCTAAGTAGCTAGGATTACATGCATGAGCTATTAGTCCCCAGCTAAGCATAATTTTAAAATAATAAAAAAAAAATCCTAATTGCTTTTGAAAGTAGAGACTACATCACTGGACACCCCAGCTCCCAGCGCAGCAATCTGCTTCCTCTCAGCGGAGCTTTCTTCTTGTCACTTCTCTTCCCTGCATTTTCAGAACACCCAGAAACGGGCAGGAAGTTGAGAAAACCTTAAGTTTTACTGATTCCATCAGTTGGAAAATTACACTTTGCAGCTTGCTTGAGAGCAATGTAACTACTTTTCCTTGAAGATATCTCAGCATTTTTGTTAGTGTTTCATGGGGTATTGGGCTCTACTTGACAAAATGATTTTCCTCTGTGAGCTCACAGAGTCTCTTTCCTAGACACATTTATTTTAAACAATCCTTCCCTCCCTATCTATCCCTTTCTCCTGGGAGGCTGTGGTCTTCATGTTGTGGAGGCCCCACACTGCTGTCTGGAACAACTGGACAGTTTCCTGGCCATCAGACTTGTCTGGCTTTCCAAGTGTATTTTTATCCTAAGATCCCTCTGAAGCCTTTACTACTGCAGGTGGCTTCTGGATTTGTGCCAAACCTTTAGTTTTATGTCATCTCATCTTCATCTCCTTGGCAGAACATCCTAAAGAAAGACCTCAGGAGTTCAACACTGCAGCCTCTTCCTCCAACAAGACTGAGCCAGCTTCCCCATTTTTCAGATTTTTTTCCCCTCAAGGCACATACAGTTATAAGGTAAACAGAATCATTTATTTCAGGTTCTCTTCTTCCCTAACTATAAATATACAGGAGATGGCCATCTTCCTGTGGCTCTAGAGAACTGATATTCAGCCAAGTGTTATTACCAGATGTGATTCCCCACCCCACACACAAATGACAGTTGCCTCTTCAAGTAGCACATTCTAAATTTGACGTAACCTACTAATTAATATGTGAGATATGCTGATGCAAGTTGAGAATCTTTTACTTATGTATAAAATAGGGAATCAACAAAAGGTTGATCTGATCCAGGCTTAAAGGTCTGTAATGAAACGGGCCCCAGGAAATAAAGCCTGAATGAATGATAAGCTCCTAAATGTAAAACCAAGCTGTCTAGCATCATAAAGTTAGAGTTAAGTCAAGATGCTATATGTAGAAATGGTTTTTAAGAACTCATCTTTTCAGTGGAACCATCTGCGATTTTTATGTCTTGAAGGTTGGGATAGACTAAGCAAAAGAATTTCTAAAACAATATACACTTGATGTGTTTTAATAAGCTGATTCCAAAAGCATATCCCAATTATATGGTTTTAAGCTAACAAGTAACTCCCCATATATGACATTAATAGTACCTGATGTGGATAATTACTAAGTTTAAGCATCTTCCTCCCTCACAGTAAAATGTAAAAAGAATTCCAGTTGTCAAGCAAAAAGAAGACTTTTGTTTTCAAGTAGGGAAAACAAACCATACAAGAAAGGATTGTGCTTATGGTAGTTCACTGGGTAGCTGCTTTCACCTCTAAAACAGTTTTGAGAACTGATGTGAACATATATGTTCTCAAAGAACAAATCAAGAAAAGAAGATGGCCGGGTTGGTCGTTCATGCCTTAATCCTAGCTACTCAGGAGGCTGAGATTTGAGGATCACGGTTTAAAGCCAGCCTGGGCAGGAAAGTCCGTGAGACTCTTATCTCCAATAAACCACTAGAAAACCGAAAGTGGCGCTGTGGCTCAAGTGGCAGAGCGCTCACCTTGAGCTGAAGTTCAGCACCCAGGCTCAGAGTTCAAGCCCCATGACTGACAAGACAAAAAGGAAGGAAGGAAGGAAAGAAGGAAGGAAGGAAGGAAGGAAGGAAGGAAGGAAGGAAGGAAGGAAGGAAGGAAGGAAGGAAGGAAGGAAGGAAGAAGGGAAGAGAAAGAAAGGAAGGAAGGAAGGAAGAGAAGAAAAAAAGACGATGGATTAGTATCTGAACAATCTAAAATTACAGTGGGGCACAGAAGTGGAAGTAGCTGAGATATCTGGAAATGTGAACATATGACAGGTGTCAGGACAGAGTCGCCCCCACAGAGGTGTCACTCAAAGCCCTGACATGGGTGAATCAGAGAGTGACAGAAGAGAAAACAAAGAGCTAAGGACAGGGAAAGAAGAAAAAGGGGAGAGGATATAAAGGAAATCTCAGAAAGGTAATGGTCTGGAAGCCACAGGCTGAAAAGTTGTAAGATGCTAACTGTGAGCAAAGTCACAAGACAGAGGGGTTGAGGAAGGAAGGTGACTCATTAAAATTACACCTCTAGATGCTTGGCCAAATAGTCCAAAGATCTGGTATTGGGAGGACCTTGTGCTGAGGGTATCTGACCTAAACATCTATGGGAGCTCCAGGATTACCATGGTAAACAGTGCTTCAAAGTCCTCAAACCAATGCTGACTAAACCTAGACTAGCAAACAGTATCTCATCTTTGTGAGAGACACAGTTTCAAAAGTAAGTAGAGCCACTACTGAGTGAGAATAAGTGCAGCCATTGACAGGAGAATGCTGGTTCTGACAGACACATGTAGGAAGCTCACCAAAGACTCTGGCTACAAATCCCAGTGGGAACTGCGAGGCAAATACAGTGAGAAACCAGGGTGCAGCATAGAGGCTGGGGCCGATCTCGTGCTCCTCCAGGTGATTGTAGAGGTCTCTGTGGTAATCATGAAGAAGCCTTGAGAGCTGGTACATCTGGATCTGCAGGGACAGAGAATTAGGTTCCTTCTCCACATGCAAACTTGCTCATCCTCCTTAGGATGTGTGAGGGAATTATTAGTGACGTGAATAATCTACTTGGCTTGTGGTATCCATGGATGTCAGCTATTAATTCATCTAGCAAACTCTTCATGAGGCTCTGGGTGGAGTAGGTCCCAAACACACATGCTGGGTCTTCTACTACTTCTTTCCTATGTCCCCTTGTTTTCCTTGGCTAACTATCTCCTTTGTGCAAAAATTTCAAAAATTTTCTTACAGATACATTCTTAGTAAAATTCAAACCCAGGGGAATTTGAAACAAACAGCCTCTGCAAAGAGTAAATTGAGTGCATATCACAATTCTAGACAATATGTCAATTGTCCATGTAGCCAGTTCCCAGTATCTCCCAAAGCCACTCACAGCAAGACAAAAATAATTTGTTCAGGTCTACAGAAGAAATGTGTGTATCTTGGCAAGATAAAACAAGAAGGTTTTGTCTATGAATAAAATGGCTTTTTCCAGCTAAAGTTAAATCAACATCAAGGGTTGCTTCTTCAGAGAATCATCTGGATCTGACAGGAAGTTCACTCCATTCCTAGGACCCTCTGACTCACAGAGTTCATCAAGCCAACCCAGATTTGAGCAGTCCCATGGCTTGGGACTAAGGAAGCAACCTAGAGAGGACTGAAGTCTGACTGAGATCCTCCAAAGAGATGTCCAGCCCAAACTTGGAAAAATTAAATCTGTTTTCAGTTGCCTAGATATAAATCCTCTTAATTACCAGCTGTGGCTCTTCTGTATCCAAAAAAGTCTAATCAACCAAGGCCTGAAACGATTTGTGTTCTAAGCTAAATTATATACAATTCAAACATTACTCTCTGTTGACAGCTGCCCCACAGTAAAGTCAATGGTGGGAATGCAGAAAGAGCCCAACAGCATGTGGAAAGTCCTGTATAGGACAAAACATCCAGTGGACAAAAAGGTTTCCTATTCTGTGTATGCATGCATGCATGTGTGCTGGCACTGAAGGGCCTTCAACTCAGGGCCTTGTACTCTTGCTTGGCTTTTTCACTCAAGGTTGTCTCTCTTACTTCTTGTCATACTACTTCTGGCTTTTTTGCTGGCTAACTAGGAAAAAAAAAGTCTCATGGACTTTCCTGCTCAGGCTAGCTTCAAATCATGATCCTCAGATCTCAGTGCCCTATGTAGCTAGAATTATAGGCAAGAACTACTAGCACCAGTTAAAGATTTCCTGCTATGATTCATGTTCATGTGGTTCAGAGTCACCAGTTGAGGAAAGGAATTTTTAATTGCATAATGTATTGTTTCCCTCCACCTCCAAAAGAGCCCTTGGCTCTAACGGTACTTTCTAAAGCTCTGAAACAGAAGAATTGTGCTAGGAAATGAACATCTGGATGCATGCACTCACATTCTAAGCAATGTTGAGAAATATTCTCAAAGCAAGATCCATAGCTCTTCTCACCCCTCCAAAGCAGTGGGAACAGCACTGGCACATGCTGCTCTGTTTCATTTTCTTTTGACCAATTCATTCATTCAATAAATACTATTTCATCTCAGTCACTGTCTATAAACTGCAGACACAGCTCCAAGACTAGTTAGGTCTTCCTCTCACAAAGTTTATTTACTAAGAAAAATTGGAAAATAAATAGGTAGATAAGTAAATAAAAAGGATAGTTTCTGCCAGGGAATGTGTTATGCCAGATAAGGGAGACAAGATAACACAATACTGTGTGCTTGGGGGTTAAGTAAGAGCTTCTCCTAGGATGTGAGAGCTGAACTGAGCCCTGCATGACAGGAGAGCAGGCATGGCAGTGAGGGTGAGGACCCCTGGCTGAGAAAGTAGCAGGTGACAGGATGGGACGCAGAGTTCAAACTGCTTGATGGTTAATGAAGGGTCCAAGAATAAGGTCTCTGGAACCAGATTAGCTTGGGTTTAAATTCTAGCTCCTCCATTTGCTAAATATGTGATTAGTCCAATTACACATTCTGGTTCTTCACTCTAGAAGCTGAGCCAATCAATAGTGTCATCCTGCAGGGCATAATGCAGAAAAGTACATATGAAGCTCATGGAATAATGCCTAGTACAAAGCCTATGAGCAACATAGCCTATCACAGTGTAACTACTTCTAGAAAGCTCCTTAGATAATAAAGGGAAGAGGGGATATCATCCATATACTTATTGAAGATATAGGAATGCTTGATACCTGTAAAATTATCATGTCTGGCCGATACTGTTTTCGCAGTCCCATGTCAAACATCAGAAACTTGAGCATTTTAAATGCCTCTTCCTCACTCATATGGAGAAGCAAAATGCCAGCCACAAAGCTGAGACCTTGGCAGTATCCTACTTCCTGGTCCAGAAGTGAGTAGGCCTTCAGAATGTTGTAAAGCGACAGCTGCCCTGCTCCAAGCTGGGCAGAGAAGTATGGATGTGTTGGAAAGGTTCGCCCTGAGAAAACAACAAAACAAAACACACAAATAGTTTTGTTTTTTTTTTTAAAAAAAAGAAAAACCAAAGCAGAAAATAAAAGGAAAAGAAAAAGACAGACAGAAAGCCCATTGAACCAGAAATGCAACGTGCTTCAGGTTAAAGGAACAGGTCCTCAGAAGCTGGATCATAAGTCACTTAATCAACTTTTTTTTTTCCCTCCCTGAATCTTGAACCCAAGGCCTGGGCGCTGTCCTTTAAGCTTTTCTGCTCAAGGCTGGTGCTCTACCGCTTGAGCCACAGCTCCACTTCTGGCTTTTCAGTGGTTAACTGGAAATAACAGTCTTACAGTATTTCCTGCCCAGGCTCATTTTGAACTATGATTCTTACATTTCAGCTTCCTGAGTAGCTAGGATCAGAGGTGTGAGCCATCAGTGCCTGGCTATAAATCAGCTGTTAACATTACTTCTGCACTATAAAAAGGTTAGCTAGCTGGTTCCTTCCTGGAATAATACTTGAGATTAAAAATGATCAATCAAATCCTTTAAACATTTTATTTACATTTTGGGTGGTAGTTTAGGTTAGAGACGGGGAGGGGGGGTACCCTTTAGTCTACAAATACCTGGGTTTCAATTTAAAACCAAAAGAAAAGTGTTGGCCCTCCAAACACAGCCTCCATTCTCAAGAGAAACACAACAGCTGAGTTTCTTGGTGCTCACCAGATTGTATATCAACCAAATGTGACCAAAAGGCATGGCCTTACTACTGACCTTCTCTGCCAGCTTTTCCCAGACCGCCCACAATCTGCCAGCAAATGCTTCTCGTCACAATGCGCTTGTGTACTTTTAAACCACAGGCAGTGTGCTAAGACAGGCTGAGGGCCAGCTGCCTTCCAGAAAAGAGTTACAAAATACCTTTTGAAATCTTTAAAAAAAAAGGGCGGGGGAGGCTGGGAAGGTGGCTCAGTGGTAGAGCACTTGCCTTGCATGCATGAGGCCCTGGGTTTGATTCCTCAGCACCACATAAGCAAAAAGAAAAAAGCCGGAAGTAGTGCTGTGGTTCAAATGGTAGAGTGCTAGCCTTGAGCTGAAGAGCTGAGGGACACTGCTCATGCCCAGAGTTCAGGCCCCACAACCGGACCAAAACAAACAAACAAACAAAAAACCCAAGAAAACAAAAACCAAAAAAAAAAGAAAAGAAAAAGAATGATATTCAAATAAAAGGCTTTTTTCACTATTGCTGTTCAGGAAGTTTTATGGCAAATACCTTCCAAGACTCCTTTGTCCAGGAATGTGACTGATGGGAAAGAGTCTTGGGGGAGCAGAAAAGCGGCTAGTTAAGAATAGAGATGTGCTGGTCTAATCTGGACCCAGGTAAGAATCAGGGCCTGGCTGAGTCAGCAGCTGCATGTCTGCTGTAATTATACTGTCAGTAGAGGGAGAAGGATGCATTCAAGTGTTCCCCTCAGTTTTCGGAGAAAGCTTTCATCCACCTACATCGGCTTGTCTGAACATGATTTAAGAAAGCAGCAATGGACTCCTGATTTCCTGATCTGTATTCACTGCTTGCCTTCTCTGCCTCTTCACCCAACAAATCTTTCCCCCAGTGTTCCATGCATATGTCACCTTGCTGGTAGAAAGCAGTCGATAGTTCCCTAGTGCTCAAAGAACCCATGTTCCACTCCATTAGCCTCGAGGTCTGCACATGCCCCTCCCCACGTTCCCTTCTGGCTTTGTCCTCTCCACCAAGGTTTCACCCAGGCCCAGTAGTGGGTGCTGCTAGCTTCTCTGAGCCTGTTGGGAGTGTGTGCATCATGTTATATGGGGGTAGGAGTGGAGGGTGTACCTATGGGTAAGTGAGTAGGATCATGTCTGTACTTTTGTTAAAGTTTTAGATGCAACCAGGCTGTAAAGTGAGCTACAGATGGAGTTTAATATTTCCCAGTAATCACATTAAAAAGAGCTGAGTCAGGCACAGCGTCTCATACCTGTAACTCCAGCTAGAAGGCAGATATCAGGAAGATCCCACTTCAAGACAGTCTAGACAAAAAGTTAATGTGATCCTTTATCTCAACAAAATAAGCCAGCTGTGGTGGCATGCATCTGTGATCCCAGCTAGGTAGGAGGATCATGGTCTGGAGCCAGCAAACATGTGAGACCCTATCAGAAAAATAACTTAAAGCAAAACAGGGTTGAGGTGTGGCTCAAGAGAAAGAGTGACCTGTCGTGCAAGGGCTAGGCCCAGAATTTAAAAAAGCCAGTACCTCAAGAAAGAGGTAAAATTAACTTTAGCAAGGTATTTTGTTTAACCCAGCACATAAAATACTATCACTTCAATTATGTAATCAATACAAAAAAGAGACATTTTGCCTTCTCTTTTCAAAATCTAAAATCCAGCCATACTCTGTATACCGACAGCACACCTCAATTTAGACCACCCCGTTTCAAAGGATCATCAGCCTCTTACAGCTTCCACAATGGGCAGTGCAGTGCACTGTTCTCTGTAGCTTTCTCACGAGCAGGCAGCATCTCTGTCACCCCATTTTCCCCGGCAGCTCCCAGTTAGACAGAGCACCTCCTTTGCTCGTGCTCCTGTCCCAAACACAAACCCCTTTTCTTTGGGTTTTAAACAGGTGCTAATGGTTTCTGGAAGCTATAGCAACATATGGCATGGAGGAACTCTGGCAAGGGTTCAGCTTTTTGGACTACTTATTTTCGGTTTAGTCTGTGATGTGATCCTTCCCTTAGGTCAGGTATTGTTTCCTAGTTGAAGGCAGCCTCTACAGAGTCTAGAGCTCACAGCAGTTCCTTGCTGATGGGCAGAGTGGTCACTGCTCATTTAACCAGGCCAGCAGGCCAGCTGGAGAGAGTCCTATTCAAATGTGGTCATGCAATAGTAGCAAAGAAGCCTCACGGCATGCCCTATGAAGTCACAGGGCCTCTGCCTCATATGGAGTTTCATGCTCTGCCCTGACTGTCTTGGCATTTATAATCTTTGTACAGAAGCTTGCAATTTTGTTTGCACGAGGCCCTGCAAATGAGGCCCCCTCACTGGGGCGAAGGCAACTCTAGTCATCTTCCTCACATCACAGCTGTAGTCCCAAGTGCTTTGTTATGTGAAAGCAAAGCACAGCAGACCTGGGGCCACGTTCTGTCAGACATCCAACTTTACTAAATTCTAAAGCTGACAGCAAGATGGAACCATGCAGTATTTCCCCACAGGCTCCATCCTCAGGCCTCTAACAACCACTTCTGGAAAAGGACTCAGTTTGAAGGAAGACACTTTGGCAGTCTAATAGCAGAAGCAGGGCACCCAGTCTTTTTGCACCAATGCTCCATGGAATATGGGAACATGGGTTCAACAGGCACTGGCCTTGGGTTCTGCTCCAGAGTCACTAATAGCTTCCCAATTAACCACAGATCTGGAACATCATATCACTGACAGATAATCATCTGTAGCATCCCTTACACTAAGAACAATTCTATGGTGTGCGCTTCAATAGCATCTCAAGCAACCACCTCTAGCATATGCAGCTCTAAATAGTTCTTTGAACCTGGGCTTCTCCTTCTTTAAAATAGAACATACACTTGGCAGAGTTCTGGGTACATGTGCAATACCTCATATAAGTGGTTGCTATGAATGGATTCAATCAAGGGCAACCATCTTCAGAGATATCACACATATTCTCAAAAATTCAGCTTCCAACCAGTACAGAAAAAAAATGGTCTGTCTACCTTCCCAGACAAAATGTGAATGTGTTAAATGGAAGAGTATCAAACATGAGCACAAAGAAACTCCATGGTTATATTAAAAGGAAATGTAGGACTAAGAACACAGCTTGTGTAGGAGAATGAGAGGCCCCGAATTCAATCCCTAGCACCACCAAAAACAAGCAAATGAAAGAATGCTTCAAAACCCAACAAGATCATCCTTTAGGAATTTCCTAAAGACTATCACTCATTCACCTAAGCAATATCTGTCCAGGACCCATCTTTTCTTTGCCCATCACTTGAAGGTTGAAGGATCAGTAGGGATCACATCATTCAAGGACTTATTCAACAAGCACATCCCAGGCTGACCCCTAGCAAGAAATGCTTCAGTAGCAGTAGAACAGAGGTGGCACTGAGAAACACATCCAGTCTTAAGTGAACTGCCTTTTTCTCTGCAGAGCCCACTTGACTGCACCTGCTATGAGATCCCTAGTCTGCTCAGCTGTCAATGGCATTGCTGCCAGCAGCCAGAGGATTCTAAAGGAAGCAAAGAAGCACCCGCAGAGCTATTTCAGTATGGCTCAGGCTCCAACAGTTGGCTAACAAGTTTCCTTTGTTCCCTTCCCTGGAAGCTTGATATCCCTGGCCTCTAGGAAGTGGTACTAGAAACAGGCAATCCCTCTCACGCCATCAGTTTCTCATGGGCACATGCAGTAGTGACTCACAAACAGATGATCTACAAAGCTGGTGGTCCTAACAGCTTAAACTGAGCAAAATTTGAAATGAGGGACACAGAGCAGAGATTGGAGGGGGGCCTTTTTGTACCACACTTCAGAATTAAATTTTTACTTTGAGCATCAGTTGTCTAATGACTGCTTTCCCACAAGAAAGTGCTTCCTAAAGTCCATGGAATGTATCTACAGCTTAAGCAGAATCTGTGGAATTGCTACTAATGGCATGGTGGCTGGATGAAGTCAGAAAAACTCTTCTGTAATTCAATATTTCTAGAAAGCATTTAGTGAAGTCCAATGATGATGGGTCTGGCTCCTAAAGGCTCTGTTTGGTGTGCACTTGGCCCAACTTGCCATCTGTAACTTCAAGCTTTAAACTGGCTAAACAGGAGTCTTGATGATGGAAATCTGCACACACTAAACACCAGGGCATCTTTTAAGGAAAGGGTTGAGAGGAGCTTGTTATTAAGTATTTTTCAGTTTTCAGATCACCAAGAAAGAAATTTTATTCTTTCCTTTGCTTACTCTATTTACTTGTAGTACTGTGAGGTTATAGAGCATATTTACAATGACCAAACAAATATGGTTATCAGATGAGATCTTGATAATATTAGAAACAGCAGCCCATCCTGTGCAAGAGGCCCCTGTTAAGGGGACATGGTAGAATACTAAGGTCCCAATGGAATGTAGATGAGCCTAGGGTACAAGACGGTCAGGTGGAATGAGGAAGCAAATCAAGCCCTTAAAATGGGTTAGATGGAATGCAGATAAGAAAACAGAATGCTCAACCTGTTCTGTGCCTATGAATTTTGAACCATAGTCTGAGAAGGAGACAGCCTATCAATAGGGTCTGCATAAAGAACTAGCAAGTCAACAAAATTCCGCTTAAACCCATAAAGTTGTCCCTAATCCCATATCAGATTAGCAGCGGCAGCAGTAGTATGCTCCTCTGCTCCTCTGCCAGCTGTATCTCTCTTAAACCCAAATCTTAATAAGCTTCTGTCTGTCTCAGTAAATTCTTTACCAATGTGAGGCTCCAAATACCCACAATATACCTAGTGAATAACATGTGTAGCTGCTGGTACAAGAATTCATTAGACTCTGGAACTGTGACTGTTCAATTGGCCTCCAGAGTCCCAAATTGGACAGACAGGTTATTGTCACTACTGCGTAACAAATTCTAGACACTTTTTCTGTCTTTTGCTATCAAGGTTTTCAATTTTTCTCACCAGGCTTCCAGGCAGAGATGAAGAAACAAGCTGCTTCTGCCTGCACACCACTGTGTGCAGAAGAGTTCTGGCTCCTTTACAAAGTGTGTGACAAGTACTTGACTGTGTGCTAAAGTCAAATGAGGCAGACACCAGCCAGGCAGGAAGGGGAAGCTCTCCAGCTCTCTCCCTGCCCTTCACACGAGCTTACTGTAATACCCTTGGTTGAAGCTTTCCTTTCAGAGACCCATCTACTATGCAGTTTTTATGGACTCTAAAAAAGCATGAAGAAAGCTCTTTCCTGACACAGTTCTTTTCTTCCAGATAAGCAAGCAGATTTTAAGCCTTTGGTTAAGAGTGGAAAGAAAATTCACATATTGGGTTCTTGATCTAAATGATCCTCTGGACACACACCTTATCTCAATCAGCACAGGCTGGCCTAACTTAATCTGGGTCTCACTGGAAGGGAAACTAAAAGCTCATCAAAAAATGTCACTTCTAGATGGTTGCCAGTGGCTCATGTCTGTAATCCTAGCTACTATGGAGTCTGAGATCTGAGAATCTCAGTTTGAAACCAGCCCAGGCAGAAAAGCCTCTTATCTCCAATTATCAACACCCTTTTCTCTGCCCCCCCCCAAAAAAAAGCTGGAAATGGAGCTGTTGCTCAAGTGGGAGAGGGTAGCTTTGATCCAAAAACTCAGGACAGAGTCCATGCCCTGAGTTCAAGCCTCAGGACTGGCACAAAGAAAAGGAAAGAGTCAGAACAAAGAGAAAGGTCAGTCATCTAATGACCAGAAAAATGGATATAGCTAGAACCAGCATAAAAGGGGGGGCAGGTCCTGGGTATGAGGTTGAGAGAATGATTTGTTAAGTATCATCTGTTAAGCTCTGAGAGTAGGTGTTTTCTCCTGGCTGGCTGTGGTCCATTCTGAAAGAGCAAGCTCCCCCACCTTAGAAGCAGAGGAGTATCCTCTAGGAGACTGTAAGACACACATAAGACTCTGAAGTAGGGACTCCTGGAAGGGGTAGGGCATGAAGACTAAGGACACTCAGTTCTGCCACCGAGTCTGTGACAAGGCTAAGCAAAACACTCCAGTTCTTGGGCCTCATTCATCACTTCTGCAATGGAACTAATGACATGTGCCTAACTTTGTACAGAGCTGTGGAAGGATAAAATCTGACCAAGTTTGGAAAAGTATTTTACAAGCTATAAAACTATCCCACTGCAACATTTTTACTTTTTAAGGAATAAATCTTAGAAAAATTCTATGGACTTAAAGCCAATTTCAAAAAGTAAAAGCAAGAGGCAGGAAAATAAAAATTCATGCAAGTTAAGATACAACTAACCACAAATTACCCTGTTCTGGCCAGCATAAGGATACTTTTTTTTTTTTTTTTTTTAATTTTAAAGCATTACTGGGAATTGAACTCAGGGCCCCTGTCCTTTTGCTTCTACTTTCATTTTTGTCCTTAAAAAACAAACTAGTAATATATTAGTTGCACAAAGGGCTTTCACTGTGACATTTCCATATATGCACAGAATGTTCTTTGATCAAATTCATCCCCTAGTTCCTTTCTAAAACAATTCTAATGAATTTCATCATTCAATGAATACATGCATGAGATACTTTATATTCAAACTTCGCCTTCAACAAGAGAAAGGGTAACAATGTTCGACAAGAAATGTACTCATTGTCTTACTTATATAACTAACCCTCTGTACAACACCTTTACAATAAAATTAAATTAAAAACAAAAAACAAGACAAAAGTCGCCTTCCACCTTCTCCCTCAGTGCTCACATAGTATCTGAGCACTTCTGCCCTATTATCCTCCTAACTCTATCACCATTTGCATAGCTGCTATTACAGGCTGCCCTACCACACCCAGCTCAATGACTGATTTGACTTCACTCTCTACTATGCACTTTATTAGGCCTAAGCTATAGAGTAGACAAAAAAGAAAGTATAGGCCCCAGCTGTGGCAAAAGCATAGTCCTTGTTGAAGCTGGGGAAGTGATGGACAAAGTCTGGAGGAGGGATTTCTGCATCAGGCCTCTGGACCCTGACCCATGGAGTAGAGTCTGAGCTCAGCAGAAGGACTCCACTGCTGGTACTGTCAATGCCCAGGTTTTTCTGGCTCTAAAAGGGGAGAGATGACCTGGGAAGGTCCCTGGATAAACACTGGGGAGACTTGGGAGGTAACTTAAGAAACTTTTGCAATTGAAGGTTCTTATAGGCCTCTGGGAGGTTGTTGGGACATCTTCCAAAATAAAGGTCAGGCCTGAAGTGAGGGGGGTAGTCAACGCTGGCTGGGAGATAGGCGTAGCCACTGGTCCTCAGGGTAGGGACAGAGAGGATGTAGGTAAGCCTGATCCTGCCTGTGAATCAGCAGCTGTGACTCAGGCAGAAAGGCCCCCTGGACTGGGGCTCAAACAGCTTCAAGAAGAGGCTGAGTCAGGCAGGGGCTCTGGGCTGGTTGGGACTTTCCTTGTCCTCTACAGGAAAGTGATTAGATGGGCGCATGAGGAAGAAGACTGACCAGACAGCACTGTAGGGAGGTTACAGAGGAAAACATCAGTAACAGCATCAGGGGAGGAAAACCTGGCTCCCCTCCTGTCCTGGGGAGGAATGCAGAGAGGAAGGGTGCTTACTCCTATCCACCCTCCTACCCCAAATCCATCTCTACTTCCCATCATGGGAACACAATGTCATTGTTTCAGTTACACATCACATGAGCAGCCACCCTCAGGGTTACTGTGGACGCTGGCTCCACTGAGGCTTCCACAGTCAGGGCTTCTGCTTCCATACAGGCCTGGGGTCTTTCGGGCTAGGGGACCAGAGGGATGGTAGGGCCTTATTGTGGAGAGACAACAGGTTTAGGTACTGGCACCTCTGCTCAGAAGGACTGTGGTTAACACTTGAGTACTCTGTGCCTCAGTTTCCTCACTACTTTGAGAGGATACAGGACTAGTTTCAGAGGGCTGTTGTGAGAGTCATATGTGATTTCAGTGCCCCACGTAATTTTATGAAAAAGAGTTGTTGAGCACCTACTATATGATGCACTGTTAACACTGGAAGCTGAGGGTACACTGGCAAAACAGCGCCAGTCCAGCCCATGAAGGTTGAACCCTACAGGGGAAAGCAAAGCCAGGGCAGTGGAAGTCTAGCCACCACACTGTTCTGCAACCAATTGGCTGGGTCATTCTGAACAAGTTACTTCACCTTTCTGTTTTAAGTTTTTCAACATTATCTACATGTGACAATATTGTGCAGATTAATGGAAGTGTGAGCACACAGCCATTTGAGCCATACTGCACAAACCTGCACAGCTGCTGACAGTCAGGAGGTCTTTTGTACATCACAATTGTATCAGTCCAGCAAGGTTTTCAAATATATCTGACATGCAGTTTCCATCTTTGTGTATTTGAAACCATTGTCCCGATTCCAAGATAGAATCATCCCAGGTGATTGAGCTGCTGTAATTAAACCATGCCATTGTATGTCCCAGGATGTTCCTACAGCTGACCATAAAAACATCCCATCGATGTCTGAATTATGACACTGAAGCCGTTAGGACTTAATGAGCAGCCTCTCACCTCATGCCAAGCAGAATAAGCCAGATGCCCAGTGAAAAGAAGAGATTTTTATATACTTGAAGAGGACATTTGGGATCACTCTTGGGCTTTTTAAATTAAGAGTCTCAGTAGTAAATTTTGACTGTTAAACCTAAAGGCACTTCGCTAAATAACGGGGATAGTCTCTTCAGATTGTTTGAGTGTAGAAACCCTCCTGGTTCATCTCCAGTCAATAGTGCAGACTCACCCAGGTCGATGAGAATCGCATGCTGCTGGGAGGTGAGCTGTTTTAAGAGTTCTTTGTAGGGCACATCCTTTGGCTGCTGTTTACTGGGAAATGGGTGTTTAAGGTGGAACTGCTCAGCTAGAAATTTCCAGATTTCACCACGGTGATGACGTGGCACACCTTTAAAAGAGGGAGGGGTGGAAACTATAAAAACAACACTTCATGTTGAGTTGTTTCATTCTACAATCCAAATTCTTGTTCCACTGTGAATTAATGGCACAGGAAGCAACCAAGACTTTGTCCTATTTGTTCTCTTCCTTCTTTCCTTCCAACCTCCCACTCTCCCCTCATTTCCTCTGGCCCCATCCATTTTCCCCTATTTTTCCAAGATATATTATGTTCTGACTAGGTTATATTCTGTAAGGATAAGCCAGCAAATATGACATGATCTAGCTGGTATGAATGAACACTGTTGTAAGATGATGGGATGAAGCATGAAAATCTACAGAGCAAACTGGGATCTCCAGTCAAGGAAAGGCAGAGCCCAGGGGAAGGCAAGCTGGCTCTTTCCTAACTGAATAATCCAAGTTTTATAGACTCCTTCAATTTAAACCCAGCCTTGAGGAAGAAGGAAAAGGAATAAAATAAACCAGAGAGAAGGCACCTTTAGGTATAGTAAGAACTAGGCCTTTCCCCTCCTATTTCCGCAATGAAAGAGAAAAATTAGGTTGGCTAGGAGGAGAAACCCAGCTAACAGACCAAATCCCATGCCTTCCCTAATATTTATTTCAGTACTAGCCTGATAAATGGTGGCCCTCTCAAATGTCTACTTTCTCCTAATTCCTAGAAGCCAGGAATGTGACCTTATTCACAGATCTAATTAAGTAAGGATCCTGTGGCAAGGAGGTCATCCTTGATTATCCAGGTAGACTCTAGGCCCAAGACTGGTGTATTACAGCAGTCACATAGGGGCAACGGTGATGACAAAGACACTTAGAAGAGTCAATGTGACTATGGAGGCAATGATGCATCATGAAGGCAAGAATGCGGACTGCCATCTGAAGCTGGAGATGGCCAAGTTCAGCCTACCAACACCATGACGTTGAAATTGCAGAACTATGAGAGAAAAACCTGTTGTTTCGTATTTCTATCCTGTTAACAGGAAAGTAGTATTCTTTGAGAGCTGCTTTTATAGAATATTCTTTTTTTCCTCTTTCCCCACCATTCTTGTTCACAAATATGTCTTGGACACACACACACACACACACACACACAGGACTTCAAACCCTGACTATAAGCAAATGTGAAGGAGCAAAATAGCTGGTGTGACAAGTGATTTATAGTGGGGCTTTTTCACAAAGTATTTTTGGTCAGGTTGGAAAATTTTCCCCGAGTATGAGATGCCCAATTTCCTCTTATTACTAAATCATTCCATTATCTTATCAGACTTTAGTGTTTGGAGAAGAGAATTCTGGCTGTGTCACTGGGGAGTAACATGAACGAACTAGTATAAAAGAGTAAGCTGAGAGTCTAGGATTCAAAGGAAAGGATCACACAAGTCAGGCATAATGTTTTTGCTAAGAATAGTTTGGAATATCCTTGCCCATGCTGTTTTAACTTACTCCTAGACCAAGAGAGAAACCTGGCAGAAGAGTCTACCCACAGCCTTTAGGCAGAATACTGGGTGGGCAGGAAAGTTTACCTCAGCTTCTATGTAAATAACTTTGTGTTTTTACTGATTTAATATATGATTACTGTTCAGAAGTGTGTGTTTGGGGAAGGTGGATCTCTGAAAACACAAAAAAATATAAAAATTAAAGGCCAAGCCAGGCATCGGTGGCTTACTCCTGTAATCCTAGTTCCTTAAGTAAGAGCTGAGATCTGAGGATCATGGTTTGAGCTAGCCCAGGCAGGAAAGTCCATGAAACTCTTACCTCCAATTAAACACCACAAAAGCTGGAAGTGGAGCTGTGGCTCAAGTGGTAGAGTGCTAGCCTCTAGCAAAAAAGCTCAGGGACAATGCCTAGGACTGGATTTCAAGCCCTAACCAGCAAAAAGAAAGAAAAGAAAGCAGAGCACAGGAAAGAAATAAAGGCTACCATAACTAGAATAAATGTACAATTTATGAACCAAAACAGGAAGCTTTTGAAAGTGAAGGGGAGGAAGGCTGTTGATGATTTTGGCAGGAAAATTTGAAGCCCATGGCCATATCAGGTAACCCGAAAGGATGGTCTTCCTGCCAAAATCCCTAGTATCTGAACACATTCTGGATGTTTCTCTATGTGTACACTATGGAAATATCAATTGTACAAGAGACCATGCTATACTTTTTTTTTCTCACTGAACAACTTATCTCAAACTTTTCATCAATAAATAGGTATGTTATTTTTAAGGAATTATGACATAGATAATCACATGGTTTAGTTGCTTTGTTTTTGGATTAGGATTTCAAACCACAACACAATAAACATTCTTCTTACTGCATTATAATTTTGGCTGGCTAATTTCTAGAATTTTTTTTTTTTTTTTTTTTTTTTTTGGTCAGTCGTGGGGCCTGAACTCTGGGCCTAGGCACTGTCCCTCAGCTTTTCAGCTCAAGGCTAGCGCTCTACCACTTGAGCCACAGCACCACTTCCGGCTTTTTCTGCTTATATGGTGCTGAGGAATCGAACCCAGGGCCTCATGCATGCAAGGCAAGCACTTTACCACTGAGCCACCTTCCCAGCCTCTAGAGTAATGTTCTCTAAATGGCATCGCATGGTCAAAGGCAAGCAAAGTTTGCATCTGGCCCATATTACCAGCTGTTTCAAGAAATACATATTCCTAGAAATATATATTCCTAGAAATACATATCCTAACTTCAAAAATTTTGTATCTTTAAGCCATGGTGGCACACGCCTATAATTCTAGCTACTCAGAAGGCTGAGATGTGAGGACTGAGGTTCAAAGCCAGCCCGGGCAGGAATGTCAATGAGATTCTTCTATCCAATAAACCACCAGAAAACTGGAAGTGGTGCTATGGCTCAAGTGGTACAGCACTAGCCTTAAGCTGAAGAGCTGAGGGACAGCACACAGGCCTAGAGTTCAATCCTCATGACCAACAACAACAATAATATATATATATATCTTTAAAGAAATCATTCTTACACTAAACTTTGAATTATCTAATATTCCATAGAATTGTTCTTCCTTCTTATAAATTAAGAAGGCTGCAGATGGTTAGGAGGAAAGGCCTCAGTACCCATGCAAGGACTGAAGTGACTCAGCCTCTACTTGAAAGGTCAAAGTAGGGTTCTGATTGAATCTTGTAGTAAAATTCTGAGTCATAACATGGATGGTCGTTGTTTGTGTGGAGTGGTCAGTCTTAATGTGCTGAAGTTGGCTGACAGACAACCCTTTAACTGTTAGAAAGAGCTCCTGCAAAGAAGCAATGTGACTAAGTCAGGCAATCCAGGAGGAATTCCAGGTCAGCCTTAGCTCACCCCAGTATATAAACTGTTTAATCATCCATGCCCAACTCCACCACACAAGGTCTAGATTCCTAGAGTATTTTCTAATGTTTCCGCTTCTATAATACAGAATGAAAAACATGTGCAGGTACCAGGCCTTTGAGATACTCAAATATTTGAAATAGCTGACATAGACCATGAAAGACCAACACCTAGTCAACTGTGAAAAAAGGAAAAAAGGAAAACACACACACACATATACACAAACAGCTGCAGCCATCTTGGGCCATCTGGTTTAAGGGTAAACTTCCAGCAATCAATATTAGAATGGATGCAAAGAATGTTAGCATAGCCATTCCCAAGATCTGTAGATTGTCAAGCCTCTCATGCTATCAGTCTGGAGGTAGGAGCCCAGGAAGGTGAGAAGACCTGTCTGAGGTCACCCTGGAAAGCCTCGTCTATTCAAAATCTCAGTCTTCAGCATAGCTGGATCCTGAGAACTGCATAGCCATGGTATGGTTCACTCAGATCCAGTGCAGTGGTGGTGAGAATCCTGCAGCCTGAGGTGTGAGCTCATTACCAGCTGTTCTAAGCCCAGTGTCCTGACCCTTAGGAAGGGGAAAGTCACAACCAGTGACAACTACCCATCATCAGTAAAATGGACTCCATCAAAACTAAAGGTTCAGGCCTGTCATCCTAACTACATAGAAGGCTGAGATCTGAGGACTGTAGGTCAAAATTAGCCTGGGCAGAAAGTCTGCAAGATTCCTATTTCCAATTAATCAGCAAAAAGTCAGAGGTGAAGGTGTGGCTCAAGTGGTAAAGCATAAGCCTTGAGCAAAAAAAAAAACAAAAAAAAAAAAACAAAGGAAAAAATGCAAGGTTCTCAGTTCAAGCCCCAGTGTTGGTACCAAAAAAAACCCACAAACAAACCAACCTAAAAACTTAAAAACACCTAAAACTATCACAGAAAAGCTGTTTTGCTCCATAAAGTCTGTATAACCAATAAAAGCAGAAGAAAACCATAGGATGGAGATGCATATATATATGAATATATATATATATATATATATATATATATATATACACCTCTTATCTAATAACCAGTTATTCAGCATTAGAACTCAGTAGCAATAATAAAATAGTTTATACTTGGAGGGTTCTGAACACTGAAGTTTGTAGAAATTATGATCTAAAAATGACACTTTTTAGCCTGTGAAGGATCAGCTTTTATTTTTAAATTTTCCAATCCCCAGTAGAGTGATGCTTTTATAATGTACAATAAAAATGAATTAGTAGAAAACAACCCAAGAGAAACAGAATGATAAAAATATAAAACCACTATGTCAAATTGCTGGAAATGTTCCCAAACTTTGTTTCAAAACTATCCTTACCTCTCCTGGATTAATTAACAGCTGAGACTAAAAGGCAGCCCCCACTGCCACCTTCAAGGCCTGGCAGGACAGTAGACGCATGTAATGTTCTCCTGGGCTAAGATCCTTTCCTTACCACCACAGTCAACACCCATATCTCACCCACGTGGAAAATGGGCTCTGAGACCTTAAGTCTTGGCTTACTATCACACTGCAAAACATACAGCTGGGCTGGGCCAAACCCAGAACCACCTGTCTAAAGTCTGTGCTTTGCACTCTGGTCTCCCAGTAAGAAATGACACAATTAGTTCTTAGTTTACTATTTAAGTCAAAACATATCATCACAACACATACACAGTTAATAACCTTTAGATTATCTTTTTGTTATACTTCCTTGAGTTGTGGGCATTTTAATTATCTCAACAATGAAATTTTACTCATCCACTATGAAGCATAGTATTCATCTGCAAAAAAAAATGGATGGACCTGGAAAAAATTAGGGGAAGTGAAGTAACTCAGGCCCACAGAGACAAAGTCACATATTTTCTCTCCTATGTAGAAGCTAGAATAGATAAATGTATAAATAAACACAAATGGGGTATACACAGATGTATTAACTGAAGCATAGTATTTGCAGGGGAGAATTCAAATGGAGTAATTCCTTAGGAAAGCTTACAGTCCACCGAAATAAATACCAGGAAACTGGCACTTGAAAGGTATGGGAGAGAGGTCAAGTGTGGGGAAGGGCAGAGGGATGAAGAAAAGAAGGATATTAAATACACAGTCTATGAAAATAAAGAAAATTGAGAGGAAGGGTTGGGTTGGAGGCATGGGGGAGAAGGAGGAAAGGGGTGACAAGATGCGTTGTATTCATAAACTGATTTGTTGAATGGTAATTCTTTTGTACAAAAAAAGTGAAGAAACTTGCATCAGTAAGTAAGATATTTGAAACAGAGTAGATAAAGATGTGATGAAAAGGAGAGATGGTCACTAAAACTAAACTCCACACCTATCTCAGCTCTCAGTGAGTGAGGCTGGCCACCTGGGTCCTGAGAAGGCTTACCTTGCCCAACAGCTGAGTGCATTTTTTCCATGTCAAACTTAATTTTTGATCTTCCTGGAGTGCTAAGCATCTTTTCCCATATGGTAGTTACTTCTTTTAGGCAAGGAGTGATTTCTTCATAATCAAGCTTTAGGCGCTTATTTTGCAAATCATTCTCAGAGGCTAGAAGAGACAATGTGAGGGCAGATTAGTAGACAGTACAGATCTTCTAATATGCAACCAATTATTCCATGCTTGTGAGATCTGGGACTAATACAGCAAATGATAATCATCCATTTGCCTTGTTTTGGAAATGCTAAAAATTTGATTTCTTTTAGTGCTACACACCAATGTGTCCTGGTGGCCTATGATTAAATGGAGATATAGCCCACTTCTATTTAGTTCTTTCCATCTTTATAGCTAGCCTATCAAACCATAAACATTTCAAGAGCAGGAGCCATGTGTTAAATTCCTAGTGATAGTTAGAGCTCAATAATTTATTTTTTTTAATTTAAACTAAGAGATATACTAAGTTTCTCTTTATTTAGACTCCAACCTAAAGTAGGTAATGTTGATCAATGGTTTTGTTCTAGCTCCCTTGAACTGAACAGAATAAATCTACTTTGTTCATAGATATCTCCTCACATATAAGCAGACAGATAGAACTCCAGTGCACTACCAAGAGCTGCCTTAAGAAGAATTAGACCTAAATTACCAAAGAAGCGGGGAGGGGGGGGGGGAATCAATATCAAAAACTTTAAATTGACAAGTTAAATGGATCCCCTAGTCTAATCACTCACTTCAGGGACACAAAAATTAAGTGAACGGATTCGATTAAGTGATTTTACCCAGGGATATTTAGCTACTAGGCAACCTGGTGATTCTAGGCCTAGTGCTACTTCCCTCTTTTATTATTTTTCACCCCGTATTTTTATTCTTTTCCCTCTTACTTTAAATAACTTGTTTTCTAGATCCTTTTAAACAATTCCTGACAGCTTTATTGTTTGTTTGTTTTTTGTCGGTGGTGGGGCCTGAACTCTGATCCTGGGCGATGTCCCTCATCTCTTTAACTCAAGGCTAGTGCTCTACCACTTGAGCCACAGAGCCACTTCCAGCTTTTTCTGCTTATGTGGTGCTGAGGAATCGAACCTAGGGCCTCATGCATGCAACTGAGCCAAATTCCCAGCCCCTCCTGACATCTTTAGAATTCACATTTTAAAAAAATGTTGATCTCATATTTTTTTGGGGGGGGAGTGAGGGAGTTATATAAAATGCACTGGTTTTAAGCTAACCCTTGGGCAAATTAGGTTTGAGACTAGCACTGATGAACTGTGATTAGATCCTATGCTGAGCTCTTGGCACCAGCATAGTTACTTTCTTTTTTGGGAGGGGGGCATTTTTAAGTTTCATGATTCAAATTCAGATCATGTATGTTAAGAACTATATGTTTGTTCCTTTAGGGTATTTCCATATTTGGCTTATTCAGATTTATTTGGAGAAATATAACTTGTTTTGCTTCATCAATGTATCAAATTAGCCAGGCATTGGTTGTTCGTACGTGTACTTTTAACTACTTGGAGGCTGAGATCTGAGGATGGCAGTTCAAAGCCAGCCTAGGCAAGAAAGTCTGTGACATTGTCATCTCTAAACACAAAAACAGCCAGAAGTCGAGCTGTGCATCAAGTGGTCAGTACTAGACTTGAACAAAAGCATCTCAGAGACAGTAACCAGACTCTGAGTTCAAGCACCAGGACTGGCACCACCCCAAAATAATAATAAATAAAATAATAATAAAAATTAAGGCATCAAATTAGAAAACAGGACATTAACTTATAAATTGGCCCACATTTTTCTGACTAGATTAGGGTTAACTGTAGCATTTACATTTAGTCCTAAGATTGGTGAAAACACATTACTGGGATTGTGCAAGAAATTTCACTGTAGCATGGTTTCTTTGGCAGTGAATTCTTCCCAGAGGACATCTGGCTATGTCAACAGAGCCCAAGCAACATCCTCTGTTTGAGAATCCTGCTATCTAGAATCAGTGGCCTGGGAAATGCTTTATCAGCCAAGGCATACAAAGCAAATCTTCTGTAAACAGCAAGTTTCCAATAAACTGTAGATGAAGGACCCAATCATTCATGGCATGAAATAAGAACTGCTCATGAGGGTAGGGAAATAGGACTGAATGAAATCACATGGAATTTTGCAGGGATTTTCTCAACATTTATTACCGTGTAACGTGGATATCTAGGCTGACTGAGTGTGATTAATATTCAACTTTGATGTATACCCTCTGCCCTATCGTCACTCCTGCGCTGGTAATAACACTTACATCTACAGACAAAACTCTTCTGCCAACTGCCATCATCCCTTGGAAAGCTAAAGTCTCTGCAATGAAATGCCCCTGCATTTGCAGAGATTATAGGAAACTTCACTATTTAAAAATTTTAAAACATATTATTATTAATTCAAGGAAATTCCTTTGGTAAATTAAACCATGTTCAATTGCAAACCAAAATTTAATGTCATCATATAATTATGGTGATGTAATATTGATCAGTTTAACTTTAAATAAACATATAATGTTGAGGTATATGAATTAGTCAGATAAAAATAACACGCCCAAATCACCATTTTCTTGAATCCCACCTTGCTGTCCTGCATCAGGCTATTCACATTTTTATTTTAAAATGGAGAAAATATGTTTGCAAAGAGCAACATTAGAGTACTGCTAATGTGGAAAAGAGCTGATGCATTTTTAGCCCCAACACCACAGCAAATTAGCGGTGTAATTTTGAGAAAAATCACAACTTTAGTTAACAAATGTTAGGTAGATTTGGATGATATGGTTTGTAATGCCCCCAGGAATAGTAATAAAATATTTGATTGACAGATTCAAAAGTGAAGAAACACTGAACCACAGAAAGAATTTCTTCATGTATGATGTATGTTCTTCCAATTTCTTTTTCAGAGAGTATGCAAGTTTGTTCAAACCCTTCATTAAGTTCAAGGACCATTTACTCTGTAATTTAACCTTTTTTTAAGAAGCAAATGGAAAAGACCCCAAAAAACCAACATGGCAGCAGCATTAAGTATTATGACCCACATGACTAACACTGCTGCTTTTTTTGCAGTCTCAGCATACACATGAATGTAAATGCTGTGGTGTAAAGCTATTATTCAGCTGATGCCATGACTATGAAAAACTTGTAGGCAGTATGGTAATAATGAGCACATGGGATCAATTAATATAGTGGGTAAGACTATCTTAATAGTCTCAGAAAGTAAATACTACTGATATTACTTTGAAAAATAAACTGATATGATTTGTGTTAGACAATCTTCTTTATTTTATTTTATTTTTTGCTGGCCATGGGGGCCTGAACTCTGGGCCTGGGCTCTGTCCCTCAGCCCTTCAGCTCAAGGTTTGAGCCACTTCTGGCTTTTTCCGCTTATGTGGTGCTGAGGAATCAAATCCAGGGCCTCAAGCATGCAAGGCAAGCACTCTACCACTGAGCCACCTTCCCAGCCCAATCTTCATATTTTTTTTAAAATAAGTTTTTTTATTGTGAAAATACCATACAGAGGGGTTACAATTACATGAGCAAGGTAATGAGTACATTTCTTATCAAGTATTGTTGCCTCCTCCTTTGTTTTTCCCCTACCATCCCTGCCCTCCCATCTCCACAACTACACCCCCTCTCCACCAAACTTGTAAAGTCCGTTTTTCTACATAGCATCTTGTACATCTCATTGTTGCAATGGGTCCACCTGTAAGAGTTCACACTTTGATGGAGAAACCTACAGCTATGAATTATGAGCCTAGACTCATCATTATCGTCATAGGGAAATTTTCCTCATAGATAATCCACTGCCACAAAAAACTTGATATATCCAAACAACACCTCAGTATTTTCTTCCTCAAAATCATTCATCCCCTGTTGTTTATATCTTTTTTTTTTTGTTGTGAAAATACTGTACAGAGGGGTTACAATTACATGGGTAAGATGAGTACATTTCTTATCAAGCATTGTAGCCTCCTCCTTTGCTTCCCCTTCCCATCCTCCCCCTGCCCCCTCCACCCAATCCTCCCCCCCCACCAAAGTTGTAAAGTTTGTTTTCGACATAACGACTTGTACATCTCATTGTTGCAATGGGTCCACCTGTATCCTTATTTAAATGATTTTTTCCCCTTCTCCTCCACAAAATGACTGCATGTTTATATCCGATGTGATTAACTTGGATTCAAGACCAATTAAGATTATCAGGCCTGTCCAATTTCAAAATGGTAAACCAACCTTGTAGCTTCTGATTTTCTTTCTCCATCCTTAGGAGGAGTATCTGTTGCAGAATAGCCTTTTTCCAGAGCTCCCGCAGTTCACGTGACGTCCTTTTTTTTTCCTCTGGTACAGGGCCAAATGGTCCATCTTCACATACTGGTTCTAAAGGAGACCGTGGGGGAAGTTCTCCCAGCTCCGAATAATCTGAAGAAAAGACATTCCAGAATGGTTACTTTTCAACAACAAAAATATGTTCAAAACACTGTTATCAATTAGCAAATTGTATTTACTTGGCCAAAACAAAATAACATTACCAAATTTCAAGTTCATGTTGTTGCTTTTTTTTTAATTGTGAAAATACTGTACAGAGTGGTTACAATTACACGAGCAAGGTAATGAGTACATTTCTTATCAAGCATTGTTGCCTCCTCCTTTGTTTCCCCTTTGCATCTCCTTCCATGCCCCACCCCCCCTCGGCCCCACGCCAAAGTTGTAAAGTTCATTTTTCGACATAACATCTTGTACATCTCATTCTTGTAATGGGGCCACCTGTATCCCCATTTAAACACTTTGTTTTTTCCCTACCCCTCCACAAATTATACCAACATCAAATACAGTGAAAACAGGGGTTATACCGTGGGGAGGAACATACAAAGAAATCATCTTATAAATATGTTAGAAACAATAGCAAGAAAGAAAAAACATTTGCATCCTTAACTTGGGGTTTATTTCGCCTAACATCAACTTATCTGACTGTTTCTGCTTGTTTCAGACATATACCAGTTATTGCAAATAAAGGAAACCATTGGACCTATGATTAAACAAAGGGGCTACAATTTTATAAGTCAGATAATGAGTATAATTCTTCTTAGACAATGTTACCCCTTCCTTCACTTTACCCAGCTTCTCTATCCTGTTCTTGCCTACAAGTTGCATGCTTCATTTTTTATATAGTATATATTAAATATCATAGCTACATTTGTTTACCTGTCTTCCTCCATTTCTATGCCCCCCTTTGTCCTCCCTAAAAAGACAAAACAAACAACGATAACAAAAAAGAACATGTTTCCATTTCCTGGAATTCATTTTGATAAACAGTATTTTAGATGTTCAGAGGAGTTTTACGCCTTTGAGTTTTCCCCTAAGAGTATTCTCCTTTAGTCTGTTTGTATGTAAATGCCTAGAGTCCCATGTAGGTTATCACATCCAGTTGTATTTTAGATCTAGCTTTCACTTATCTCTCTAAGTTTGGCTTACTTCACTTAACGTGATTTGTTATAGGCCCATCCACCTTCCTACAAATGACACAATATTATTCTAATGAATGAGTAAAATTCCATTATGTATAGGTACATTTTTTAAAAAATTAACTCATCTGCTGGGCTGTTTTTGTAACTTGGCTATTGTGAATAGTACAGCAATGAACATGGATGTGCAAGTGTCTTCACTGTATCCTGACTTGTAATGTCTTAGGTAGATGTCCAAACAATAAAATCTTTATGTTTAAAGAAAAATAATGCATATCTATTCTGATACGAATAAAATATGGAAAAATATTCTCCTGCAAATCATGTAGAAAATATCAACCCCTTCAACTACTCTCTGCCAATAAAAACCACACTGTCTGGAAGCTGATGAAAAATACCAGTCTTTACTTTCATATTCATAGGATTAGATCTAAAAGAATACAGCTTTACTGGGTAAGGATAACTCTGATGCTTAATACACAAATGCCTCCCTAATGTTCTCTACTTCACTTTTCTGTGTCTTATTGTTAATCATTACTTTCAGTTTGTTGAGCTGTAAATACTTAAAATTTGCCTTTACTGGACCCAAGAATTAACTAAAAACAGGAGAAAAGCTTGGCATCTGTCTCTACTTTGTATGTGTCTCTGCTCTAAGCTATTCATTCTCTCTGGAGTCACTTTGAAATTACCTTGGAACCCAGGAAGGGTGAGACTAATCTGAACATCTTTATGACAAGGGATGCAAAATTACCCCTAAATAATAAAAGAGCTTTCTCAAGACAGACCACCCATCAGGCAACGATGACTTTAATTTATTCTGACCAGTGGCGACAGCAAGAACTTCTCTGGACTCCCTCATCCCCAAATATGGACTGAAATAATGGCCAATCGAGACCATAGTTTGTACAGGAATATTTAATAAGCATACATACCTCTTTCCTTCAGCCTCCATTTATATCCCAAATGGGGTACAAATCTTTATGTTTTGAAGATAGGCTGAAGACATGTTCAAGTGCTGCCTTCCCATGGCTGCACTATGCCATGTCTGTCATAAACCTCCTCTCTATCTTTCTCCATGTCTCTGCTTGGCATATATAGGAAGATGACTGGACTTGACCTGTGGAACTCCAGGAGTTTGGGTGTTGGGTTTGGTTTCAGAGCTACAGGTCTGAAAAAAAATAAGCTGGTCTGATTCTCTTAAGATCCCCATGAGACAAATGATATTGCACCCTTTTATAAAAGCCCAAATAACTGAGGTGCAGTGAGATTCTGTAAATTGGCCCAGGTCACACTCCCAGGAAGTCAGAGCCATAATCTGAAACAAGAAATACTTTCCTCCAAAGTGAAAAATTCCTACCCATGCTTCTCTACTTTCTACATACACAAGCCTAACATGGGACTCTTGCTAAATAAAATGCAGATTCTGGCTCAGTATGGCTAAAGGGAGGCCGGAGTCTGTATTTCCATTAGGCTCCCAGAGATGGCTGCTACCACTGGTTTTGGAAGCTGAGTAGCAAGTGGTATACCACATTTCTACAGTCCTTGCCTTCATGTAGCCCTATGGATTGACTTAATCAAGTCAGCTTTTCTTTCTTTCCCAGCTACCACTGTGAGCACAGTGCAGGTATCTGCATAGTCAGCCCTCATCACTATGCCAGAGCTGATCCCAGACACTATCATGGCTTCAGGGCCAGAACATAAAGTATTACAAAGATGAATTCTTTTTTTTCAATGTAATGTTTATTACATGCTTATTACTGTGCCCATTATTAAAATAACCAAAGAAAAATCAATTTAAAAAATGCCCAACTATCAGTCTAGGCAGCACTGACATTTCAGCTTGACTGGTTCTTGGTAGAGCATAAATATGTGGGCATCTGAAGCAATTCCTTACAGACCCAGCTTGGTTCTCCTCCAGTGTCTTCTCTTGGAGTTGTACCTGATTTTGTTACCAGTTTTCATGCAAATCCACTGGGGAATGGGGCGATTTTGCTTTTGTTTCTTGGCCAGAAACCACTTGATTCTCAAAGTCTTGTGAGAAGACATGATGAGAAGCTCAGTAACCACGATAGCAAACAAAAGCTCTACAAAGAGGAATTCTAACTTTACCTGTGAATGAACTAAATTAAAGCTGGCCTACTGCAAAGGCCAGTAAATAAAGCCAAAATTGGCAGCAAGGTTTACAACTTCAGCACGACTGACATTTAGTGCTGGATAATTGTTGTTGTTGTTGTTAGAGGAAACACTGCAAAAGGTTTCATAGCATCCCTGGGCCATACCCACAAGATGACAACAGCACTGCCTACCACCCAGTAATAACAGGAAGAAGGTGCCTCCAGAAAGTATTACAGGAATGTTGCCTAGGAAGGAGGGACGAATGACCCTCAGTGAGAACCCAGATTCAGAGCAAAAAAAAAAGAAAGAAAAAAATCATTCTTTCTACCCAAACCCTGTGATGGGATAAAAATAGATCCTTTCCACCCTGATTTATTTAATGTGGTAAAAATTACTGATTGTAGGGTTTATAATTAACCACAAAAATTTTAAATATTACCTTTTGTTCATATTAAGAATAGCCTGGTTACAAAATAGTTTAGTAATTTATAAATGAGAATAGTTGAGATATGTTTGTTCTAAATTTGGCCTAGCTAAGTTAGTCCAAGTGGGAGGCTTTCTTATCAATGGAAAAAGATCCGGCTTTAGGACAAGGCTATATATAGTGTTTTGCTCAGTCTTCTTTCACATGTGTAAGTGTTTGAGTGTAGTTCTTGGAGATGTGGATTTCCATACATAAAGCTTAAGGAGATGGACAGAGTGGGGGAACAAAAGGAAAATGTTGGGTAGTTGTGAGCTGAGATTCTGTTCTCATCAACATTTAGGCATTGTTTTAATGTGGATCATTCCTAAGTTAATCATTCTAGTATTCACTGGGTCCCTTACACATGCCCAGCAATGTAGGAGATCTCAGAAGAGCTACTGTCACACTCACAGGGATCTGGCTTCTTCTGTATTCTTGTTGAGATGACTGCCCAAGGTCAATGTGGAAAAGCACAACTTAGCAGATGGAGGCTGGGATCAGGGCTGCGCTATCACTGGAGCAGACTATTGGTACCCCTTTGTATTAACTTATGGCCTTTTTGGGTTCCAGTTCCTCTGTGCAAAATGTGAAAGAATGATATTCACCTCTAACTGCCTGGCTGTGGAGACCACAGGCATTGACAGGCATATTAATAGCCTAAAAAGTAACAAAACTAAAGGACTGTGATACCATGCTAGTGCAGGATTAGATTGTACTTTTCTGACATCTTCTATAATGACAGGATGTGGAGTGCTTAAATTATGTCGACTTTCAGAAAACAACATCCCATGGGTTCTAAGAATTTTAAATGCAGTCATCAGTCAGGGCCCTCCGAGACAATTGCCTCCATTTAAATCATTGCTGTGACATTCCCAATAGAGCTGTAAATATGATCTGTGCTGGAGAGCTGATATTTTAGATGCCAAATTATTCTCCAAATCTGCACTGTATTCTCCTTTATCTCTTTGTGCAAATGTGCAGGAAAAAATATGACATTACTTCAGCTGTGAGCATTATTAGTACTGAGCTATAAAGGGTAAGAAAAAAACATGCAAACCATCTCTTACTTGGCTAGTATCTGGCTCTCTAAAGTACAGCACAGGGCTTTCTGGTACTTTTACAAACATGGACACTTTTCAAATTTTCAGTGCTGGTTCTCTTTCTTTTCTAAATATGACACGAAGTCATACACTAAATGCCTATCAGAACAAGGAATGTTGAGGGAGCAAAAACAAAGCAAGAGATCTTTATTCTCCAGTTTTCTAGGTTTTTTCCCCCGTGTTTTAGTACGCATAGAACATTTTATAATTCATTCCTTGCCTCCTGAATAATCCTGAACTCCCAAGCCCAAAGAATAAGAAATTAAAAACAAAATTCATTTGTTCTAAAACCTGTTTTAACATGAGCAGATTTTGCAAACAAGAAGAAACTAAGCATTAAAGTCTGCAGAGAAGAGTGTACACCAATAGAGATTAACATCTGCAGCATCTGTTATCAACAGCTGAAGAAAATGTCTTTAAACATGGGTGTTTTGCTTTTTTTTTTTTAAACAGGCTTGGGAAGGGTGCAAAAAACAGAGGGAAGAAGGTTAAACCAAAGCAGCCATAATATACAGTACACACTATGTGAAAAATGAACTATGCAACTTGTGGGCAGGGAAGGGAGGTGGAAACCAGGGGTAAGAGAAGGGGTAAGGGCTAGGAAGGTGGCTCAGTGGTAGAGCGCTTGCCTTGCATGCCTGAGGCCCTGGGTTCGATTCCTCAGCACCACATAAGCAAAAAGAAAAAAGCCAGAAGTGGCGCTGTGGCTCAAGTGGTAGAGCACTAGCCTTGAGCTGAAGAGCTGAGGGACAGCACCCAGGCCCAGAGTTCAGGCCTCACGACCAGACCCCCCCCAAAAAAGAGAAGGGGTGACACTGTCCAAAAAGAAATGTACTCATTACTTCCTTATGAAATGGTAATCCCGCTATACAACATCTTAATGGTAACAAAAAATTATATTAAAAAACTGAAATGACCATATAGATTTAATGCTGTCAAACGACTTCAGCTCTACTATAGCAGGAAGGAGAGGCCAGAAGGACAGAGCTTTCAGTGCTCCCTGCCATGCCCCAGGCCTAATGCACAAGGAACACTCACAAATAAACCATTAATTTATCCAACACTATCCCAGAACTTCTTGATATGTTTTACAGGAAATAATACAAAGGAAAAAAATTACAATTTTCTACAATTAACGTAACAAACTGGTTCCAAGAAAATATTTTTTAAAAAGTCTATCTGGCAAAAAAAATGTACTTTTAAAGTTCTTGCCACCTTCAAAGAATGTTGCTAGAAATCCAGGTATGAATAAGATAAAAAGTCCCTAGAATTTCAACTGGGTGACTGGGTGACTTCTAGAATAAAAGAAATATAAAGGAAGTGTTTTAGAAAGATAGATGAATTTCTGCTGTATCTCAGGTTAAGAATACAGGCCTTGGAGCTAGATTCCTGGCTCTACCAAGAACCTGGCTAGAAGCTGAGTGCTGTTGGCTCATGCCTGCAATCCTAACTACTCACGAAGCTATGTTCTGAGGACAGAGGGTTGAAGCCAGCAAAAAGCAGGAAAGTCTGAGACTTTTATCTCCAATTAGCCACCAAAAATCCAGAAGTGGAGCACTTTATCAATTGATAAAGTGCTAGCCTGTGAGCAAAATCTAGGCCCTGAGTTCAAAACCAGTACTGGCACAAAACTAGCAATTTTAAAAGAATCTAACAGGTCACTTGATCACTCTTCTCAGTTCCTTCAGCTGCAAAATTTGCATAATATTGCTTATCTAATAGGGTTAACATTAAATAGGTAAGTAGAGGGAGACTGGCACATAGTAATTCAATAAAACAACTACCATTCTTGTTTTTATTTTTTCAGTCAGTCATGGGGCTTGAACTCAGGGCCTGGGCATTGTTCCTGAGCTCTTTTACTCAAGGCTAGTGCTCTACCACTTTGAGCCACAATTCTATTTCCAGTTTTCTGGTGGTTAATTGGAGATAAGTGTCTCACAGACTTTTCTGCCTGGGCTGGCTTTGAACCACAAAAATTCTTAGATCTCAGCCTCTGAATAGTGAGAATTATAGGCATGAGCCACCAGAGCCTGGGTCAAACACCATTCTTATCTTCTTCATCATCACTATTTTTGGAAAGAGGAAGTAGTATCTGAAGAACAGGTAAAAGTCAGACAGGTGGGCAGGAAGGAAGGAAGGAAGGAAGGAAGGAAGGAAGGAAGGAAGGAAGGAAGGAAGGAAGGAAGGAAGGAAGGAAGGAAGGAAGGAAGGAAGGAAGGAAGGAAGGAAGGAAGGAAGGAAGTTGTGTCAGCACCTGTGCTATGTAAGACCTCCATCCTGGCACAGGAGCTGGAGAAGTAAACCATCACTTGCCACTAAGTTTTGTGCCGGAGAGCCAGGGAGCAGGAACCACATGGAATTTTCCTGACTGGTGCTTGAGACTTTGTTCGGACTTGAGAGTTTGTTCAGAGGTTCCAGTAGGGAAGTGCAGCTACTTATATACCCTTGACCAAAGAATGGTTCTTCCTCTTTTGGGGATAGAGTACACAGCTTTTGGGAAGAATACACATATAGTGGTGAGGGAAGAAGGGGACATCTACCTAGCTAGCCAGACCCAGCCAAATCATCCCTGGTGACCTATGGAGTAACAGATGTCACAGCCAAATCACCCTCAGCCCAATGATCCTATCATCTTTCTAAGACTCCAGAGAGACAAGATCGTATCTCATTCAATACCATCATTCACGTGAACGTTATATGACTACTGGTCAAACCTCGTTTGTAATTTATCATGGGCACAGCAACATAGAGGCCCAGTCCACAGAAGGTAGGCCAAAAATACAGTCTACAGGAGTGGTCCCCATACTACCACCGGCAACAGCTACAATGCCCCAGGAGCTGGTCAGAAACTCCATGTTGGCCTCTCTTCTCTAGAGATGCTAAATCACAAATTCCAAGGTAGTCCCAAAAGTCTGATTTTGCATAACTAGAAATTCTAATGCCCACAAAAGTTTAGAAGATATGTGGCTTTTGGCACTTAGCACTTTTTCTGCCATTGACTTTAGCTGTAAGTTTATCTTATTGGTGGTGCCACATTATATGAGATTGTGACACTACAGAAAAGTTACTACATTTTATTGTTTTGTAGTGCTGAGCAGCTACTGTGCATAGTAGGCAAACACTCAACTACTGAGCTAAATAAATACTTTGCCCTTTGGGTATCTTTTAAATAAATGAACAATTAAGCAATGACTCCACCCATCGTGATGACATGACCATTCAATAAATTATAAAAGTGTATCTTGCTTTCTAAATACTGGCCAAATCACTTATCTTTGTCAATTGTTTGAACTAAAATTAATGCCATTTTCTTAAGAAATGTATTTGGAAAGTGGCCTCTCTCTGGTGACCCAGGTCAACCACCCACACTAATCTAGCAGTAATAAATTTCCTTCCAGAAATCTTTCAGATCTGTACATAAATAGTCAGAGACACAGACCCTGGTGAGTCACTCAGCACAAACAGAAAAAAAATATACTACTAAAACCTAGGATTTCTCAACCCATGTTATTTAGCCACCTGCAGAAAAGCAGCTTGTTTACAGTGCCCCTACGGGTGTGCCTCCTCTCCAGACCTGCCTCCAAAAAACTAGGACACTTCCTGGCTGCCACACTCTGCCAAGAAAGGCACTTTTTGCTTCTCACTCTCTACTGAGTCATGGTGAAAAAGATAGCAGGGAGGAAAGCAACTTCCTCACCCTGGAACCTCCTCCACCATAGCACAAGGCATTATGAAGGCCAGAACTGGACTTGGAAAGAGTACAATGACTGCATTTTGTGAAGGGAAGCTTTCAAACTAGACCTCAGGAAGCTGTCTGGAAGGTCCATGTCAGGGGCCAGAGGAGAGATGGGGAACAAAACTGTCATAGGTTGGGCTGCTACATCTAAGCCTAATCATTGCCTATATGAACTAGGGGTGAGCAAGGAGAAAATAACACATTCAGTCCATAGCAGGAGCAAGTATCATTCTAAACTACTCCTCTGTTGTATTTTGGCAACCAATATGATTCAATGTTCTACAGGGCCTATGCAACTGTCTTGGAAAAAATTCAGTTAGTAGGTAAGAAAAAAAGTTTTTAAAGTACAAGTAACAAGGTTCTATATGACCAAAAGGAAGAAGATGATCTCAAGACTTGATTGGCTGGCAAAATTCTTTTTTGAAGGGGGATGAGAGACTGGTGGCCAAAGACAGAGATCTGCTTGAGTAAAGGCATTATATACTTTAAAAGGTCAAAGCTGTCCTTAGTAGAATAGCATGTTAGGTAGGTTGTTAGCACACAAACTAATCTGTACTGCTATACAGCAACTCTTGGATTAGTTGTCATTCAATTTTAAGGCAGGTCTTGGGCTACCTATCTGTCTACCTTTCATCCCATTTCTTCACTTCTAGCCTGCATCCTTGCCAGGGCAGGACAATCTGACTTACTCCACTGTTTAGTTTAGGATGGTTTAGGATGGTTCTTTCAATATAACCTGACCCTGGCACCTACCCAGGCAGATGCTTAACTAATGCATGCTTCCAAGTGCCTAGATGATCATGGAGGGCAAGGCCAATGCTTGAACATCTGTATAACAGCAGAGGAAAAGACAACGAGTCTGCAGATTCAAGACATAAGATTATCACAGGCTTTTTTTTTTGCTGGTCGTGGGGCTTGAACTCTGGGCCTGGGCACTGTCCCTCAGCTCTTTAGCTCAAGGCTAGTACTCTGCCACTTGAGCCACAGTGCCACTTCCAGTTTTCTGAGTGGTTTAATGGAGATAGGAATCTCATGGACTTTCCTGCCCAGGCTGGCTTTGAGCCATGATCCTCAAATTTCAGCCTCCTGAGTAGCTAGGATTGCAGGCATGAGCCACCGGCGCCTGGCTTTTTATATAAACTCAAAATACAACCAGGGCAAAATAAATAAATAAAGATATTGTTCCTTTTACACATGTAATATAAACGAGTGGATTTCAAGTATTTAATTTGTACTTAAATAATATTGCTAAGCTTAGAGTAGAAAAGGATTACTTATCCTAATAAACTTGTCATCCCCAAATTATCCTTTACATTAATAAAATAAACAAATAAAAGACCAGCTATGGTGGCTTACACCAAGGCCAGCCCAGTCAAAAAGGTGAGAATCCTTCCCATCACAATGAAAAAGCTGGGCATGGTAGGTGCATGCCTGTTGTTCCAGCTACAAAGGAAGTATAAGTAGGAGAATTTGTGTGACCCCTTGGGAAGTGTGGCTGAGTGCATGGAGAATGACTGGTTCCAGCAGAAAACCACTGGTTCTGTGAGTGTTAATCCTATGTCTAAGTAAAGCCACATCATTTTAAGTGTCTGACCTTCTACAGTAATCCTGTCAAAAGATAGGAGGAATGCCTTTATGTATTTATCTTACTGCTCCCTGACATCTTGTTGATCTACCTTTCAGAATGTGCCTTTCTGATATGTTCCCATAATTCCTTTAACCTGGACCCAGAATAATCTGACCTTATAAAAGCAGGGACTGGGGAAGGCATGATCATTTTCACCATGTCTGTCAGGCTCATTCCTGGACCCACACTGTTATTAAAAGACCATGAAATAGCCAGGTGCTGGTGGCTCACATCTACAATCCTAGTTACTCAGGAGGCTGAGGTGGTTTGAAGCCAGATCAGGTAGAAAAGTCCCCATAAGGACTCTTATCTCCAATAAACTACTCAAAAAAGCTGTAAGTGGCACTGTGGCTCAAGTGGTAGAGCACTAGCATTGAGCACAAAGAGGCTCAGGAACAGCACCCAGGCCCTGAGTTTAAGCTCCAGAAGTCTGTGAGACTCTTATCTCCAATAAAAATCACCAGAAAACCGGTGGTGCTGTAGCTCAAGTGGTAGAGTGCTAGCCTTGAGCTGAAGAACTGAGGGACAGCGCTCAGGCCTAGAGTTCAAGCCCCATGACTGACAAAAAAAAATAATAATAAATAAATAAAAGATTATGAGATGACACTGTATTGGCATTTCTTCATCTGTCACCCCATTATCTGCCAGATGAAACTACAATAGTCCAGGCCAGCCTGGGCAAAAACACAATATCCTACCTGAAAAATAACTCAAGTAAAAGGGGATATTATGTATGGCTCAAGTGGTACAGTGTCTGCCTAAGCAAGTGTGAAACCCTAAGTTCAACTCCAGTACTACCAACATCAACAAAAAACAACAACAAATACTGCCCTTCAGGTAGATTAAGTCACATATTACAGCAGAAACATTCAGTTTAAAATCCTGAACTTCGTTCTATCATGATCCTAACATTTCCCCATCCTTTTCCCTTGATCTTGGTACTTGTATCCTTTATTTCACTTTTACTCTCCTTTAGCTACCATCAAATCCTCTTTCATCCCAATACCTGCTACAATGTTCTGTATACAAATGTGCATTCATTTTATCAGTATGTTAAGTACACAGTAACTCTTACTTTATCATGTCAAGGCAAAGATTATATATTACATGCAAATCTTGAGGCATCCATTAAAAACTACATAGTGTCCCTTGATAATGTTATACAAAGACTGTTAAAAAGGAGTAGAAGTGTACTTCAGTGGTAGAACATCTTCTCAGCATGTTCAAAACCCTAGGCTTAATCACAAGCACCATTAAAAAAAAAGAGAGAGACAAGACTGCTTTACAAAACAAAATAAAAATCCACAACTATAAGTGGGAGAAAAAACAGTTGTTGTGGCATTGAAGTCTGAAATATAGGGCTTCTGGTAGAAGTCATGGAACAGGGCAAGGTAGGGAGCAGAACACTGTGGAAGGAAGGAGACGGAATAAAGAGGAGTCCAACAGCTTCCATTGTGAGTGTCGTATCACTGCATTAGCACAAATGGCCATCTTTAAGAGAAGCCCAATTTTTCCCTCTCTGATCCAGAGAAACTGTATCTATATATGTACTTTTTTTCTGGTTCTCAAATTTGAATTCAGGACCTCAAGCTCTTGCTCAGCTTTTTTGTTCAAGGTTATCCCTTTATGCCACTTGAGCCATATCTCTAGTTCAGCATTTTCCTGATTAATTGAAGATGAAGTCTCAATAGACTTCTGCCTGAGCTACCTTCAAACCATGATCCTCCAGACCGCACACTTGTGAGTAGCTAGGATTACAAGCATGAGTCACTGGCATCTGGCTAAAATGTGTATTGTTTAAGAGAAAGTTATCTATAATCCCAATTCCCAAAGATAAGTACTCAATAAATATAGGATTTCCTCTCTGATCTTGTATAGATTTTCACTGTACATTTTAAAAGAGGTTTCCCTTCTGTGTTCTATATTTTGGTAGCATTACACTGTGCATGCTTCCCTGTTTCATAAATAGTGTGTGTGTGTGTGTGTGTGTGTGTGTGTGTGTGTGTGTGTGTGTGTGTGTGTGTGTGTGCGTCTACACTAATGCTTAAACTCTAAGTAAGAACCTTGGCTCTCACTTAGCTTTATCCACTCAAGGAGGATGCTCTACCACTTGAGCCACATCTCCACTTCTGGTTTTTTGCTGGTTAATTGGAGATAAAAGTCTCTCAAGATTTGTCTGCCTAGGCTGGCTTTGGGACCTGGATCCTCAGATCACAGCCTCCTGAGTAGTGAAGATTTATGGGTAAGAGCCACTAGTGCCCAACTCATAAATACTTCTTGAGAATCATAATGAATACAGAGTCTGAAGCATCTAAGCATATCCAAGTAGGAGCAAAGCAGAGAAGGCAGGTGAATCAGGACTTTGACTCACACAAAGAGATCAGAGTGCATCATGAATGCTCCAGATGACTCATCTCCACAGAGGGGCACTGAAAGCTTTTCAAGTGGAAATAATAGAAAAGGAGCAGATTTACATCACAGCCCATGCTAGACATTTAGTAGGAACTGCTGAGAAAGGACAGAAGCAGGTGCCATTATAAGGAACTTAGGCAGATGCAAACATGTAGCATATAGAAAAGAAGCACACGACCAATAAAAGTGTCAAAAAGATCAAAGCACGTTCAGGTAACCCTAGAAGTCAAAAGAAATCTTGCCTGGGTTGTTGCTCACACAGTACAGTCCTGGAGTGGAATTCAGTGCCTTATGGCTGGTGAGGGACTGAATAAAGAGTCAGCTAGAAACCCTGCCCTCCTCCAACATCTCTCAACTCCCACACATCTGTGACCACAAGTGCAACCCCACCCATCCATTACACAATGCTTATCTAGATGGAATCTGAGGTCAGAATCCATGAAAGGAAGCCTATGACCTAAAGTTAGGAAATTCTTTTGTGCTTTGCTGGTGAAAGGGGACAAGGAAGTTTAAAATAGTGAGCCCAAGTCCCCAAACTCACACAACATTCACCAAGTGATATGTGGAAATGTGACCCGCCCCCCCTCCCAAAACCCCAGCACTGCTGCCTTTCTTTATAAGGCCCATATCCTGAACGAAATAAGCTTGGGAAGTCTCATTCTCTTCAGGTATTTGAGACCACGAGGCAGCTGCGAAGCTGAAGCAATTGTGCAAATAACTAGCACGCTGTTCTGGGCTTCTGAGAGGTTCTTTATAGCAACCTGACAGTGCCCTCCAAATGCCACATTCTCTGTGATGCTGAAAGTAAAAGAGGGGAAGATAAAATTAAAGAATAGTGCTGGGCTTGAACCTGCCCAGAATGTTGAACGGTCTAGGCCAACCTGGGCAATATAGTTAGACTTTGTCTCAAAAACAAAAACAAGCTCTGCCACTGAGAGGAGGCACTATCAGGCTCAGAAAGCTTGTACTCTAGATGATTAGCCCCACATCTCCACCTCTATTAGATTGGTGCTATTACTGTGATCAAGTTATAGATACAAACACACTGGTATAGCAAGGTCACACTGCTGCCTTTGACTAAACAGCTCATAAATGGACCTAGGACTAGGTTTAGGCCAATCTGATTTGAAAGTCACAATGAAATGAACAATAAATAATAACTTTAAAATAGGCAGTAGCTTGAATAGATATTCCCCACGGATGATAAATGGCCAACAAGAATACGAAAAAATGCTCAACATCAGGTTCTCTAGTCATCAGAGAAATGCAAATCAAAGCTACAATGAGATAATCACCTCACACCCAATATGATGGGCAATATCGAGATACCACAAGGTAAGAAATGTTGGTGGGGATATGGAGAAACTGGTGGCCTTAGGCACTGAGTGGGAATGTGTAACAGCTGTGGAAAATTCCTCATAAAAACTGAAAAACAAAGTGCTATATGATGCAGCAAATTCACTTCTGAGTGTACACTCAAGTAATTTACAGTGATGTCTGCACCCATGCTCATCACAGTATTCTTCATCCACCAAGAGATGCCCAGGGTAAATGTACATTGTCACAAACCAAACATGGTCTACAGATTCAACAGAATATAATGTGGCCTTTTGGAAAGGAAATCCTGTCTTATGCTATATAGTGCAGGCAAACCTGAAGAGTAACCTATGCAAAATCATGGCTGTCTGGAGAACCTAGTGCAGCTGTGAGTTCGGGACATCCTGCACAGCAGTGCTGCAGCCCCTGGCCACCTACTCCATACCCTCTCCTCAGTACTGGACAAGGTAGTAATGTGTAAAACGCAAAAGCATTATTTCTCTGCTTCTATAGTGGCTACAAAGGGCCGAGTGACACAGTTCCAGATAATGAGATGCAAATCACAATACATTTCAGGAGCAGTTTTGCTGCAGAGGGTCAGAGTTAGGGGCACTTTTCCTCCTCCGTGTTTTTTTCTTTGTTCTGCTTGGTAATGAAGGGAAAGCAAACGAGGGAAGCACCTAGCAATGTAAAACAGAAAAAGAGAACGGGCCAGGCTCACCTGTAGCTTCACAGAACCAATAAATCAGCTTTGTTCTACCACATCCAGACTTACCATGAGCAAAAAAGGAGTCCCTCCTTGGTTTCAAGAGTGTGCAGTCAGGGACTGGGAAGGTGGCTCAGTATGCTTGCTTCGCATGCATAAGGCCCTGGGTTTGATAGCTCAGCATCACATAAAAAGAAAAAAAAGCTGGAAGCGGCGCTGTGGCTTAAGTGGTAGAGCATGAGCCTTGAGCCTTGAGCTGAGGGACAGCGGACAGGCCCAGAGTTCAAGCCCCACAACCGCCAAAAAAGAGTATGTAGTCAGTCAGATATGATCTATAAATAACATCACTTTGGGACAAAGAAAACTGAGCAATGGAAGGGTGAATGGAAATCTGGAGACTCTGCCATGTGCTGGAAGAACATCTGGGCTATCTGCATACAGCTTGCTATATACACTGAGACAGATACTTTATAGGACTAATGCTGTACCATAAGAATGATCCAAGAGAACTTTCTGAAGGTGGGGCATGGGAAGCACTTGTGAAGAGAGAATGTCCCTTATGCCTCCCTCTACCCAATGACTTCTAATCTAACTCTTATAATCTGAAACCTTGAAGGGCTGAAGAAGCCAAGTGCTTCTATCATATCCCACCACCTTGGCAAGAGAGAATTCTGATATCCCAGGAAAAGAAAAATCTTCCCTCAACAACTGTTTGGAGAAGACAGACTACAACACACAATACCCGCTGAGGTAAGATTAGAGGGACTTCTCCCCAGATCTGTCCTTAACCAGCATCTTCAAGATAAAGCACCTGGAGAGGAAATGAACTATACTTCTTCCAACTTTCTGTGGAAAAATTGATTCTTCTCTTAAGTATAAAATTCATAGTTTGGTACCACAAATCATTTTTGGAATTACATAATGCCCTAATTACTGTGTTCCTGCTTTGGAAAATAATTTTTTAAAATCTTGTTAAGATGTATGCTGCAAATATTTTCATTTATATAAAAGTGACAAAACCAATTTAGTTGGAAGGAAACCATTTAGAAATCAGTTTAACGCATCCTTTAGCTTTATCTTAGCACTTTTATAAAGTTAAGAACTCATGAATGCCTTACAGCTGTGACCTGGAGTGGCCAGCAAGCACGCACAGCTTTGCCATCTCCAGGACATCTTTATTTCTTCACTTCTACAAATGTGAATACCAGAAACTAGTCAACTATGTGGATTCTAATTATGCCCAAGTTTTAGGATTACTAGTAACGCCCAGTACGCATGCTTCACTAACAAGAAAATTTAATTCTAAACTACTTGCAACATGATGAGTTTTGGGTTTTAACTGCTTTTTTTCTGATATTGGAACTTGAATGCAGGTCCTGAGTGTTGTCCCTTTGCTAAAGGCTGGCACTCTACCACAGTGCTACTTCCAACTTTCTAATAGTTAGAGATAAAGAGTCTCACAGACTGGCTTCCAATCTCTATCCTCAGGTCTCAGCGTCCTGAGTAGCTAGGATTATAGGCTTAAACCACTGGCTTCTGGCACTGCAAAAATAACTGAAACAAGTCCAAGTTTTTGATAGTTTATCTTGATAACTGGCTCATTTCTGTGGTAAAATGGCTTAGTTCAGAGTCAAGCAGAGTTGATTTGAACTTTAGCTATTTAAAGTGAGGCCAGTGGCAGCAGTAGGACTGTTACTAGTCATGTTTTAAGGGATAAAGCTAGAAAAATGAACACTTCCAAAATATGAGAGCCTAGTATGTGTAAAAGTGCAGACACTAACTGCTTACAACATGGTAAGGATGATTTCAATAACTACTATTAATACTTGATGAGTTTCGTGACAAAGGAAAGGAACTAGGATTGGTTGCCTGTTTCACAATCTACCAAAGGATACATTTCTATTTTTCAATTTGTTGTTTGTTTTGCTAACAATCACTCAGAGCTTTTGGGGGCCAGCGTTTAGATAACAATAGGATGGTTCTACTCAGAAGAATTCAGTCTCCACAACCAGAGCTTTGGGGGTGAGGCCCAGTTTTCACTTCTACAAGTCCCAGGAGATTCTGGGGCAGATGAAAGAAATATGGCTCTCAGCAAATTCCAAAAACATGTGGCTCCAGTGGCCCTTAGGCTGGCTCCCAAGGGGGCTGCAAGCTGCAGTCCTTAAGGGAGGTTTCCTGGGGATTTGGCTTTCCACACACATATGAAGATGCTACCAGGACCCAAGGCATTCTCCCCCATGCCGTCTGGAGCAAACAAGGTCAGCAAGCAGAGCAGCCTATCTATTGGCCTAACTATCCCTGTGGGTTAGAATCACAGATAAGCACCTGGGAAAAGGGAATTCCATGCCAACTCAACTTAACCCTTCCCCATGCTACAGTCTGTTCCCTACCGCCTCACCTTTTTTTGTGCCAGTCCTGGAGCATGAGCTCAGGGCCTGGGCACTATCCCTGAGCTTTTTTGCTCAAGGCTAGTGTTCTACCACCTGAGCCACAGTTCTTTGGTGACTGATTAGAGATAAGTCTCACACACTTTCCTGCTCCAGCTGGCTTTGAACTGTGATCCATCTCAGCCTCCTGAGCCTAAACCCCTTCATTAACATTGATCCACCATTGCATTAATGTTCATTGCAGTATGACTTATGATTCATAACAGCTTAAACATAAAAACCCACATATCCAAGTAGTAATGTATGCAAAATATCATATATCAATCTGTACAATGGAATACTAATCTCCATGAAAAGAATGAAATAATAATGGATTAGAATATCTCAGACTTTTGAAAACATTATGAGAAGTGAAGGAAGCCAGGCACAAAGACACCACATATTATATTACTTCATTTACACTAAATGTCCAGGATAGAAAAATCCACAGAGACTAATTAGTAAATTAGCAATTTCCTAGGAGTAAAGGGGGAAATGTTTGGGGGCTGCTGAGTGGGAAGTGACACTTACAGGATTGTTTCTGGGGACATAAAAATATAATAAAATTGCGAGTGTACAATTTTATACTTTAAAAAACAACATGAAATTGTCTAAATGATTTGTACAGTATGTGAATTATATTTCAGTGGTGCTGTTTGTTGTTTAAAGCGAAACCAAAGCAAACCTTTCCTGCCTAAATCCCTCTTCAGAGCTAAGGCAGCCCTCCCTTTAAGAGCTGCCCATAGGGATGTGAGTGGGCTGTGGGGCACACAGCACCCTGTTGAGTCCTGGGCCAGTGGAGCAGTAGGCACCTGCAGCGTGCCTGCTGGAACTGTGCACTCTGGAGGCCCTGTAAGCACAGGGTCAGCACCGACAGGGCCTGGGCCACCTTCCACTTTTTAATCTAGGGGAATAGATGCTGGTCTTCCCTTTACTCCAGCTCTGTCCTGCCTCATTTTGAAGCTGACAAGTGTTTTGGCAGGCCTACAGATTTTACACAGAAATATTTTCAACTACTTGCATACATTCCCTTGGCTTTAAATACTTTATCAACTCTCTAGTGCATACAGATTCAAGTTCAAGGTGGCAGATCAAGATCTTCCACTTTGGACATTGTCTTCTGGGCACACAGGCAGTAGTGCTCAGGAAGTGAGCCCTGCCAGCCTGGGCACCGTGGTCATAGGGTGTCACAGTCACCTAATACCATCAAGCTCCCAACTCCAGTGCCTCTTGCAATCCAAGCCCTTAGGCCTGCTCTCAAGAGGTCAAGGTAATGTCTCCAGACTGTAAGCCTTAGCTCCAGATCTCACACAAAGTTTAAGGATTGGCTGTTTAAGTGCCAGGGGCTCACTAGGAAAAGTTAGTGTCTCAGAACAAACAAATAACAATTTGTTTAAAAGCATGTCTTCCAAGCAAAGAGACATGATTTTTTTTCCCCTTGTTTTGCCCATGTCATGAGATCTTGAAGAAAAAAAGAGAAACATAAGCTGTGAATGGGCAAGAAAAACAGTTATCATAACAGGGTCAAAAAGAAAAACATGAGGCAAAAGCAAGCAAGTACACTCTTCTGGGGCCTGGAAAGAAACCATAGCTATTAAGACAAAGATCAACACTGCCACCAAGTGGTAAGAACTTCTCAAATCACCCTCTGAGGAACCTTGGGGGAGGAGAGGGAAAAAAAAAAACCCCACAAAACAGTAATTTATGCCCAGACCCCTTTCTTGCACCCAGGACTCAGACAGAGGGGCATGTCCAAGTTGCACACTCAAAAGTCTCCTTTTGTCTAATGTCCAGAAAGCTGAGAACTATTGATGAAGGCAAAAATTAGACAGTATCATGCTTGTATATTCTGGGAAAATTTTACTTATTGCCATTATCAAAATTTCCTAAAAGTACATAAATGTCTGAAGATCGAATTATACAAAACATACAACATAAATAAATCAATTACAATATTCTTTCTACCTTTTTTCCACTTATTCACTTGCTTAGGTGTGTCATTAATGTTCACATTGAAGTTTGTACTTAATATTTAAATTTACCCTCACTATAATTGGGCATATGGGCAGTTATATCACACACACACTCACTCATACACATACACACACCTTTTTGTGTACGTGTGTGCTGATCCTAAGGCTTGAACTTGGGGCCTGAGTGTTGTACCTGAGATTTTTGCTCAAGGATAGCACTCTATCACTGGAGATACAGCCCCACTTGCAGCTTTTTTGGTAGTTAATTGGAGATAAATCTCATGGACTCTCCTGCTTGGGATGGCTATGAATCATAACCCTCAGATCTCAGCCTACTGAGTAGCTAGGATTACAGGCATGAGCCATGATACCCAGCTAAAAAGAATCTTGATCTTCGGCTTCAATGGACTATTTGCTTATATAATGATTTATCTCAAATCAATAAATCATTCTTATCTACATGAGAATAGGTTTTTCTTCCTTTTTCTAATGACATGTCAAGTCTGAAAGCTTCCATTGTTGGTGAAATGCACAATGTAATCTGAAAGGCTTAAGTGAAGTGTTAAACTAAGACTAAAATTGTTCCTTGGCATACACAGTTGTTTTTTTCTGTTTTTGTTTCTAAAAACATTCCAAGTGGAAAGCTGCCTAAAAAACTATTCCTTAAACAATTCTCTTTTGTGTGATACACTGGGGAAAGAAACTGTGGAGTGTATGTACTATCATACAGAAGCTGATTTTCTACATTGGTCACAAGCCTGACAGTTAGGTTAGAGCTCTCAGTTAGGAAAACAGAGCCCTGCATACATTTGTATCTTTGTCGTAGGTGCTACCCATGAGTCAAAGTTCTGCTGGAAAGGAACTCGGTAGCAGAGAAGCAAAGGGTTGGCATCATCTGGTATATCACCAAATCTTCCCCTTATCTATCTTTTTTTTTTGGTTGATCGTGGGGCGGGCTTGAACTCTGGGCTTGGGCGTTGTCCCTCAGCTCTTCAGCTCAAGGCGAGCACTCTACCGCTTGAGCCACAGGGCACTTCTGGTTTTCTAGTGGTTTATTGGAGATAAGAGTCTCATGGACGTTCCTGCCCAGGCCGGCTTTGAACCACAATGCTCAGATCTCAGCCTCCTGAGTAGCTAGGATTACAGGCATGAGCCACCAGCGCCCAGCCTATCATTACTTTTGTCATTACATTTTCCCCACCACACTAACCCTTCACCATTCTAGACATACAGCTCCTCTCAGAAAAGTCACTGATTGCCGGGAGTGTAGCTCAAGTAGTAGACTGTTTGCCTAGCATGTATGAGGTACTGGGTTTGATTCCTACCATCTTGAAGAAAAAAAGGCAATTGACGATCCAGATTTACTTGAGGCTTGTAGTTGATTCTTGGAGACCCTTGAGCCCATCTGTGGAGACTTAGAGCAGCCTAACAGAGAAGCCAGCCTCGGACAAGACCAGATTTGTCATGACTGTTTATCCTAAGCCCTTGCTGCTATTTCAAGTGGCCTAGCAATGTCAGCATCACTGGAAGGCTTGTCTCTGGACCAGCTGGGCCTATTGCATCAGAATCCACCTTTTGACAAGATCACTGAAGGACTCCATACCCATGCAAGTTGGTGAAAAGTTGTGTTATTCCAGGATCTGGACAGTCACTGAGTCAACAGCTGTGTGCATACCTTCACTTAAGGATTGAAAACACCTCCACCTGTTTGCCAGCAGCAAGGGCTACTATAGGACTCAACAGCGAGGCTCTGAAAATGAGAGGCTGATGCAAGACAGGCACATCACTCTCTTCCCGCAGAAGAGCCTGTGCTTCTGCCCTCAGCTATGCCCAGAGACACAGCCTGAAACCCCTAAAACACAACCTCTTAACAGCCTTGCTTTGATTTACCAACACTCTCCTGATACCAACTACCCTTAACTAAGAAAATACTTTACCAAGTATGGTACTCAGCTTCACACAACCTTTCACCCAGAGAACACACGGCACAAAGGAGATAAAATATTCTTTTCCTGGGGTTTTAGGGGCCATAGCTGTAAGCGACCACCACAAACCTGGTTCATCTTGATGCCCCGTGCCTTACATATAAACCTATCATGGGCTTTTCATATCCGATTTTGACATTTCTGTTTGCTTTGTTGTGTAAACAGTTGCTTTGCTAAGTCTCTGATAAAACTCAGTGTTTTCCTCTTTAGTATGCAGTTTTCCTTCCTGCAGTGCCTACTATACACCAGACCTTCCATGTAAGAAAAACAGATCTAAACTTTAGCAAGTCTGGATTTGAAGCAGCCCTCTCAGACTCTATTAAGAAAGGAGAGAAAGAGCAAGGAGAAAGAGAAAGAGAGGAGGGAGGGAGGGAGGGAGGGAGGAAGGGAGGGAGGGAAGAAACGGGGAAGTAGGGATAGCTCTGAGGTACACTGCTTACTTGGCATGTGTGAAGCTTGATTCTCAACACTTGTAGGGGTGGGGGGAGGTGGGATAGAAGGATTTAAGAATGTTATATGTAAGTGATTTCTGACTATAAATTAACATCCTTCTTCGGGTAGGTTTCTAAAAATGTCAAATTCAATTTCTTGCAACTTAATCATTTCACAGGGTGTTTAATGAGCCACTTAGCCCTAAGTAAATGCCAGGCTAATTTTGTCAGACAGCATTTGCCCAGTCAAATCTCTCTACCTGTATTCCCACTGTTTGACTTTTCATTTTCCTCCCATTTTAAATTTTAAAATATTTAATTAACACCCCCTCTGAGTTTTAGTGAATCCATAAAAATTAGAGCCCCCTAAAGTACAGAAATCCCATTTTCCCTTGAATAATACCATGGTAGCAAATTAAATACTATGGTTTTAAACTGACTTGGTGTTTATTTTAGTGGGCATTTCCAAGTAGGAGGAAAAGGATGGAGGAGTGAAAAGCTCCCAGTCTCACTTTGTAACTGCTTAACTGAAGTCTACACCATCAGAATATAAACCAGAATAGTCAGTCACTTTGTGCATCTCAACAGAGGGTTACAAGGCCCTGTGAAGAGTGTTTCTTCCCAAAGCACTTGCATGACTTTAATGCTCAAGTCAGAGTCGGGGACCGGCCATCTGGCTGTGGACATCTCTGCCACCTACATGTTGGCTGCTATGGCAGGGTGGAAACAAAGACCTGGCATACTTCTAGCAGTGCCTGCTCTGCTGGAACAGTGGACAAAGCAGATACTGACCACAATAGTAGGCCTAGGGCCTCTGTGTGTCCTAAGAATGGGAAGTGACAATGACAGAGGACAGGGACCTGCTTTGGGAGAAGAAAAGTCACATATTCGAATCCCAAGGTTAAGTAATGTGGGAGGAGAAGGGAACATACAGACTGAAGGCAGATCTAGATGTTAGAATGCTCACAAATAGTCAGATGTGATGGCTCATGCCTGTAATCTCAGCTATTCAAGAGGCAATTAGGAAGACTATGGTCCAAAGCTATCTGGAGTGTGACCACTCAGACCTTCCAGTGGGGAGGAAACACGTTTTCCAGCTTCTGGTCAATAGCAGGGTACCCTAGAGCCTCTGTGAAGGTGTGTGAACTCACCATCATATCTGCTGGGGGAATCACAGGCCTTCTGTGGTGTGGCCACGCGGAGGAAGATCTGCTGGCGCCATGAATGCCGCCGGGTCTTCACAGGGGTCGTGTCCGAGTCACCAAAGTTGTTCGCTTTGGATTCATAGTCCCTAAAAGTGCAAGATCATTGGTGTATGACCGGCAAGCAGATATTAATGGTTTCTTTTTAGCTTGACTTTAAAAAAGAAAGCACTTTTAATTATGAATTATTTTTGCATAAACACACATAATTAATCAGAGAGATTGAATTCAGCTCACAGTGGATCAGTGTTCCTAAAGATCTGCTCTCTGTCAAGAAGTTTCCCATAGAAAGAGCAAAACTACACATTTGTAAGTGATTCCTAAGAAATACGTTCACAGACCACAGATTCCAATTGGTCTTCGCTGGTGCTGCTGCAAGAAAAACTGCCTAACGGGTCTGCAGTCACCAGGACCAATCTACCTTAGCCCTGTATGGGAATATTTTCTCAATACAGGCTCTGATCTCCATGATGACCAGAATTTTTAAAAAGTTAGTTTAATTATAATGAACTATAAAAGACAACGATAACAGCTACTTGCTGATTATGGCTTCTTAAACATTTATCATTTTAGGAACTTTGAAGTATAATTGTTAACATATATAAATACAGTCTAATCATTAATTTTCTTCCCCTTCACAGAATAACTTAAGGAGGCCTTTGTATGTAATTTATCCCCAAGTATGTATCAATAATGAAGCAATCAGCCCAACTGGTAGATTAACAACCATGATTTATTTAGGACAACCATAAGCTTATTACCCAGGAACATTACTCTCAGAGCACTAGACTTCCTTTAGCCTACGAAAGATAATATTCAGAAACTAACCAAAGTCAAAACTAGAGAACAGGTTGATGGTCCATTTCCCTTAAAATGACATTCAGTAAGAAAAAAAAAGCAAGAAAAGAGATACAATACATTTAAATCAAATAATATTCTAAATGGCAAAAGAACAGTTAAAATATCACCATATATTTAACAATAATCCGACACTTTCAACATCCAGGTTTGATGTATGTGAATGAAGCCCTACCTTTTTGTGTTCATAAAGTCAGAGGTGTTATTTTCATCTACAGGAGCCAGAAATTTTAGAAAATTTGGCACAGAGGAAGAAGAATGAAGTTTTTTCCGCAGGGCATTACGGTAGGAGATGCTGAGAGTTTGGTTGAAAAAATACTTTAGGATCAAGAAATATAAACACACAAAGTAAAAAATATAAGTTTAAACATTTTTGTCCTAATGCTAAGAAAAGTAAACTAAGTAAGAAGTTAAAATAGTTCACAAATGAGATTAAATTTCATTTTCAGTCAATATTAAGACTAGATTTTTTTTTATAGGTATATGCCAATCCCAGGCTTAAGCTCAAGGCCTGGGTGCAATACCTGAGATTTTTTTGCTCAAGGGCTAGCGCTCTATACTTGAGCCTCAGCTCCATTTCTGGCTTTTTTTGGTGTTTATGGAGATAAGGAGTCTCACAGAGTTTCCTCTCTGGGCTGGCTTCAAACTACAATCCTCAAGTCTCAGCTTCCTAAGTAGGTAGGATTACAGGTATGAGTCAAGTTACCAGTGCTCAGAAAGACTTGATTATAAAGGCATGCAATTTATGTGTACATGTTTAAAAAAACATTACATATTCTAAATGACTTTTCTTTCCAAACTGGAAAAAGATGATTTTTCTAAAGTAATTGGGGGTTTCAGATGAGATGCAAATGAAAGTGTACAATAGCAAACAGCTGTTAACCTGTGCACATGCACATGTAGGTACACACACTAATGTGAGGTGTGAAAATTAGTAAATAAAAGGGCTTACCATCAAGACTCTTTATTTTAAAGGATGTTATGAGTAAGATTAAGTCAATTTATATATCAGATAGATATGATAGACCAAAAACATACACACAAGCAGCACAGGGGCTGCCAACCTGGCCCCCATGCAGGATGAACTGGGTGTGAACTCCCAACGTGACAAATGACACTGAACTTGCCATACGAGATGCTCACCTCTTCGCCACAGCATTCCCACCTTGCTCTCCACTGGAATTATGCTTTAGGTACTTTAAAAAGTTTGGCGAGGAGGCAGAGGGGTTAAGACGAGGTAGAGGAGCAGGAGCTGAAGGCTGACCTGAGCAATGCTTAGACTCGCCCACAGGATGGTCCTCGCTAAGGAGCAACAGGAAAGAGCACTGGGGGTTAGAGGGGAAGGGGAAAAGGAAGGGAAGGAAATAGAGGAGACCATTTTGAAGCTGAGGGGAAAGGAGGAAGAAAACAGAGACTCAATCCTTTGTGTCTCATGAGCTATCAGGGAATCCAAAGACTTCCTTCCCACTCGCTCTCATTGGCAAAGGCAGTTTTCAGGGAAAATAGAATTAGAAGGCATTCTCAACAGTTTCCCTCGTCTATCTTTTCATTATAGATTTTAATTAATGTATTAATACTTTTTCTCAATCCCTTTCTGGGAATTGAGAGGCTAAAATATTTAACTAGAATAGAAACAAAAGAAAATTTTTCAAAATTTTAAAAATACATTTTCCTTTAAAAGAAGAATATTTTGCTTAAACTTAATGCCTTGTTTCCTGTGAATAAATGAGAAAAGGTATGGGGGTTGGGGGAGAAAGCAAAATGGCCGCAGTAGAGAGACATACATACACAGAGACAAGTCCCCATCCATCATCACTAAGGTCCAACACAATCCATTACAAAGCTACATTCTTAGAGGATAAAGGGAAAGCAAGGACAGTGTTACCACTGTGGCTTATATTTGACAAGAGAACCAGGCCTCTCTAATGGAGCATTCCACTATACTGCAAATGCAGAGGACTGGGCCTGCAGTGGGGATACAGCGAGGCACTAAGAAACTTGACAAGAAACTTCAACTGCAGCCACACTATGCAGCAATAAGATGGCCAATTTAAACCAGCTTCTGGAGGAAGTCTTGCTTCTGTGATGTTATCTAACTGAGTTTCAAACAACAGTAATGATCTCCAAGAGATAATAAGCAGCCAGGTCCTTCTTTATAATTCCAGACTGGTAGATGAGCCCCTTCTCTCAAAGCATTCTAAACACTTGATGCACAGACTCACTCCTCATTTATGAACTACACATATATAACAAGCATATCCTGAGGTTTCTACCTATGGCAGAAGAAGAAAGTCACCACACCTGGGTGTGGCCCTATTTCACACTTATGAGATGAGGAAATTTAATTGTTTTTAATATATTCCGTGTCCATTTACAGTTTAATCACTAAGGGACTTTAGAAGGAACAGGAAAAACTGCCATCATACTACTCACTATAATCAGAAAATACCAACTATTCATTTGAGCTCAATTACTAAGTGATTAAATCTTTTAGAAGAACATAGAATTCCCACAGTGAAAGATTTGAAGAACATCAACTACAATGCTCTCCCTACTGAGCCTTCAACAGATATAAGCCAGGTCACAAGTAGCTCAAAATAGAGCCAGACCCGAGCCCAGCTCTGGGTCCAGCCCAGCTGTCCATAGCAGGCCATTTTGCTTGTGGGGATACTGTGTCCCCACTCCACAGAGGCTCAGTTCCAGATTTCTAAATGATGAGCCTCCACACACTCGCACCCCCTCCCCCTTCCCGAGGCTGGCAGCCAAGCTCTCTCTTGTCTGACATGTAATTATACAAGCCAAGTGCCATTTTTGCTCATTTACCTGCTTCCTGACAATGCTGGAACCTGAACAAGCAGCAATCATCTCCTGTCTATATACATCCTAAGGGAGCTGGGAAGAACACACTACGGCTTCCAGTTTTATCTTGCCATCCGTAAAACCTGACTCAGTAAGCACAGCCAGCATGCGTGCGCGCATACACACACGCGCACACACACACCCAGCACACGCGCACACACACCACACACGCACACACACCCAGTATGCGCGCAACACACACACACACACACACACACACATACACCCTGGTTAGTCACAGATATATCCAAGGTATTTGCACAGCAAATTTTGTGCTCTAATCAACTCTTACTTTCGTTCATGAGGTGTCTCTGTGCTCACGGAGTGATACCTCAAAAGTTTTCTTTGAGAGACTCCTGGAGATCCCTGCACAGGCTCCGAAGACTCCGGGCCCTCCACTGGGAAATGGCTCAGGGTATTCGCTCGTCTTCGGAAGGCCTGCTGGGGTGACAGCAGGGCAGGAGGCTCTTCTGGGAGGTGGCTCTCCGAGTCACTGGACAGGTCATCCGAGGAGCTGAGGAGCTTGAAGGAGCTCTCAGAATTAGGCATGGCATCCCTGTCACCCATGGATGGCTCCTGGCAGCAGACAGACAGTAGGTTGGAAGTCACACAGGGGAATCTGGGGGAAGTGAAAAACTTCTAATCGCAGTCCAAGACTTTTTTTTTGGTCAGTCGTGGGGCTTGAACTATGAACCTAGGTGCTGTCCCTCAGTTCTTCAGCTCAAGGTGAGCGCTCTACCACTTGAGCCACAGCACCACTTCTGGTTTTCTGGTGGTTTATTGGAAATAAGTCTCATGGACTTTCCTGTTCAGGCTGGCTTTGAGCCATGATCCTCAGATCTCAGCCTCCTGAGTAGCTAGGATTATGAACCACTGGCACCCGGCTTCTTTTTTTTTTTTTTTTTTTTTTGGAGCTATAGTTTTGTGTTATTCTGGTCTGGTTGGCCTAGACAATGTTCCTTCTATTTGTGCTTGCCTTTGAGCTGGGATGAAAAACGTACTACCCTGGCTGAGATAAGAGTCTTGAAAAACTTTTTGCTGGGGCTGGCCTCAAAATTTCAATCTCCCCCCCCCCAAAAAAAAATTTCAATCCCCAATCTCCATCTCCCAAGTGCTAGGATTGTAAGTTTGAATCACTGTGCTTGGGTTGTTTTGTTTTGGTTATTTCTGAGAAGGCCTCTGATTTCTGCCTGGGCCAGCCTGGTCTGCAGTCTTCCTACTTATACTTCCCACATAGCTGGAATGGCAAATATATATCACCACACTGAGGTTTTTCTGCTGTAATGAATGATTCCCAGCATGAACTATGGCACCTGGCCAGGAATACATTTTAATATACAGGTACTTATTAGAATGCCACCAAGGGCCCACCAAAAACATAAAGGTCCATTATATACCTGACAGCCAGAGAAAGATGCTAGTGGAGGATTAGGAAAGTTGTTCAAATACAAGAATGAAGGACACAAGCCATGACATATAATTGTTTTCAAGTGATGCCATAAAGACTCCCCTCTCATAGCTGGAAGTGTAGTTCAACAGTAGAGCAATTATCTAGCATGTACAAGGTCCTGAGTTCAATCCCTAGCATTGCAAAAATCCCTCTCTCTGAAAAAGAGATATTTACTACTGCTTATAAAAATATGTATGCTACATAACTAGTTCGCTATTCCGAGTCTATTACATTTGAAAGCTCTTTCTAAAGTTGTTAATATTGGGGCTAAAACTATCCTTTATTAAGTACAGAAAAATGTCTTCCTAGACAGAACTCACTTAACATCTTTCTGCATCGCACTTTCCTCTTCTGTAAGGGCACAGTGAAAATTTATCTCACCATTTCCAGAATTGTTACAATACTTTACACACTGCAAAATGTATTCAAATGGAATCTACTGTTTTTCTAAGGTACTCTCTCACTACTAAATGCATAAGCATTAAGAATCAAGATGGAACCAGCTAAAGGATAACACTGCATCCTTCTCTAAATTCGCAACCCCCCTTTTGTAGTTAGCCCAACTTTAACTATTTTTTATTTAACGAAAAAAATCTACTGTGGAAATGTGACTCAAGTGAAGAGTACCTGAGGCTTTGAGTGCAAACCCCACTACCACCAAAAAACTAATACACACATACACACACGTGTATGCGTGGAAAATCCACTGGTTATTCTGCTACAAATTAGATCTTAGTTGTCTAAGAATATAACCTTGTTTCTTTGTTTATGGTATGGCCACTTACTTTTTATAAAGCTTCTATTTTAAAATAGAGCTAGCTAACCAAAGGTCTAGAAGTACCAAACTTTATGACTAGAGGTATTAGGCGTTTGTGCTTTCTGACAGAGCCTTAGAGATAGAGAGGCTGTTGGCCTGATCCTGGGGGTGTTATAAAAAGAGAAAGGTAAAATGTACTTACCTTGCTAGTGTTACTTAATGTGCTAGACATGGAGCTGTCCAGATCCACGCTGGAGGAATGTTCCTGCAGGCCTCTGGCCTTATTGCCCTACATAAAGACAATGTAGTTCATTTAGGACTCTGCAGATTTTGGAGAACCATACGCAGAGTCAGCTTGATCTATTTAAGTAATCTGAGACTATTGCTAGATATACATATACATTAAAACAATCACTCTTCTGTCATTGTTTGTTTAAAGATTATACCATACTAAATATTCCGAAATTTCTTATGGATCAGTCACTTGATAAAGATAATAGGCGGGAAGAAGAGACAAATCTATGAGGAAAAGTAGAAATTCAAGTAAGCCCACTCAACAGTTTGTCCCCCAAGTTATAAGAAATTAAACGGCCACCACTCTCCCTATATGTCACTCTCTCTAGCCCTCTCTGAGCTCTCAAAAGCAGCCCCTCCTCCTCTGTTTTTTTAAATGTGCTATTTTAAATTTCTTGTAATATATTTCAAAGTTCAGAAATATCAAACAAAAATTAACTTTCTTTTTTTTTTTTTTGGGTCCAGTCGTGGGGTCTGAACTCTGGGCCTGGGTGCTCTCCCTCAGCTCTTCAGCTCAAGGCTAGCGCTCTACCACTTGAGCCACAGAGCCACTTCTGGCCTTTTTCTTTTTGCTTATGTGGTGCTGAGGAATCGAACCCAGGGCCTCATGCATGCAAAGCAAGCGCGCTACCACTGAGCCACCTTCCCAGCCCCTTAACTTTCTTTTTAAACTAGATAACACCTATGTTTCAAAGGGAATGTGTCATTAAAAAAACTATAATGATATATGGCAGCCTCCAAAAAGGTATGAAACTCTGAAAGTTGAACTTTCATTTTTTCAGATGTGCCAACCATCAAGGCATGAAGGAATGGTGGTGTCCTTTCTGACAACTCTGAAGATGACACCTGTTTTGTACTTTGTTCTTCCTATAGCATAAATATTATGTTTCATGAACCACGTGGTACCTGTGACAGGTACTCAATTTTGCATAATAACAGCCTTAAACAAGAAGTAAATGAATGGATGCAACTATGTTTTAATAAAACATTGTTTGCAAAACAATTGAAAGTGTGTGGAAATTGGTCCAGGAATCCAACAGTTTATAAAGCTCTGCTATAAAAAGTTCCAGACTGCTAAGAAAAACAGCTGGAAGTTACTGGCTTTTAAAACATTGTCCCTAGTGACACCAGGGAGAACCAAGACCATACCATGGCCTATGCAATCTATGCTCTCTATATGGACTGGCCAATGAGCAACACTCTTTCGGAATACAAAACAAATCCAAAGAGATAGAATGCAAGAGTAGAGCAGCACTCTAGGGATGGAGGCAGGAGGATCAAGAGTCCAAGGCCAGCCTCTGCTATATAATATCATTGCTCTAAGACTAAACATAAAAAAGGATTTATGTATACTTTTAGGATTTATATTTTTATATTTAATGATTAAAGCTGGTATATTAAAGGCATAGAATTAAATCTTAGGCTCTCCTAAAAAAGCGATTTAATCTAAATTACAAGAAAATTAAGCTACTTACCCGGGATAAAATACTTTCTAAAGATTCTGTTAAAGATCGCTTTGCTTTGTTTTTCAGCATATCTAGCCTAAACCGAGTGGCACTGGGTGGTAATTCACTTCCAATATTCTCTGCTGCAATCTGTGACACAGGAAAAAGTGAAACGATTTCTATTTTTATATTGGCTTATGTGTATTTGAAACTTTAAAAGGAATTACAATGCACAAATCCCTTTACAATTATTCTTTCAATATTCGTTTTGAGATTTATTTACCCATGCTGGCAAATGTCCTTTATTCTTCCCACTTCAGTTCAATGTTTATTCTCTGCTTCTACGTTTTTTACAAAGGAGGATGCAGTGACCTCTCTTAGGCAGAGCTCCTTAATGTTGCTGGGGAAATAATCATGTTCTTGAGAGCCTCTCGGACTGTGCATCTTCAGTGATCCAAGTATTTTCAAGCTTCTTTCTTTAAATGGTACCAATTCACAGTCCTCAGCTCAGCACATGAGTTTTACCTTTACAAAGTACTGCCTGGATTCTTACACTCTGCCTTTCTGTTGGACAGAGGATGTTCTCTTATTATGTCTTTCCTAATTACTACTGCTATTAAGTATCTTTCAATTTCATTCATCAGTGCTGAATAATAAAAGTGCTAATTCACTAATGAATGCTACAAATGTTTTCAAGGTGTAAGAGACAGTGTTCTGATAAGAGCTACATACTGACAAGAGCTACATAATTGTCCAATTATCTATGATTTCATTCCTGTGAGAATTAGGATATACACAAAAAGAATGGCTATTGGTATAAAAATTCCTTTAATAAGAGACTATAATTTACTTTTGTGTTCTGTTAGCACTGAGCACAAGTACTCTGGATGATAAAGCTTGCTCAAGAGGCAGTGAGTAGATGAGTAATGGCAGACAGGCTCCCAAAGAATGCATGCCTGAGGCAACAAAGACTCACTCAACAAATATTAAGTGCCTATGATACTTACGTACCTTAGATAGGTACTGTGCTAGGGGTATTCTCCAAGAATAAGAAAGAGCCTTTCCAGGATTGAGACAGTTCAGCTTCCAGGATAAAAAGAATCATCCAGGAGCCCTAGAGATACAGGAGGCTGCTTGCAGATCACCAGGTACCAGATTGCAGAACAGCGGATCGCCAGGAACAGAGAAACCTACCAGCCGGGAGGATCCCACCCCCACCCCTCACTCTCTACCGGAGCGGAGAGGCTCCATCCCGCCAAAGCCGCCCGGCACCAGCAGCACACCAGCAGCGTGACAAAGGGACCTGTTGGCAGACCACCCGCCCAATCGCGATCGCAACGACCCGGCGGGGGCCGCCCAACCCAGCCCGCAACCACCCCAACTGAACTCGGATTGCAACAACAACTGACGACCTACACCACACAGAAACAACCAGCTCCAGGGTGAGTACCCCACAGGGGACAGTGTATCCCTCAAGGGAGACCAGAGCTGGAGGGAATCCCCAGACCCTGACCTAGACTCCCTACCCCAACACCTGGACCATAGGACCCACTAAAACTGGGAACTGTTCGAGAGCTCCACCAGCCGGTGGAGCACACTCTGCTGGCCAGGCCAGAGCAAGAGCGCCCCTGGAAGGGAGCTTAAATGCCCAAGCCAGGAACAGCGCCCCTGGGTCAAGACTACCAACAGTAGAAGAAATTTGAACTGTGTCCTCCAGGCTGCATAACCTAGGTGGTATACACATCAGCACAGGCCTAACGAGCGCGCTCCAGGCTGGGGCCGGAACCATGCCCGGGACCGGCGCCTGAACAACACAACCAACTCCTCCCAACTGAAGTAAAAAGCTGAGCATACGCCTCAACAGAGGGGAGAAAACCAGGAAACAACACTCCCCGGGAAGCATGCCTGTGACAACAAAAGACCTGGAGGCTCAGGACAAGAGAAGCCCAAACCCCACCAAAACTCCACCCATATACCCTAGGCTGGGAATTGGGCAACACAGGCTGCCAGCACCTGATAGTAAGCAGGAGCTCAGGCTGATAAGGCGGCTCAGCAATAGAGTGATAGGCTTGGATGTACAAGGCCCTGGATCTGATTCCTCAGCATCACAAAAGCAAAAAGGGTCAGAAGTGGTGCTGTGGCTCAAATGGTAGGGTGCCAGCCTTGAGCTGAAGAGCTGAGGGACAGCACCCAAACCTAGAGTTCAAGCCCACAACCAGCCCAAAACAAACAAACAAAAACACATCAGGAGCCTATAGCAGACTCCAGTATTTGGGAGAGTGCATCCAGAGCATCTGATCTTCCCAAGAGCACCCATAGGAGCAAACACAAGCAGTCTAGGCTGCTCAACCCTTCCAAAGGCGGGAATTGCCAGCAATCTACAGCAGAGAGCTGAGAATCCTAAGTAAGTCAGAATAGCAGCTGGAAATAGGCTCCCAACAGAACCCAGATCAGGCACAGACTCTCTCTACCAATACAGAATCAGCAACCAAGCAAAGACAGACACACCAAAACAAAATTGAAGAGCAGTCTTCCTCCATGTGAAAATCACAGAGAAAAATCACAAGGTTTACCACTACCCAGGACAGCAAGCTCACCTCAAAAGCCAGCAGCCACGCAGGGGAGAGCCCCAGTGGGAGCAAAGCAGGAATGGAAGACAAAAGCTACATCCAAGGGTTGCTGGAGGCAATGACTCAAGAAATAAAGCGAGAAATGGATCAGAAATTGAAAGAGCACAAGGATGAACTATCAAAAGATATACAGGATATCAAACAAAAGTTGGATGCAAAAATAGAAGCTGCACAAACCTCAGTAAGAAGTGAGATAAACGCCAAATTAGAGGTAATGCATACTGATCTCACCTCATTGAGAGGTGAGATCAGTACTCTGAGAACCAACATTGAATCTATAAAGGGATCCATCTCCTCCATGCAAACCACAATAGAAGCCACGGTCAACAGAGTGAATGAAATGGAAGGCAGAGTGTCAGATACAGAAGACAGAATACACCAACTGGACCAAAAAGTGACAGATATGGAAAAATCACTCAAATTAAACCAAAGGGAAATTCAAGAGCAAGCAGATAATGCTAAAAAATTTAACCTTCGCATAATCGGAGTGGACGAAGGTGAGGAATTCCAGAGCAAGGGAATGCAACACCTATTTAACAAGATAATCAATGAAAATTTTCCCCACCTCAAAAACGACCATCTTAACTACATCACAAAAGCTTATCGAACACCCAACAAGCAAGATCCCAGGAGAAACACTTCTAGACACATTATAGTAAAAATGATAGATCTGAATAATAAGGAAACAATCCTGCATGCAGCAAAAATGAAGAAGGAGCTATACTACAACAGGAAAAAAATTAGAATCACTGCAGATCTCTCCACACAAACAATGAATGCAAGAAAAGCCTGGGAAAGCACCATATGAGCCCTGAGAGCCAATAACTGCCAACCCAGACTGATATACCCGGCAAAGCTAGCATTCACATTCGATGGAGAACTGAAAACTTTTAATAGCAAAGAAAAACTAAATGAATACATAAACATTAAGCCAGCATTACAAAGAATTCTAAGAGGGGGAACACAACCTGAAGAAAGCAACCAGGAACTGGGACCTGCCCCAAACAGGCATTACTCAAAGTCTAACTGAGCAAGCACAGGAGGAAAGGAAAGAAGAAAAACTTAGGAAAACGGAATGGCAGGGACAACAATGCATCTCTCTATACTTTCTCTTAATATAAATGGGCTGAATTCGCCAATTAAAAGAAAACGAACTGAGGACTGGATCAGAAAACAAGACCCATCCATCTGTTGCCTTCAGGAGACCCACCTCTCAGCCAAACATACAAACAAACTCAGAGTGAAGGGGTGGAAAAGGATCTACCAATCAAATGCCCCCAGTAAGAAAGCAGGTGTAGCTATCCTGATATCTGACAAAATAAACTTTTCATTAAAATCAGTACAGAAAGACAAGGACGGACACTACATATTAATAAAGGGAACAATCCAAGAGGAGGATATAACCATCATCAACTTATATGCCCCAAATATCGGTGCACCCAGATATATCAAACAAATGCTCTCAAACTTACAGAATAAAATAGATCCCAATACGATAATACTAGGAGACTTTAACACGTCACTCTCACCAAAGGACAGGTCTACCAACCAGAGGATTGGCAAAGAAGCTACCGAATTAAGTGAGGCCATACTTCAAGCAGAATTAACTGACATCTACCGAGCATTTCACCCTAAAACAACACAGTACACATTCTTCTCAGCAGCTCATGGAACTTTCTCCAAAATAGACCATATCATAGTTCATGCAAGGAACTTAAGCAAATACAAAGGGATCGACATAATCCCCTGTATCCTATCTGACCACAGTGGAATCAAGCTAGCTCTCAATAACAAAGCATACCGCAGAAATTTCTCTAATACATGGAAATTGAACAGCACACTCCTTAACAATGCCTGGGTAACAGAAGAGATCAGAGAAGAAATAAAGCATTTCCTACAACTCAATGAAAATGAAAACACCTCACAAAGAAACTTGTGGGACACAGCAAAAGCAGTCCTGAGGGGCAAATTTATTGCCCTCAGTGCCCACATCAAGAGAATGGAGACAGACCAAGTAAATAATCTCATGTTGCAACTAAAACAGCTAGAAAAACAAGAAAAAATGGGACCTAAAGCTACTAGACGAAGCCAGATAACCAAATTGAGAGCAGAGATTAACCAATTAGAAAATCAGAAAACCATAACCAAAATAAACCAAACAAAAAGCTGGTTCTTTGAAAAAATAAACAAAATTGATGGCCCGTTGGCAAGATTAATTAAAAAAAGAAGAGAGGAAACCCATATTAATAGGATTAGGGATGCCACGGGAAACATCACAACACGTACCCAAGATATCCAAACAATTCTAACAGACTACTTTCAAAAGCTATACTCTCTAAAGGAAGAAAATCTGGCAGAAATGGATGCATTTTTAGAGAAATACAAGTTACCCAAACTGAGCAAAGAAGAAGTTAACCAATTAAATAAGCCAATATCCTATAATGAGATACAGGAAGCTATCAAAAGTCTTCCAACAAAAAAAAGCCCAGGACCAGATGGATTCACAGCAGAATTCTATAAGACCTTTAAAGAAGAACTAATACCCATACTCCTCAAGCTCTTCAGAGGAACAGAGAAGGAGGGAGCTATCCCAAACTCATTCTACGAAGCCAATATCACACTCATCCCCAAACCAGGAAAAGACCCAACCAAAAATGAGAATTACAGGCCAATTTCCTCGATGAACACAGATGCAAAGATCCTTAACAAGATTCTAGCTAACAGAATCCAGAAATACATAAAAAAAATAATACACTATGATCAGGTAGGCTTCATCCCAGAGACACAGGGATGGTTTAACATACGTAAGTCAATAAATGTAATCCAGCATATCAACAGAACCAAGGTCAAGAATCACATGATTATCGCCACAGATGCAGAAAAGGCCTTTGATAAAATTCAACATTCATTCATGCTAAAAGCTCTGGAGAAAATAGGAATAGAAGGAACATTTCTAAAAACAATAAAAGCCATTTATGACAGACCAATAGCCAATATTATACTTAATGGGGAAAAGCTACAACCAATCCTCCTAAAAACAGGAACAAGGCAAGGATGCCCACTGTCTCCACTCCTCTTCAACATAGTCCTAGAACCCTTAGCCAGGGCAATAAGGCAAGAAAAAGACATTAAAGGGATCCGCATAGGGAAAGAAGAAGTTAAACTATCCCTTTTTGCAGACGGCATGAAACTATACCACCACAATCCCAAAAACTCCATCCCCAAACTTTTAGAAATCATAAGTCACTTCGGCAAAATAGCAGGATACAAAATAAACCCACAAAAATCAGTTGCCTTCCTATACACGATAACGTACAGGAAGAGAGGGAAATAAAGGGAGCAACCCCATTCACAATAACCTCCCAAAAAATAAAACATTTAGGAATTAACCTAACCAAAGATGTAAAAGAACTATTTAATGAGAACTATAAAAAGTTAAAGAAAGAAATTGCAGAAGACACTAGGAAATGGAAAGACCTCCCATGCTCCTGGATAGGCCGACTTAATATAGTAAAGATGGTAATACTTCCAAAACTAATACACAAATTCAATGCAATTCCTATTAAAATCCCAATGACGTCCATCACTGAAATACAGAAAACAGTCCAAAAATTTATATGGAACAACAAAAGACCTAGAATAGCCAAAACAATTCCAGGGGATAAAGACAATATGGGAGGGCTATCCATGCCGAACTTCAAACTCTACTACAGAGCTATAATCACAAAGACAGCATGGTACTGGCACAAAAACAGACCCGAAGACCAATGGAACAGAATAGAAGATCCAGAAATAAATCCACAGGCCTACAGCCAGCTGATATTCGACAAAGGAGCCAAAGACATACAATGGAAGAAACACAGCCTCTTCAACCGCTGGTGCTGGGAAAACTGGGCAGCCACATGCAGAAAACTAAAAGTGGACCCCAGCCTATCACCATGCACCAGCATCAACTCAAAATGGATTAAAGACCTTAACATTAAACCTGAATCTCTGAAACTACTGCAAGACAGAGTAGGAGAGACACTTGAACTAATAGGCACAGGAAGGAACTTCCTGAACAGAGTCCCAGGGTCACAACAAGTTGGAGAGAGACTCAACAAATGGGACTACCTTAAAATAAAAAGCTTCTGCACAGCTAAATCTATCGCAACTAAGCTAGAAAGACAACCAACTAATTGGGAAAAAATATTTACCACCAATATATCAGACAAGGGGTTAACATCCAGTATATACAGGGAACTCAAGAAACTAATCCCTCCCAAACCTAACAAACCAATTACTAAATGGGCAAGGGAACTAAAGAGGGACTTCTCAAATGAAGAAATAAAAATGGCAAAGAAACACATGAGGAAATGTTCATCATCCCTGGTGGTGAAGAAAATGCAAATAAAGACAACCCTGAGATACCACCTTACCCCAGTCAGAATGTCCCACATCCACAAATCAGCCAACGACACATGCTGGAGGGGATGTGGAGAAAGAGGAACCCTATTACACTGCTGGTGGGAATGTACACTTATACAACCACTTTGGAAAGCAGTCTGGAGGGTCCTTAGAAAGCTAAAGATTGACCTCCCTTACGACCCAGTCATACCACTTCTAGGCATCTACCCTGAACAACAGGAACCAATATACAAGGACATGTGCACCTCCATGTTTATTGCAGCACTGTTCGCAATAGCTAGGATATGGAAACAACCTAGATGCCCCTAGATGAATGGATCCAAAATGAACAACCTAGATGAATGGATCCAAAAATTGTGGTATCTATACACAATGGAATATTATGCAGCCATTAGAAATGACAAAATAATGGCATTTGCAGGGAAATGGATGGAGCTAGAAGGAATCATGTTGAGCGAGGTAAGCCAAGAGCAAAGAGACAAACGGTACATAGTCTCCCTGATAAGTGGATGCTAAATCCAAAATGTTAGGTGATACGACAAAACTAACAGGACTTAAGAAACAAAGAACTCCCGCTCATCTGGTTGAACCACTACTAAATATCCCCATGCTGCTGATCACAAATATGGTATATAACATGTGAACACTGTTATATATTACAGACTGTGATAGACAATTTGCTCCAGGAAAGTTAGAATGAACTTGTGACTTTGAAATTATGTAATCACTTAATCACAATCAAAAAAAAAAAAAAAAGAACCTCGGGGAAGGGAGGGAGGGAGGGGATAGTAGGGGGAAAACAATGGAGGGGGTAACAATGTTCAAGAGGAAGTGTACTCATTACCTCACTCATGTAACTGTAATCCTCTGCATAGTATCTTTACAATAAAAAAAAAAAAGAATCATCCACAAAGAGCCTTGAGAGGCATTCCTTGAACTCAACACTAGTTTCCCCAAAAGTGAAGATAATGCACAACTGCTTTTAAAGCTCATAGTAGTTTTCATACACTAAAGCAAATCAGATTAATTGGATTTAATATATAAATATTGACTACAAGACTAAAGAAAGCAGGATCAGTTGGGCGATCCTACTTCTGCTTTTAAATCAGGCCTGACGAATCCTGCATACTTAATTCAATGCTGCCTCTGCTCTCCTCTACGAAGTCCATTCTGTTGGGTGCTGATGGCTCATACCTGTAATCCTACCTACTTAGGAGATTGAGATCCTAGGATTGAAGTTGGAAGCCAGCCTGGGAAGAAAAGTGTGAGACTCTTATCTCTAATTAATCACACACACACAGACACACACACACAGACACACACACAGACACACACACAGACACACACACACACACACACAGAGCCAGAAATGGAGCTGTGACTAAAGTAGCAGAGCATTAGCCTTGAGCAAAAGAAGCTCAGGTACAATGTCCAGGTCCTGAGTTCAAGCCCCAAGACTGGCCCTAAAACAACAACAACAAAGCCAGAGTCCTTTCTATGTCTTATGCCACGACTCAACTAGAATTGACATTGAGAAGCTAGACATCAGTGGCCACTGTCTGTAATCTCAGCTACTTGGGAAATGGAAAAAGACAATGGAAAGATGATAGTTTGAGACAAACTTTGGCAAAAGAAAAACTCTTTCTCAATCCATGGCTGAGTACAGTGGTGTAGCCTGGCATCCTAAACTACATGGCAGGCTAAAATTGAGAAGATTATGGTTCTAGGGCCACCAGGGTGGAACAATTAATTCCCTCCATCTCAATGGAGAAAAGCTGAACACAGTGATGAGTGTCTGTTATCCAAGCAAGGATGAGAAGTCTAAAGTAGGTAGACTCAGTTCACACATGTGCCTGGCAAGAAACAAGATCTTAGTCTCAAAACCAAAAATGGGGATCTAAAGTCATGGCTCAGAGGTACAGCATCAGTGTGGAAAGTGCAATGTCTTAGGTTCAAAACCCAATTTCTGTCCAAAAAGGGGGGGGGATTAAAGAAATAATAATTAAAATATAGAAAATAATATTCTGCCATGCAGTTGGCTCTCACCTGTAGTATTAGATACTCAGGAAGCTGAGATCTGAGGATTATGGTTTGAAACCAGGAGGTGTAGAAAGGTCCTTGAAATTCCATCTCTAATCAGCAAAATGCTGGACTGGAGGGCATGGCTCAAGTGGTAAAGTGCCAACCATGAACAAATAAAGAACAAGAGCACAAGACCCTGAGTGTAAGGCTCCAAGTTCAAGCCTTAGTACTGGCAAAAAAAAATGTACATAAATACATAAATAGAAATGAGCAAATAGATAACAGACCCAGGATAATAAATATCAGTACAGCACTAAATTTTAAGCTCCTAAAAAATATGATTAAAATAATGTATCCAGACCTCAGACAAATTGGCTTGGCAACCTGGTAACACACTCTTTGACTTGTACTCTCATTTTCTTATCTCTAAAACAAGTATTTTCTTCCCTACTTCAACATTTCTGTTGGAGTATGAAGGGAATTTTTGACTAAGGAATTATTAACATCTGATACTCGGCAAACATTCACTGACAACTGATTTAATGTTAATTTTTGCACTGCTTGTGAATACAAGTAGAAGTAATATGCCCCTCTGACTAAAAGGTAAAAGGTGTCATTTTTAGCTTTAATGTATGTTCATATACCTTTTAGTTATAATGTATATATACATATACAAAGTTAACTATAACAATATATAGGTCTTTTGCCCAAATTGACACCTTTTCCATAAGACTTGAAGATGTGTTTGTCTACTTGATGGAAATTGAGCCTTCTGACAGCTCTGGATGTCGGTTTCAATGGAAAAACAAAATAATGAAAGGGGTAAACTCATAAATAGATGTTGAATTCTTTTTGTGGAGGACTAAAGGTAACTTAAATAAATAAAAACAAACAAACAAGAACAAGTTTCCATAGACTCATTGCCTCAGGCCCACTTTTGGGAGAACTTCCTTGTCAACACCTTAATTCTACCTGTGTAGGTCACATCCTAACACATTTTCTAGGCAACAAGAATTTTTAGATGCAACAAAAAGGCAATTAAATCCATATGGCTAATTGTCTGACAGCAGCAGAAAATTTGAGCAGGCATTCATTGGAGAATCTCAGCTACATCTATTGGCAACGCATAGGTGCTCAATGGCCCAGGAAGGGGTGCAGCCCGGGGGTTCTTTTCTTAAGTAAGTTTTAGCAAGGATTTATTTTAGCATAAAAGGATAAAGTAGAAGAAGTGGAAGAAGGAAAAAAAGGAGAAAGATTTCCTGCTTCCATGTAAGAAAAGGGATGAAGACCCCATAACAAGTTCTTTGCAGACACAGAAGCTTCTAGATGACAGATCACTTACAAATTCCTAGGGAAGGGGTGGGAATCTTTTTTCCTGGATGGTTCTATTATGGTTCACATAATAAAAATTTAGGTGGCTGTGATGAAAACTCCCAAGACTTACTGAATATTAAATCTTTCCTGAAGTTGTCTTGGCCAGGCAATATCATGTGATTTCCCAGTCCTTAGACAGCCAACAAGCCTCAGGCCTTGTGTTCTTGCTCACAGCTGGCGCTCTGCTACTTAAGCCATGTCTGCAGCATGGTTTGCTGCTGGCTATTTTGGAGATGTAGTCTTAGAGACTTTCCTGCCTAGGGTGGCTTCCAATGGATCTTTTGGTTCTCAGCCTTCTGAGTAGCTAAGACTGCATATGCGAGCCATTAGTAACCAGGCTTTGGTCTCTTTTACAATAAATTCTAATATTTTGAAGATGGAAAAAAATACACATACTTCTCCACTGAAGAAGCTCAAGTCTTACATTGGTCCACAAAAAGGAGTTAGTACTTACATCTGAACTTTCCATCAACTATAAATCTTCATAGTATTTAAAAAACACTTCTCTCCACTATTAATGCTTCATTCTTTCACCCAATTATGATTTCAAAATTATCGATTTTCTGTCAGAGACTAACTGGGGGAAATGGAAAATCAGAACTATGAAAAAGCTATCCATGACAAAGAGACAAAAACCAGGTAGAGAATGAAAAAGAGAAAGGAAACTTGAAAAGTGAACAAGAAAATTTGCTGAAAACCTAGCCTGAGAGTGGTCTATCCTTAAGTGAACAGAGGGGCTCAGAACCCCAATGCTACCCATCAAGTCCAGGCTAGAAGGGGAGAAATGGGACTAGATCAAGGTCAAAAGCCAACGACACAAACAATACACTGGTGTTGGGCCACTGCTACAGGGTCCTAGGCTGTCAGAGGAGATAAAATAAAACAATGCCAGCCATTGTATAGAGCTATGAGAGTTTATAAAAGGCACATCACTGCCAAAGCTAACCAGCCAAACAAATAAAGAGGATTTCTACCTGTGCATCCAATTAGAATTACACTAACTTTAGGTTAGCAGACAATGAGGGGCATCTGTGAGGAGAGCAAGGGAAGATATAGCACTGAGTACCAACATGCCTTTGAAATAAGCATTCAGATTATGTTTAAAAGGAAAAAGGCAGTGCACTTTTGGAAACTTAAATACCCTTCACTGATTTCTTTTTTCTCAAAATTCTCTGGGCCAGTAGCTTTAGAAAATATAACATGTACATGGTTGGAAGCTATTAGTGATCCAATGAGTCAAAGGAAAGTGGATCATGAGGCACCAGATATACTGAATGCCAAACTCTTCAAAGAAGAGATCTGTAAGTAGTACCACATAGGGTACCTTGCAAACAGCAAAGCTATATAAAGCTTGTGCAGTTATAAGATAGGAGGAAGACTGTCCTCCTGCAAAGTGTAATTGATGGAAATTCTACAGATGAACAGCATTTAACCAGGCTTTCTAACACTATATCTGACTGGTCAGTAACACATGCACACAGCACTTACATTACAGAGTACTTTCAGATACTTTACACAATCCCAAAAGCTACTATATAATCTCATTTTCAAGGGAGAAACATGAGGTGACAAAGAGAAGCTCCACCAAGTCGCATAGCTCATCATGACAGTGCTCACTCTTAATTCTTCAAGCCTTAAGTCACATTCAGATCACATTAAGTGCTCCAACCCTCTATAAGGCAGGCAGAAACTTTTCTCATCTTCTCTATGTATAACTAAGACTCCTAAATGTTTTCTCCATGTACAATAAATAAAAATAAATTAAGGTGAAAAGGAAGGCTTTAGTGCTATAGACAAGCCACAAGACTTTGCATACACTATTTCCTAGTAAATATTACAATAATAATAATAATAAAAGTGCATACCTGTTTCATCTCTCCAATGTGGATGTGTTCTTTTTGTTTTTCTTCATATAAACATCTCAGAAAAGAAATAATTAATTCATTCTCTCGCTGCTCATTTCTTGGTCTCAATTTCTTTAAAATGAAACATAAATGGGATATATTAAGAATACTTTTAAATGTTAACAATTAAACACTTCTAAAGAAGGCCTGACAACGTCTACTCACTGATCATGCTTTTTACCAAATCATCTCACCAGGGGGCACCAGTGATCTTAATAGTGAAGTTAAATTTTTAAAACAGAATAGTAGAGTCACTGAGCCTAATTTAGATCTGATCTCTGATGTTCTTTTAGCTAAAATAAAATTTTACCATCAGATAGGGACATGGCCAAAATATTTAATAAATAAACAGTTTTTTAAACAGAAGAAACAAAATCTATGTCAACACCCAGAGGTCAAGAGCCATAATGACTACACAGTTATAAGCAATTAGGAACTAGAAAGGAACATAGCAACTGGATTTAGGGTTACAGGGTCACATGCCAAATGTGTTCATCATGAAGCGCTTTGTGGAAGCCCCATGGGGCAGGTACTTCCATGTAAAATTTCATAACTTGCTCACTCTCTTCTTCTTCTCTTTGTTTAAAGTCTGTCTAGGTCTTTTAATATGTAAGCAGGGCACTGACAAAGCACAATACATTAGAAATCAGGATATGTAGGTTCACTGCCAAACAAGTCCAAGTCCTTTGTTTTAGCTTCTTGGTCTATTAAAATAAGAATTATGCAAAAAATAAACTTCATGGTCTCCTTCAGCTCCTAAAATCATAGCATTTGAAATACTGGTCACAGTCTGTTTTCAAAAGATCATCCAATTTAACATATTATTTTATTTTCTCTTAATATGGAAAAAGCCAAAATGAACTACTCTGTAGTTTGGTAATACTGCCCTATCCTGTTGTGGCTCCAAACTTCTAGCCTGCCCTTTAACATAGAGTCAAGATGTAATACGAAGATCAACTATACATGCAGCACCATTCTTGGCAATTTTTCCTCATCTAACTAAGGAATGATGGTGTTATCTTCTATGTCACAGTATTAAAAAGAAAGGCAACTTTAATCCAGACCTCTAGCATGCCCTCCCTTAAAGGAAAAGATCATTTGAAAGGGAGGTTGTAACCAGGCACAGGTGGCTCACACCTGTAATCCTAGCTACTCAGGAGGCTGAGATCGGAGGATTGCAGTTCAATGCCAGGCCAGGCAGGAAAGTCCATAAGACTCTTCAATTAACCACCAGAAAACGGGAAGTGGTGCTGTGGCTCAAATGTAGATCATTAGCCTTGAGCTGAAGAGCTGAGGGACAGGGCCCAGGCCCAGAGCTCAAGCCCCACAATCGACAAAAAAAAAAAAAGCAAGCTGTTGTTGTTACTCAAGGAAAAGACAATAAATGATTGGGGGAGGGGGTCTGTTTTCACTGAGAAGTTTGAAGTTTCATATCCAATCATCCAATATTTTAGAGGCTGAAGTGGACACTCAACCTGCTCTTCACACCATGAATCCTGATGTTACATAATTTTGTATATCAGATGCTAAAAGTAGTTTTTTTTCCAGAGTAAGTTTCTATTAGATAGTCAAAGGGGGAATGTGGCAGCAAAGTGTATCCTTGCAATGTCATCTTCACATGTGTCAATCAGACACATGGAAAACTATGTATCTCCAACAGTTCACAAATAAGAAGCAGCTTTGCAATGTCACAAGTCTTCTTAGGAAGAAAAGGGCCTATATGCCCTCATGCCCAGTACCAGTCCTATCAGGGTGCTCAAGGTCAGCAGCCATCATCTCCAACATTATTTCTATAGTTCACTTCCCTTTCTCCCTTCCTCTCTTCCACCTTCTCTATTTTTTCAGTACTAAGGAGTAAACTCAGAAGTTCAAGCACTCTGTCAACCCAAACCATACTGCAGACTCAGGCTAGTTTTTCTTTGATTTTGTGTTACTTTTCATTAACCATTTATTTACAAAAGCACTGAATATAGTATGCATGTTTTCTTTAACTACATAATCATGTACTATTGGACATAATTAGAATTTTATAATTGCCTTTTGAAAATTTGTCCCTGGAGGAGATTTTTAGAAATAAATTTCTCTCCAGGAAAGACAGTGCAAAGAAAAAGATTTACTTTTCTAAGTGAACACATAAAACCATGAAGCCATGTCTCTGTTTATAAGCTTTTTGAACTGTATGCCTTTCAACATATTAGCAGATTATAGGTACTATCTAAAAAGAAACCAATAACTTGGTCTGGAAAAATGTTTTAGAAAAGAACCAGAATGGTCATTGAGAAAGCAACTCTTGAATGGACTATGAAAAGAAAATGTCAAATCAAATGTACAGCACTCAAGAAAGACAGACAACTGCAATAATGGGAATAAAATTGGAGCTGGGTTTTCAAAGCCATTGACAAGATTCTTTCTTAGTTCAGACCAACACAGAAAAAATAAAAATTAGAGACTTCTACAATGCAGTAGGTCCTGAGACATTACAAGGTTTTTTTTCTCCCCTAAAAGTGAACCCTTGTTATTTACTTGTTTTCTAAAGTCTCTTTGCCATCACATGTTGGGTTGTCTTTAAAACATGCATGGAGAATGGAGAAGCTCAGACTCCTGGCCATCAGTAACACCTCACTGCTACAGGAGGAAGTTCTGTGCATTATCTGCACTGTGTGACCTGTGTTTCAGAACATGCTCTGTGGCACGCTCAGCATGAATGTGAAACCTCACACTAGAGAAGAGAGGCACATCCTCTCTGCTTGTAAGAAGATGCTCCTATAAAAGACACACACACCAGTAAGTGGGTCAGTCCTGGCAGCCTGGGCTTTAATTCTAAATGCATTAACAATCAGTTGCCCATTTCTCAAGTCCACATATGATTCACATTGCATTTTTTCTAGTTAGTTCAAAAAAACATAAAGGCAATTGAAAACTCTGAAAATAACTAAGCTATTTTTGAAATATTAATAAAAAAAATCATTCCCTAGGCTGGGAAGTTGGATAGTGGTAGAGTGCTTGCCTTGCATACACGAGGCCCTGGGTTTGATTCCTCAGCACCACATAAGCAAAAAAAAGCTGGAGGTGGTGCTGTGGCTCAAGTGGTAGGGCACTCACTAGCCTCAAACTGAAGATCTGAGGGACAGCGCCCAGGTCCAGAGTTCAGGCCCCATGACCGACAAAAAAAAAAAAAAAAAAATCATTCCCTAAGGTCCTTTCTACAAATACATGGCAACACTACTGCATAAGGATGAGAAGGGAGAAAACTAGGGACTTAAAAGTAAAAGATAATGCTTTAGAGCCACAGAGACACAGGGGGCTGCTTGCAGATCACCAGGTACCGGATTGCAGAACAGCGGATCGCCAGGAACAGAGAAACCTACCAGCCGGGAGTCTCCAGGAGGATCCCACCCCACCCATCACTCTCCACCGGAGCGGAGAGGCTCCATCCCGCCAAAGCCGCCCGGCACCAGCAGCGCCACAAAGGGACCTGTCTGCAGACCCACCCGCCCAATCGCGATCGCAACGACCCGGCGGGGGGCCGCCCAACCCAGCCCGCAACCACCCCAACTGAACTCGGACTGCAACAACAACTGACGGACTGCAACAACAACTGACGACCTACAGGGTGAGTACCCATCAGGGGACAGGGAATCCATCAAGGGAGACCAGAGCTGGAGGGAATCCCCAGACCCTGACCTAGACTCCCTACCCCAACACCCGGACCACAGGACCCACTAAAACTGGGAACTGTTCGAGAGCTCCACCAGCCGGTAGAGCACACTCTGCTGGCCAGGCCAGAGCAAGAGCGCCCTTGGAAGGGAACTTAAATGCTCAAGCCAGGAACAGTGCCCCTGGGTCAAGACTACCAACAGTAGAAGAAATTTGAACTGTGTCCTCCAGGCTGCATAACCAAGGTGGTATACACATTAGCACAGGCCTAACGAGCGCGCTCCAGGCTGGGGCCGGAACCAGGCCAGGGGACCGGCGCCTGAACAAAGCAAAAAGGGTCAGAAGTGGGGCTGTGGCTCAAATGGTAGGGTGCCAGCCCTGAGCTGAAGAGCTGAGGGACAGCACCCAAACCTAGAGTTCAAGCCCACAACCAGCCCAAAACAAACAAACAAAAACACATCAGGAGCCCATAGCAGACTCCAGTATTTGGGAGAGTGCATCCAGAGCATCTGATCTTCCCAAGAGCACCCGCAGGAGCAAACACAAGCAGTCCAGGCTGCTCAACCCTTCCAAAGGCAGGAATTGCTACAGCAGAGAGCTGAGAATCCTAAGTGAATAGCAGCTGGAAATAGGCTCCCAACAGAATCCAGATCAGGCACAGACTCTCTCTACCAATACAGAATCAGCAACCAAGCAAAGACAGACACACCAAAACAAGATTGAAGAGCAGTCTCCTGAACCCCCATGCGAAAATCACAGAGAAAAATCACAAGGTTTACCACTACCCAGGACAGCAAGCTCACCTCAAAAGCCAGCAGCCACGCAGGGGAGAGCCCCAGTGGGAGCAAAGCAGGAATGGAAGACAAAAACTACATCCAAGGGTTGCTGGAGGCAATGACTCAAGAAATAAAGCGAGAAATGGATCAGAAATTGAAAGAGCACAAGGATGAACTATCAAAAGATATACAGGACATCAAACAAAAATTGGATGCAAAAATAGAAGCTGCACAAACCTCAGTAAGAAGTGAGATAAACGCCAAATTAGAGGTAATGCATACTGATATCACCTCATTGAGAGGTGAGATCAGTACTCTGAGAACCAACATTGAATCCATAAAGGGATCCATTTCCACCATGCAAACCACAATAGAAGCCACGGTCAACAGAGTGAATGAAATGGAAGGTAGAGTGTCAGATACAGAAGACAGAATACACCAACTGGACCAAAAAGTGACAGATATGGAAAAATCACTCAAATTAAACCAAAGGGAAATTCAAGAGCAAGCAGATAATGCTAAAAAATTTAACCTCCGCATAATCAGAGTGGACGAAGGTGAGGAATTCCAGAGCAAGGGAATGCAACACCTATTTAACAAGATAGTCAATGAAAATTTTCCCCACCTCAAAAACGACCATCTTAACTACATCACAAAAGCTTATCGAACACCCAACAAGCAAGATCCCAGGAGAAACACTTCTAGGCACATAATAGTAACAATGATGGATCTGAATAATAAGGAAACAATCCTGCATGCAGCAAAAATGAAGAAGGAGCTATACTACAACGGGAAAAAAATTAGAATCACTGCAGATCTCTCCACACAAACAATGAATGCAAGAAAAGCCTGGGAAAGCACCATACGAGCCCTGAGAGCCAATAACTGCCAACCCAGACTGATATACCCGGCAAAGCTAGCATTCACATTCGATGGAGAACTGAAAACTTTTAATAGCAAAGAAAAACTAAATGAATACATAAACATTAAGCCAGCATTACAAAGAATTCTAAGAGGGGGGACACAACCTGAAGAAAGCAACCAGGAACTGGGACCTGCCCCAAACAGGCATTACTCAAAGTCTAACTGAGCAAGCACAGGAGGAAAGGAAAGAAGAAAAACTTAGGAAAACGGAATGGCAGGGACAACAATGCATCTCTCTATACTTTCTCTTAATATAAATGGGCTGAATTCGCCAATTAAAAGAAAACGAACTGAGGACTGGATCAGAAAACAAGACCCATCCGTCTGTTGCCTTCAGGAGACCCACCTCTCAGCCAAACATACAAACAAACTCAGAGTGAAGGGGTGGAAAAGGATCTACCAATCAAATTCCCCCAATAAGAAAGCAGGTGTAGCTATCCTGATATCTGACAAAATAAACTTTTCATTAAAATCAGTACAGAAAGACAAGGACGGACACTACATATTAATAAAGGGAACAATCCAAGAGGAGGATATAACCATCATCAACTTATATGCCCCAAATATCGGTGCACCCAGATATGTTAAACAAATGCTCTCAAACTTACAGAATAAAATAGATCCCAATACGATAATAATAGGAGACTTTAACACGCCACTCTCACCAAAGGACAGGTCTACCAACCAGAGGATTGGTAAAGAAGCTACCGAATTAAGTGAGGCCATACTTCAAGCGGAATTAACTGACATCTACCGAGTATTTCACCCTAAAACAACACAGTACACATTCTTCTCAGCAGCTCATGGAACTTTCTCCAAAATAGACCATATCATAGTTCATTCAAGGAACTTAAGCAAATACAAAGGGATCGACATAATCCCCTGTATCCTATCTGACCACAGTGGAATCAAGCTAGCTCTCAATAACAAAGCATACCGCAGAAATTTCTCTAATACATGGAAATTGAACAGCACACTCCTTAACAAGGCCTGGGTAACAGAAGAGATCAGAGAAGAAATAAAGCATTTCCTAGAACTCAATGAAAATGAAAACACCTCACAAAGAAACTTGTGGGACACAGCAAAAGCAGTCCTGAGGGGCAAATTTATTGCCCTCAGTACCCACATCAAGAGAATGGAGACAGACCAAGTAAATAATCTCATGTTGCAACTAAAACAGCTAGAAAAACAAGAAAAAATGGGACCCAAAGCTACTAGACGAAGCCAGATAACCAAATTGAGAGCAGAGATTAACCAATTAGAAAATCAGAAAACCATAACCAAAATAAACCAAACAAAAAGCTGGTTCTTTGAAAAAATAAACAAAATTGATGGCCCGTTGGCAAGATTAATTAAAAAAAGAAGAGAGGAAACCCATATTAATAGGATTAGGGATGCCACGGGAAACATCACAACACGCACCCAAGATATCCAAACAATTCTAACAGACTACTTTCAAAAGCTATACTCTCTAAAGGAAGAAAATCTGGCGGAAATGGATGCATTTTTAGAGAAATACAAGTTACCCAAACTGAGCAAAGAAGAAGTTAACCAATTAAATAAGCCAATATCCTATAATGAGATACAGGAAGCTATCAAAAGTCTTCCAACAAAAAAAAGCCCAGGACCAGATGGATTCACAGCAGAATTCTATAAGACCTTTAAAGAAGAACTAATACCCATACTCCTCAAGCTCTTCAGAGAAACAGAGAAGGAGGGAGCTATCCCAAACTCATTCTACGAAGCCAATATCACACTCATCCCCAAACCAGGCAAAGACCCAACCAAAAAGGAGAATTACAGGCCAATCTCCTTGATGAACACAGATGCAAAGATCCTTAACAAGATTCTAGCTAACAGAATCCAGAAACACATAAAAAAAATAATACACTATGATCAGGTAGGCTTCATCCCAGAGACACAGGGATGGTTTAACATACGTAAGTCAATAAATGTAATCCAGCATATCAACAGAGCCAAGGTCAAGAATCACATGATTATCGCCACAGATGCAGAAAAGGCCTTTGATAAAATTCAACATTCATTCATGCTAAAAGCTCTGGAGAAAATAGGAATAGAAGGAACATTTCTAAAAACAATAAAAGCCATTTATGACAGACCAATAGCCAATATTATACTTAATGGGGAAAAGCTACAACCAATCCTCCTAAAAACAGGAACAAGGCAAGGATGTCCACTGTCTCCACTCCTCTTCAACATAGTCCTAGAACCCTTAGCCAGGGCAATAAGGCAAGAAAAAGACATTAAAGGGATCCGCATAGGGAAAGAAGAAGTGAAACTATCCCTTTTTGCAGACGACATGATACTATACCTCCACGATCCCAAAAACTCCATCCCCAAACTTTTAGAAATCATAAGTCACTTCGGCAAAATAGCAGGATACAAAATAAACCCACAAAAATCAGTTGCCTTCCTATACACTGATAACGCACAGGAAGAGAGGGAAATAAAGGGAGCAACCCCATTCACAATAACCTCCCAAAAAATAAAATATTTAGGAATTAACCTAACCAAAGATGTAAAAGAACTATTTAACGAGAACTATAAAAAGTTAAAGAAAGAAATTGCAGAAGACACTAGGAAATGGAAAGACCTCCCATGCTCCTGGATAGGCCGACTTAATATAGTAAAGATGGTGATACTTCCAAAACTAATATACAAATTCAATGCAATTCCTATTAAAATCCCAATGACGTACATCACTGAAATACAGAAAACAGTCCAAAAATTTATATGGAACAACAAAAGACCTAGAATAGCCAAAACAATTCTAGGGGATAAAGACAATATGGGAGGGCTATCCATGCCGAACTTCAAACTCTACTACAGAGCTATAATCACAAAGACAGCATGGTACTGGCACAAAAACAGACCCGAAGACCAATGGAACAGAATAGAAGATCCAGATATAAATCCACAGGCCTACAGCCAGCTGATATTCGACAAAGGAGCCAAAGACATACAATGGAAGAAACACAGCCTCTTCAACCGCTGGTGCTGGGAAAACTGGGCAGCCACATGCAGAAAACTAAAAGTGGACCCCAGCCTATCACCATGCACCAACATCAACTCAAAATGGATTAAAGACCTTAACATTAAACCTGAATCTCTGAAACTACTGCAGGACAGAGTAGGAGAGACACTTGAAATAATAGGCACAGGAAGGAACTTCCTGAACAGAGTCCCAGGGTCACAACAAGTTGGAGAGAGACTCGACAAATGGGACTACCTTAAAATAAAAAGCTTCTGCACAGCTAAATCTATCGCAACTAAGCTAGAAAGACAACCAACTAATTGGGAAAAAATATTTACCAGCAATATATCAGACAAGGGGTTAACATCCTGTATATACAGGGAACTCAAGAAACTAATCCCTCCCAAACCTAACAAACCAATTACTAAATGGGCAAGGGAACTAAAGAGGGACTTCTCAAATGAAGAAATAAAAATGGCAAAGAAACACATGAGGAAATGTTCATCATCCCTGGTGGTGAAGGAAATGCAAATAAAGACAACCCTGAGATACCACCTTACCCCAGTCAGAATGTCCCACATCCACAAATCAGCCAACGACAAATGCTGGAGGGGATGTGGAGAAAGAGGAACCCTATTACACTGCTGGTGGGAATGTACACTTATACAACCACTTTGGAAAGCAGTCTGGAGGGTCCTTAGAAAGCTAAAGATTGACCTCCCTTACGACCCAGTCATACCACTTCTAGGCATCTACCCTGAACAACAGGAACCAATATACAAGGACACGTGCACCTCCATGTTTATTGCAGCACTGTTCGCAATAGCTAGGATATGGAAACAACCTAGGTGCCCCACCACAGATGAATGGATCCAAAAATTGTGGTATCTATACACAATGGAATATTATGCAGCCATTAGAAATGACAAAATAATGGCATTTGCAGGGAAATGGATGGAGCTAGAAGGAATCATGTTGAGCGAGGTAAGCCAAGAACGAAGAGACAAACGGTACATGGTCTCCCTCATAAGTGGATGCTAAATCCAAAAGGTTAGGTGATACGACAAAACTAACAGGACTTAAGAAACAAAGAACTCCCGCTCATCTGGTTGAACCACTACTAAATATCCTCATGCTGCTGATCACAAATATGGTACATAACATGTGAACACTGTTATATATTACAGACTGTGGTAGACAATTTGCTCCAGGGAAGTTAGAATGAACTTGTGACTTTGAAATTATGTAATCATTTAATCACAATCAAAAAAAAAAAAAAAAAAAGAACCTCGGGGAAGGGAGGGAGGGAGGGGATGGTAGGGGGAAAACAATGGAGGGGGTAACAATGTTCAAGAGGAAGTGTACTCATAACCTCACTCATGTAACTGTAACCCTCTGTATAGTAGCTTTACAATTAAAAAAAAAAAAAAAAAAAAAAAAAAAAAAAAAAAAAAAAGATAATGCTTTAAATTTTTAATGCAAATATAAAACAGATTATAGACCTTATGGTCTTATTGTTGACTGTTTAATTTAATCACTCCTGTACTTGTATAACCAGCCTGCTGTCACAAGCCTTAACCCACCACCATCACCCCAAATAAAACCACATTTATTATTTGTCTCCAGGGTCCTACAAAAGGGTTAATAAAAGTGTTAGGAAGCCATAGAAAATGCCTATCTGCTGGGGCAAACATGAAATTGGGGATGAGCTATTGCAGGATTCATAATAAGCAAGCAAACACACCAACATAGTAGCATGAGTTCTCAGATCCACAGCAGCTCATGCAAGGAAGGACAGGTACTATGGAAAGCCATGACTTTGGATTTTGCTTCATTTTGTGTGGTTTTTTTTCTTTCTTTCTTTTTTTTTTTTTAGATTTTATTACATGTTCTAAGGCATGTAACTTTCAGATTCATATCCAAAGATTGAATCCTTATTTTCCCCTATTTTAGCCTGAAATCCTGAGAGGGAATGGGTGGACAGAAGTCCCAAGGAACAGAAAAGCATGTGTGGAACAGAGTCCAGGCCTGTCTCCCAGGCTGAAATTTTTCCCACTTTATAATTTCTTAGTCTAACACATTTCTTTTTTTTTTTTTTTTTTTTTTTTTTTTTTTTTTTTTTTTGTCGGTCGTGGGGCTTGAACTCTGGGCCTGGGCGCTGTCCCTCAGCTCTTCAGCTCAAGGCGAGCGCTCTACCACTTGAGCTACAGCGCCACTTCCGGTTTTCTGGTGGTTTATTGGAGATAGGAGTCTCACGGTCTCTCCTGCCCGGGCTGGCTTTGAACCGCGATCCTCAAATCTCAGCCTCCTGAGTAGCTAGGATTACAGGCGTGAGCCACCAGCGCCCGGCTCTAACACATTTCTTAAGAGAGGTGTTCTTGATGTTGTATTGGACCTCCTTTGTACAACTATTTACAGATAGTTTTTAGTTATTGTATAAATTTTTAAAAAGAGAGAGAAATGTCTGGTTTGGGGTTTTTTTTTACATTGACCATAATCAAGCCCAGAACTGATGGTGAACCTGAACTGACCTTCCCAATCTGGTCCCTCACGGGGATTCTGAAAATGGAAGCCCCTCTTTGGGGCTGTGACAACACAGGATATTTCATAGGTAGGTTGCCTCAAGCCTTTGCTTTCTCCTTAGAAGTTAAACTTTGGGTACTATACCTGAACCTCCTCGAAAATAGTGGCCTGTTCCTGATTTGTCAGTGTTGTCAGGTGCTTCTGAAGTTCTAATTTGGTTTTAGAGGAATTCATTCCTAGTAAGAAAGAGAAAAAAAAAGGAAAGACATAAAGCAACTATTAGAAGGGTGAGGTAGAGTTCACATCCTCCATACTTACTCCCTAATGAGCTTACCCACCTGCTTTCAGCAAGCAAGGCTTTAGGGAACTTCAAGTCAATGATGACAGTGTCATCTTTTACCTGGGTTCTTCCCTGAGATATGTGAGCTGAGAATGGCACCTGGTACACACCTGTAGTCCAAGCTACTCAATAAATAGAGGTGCGAAAGATTTTGAGTTCAGGGTCAGCTTGGACAAAGTTAGTATCTCAAAAGAAAGAAACATAGGGCTGTGGGCATGGGCCAGGTGGTTGAGCACTTATTTGCTATGCAGAAGGCTCTGCACTACCAAAAAGGGGGTAGGGACAAAAAACAAACAGCTGAGTGCTACTGACCTGTGCCTATAATCTAGCTACTTGAGTGGCTGAAATGGTTTTGAAATTGAGATTTGAGGCCAGCCAAAGCAGAAAAGTTTGCAGGATACTTTCTCAATGAATTGCTGATGATCCTCAGCTACAAGGAAGCCTAACAGGTAAATCTCACCCAAGCGTATGCCTAGAAAGAAAGACCTTAATTTAAAGTGGTGAGTGCCAGGTCAACCACCACATAAAGGACAGAGTGAAACATGAACTGCATCTGCCCAGAAACTATGATCTCCACTGCTTCTATTGACTAACAGAACCAAGTTGCCTGACCCACAGGTGTCTTCAGTACAAACAGAAGTAGGGTGATGTGAAAAGGACAGTTGAGTTTTTCAGAGTGTAATTCATATACCCTAGTTCTAGCCAGCTGCTGGGTTATAAAAAGCCAAGGAAGTAGAGGCAAGCTTATTTCAGCAACTACTTAAACGTTAGGCAAAAGTGACTAACATTATAAATAGGCACTCTGTAATCTTCAACTAAAAATGGTTCCCCAAATCTAGAGGATGTTTCTGATACAGTGTAAGCATCAGTGTTTGCAAATACTGTGTCGTTTGATGAAGCATTCAGAATTGGGAAATCTAAGAAAAGCTAGAATAACTACACCTATAGGAGAACAAAGGCTAAATCATACAGGGCAGTCTTTTCATCTCCTCAGGTAGGAAGGGACTTTCCAATCAGTCTTTGCCTGATTTAGGGTATCTCAACTCATCAGGTCCTTCCTGCCCTATCTCAAACCAGCTGGTCCTAACCCAGGTCCAGGGCCTGCCACATAGCATCTTGCCAAGAGCCACTAGTGTGTCCATAAAGGAGGCATCTCCTTAATGGTCTCCTGTGAGGAGAAAGAATGGGACACACACAAGAAAATGGGACCCAAGTAGAAAAGGAGAACCAGACTCTAGGGAGCTCTGATCATTAGTGAGACTGCCCCACAACACCAAGCTGAAAAGATCTTATTAGAGGGAGCTCTGATAAATGACTTTAGCTGGAAGAAAATTTGCTGAGAACAAAAGAAAACCTCTGTTCAACTTTCAACTTCAAGGAAAGTATAATTAATTTGGACTGAGGGCATGGCTCAACTGGTAGAGAGCTTGCCTAGCAAATATGAGGCCAAGTTCAATCCCCAGTACTGAAAAAAAAATGTAACTAATTTACTATTTCCCCAAATGTTCCTCTTAACTAGAGAGTAAGCAAAATACTATTTAAGCACAATACTATTTAAGCACAGCTGTACAGATTCAACAGACAGAGTTGGACAGAGTTGTGTGAGCCGATTACAGTGGTGAGTCTAGCATAAACATGTACAATGTGTGCTTATTTTATTTATATATTCTGGGGCATAGGCCACACCAAGTGATAAGAAAACCTTCTGTAAATCTTTCATCATGGGGCTGTTTCATTGGTCCTTTCCAATGAACTACTTCATAGAGTTCTTGGTCAGACCACAGTCCCCTGTTAGAAATACTTCCACAGGAATTTTAATAAACCACTTCGTTTATTCTGTATTTCTAGTCTCCAACTCTGCAAGTAAATTATAATTATCTCCTCCCTACCAGGGCCACCTCTCATAATATGCCATCTGTACTTTGAGAAATGCTTCCCATTCTACAGGTAAAACATACTCTCCCCTAACTTCTAATGACATCATTTAATTGCTGTTTTTTTTAATGTTCGCAGAGCTTTCTGCCTTGGCTGGATTCTATCATGTAAAAGATGAATTCAATGACTGTTTCCAAAACTACAGCAGCAAAATCCCTACCCTGATTAAATTTTTACAGCTGTAACTTTTTGAAAGCTGAGCCAGACCAAAGAAAGATTTACCAAATGGGATTCTGGAAGCTTTCCAGTTCTGCAGATCATGATCTGCTTTATCTTCCAAGGCAAAGCCATTGCTGACTTCTTAATAAGATCTTAAGGGACATTTCTGTCATCATTTACCTTATCTTGACAACCACTAAGAAAAGAGTTAGTGGCCCTCTCATCTGGAATTTCTAGTTAAAGCAGAACTTCTTTGGTTCCCAGGCATATTTTGTATAATGTCAGCAAACAGAAGCAATGTGAAAAACAGCTGAAAATACTAATCATGAGCACTTTAGAGAGTACTAGAATGGCACAAATAAACCTCTCCAGACCATAAGATGTCAATTGTTAATTTATCTCAGAAATAAGATAAACTAGACAACTATCATCCAAGGAACAGAACATATAACAAGTTTTGGTAAGAATATGGAGAAACTGGAACTGCTAGTGGGATTATAAAATGATATAATCATAGAACAGCATGGCAGCTTCTAAACATTTAAACACAGAATTACCATATAATCCAGCATACTTCTGGGTATATGCCTGAAAGAACTGAAAGTAGAAACTTCAACAGATGTTTGTACAACACTCATAGCTACATTATTCACAATAGCCAAAGGTGGAAACCCCAAAATGTCCATTGATAAGTGGATATATATAATGGAATATCATTTGCCCTCTTAAAAAGGATTAAGATTATGACACATAATATGATTTAAAAAATCTAGAAGACATTATGCAAAGTGAAATTAACTAGAAAACAAGAAATATCCCATATAATTTCACTTACATAAGACACTTAGGGTAGTCTAATTCATAGAAACAGAAAGTAGATTGCAGGTTGCTAGGGGCTAGAGGAAGTGAAAAAGAGTAGAACATTAAATCAGTTAAAATTGGGGAAGAAGAAAATAATCCTGATGATAGCTGGAGATGACAGTTATACAAGAATGTAAATGGACTTAAGAACCATTGACCTGCACACAGTTAAAATGGCAAATTTGATGTTAGAATATTGTTCCAAAAATTTACTGGGGCCTGAACTCTGGCCTTGAGCTCTCACTCAGCTTTTTTTGTTATTCACAAGTGGCACTATACCACTTGAGCTACATATCTACTTCCTACCAATATTACATCTAAAAGAGATAAGGCAGACCAAATGTCAATATACTTCTTTATACAAGTATAGCTTATAGTAAGTATTCTAGAAACACAACAACCCACTGGTTTAAATCATGACATTGTCAAAAGCAAATGAAAAGGTTTTGGAAATCCTGCCATAAATGGGACAAAAAGTAAAGTCAAGAACAAGAGAGATATAAATCCCTTCACCTTTTAAATTCCCTTGGATGTGCACCAAGACCCTACCTCAGCCCCGCCCTGCCAACCTAGAGTCAGACATTGTCTCCTCTTGCTAGATGGAGGCAGATTCCTCACTTTGTCTAGGAGGACCCTCTCCACTCCATTCTGACAAGTTGGTTCTCCTGGTTCAGAATTTGCTCAAATTGCTCATTGGATCTAAAAATACAAAGTTAGTTGGTATGCCATGACTTTCCCAGCATGGCTTGACTTTAGAAAGATGAGTTTTGTTAGAGGTAACAGCCAGGGTCCTACCACCTGGAGCTAGATATGGGCTCCATGAACACTATGCTCATTCCTAGCTATCTCTAATCTTCAATTCACTTATCTTTAAAATGTGTAAAACTCGTGGTCTTTCTCTCCCACAAATGTGAAGATTAACTAGATAATAAAAGAAAAACCCATACCTAGCTTGTCTGTCCTACTCAATAACCACTGGCTGCAAATCCTAGCACAGTGTGGTGGTTTCTCTAAGCTAAGACAAGTTTCCAGAAGTCATGATCCACACACTCACCACTTGTTTTATTCTTTTTCATTCCCCACTCAATGGAAGACTGCTTTCTGTTTCCCTACCATTAAAACCATCCTAGCAGTGGTTACAGGTAACCTAAGGCAGAACCCTAGTAGAAATCCTTAGGCTTTAGCTTACTAAACATGCAGGGCCAATGTAACCACTACTAGCACCTCCATTATACAAATATTCAGTGAACTCCATTCTGCTAACTCCTCCACCATCCACAAACGGTCTGGGAGGAAGGGGATATGGGTTCATATTGGTAGTATACACAAAAATACTGACTTCTAGAAGGCATCTTCTGATGCAGGGTGAAAGATCATCTGTGACTCATACAAGTCTCTGTCAGGCAGAAGCGTATAACAAATACTGCCATCTAAGGTTTTCAGGGGCCTTGACTCCCACTGTGTTTTGGCTGTAAGTGCCCCTACTCACCCTCGATCCGCTCACAGAGCTTGTGCAGGCCTTGCAGAGGGCAGCCCTCACACAGCTGGGCTGGTGCCTTTGCTGTCTGCTGCACCGCAGCCACTGTGAAAGCCTGCTTCAGAGTCATCATGATTTCGTCAACCTAATCAAGACGAGAAACAGTAGCCAACAAAAAGTCAGCTCCAAGTTAGCCAGAATGGGTCTGTGGAAAAGACTATATTCTAAGATTTTTATGGACTACACTTCATAATTGCTAGTACTCCCTAGATACTCAACTACTGTTAACGCAGCTAAAATGCAAAATAAAAGCCAATTAAATGTTGAATAAAAAACAAATGTTTCTCAAAGTTCAAAATGACATTTTTAGGGGCTAGATTAGACTAGTGGGTGAAATGAACATATTTATCATAAATAATAAAAATTAAAAATGTAATTACAAAGTTTCAGATGTATACTAACTTCAGTTAGTCATGAGCATATAATTAAAATCAAATAACGCTATGTGCCTAAGGTTATGAAGTTTTGCTAAAGAAGTTGAAATTCTTCCCAAACAAGGTTGCAGGTAGGCAGTGTTCCTGCTCTCTCACCAGCGCTTCATTTGCACACTGGAACACGTAACAGACGAAATGAAAGCCACCGCCACCAGAAGACTCCCGGCAGATAAACCCAAAATGGTCCACATGTCTGATACCCTGTGAAGGGCAGGGGAAGAAGAGAAAAGGAGATTGAGTTGTACCTGGCAGAGGCCCCAATCTTAACTTGCCATGAATGACATAAACTATAAAATCACTATTTGCTCAGGGACTTTAAAAATCAAAAAATATATAAAAACATCTCTCAGTTATGGAAGATCAATATAATCCTACTAAAATGTAACTTTGGTTTCTTCACAACAAGAATTAAGGTTATTTAAAATCCAAGTTCTAATGCTCATTTTATTAAAAGGAAGAGAAGTTGACAGAAAAATTATAACTTTTATTGTGCATTACAGAATAAATAACTCTAATCAGGCACTGGTGGCTCATATCTATAATTCTAGCTACTCGGGAAACTGAGATCTGAGGATCATTGTTTGAAGCCGGCCCAGGTGAGAAAGTCCATGTCTCTTATCTCCAATTAACCAACAAAAAACAGGAAGTAGAACTATGGCTCAAATGATAGAGTACCAGCCTTGAGCAAAAAAGGTACAGGGTAGAAACCAAGCCCTGAATTCAAGTCACAGTACTGGCACAAAAATAAAAACAAAAACAAAAACCTCCTTGAATAATCAAAGGCAGACTACAGGTTCATAAGAACACATACCTATACATACACATGAATACATGTGTGTACACGTACATAAAAAACTCACATATCGGGGCTGGGAAGTTGGCTCAGTGGTAGAGCGCTTGCCTTGCATGCCTGAGGCCCTGGGTTCGATTCCTCACCACCACATAAGCAAAAAGAAAAAAAGCCGGAAGTGGCGCTGTGGCTCAAGTGGTAGAGCACTAGCCTTGAGCTGAAGAGCTGAGGGACAGCGCCCAGGCCCAGAGTTCAGGCCCCACGACCGGACCAAAAAAAAAAAAAACTCACATATCTATTGCTCTTAAAAGAGCCTTAAAAATGTTGGGCACTGGTAGGTCAGGCCTGTAATCTAGCTACTCAGGAGGCTGAGATCTGAAGATCACGGTTCAAAGCCAGCCCTGGCAAGAAAGTGTATGAGACTGTTATGTTCAATTAGCCACCAGAAAACTGGAAGTGGCACTGTGGCTCAAGTGGTAAAGTGCTAGCCTTGAGCTTAGGGACAGCACCCAGGCCCCAGAATTCAAGACCCACGACCGACAAAAAAAAAAACCTTAAAATGTATTTGTACTCTTAAGGTGATAAAGAGGTTAAATACTAAAGTGGTATAATAAATATATAGAGGTTTTTAAGCTCAAGATATTAAGGTCAACACTTTGCCATCATTTCCTAGGCACTTTAAAAAATTAATATATAAACTTGTTTTGAAAGTACCAATTAACAGAAGCAACCTTAATACATATGAAACCTCTTCCATAAATATTAATATGTCAAGGTCCTTCTGAAAACACTCTCATGGAAAGACAAATGTCAATCGCTTGAATGTTTGGGAAATCAGATAAACTCATAAATTTTTATGAGTTTATGCAGCCCTTCAGGAAACTGTAAAGCTATCAAATTTAGAAGAGCAAATGTTTCACATTAACATAAATCAAAGCAAGTTAAGAACAAAATTCTGTGAATAACTTCACTTTCTGGCTAATATTTTCTGATAGTAACCACTGACAGGTTCTGCTATCTTAATGTTCTACATCAAATTAAACAAATTCCAATGTTGTTGCTTAAGCACAAAATTCTTAATTTCAAAATTGCAATTTGCCTTAACATACAAAAGGAGAAAGAAATGCAAGATCATAAACCAAGTACTTAAAAACATACAGCTTATTACATGTTTAGTATTTCTGTGGTGAAACAGATATTAAAAGAATTCTTTTTAGGGGAAGGGGAATAACAAAACACTGAAACAAGGACACAGGATGACACACTGCAACAATGATACCCACAGGACTGTATATTGGAAATGTACAACTTGGGGGGCGGGGGAGTGAGGGAGGTTGGGGAGGGAAGGGATAGTGGGAGAACAACAAAGGAGGGGGTAACAATGCTGGACAAGAAATAGACTCATTACCTTACTCATGTAACTGCAACCCCTCTGTGCAGCATCTTTACACTAAAATAATTTTTTAAAGAATTCTTTTTAAAATGTGATTGCAATTGAACCAATAATAACCAGTCTCCATTTACCTGAGAGCAAAAGGATATCTCCTTAAAATTTTTCTCCAATGCTATTTTTTTGGTGTCTGGACTGATGAGGTAAACTTCAGACTGGCCAATCTTAAAAGACAAAACAAATGGGGGGGGGGGGGGGAGCGGGAAGAGTAGCATTTTATGAAAACGGAATTCAAGTGTATTATTCAACTCTTTCATGTCACCAAAAACATGGGAAGCCCCAATAATCAGTAGTCGTAAATGTAGAAAATCATCTCAAAGGTTCTAAGGTGATAGAATAACTAATGTGCATAGTGACAAGATAGCTAGGGTGGGTTTTCCTGGATAAGACATCCACTTTCTCTGAACGGACCAGACATGTGAAAGCTAGTCATATGCCTCAGAACTCTTTATTAGGAAGTGAGGTTTGTATACAAATAAATATTCCAGGAAAACAGAAGTTTCTATGTAAAATTTCCAAAACACTCTCTAATAATCTTTTTTTACAAACTAGGCTTTTTAAACTATTGTCAAAATGATCTACATTAGTAAAGTACACAAAATGTGTTAGGCAGTCAAGTACACTACTCACTTCACTTGAAGTTAGACTATTAGCACAGATCAATGCTGTTCTACTGACATGGGATACCCATCAGACACCTGGCATAGTGGAGTGCTGGGTTTCCATGCACATACTGGTACCAAAGGCTTTCCCCTCCCTACTACAATGGAGCATGTGGCCCTCGTAGGAATTTCATCCCTAGTAAAGATAATTCCTTAAATCTGGATTCACATATGAATCACTCACAAAGAAGCGTTTACTAATCGGGAAGGTGGGTTTTTCTCTTGGACACAACATCTGACAGCCTGGGCCGAGAGCTGCTAATAGTTTACCGTGAAGAGCATAGTTCGATTTTCCTCAATATCTGTTGGCTGCACAATATTGTGTCCACTAATGAGGTGGTTCTCGATGTCGCATTCCTCGAAGGAGCTGAAGAAGCTGCTGCTCCGCCGGCTGGCGTCCTGGAACTCCTTCCGGAAGGCCAGGGAGCGCAGGCCCGGCTGCGAGAAGGACTTGCGCATGGGCCTGCGGGGCTCCCCGGGCCCCGGCTCCCCAGAAGGGGCGGCCGCATCCCAGTCTGCCCTCCGGCTGCAGCTCACGTGGTTGAACTTCTCGATGCACTCGTCGATCAGGGCTGGCGGGGCCTTCTTGTGGGCCACGGTCACACGGCCGCAGAAGAGCACCTCGAACTTCTTGGCAAAGGTGTCGTCGAACTCCGAGGGGCAGCGCAGCTCCTCCTGGCGGGCGATCTTGCCGGCCTGTCGGATGGAGCTGATGATCTCAGGCACCTGCGGGAAAGGGCGCGGGGTTAATGGAGTCTGAGGCAGTGGCTGGCACACGGGAGCCCACGCCGGGGGCTCTTGGCACAGCCACGGAGGAGCCTGTAGGGCCTGGGTGTCTCATCCCGAGAAGACGAACAAGGCCTTACAGGCACCGCCTATCTGTCGGGGCTTTGCCTGAGGATCCATACCCACAGTAAATGGCCAGCCCCAGGACCCAGCTCCATGGGCAGGCCTTGGGTTGAAACCCAGGCGGGGTCCTCTCTAAAGACAAAGGTCCATCTCCTTAAGAGATCTGTCTCCAAAGTGACCAAATATTACTCCATTTATGCTAGATTTCATAGCCGTACGTTTTAGGAAAGCTTCCTTCAGTAAACTGAAATTGTCTTTAAAAATATTTTAATCATAGCACCACTTTCTTCAGTAACAACTAGGAGTATGAGCCAGTCCTGCATACCCTAACTGTCAATAGTACAACAAAGTAGGAGGCTTTAAATCAAGGAGTAATTAAAATACATACACAACATCCTTCATACCATCACAACCACACCCTGGGGGTCCTTTACACAGACTGTATATACAAAGCTTTTTTTGTTTCGGGTGTAAAAATCATGACTAAAAGAATGTAGGGTCATTGTCTGATGTAGTGTGTTCCGCACCACTCTCCTCTCCTTCTGACAAGATTCCCCAAAGCAGCATCCACTCTAGGGAAGAATCCACACTGCGGCAAATTAACACTTGTGTGCAGCTTAGCTGATGAATGAACACTCAGTCTGATTAGTATTTGTGGCCCTGCGGAAATAAGGTAGGCCTGTATCTAATCTTCAAGGTGAAGGACCTAGTTTTAATTTAATGGACTACAATATTTTTTTTATATTTCTCTATACAAGTGAAATTCACCCAAAGACCCAATACCCATAATCCCACTGTCTAAGGTCCATCTCCTTTTCTAATTCAGATCAAAGATCAATGTATGTAGTAGAGAGTGGTTTTAGCAGACTTAAAATTATGTTTGGGAAGGAGAAACAAAGGAGGAGGCAACAATGCTTGATAAGAAATGTACTCATTACCTTGCCCATGTAATTGTAACCCCTCTGTACGGTATTTTCACATTAAAAAAAATTATGTTTGTATTTTGTGTCCATGGCCTAATTCCAAAAGACCAAACAACTAAAAAGATTTTTATCTTTATTATTAAATATCAAGCTCACTTCGGAGATAATCTTTCTTCCATGAAGATTAGGATATATCCTTTCAAGGTATTTTATCATAGTTATTTTTACAGATAGCTTATATTCTTTGAAAAAAATAACTCCTAAAGTGTAAGGTGTAAGCAATATTTAAGTCAGAATATCAACAAATGTCAAGCATGTATCTGTATTAAGTATTTATATGCTCATGCTGAAGCTCAATCCAACTACTAGCAAGTAATTTTATACACCACATATAGGCCTAAAAATTGTTAATTGATAGAAAAAGACAAGACAGAGAAAAAGGAAGGGCTGGAAGTCTAAATTTCAGTCACTCCTCTGTTGATTATTCACATAACATCCTAGTAAAACCTGCCACTTTCTCTCAAGGGAAATATGCTTATAAGATTATAAACATTAATTTTAATAATCTCAGGGGATAGTTATTTCTGCGTGTTGAAGAATAATTTTTCCAAACCAAAATAGTCAATTTATGCAGTTAAGGAATTCCTACTTTTCTGAACAAGTAAGTAGAATTATTTTATCAGGAGTCAACTGAATCTTCCCAATTATGAACCTAACTCTATAAACAAAAAAATGGAAGGGCTTGTTCAGTCCTTTGAGGCTTGTTAAAATAACTGGTGTTTCTATATGCCATGCCTCCATCATCTCTCAAGTGAGTAATGTGGTCTTTCATTATGTATCAAAGGCAAAAAAAGATGTGTGAAGTCATATGAATTTATGGCAACTCAGCAGTAAATGGAACAAACAGAGTAAATGCAAAACAGAGCACTTGACCATCCCCTTGTTTTCCCAGTTAGGAGCAGCTAAGAACACATTATATACTAGTCACAGTGGAGACTGCAGTTATTCCAACCACCAATCTTTCTAGTACTTTCATTAGAATCTTAAAAAGACGTGCTCCATTCAAATACCAAAACTAATCTCTCCTTGTTGTGATGGGCTTATTATTCAGGCATGACTTAACTGAAGGGTTATCAATGGACAGGTAAGCATAGTCTGCCTTTCAAAAGCTCTGAGTAGCTGTGTGTAACATGAGTATAAATGAGATAATCAGAGTTTAAAGCAGTCCTTGATGTTGTGGGCAGAACAGTAATCTGGGAATATTGAAGGTAAGTGACACCCTACTAAATTCAGTTTGAACAATAAATTGCAAATAGTTTTTTAAAAAATCTAATGCTGGTTAAAATTATGTTATTCCAGTATACTAAGAAGCTAAAAAATAATGGAATCTTCCTGTTTGTTTTTTTTTGATACGTTCAGTTCCAATTATCAGACTAGATCAAGGGGACTTTGTTTGAAAACCACAGGTAAAATGGGATGAAATCCTGAATTTTCTGTTCTTTAAAACTCTGTCTTGAATGCAGCTACCCTTATTAGTTTTGCAAAGGGTAATCAAGTCCTTTAGTTGGTCGGATTTCCACACATTTTGCTAGATATCTCTAGATTCCAGAGTTCGGGATTCAGATATGTGAGACGGGCACAGGAATGTCTCTATCTGGGGAGAACCAGGAGGTTAGACAGAATCACTGATAGTAATGGAGATCAGGTGCACTGGGAGCTTGAACTAAGAACCAAGTACTGAAGACTGAGACGCTGAACAGGTTTGGCAGACAGAATCCATAGGCTTGTGAAGATGATCTGGACAAGGACGCCAAGGGTACTGAAGACTGCATGCAGAGCTCCTAAAGCTCTGCCTCAGGCTTCTATATGGACAGTTGTGCCACAAGCTCACATGAGGAACAGAGAAGGGACAGGCTTGGGGAGATGAGTCTTGCTTTTTACATGTTGAGTAAGACTGGAGGCCTTGAATCTGGAGACAGAAACAAAGAATGGAAGGAAAAAAAATACAGGTCCTGCGAATGTCCCAACGCTCTAGGAGTAAAGAAACTTAGAACAGCAGGCAACAGGAGAGAAGCAAGGACAGGGTAAGGTAAAAATGCCAAGAGAAGAGGACATTCCATCTTCAAGACTGGAGAGCAGTCAACTGAGAAGGGGCTAAGGGCTCAGAGTGGTGGGCTGGAGTTGGCAGTTCATGGAGATATGTAAAAAGAGGTTGAAGGAGGTTGATGTTAATTCCAAAAATAAACATAACTATAACATGTCATTGGTCAAATAGTCTATAGGAGCATATAATAATAATTATAATTTATTGCAAATAAACAGACCAAATTTATTGCAAATAAACAGGCCAAATACACTGAGGCCACTGGAATTTGTTCTCACTGATATGATCTAGGTACTTTCAATGAAAATCATGTTTCATTTAGTCAGAGCAGTAATAGCTACGTCATTTCTGTTTGCAGATAAGCAGATAAAGTAAATCAAAACTAACTACAGCACAAGAATTTGAAAAGCATTTGACTGGAATGAATTTAATAAGGATTTGGTGTTTAACTCTTTATGCACTGGGGACCACAACAAAAATGTTAGGATCAACAACCATAAATGAAGAAGCAGATCTGTTTAGATATTGAAAAATGGGAGTTGGAGATGTAGTTCAGTGGTAGGGCACCTGTCTAGCATATAAACTTACACAAATCCAATGAAACTCTACTTATATCAACTATTTCAGTTTATTCTAGAGCTTAGATTTGCTAACATCCAAAACAAATTCACACACTAATAAATGCATAGTAAAGGACACAGTGCCAGGAGCAGGCTTAAGTGAGTATTGTTTTATAGGCAGAAGAAAAATGATACTCCAGGAGCATTAGAAATACTCATGTCTGTAAGAAAAGCCCTTATTTAAGCATTTGGGTCAACTTTCTTCTGAAGGATATAGGGATTTGAAGAGCTTAAGCATAACTGCAAGTGTAATTTTATTCACAAGGATTTATGTAAGTTCATGTAGCAATCTTCAGAAACAAAGAGTCATTTTACTTACATTTACAGTTTTGTTATTCTGTCAACTAACGAATACATGTTAAATGAATCAAAAGAAGGTTGGTAGTTATATTTAAAACTAGCAATGTTTCCTGTTATATAATATTAAAATATTTTAAAGCTGCAAAAAGCTGTTCATGGTCCCTTAAATGAAATTATTTCTTAGTGCAAGGAGTTCAAACAAGCATTTCAAAAATACTTCATTATAATAGTTTTCCAAAAGGAACAGACCTGAATTTTGTTGTCAATGATGATAATTAGTGATTATCTGTGTATGTTCATCATAACAAGGTAAAGGGGGAAAAAAACTAAAACAAGTTTTTCCTCATTCTTTTTCTTACAGAATTTCATATAAGACACTTAGGAAAATATGCCCACTAGTTACTTTTTCTTTTTTTTGCCATTTCTGGCCCTTGAACTCAGGGCCCGGGCACTGTCCCTGAGCTTCTTTTTTGCTCAAGGCTAGGACTCTACCACTTGAGCCACAGAGCCACTTCTGGCTTTTTCTGTGTATGTAGTACTGAGGAATCGAACCCAGGGCTTCATGCATGCTAGACAAGCACTCTACCACTAAGCCACATTCTTGGCCCTGGTAACATTTTAAAGAGAACAAAGCAACCACCTGCTATAATCAAGGTGTAACATCATATTATATACCAGTTTGGCCTGAGAGGACAGGACTCAGTCATGAAGACTGCACACACCCCAGATGAGTAAGACATCCTTCCCCTTGACATGTCTGAGTATGTGATTCCTAAGATAATGTGACAGATGCTACTCACAAACATGAGCAATGTTACTACTGTCACATAGGCTGGGCATGGGCCATGGTCTATCCTGTAATGATGTCAGTTTCCCATAGTGAACTAATGTCTCAACCCTGTTCTTGGCTTATAACTAGCTAAAAGGTCAATTGCATCTTCCCAAAACAGAGACCAGAGATGCTCATTAGCTGGCTGCAAACACCTGGGCAGGGATAAAATGACTGCTCTCCCACATGCTCTAGCTATTGGAGTTAGTGGTTTTAGGTGTTTTAGTCCATGGTTGCATGGTTGTTCGGCCTTGTTTTTTACCTGTGGCAGCAAGGCGCTCACTTCATGGTGGTGAAGCAAAGAAGAAGCCAGAATCCCAATATCCTCTTCAAGAGGGTACTACACATGACCCACTTTCTCCAGTTAGGCCCCACCTCCCAGAAGTACCATCAACTAGGGACCAAGAACTCTGTATATAAACTTTGGGGAGGAGGCTGGGAAGGTGGCTCAGTGGTAGAGTACTCGCCTAGCACGCTTGAAGCCCTGGGTTCGATTCCTCAGCACCACATACACAGAAAAAGCCAGACATGGCTCTGTGGTTCAAGTGGCAGAGCGCTAGCCTTGAGCACAGAGAGGCCCAGGAATAGTGCCCAGGCCCTGAGTTCAGACCCCAGGACTGGCAAAAAATAAAAAAATAAACTTTGGGGAATATTTAATATCCAGACCTTAGCAAATGTGTACAGTGTTTACAGTGAGTATAATTCATGCCTTGCTTATCACAATGGGATACGATGGTTCAATGTGGGTTGATGTGTTAGTGACATATGCCAATGATGAGAAAAGGATATTTCTGTTTTTGGAAAGGAAATCACAAAAAGGAAGAACAAGAGAAAAGGAGGAGAAAGAGAAAGAGGAGGAGCAGGAAGAGGAGCAGAAAAAGGAGGGAGGAAAGGGGAAGGAAAAGAAAGAAAAACTAAAAAACTGCAGATACTTCTGGACCTAAGATTATGAGTGAACATGTATCAAGCGTGATTAGAAATCAAAAAGATGGTTGTTGTTTGAAAGCAGGATGAATTATGAAAATGGTTAAAACATTAGTATTTAGAGAGTTGCTGTTTTTAAATCTTGAGTTGGCCCTTTCAGACCAAAGCAGCTCCTCGAAGCAGCCCAAGGTTCTGACCTTGACCTCCTTGAGGAGAGAGAAAAGGAGAGGATGATGGCAAGGCATTCCTTTTCTCTATTCATTCTGATCAGTCATAGCTGACCTGCAATTTGCTGGTCATAAGATGATAGATATCTCAGGAAGACAGACTCTAGCTGTCTCTGCTTGTTGTGAGCAATTGTAAGCCCCAGTGACAGGTGAGAGAGGAATGTTAAGAGGGAGGTATTCCAGAGCTTTTTAAAAAATGCTTTTAATATTTCCCTCTTAAAATGGAGTGGGGGAACTAGAGAAGGGGAAAAAAAGATACCTAAGTTTATATATCACAGCTGACGTCTTGGTTCAGATTAACTGGTTTCATTCACTGTGAGACTGTAAGGTGCTGGATCTCTAGGCCTACTCATATCTGAATCTTGGGTATTTTCCATATTATTCTCAGAAAAGGGGTAACAATTTGAGTAAAAAGACCAGATCATTTGTGCTTAGGTAGTGAATGTGTTCATAAAGTTTTTCTTTCCCTCTGTTTATAACTGATCTGAACGTGCGCATGATTCTCCCTGTGTTTGAGTCAAGTTTGTAACAAAAGTACAGCCTCCATGGGGAACTCTTTCTTGCTGCTTGTGACCTGCATAGGGAGCTTTTATTCCTTCAGTTCCTTTGAATCAGGAAAATCTTCTTCTTTATGTAAAAAATACAGTTCTGCCCGTGGAGATCTGGCCCAAACACAGAAAATTCTCCAGCTGTGTTTTTATTGGGGTGGATCTGCTTATAGGTAAGCAAAGGATGAAATCCAGTGAGAGTGAGACCATGTGATGTCCCAGAGGCCCCATCCATGGAGGATTGACACTAGTCGACTCTAGGCATGGGCCCTGATACAAGGGGAGGAAAGTTGCCTTTCAGGACCCAATGAATGAGGCAGTGCTAAAGAGACTTTGCAAATTACTTGTGTTTTCCAGTCTAATTTTGTCCACTGATATGACGTGTGGTTATAGCCCTTTCTCATTTTTTTTATAGTAGGAAAGGCAAACAGCCCCTCAAACATGAATTCCACTTTGACTGTTTCTGGATATTTTTATATGATATTAATTAACTCCTTTATCATTAAAAATGAGTCAGGGTCTTTGGGAGCTGGTTTTATTTTAAGGAGGACAAAGTAGAGGAAATTCTTAAAGTTACCTGCTCTTCACAATTTATTAGAAGTGCACTTATGTTGAGATTTTGTTTTGTTTCTCTATCTTCTGGCTCTGGAGTACTTTTCTTCCTGTGGCACTTGCCTTCTACCTTGATCAATCATTTACATACATACCATCAGTCTATTCAGATTGGGTATTTTTGTTCTAACTACTTTGTTTCTGCTGACATGATGGTAGAAATCCACCATACAGTTTGCTGAGGGCCTCAATAATAAAACTTCGTTAGGTACGATGGTGCGTAGTATGTCCGCACTGCCTAGTGGGATGTGATGAAGGACAGGTGATAGAGATCCATTAGAAAGAGCGAGGGAACTCTTACAATTGGAGACGCCAGTGCTCCACCTCACAACAATCTGTCCCATTTAGACAGAAGAATAAGACATCAGGTTTTTTGTTTTTTGTTGTTGTTGGTCGTGGCAGCTCAAGGCTAACATTCTACCACTTGAGCCACAGTGCCACTTCTGGTTTTCTGAGTGTTTTATTGGAAATAAGAGTCTCATGGACTTTCCTGCCCGAGCTGGCTTTGATCCTCGATTCTCAGATCTCAGCTTTCTGAGTAGCTAGGATTACAGGTGTGAGCCACCAGCACCCGGCTGTCATGATGATTTAAGAACACTTACTACCAGGACTATTAGGAAACTAGTATCTAGAGGCATAAGCTTATTATTATTCCAACTGTCTTTACAGTACAGAAGGGTTGAGAAATAATAACTCATTCTGTGCCATTAACTAGCAACAGATAATGCCAATCACATTTTAAATGTTTGAGTACAATTTCCATATATTCTATAGGCAACATAACTCTTCCACCCTCAACTTTGCGTCCATCCCACCTACTCCAGAAGTGATATATTCAGATTAAAAGGAGGCTGTGAAATCAGAACATCCCTTCTTCCAGCAGCTCTAGATTTCATAATGACCCATATACAAATAGTATGAAGCAACAACCTGATAAAATACACAAGTTCTGTGAGTGGCAACGGAGCACATTCAGGTAACACAAACTTCAGAGCATAAAATCCTAAGCATTCAAATGTCAGCAGTGTCTCTCTTGCTCACTTGTATAGGCCAAAGGCCCTAGGACAGTGTCTGGCATACCACAAGTATTCAGTGTGTGCTAAATGTGCTAAGAATGTAATGACCCCAAAGACTTGAAGTGAAAATAAATATTTCAAATAGACCTTCGAAAAACTACCATAATCCTGTAGTATATAATTCGACCACAATGCCCTGCACATGGTAGGCATGCAACAAATATTTGCAAAAGGAACAAATGTGCAAAAATAGTAATCCAGAAACACCAGGACTAAGTCCTTTTGGATTATAAGACTTTTCTAGACAGCTGAAGACTGATCCCTTTAAGTGCCTTAGCTATTTTTATTTTTAATAACTTTTTGGGTGGTAATTTGTTCAGTGTATTTTGTCAAAGGTAGTAAAGAATTAGGCTGGAATGTACATCAGTGGTAGAGCCCCTAGGCATAAGGCCCTGGATTTGATCCTCAGCACCAAAGAACAACAACAAAAAAAAAGTAGCTGAAGCCTCCTTTTCAGTGAGCATATGTTGCAGTGACCACCAAGACTATGAAGTTGTATTAAGTGTGTGCTGATGTATGAGAGGTAGTCCCCTCTCTCATCTTTTAATAACATACACTCAAATTCTTACCAATCCTCATTAGGCAAATGGTGGCCTGCTCTCTCAAATGCACCCCAGGGACTAAAGCAGAGATTCTTAAACCGATGTGATGCTCTAACAGCCTGGTGAAGTCTATGAGCCCTTCTCAGGATTAAATTTTTGCATGAGTCAAACAGAATACAAGGGAATACAAAAGGGTTTAACTATGCTGAAATAATCAGAATAATTATGATACAGTATTATATGCTTGTTACTATATTAGCAAGATTTAGTGGTAAGTCACATGCCTCTTGTATTCAAAAGAAAAGATGAGCGTGCATAGCCAGGCACAGGTGGCTTGGCTACTCAGTTAGCTAAGATCTGAGGAACAAGGTTCGGAGGCAGCCAGGACAGGCAAATCCTTGAGACCCTATCGCCATTTAACTAGCAAAATTTCAGAAATGCAAGAGTGGATCGCGTGGTAAAGTGCCAACCAGGAGTGGAAAAAATCAACAGGAGGCCCTGACTTCAAGCCCCAGAGCTGGCTTTTAAAAAAAAATACTTTGTATTTTTTTCATTAAGTGGTACTGAGGAATCGAACCCAGGGCCTCATGTATTCTAGGCAAACACTACTACTAAGCCACATTTCCAGCCCCCATACATGCTATTAGAATTTTCTGAATGACACACTAGGAGTATGTTTTGCTATCACAGCCCCTTCTTCCCACCATAAATTTACTGTGCTACTGGGGTGGCTCTGGGCCTGCCCCTAGATAACTCAGGATAGACGCCCAATTGCCAGAGGAACCAACCATACCATAAAAGGATTTGAACTATGGGCTCTACTTTCTTGGAGGGGCAAAGGTTGAGTTTATTACCAGTGGCCAACAATTTAAACTAATCATATCTAAGTACTGGAATCTCCACAGAACTCCTCAGAACTGATGCCAAGCTTCCAGTTTAGTGAGCAGGTGGAGAAGGCACACCCTAAGAGAGCATGAAGCATGGCCATGAGCCTCCTAAGCTCCACCATACCCTTCCCTATGGGCTGTCTCACTTATGTCTTTACATAAGTGAAGAAGAGTTCTGAGTTCTAGGAGTCATTCTAGCAAATTATTAAATCTGAGGGCTGTGGGAACCCTTGATATATTGGTCAGGAGTAAGGGAGGCCTGGGACATGCACCAGGCACCAAAGTGGGTGCAGTGTTGTGGAGCTAAGTGCTTAGCCTTACTGTATGAACTCTAGCCAACCTTAGTGTATGAACTCTAGCCAGAACTCAACGGAATCTCTAGCCACTCAGCTAGTGCTGGTGTCTGGACAGGTCTGATGTCTAACCTGCATGAGAAAAGCTGCGAGAAGAATCACAGTACTGTGATATTGTTGCCATTACTACCAAGGAAGTACAGAGGCTTCTGGGTTTAATGACTATATGAAGAACTGAAGATGGTTTTGGATTTTAGTTAGAAGTTATTGGAAATAAAGACCCAATTTTTTTTTTCCAAATGTATAGGGGCCAACTTTTGTCCTCTGATCCCAGCCCAGAGGAGGAAGGGAAACCAATAAGAATTCAAATAGGAAAACAACTACTACCATTCATCTCTTTTGGAACCATGGTGTGTATATATCACATACATAAATAATGCATCAAAGACATCCCCACCATTCCAACGTCAACATAAATCTAACTGAAAATGGGGAAAGCTTGCCAGAAGCCATGACCAGAGAATCTACACAGAAATGAAAATGACAGGCTGCCATCCATAAGGAAAGCAAATGCTTACTGAGTAAGTGTCTATTAGAATAATTAGATTAAGTTGTACATAGCATAAATTCATCAACATACACTAACTTTACATGTCCTTTCAAACAATAGAATTCAATTTAAATCTGATGCAATTTATTGCTGAGTTGGTCTTTCAACATAACTTACTTCACTACAGAACTAGATAGCAAAGTATTTTCAATTGCGAACTTTATATTACCTGTGACAATGAGAACAGGAAAACCATAGCAAAATAAATGCCTTTGGAACTTCATTCCAAAAAGCTATGATTTGGGATCAAAGATCCCATTATTATTTCAGCTTGGGTAAAAACTTTAGTTAAATCCTTTCTCATAAAAATTAAGGTAGGTGGTGGTGCACACCTGTAATCCCAGCTACATAGGAGGTGAAGTAGGAGGATCATAGTGCAAAGCCAGCCCAGGCAAAAAATCAAAACTCTATCTAAAAATAAACTAAAGCCAAAAGGGCTTTAGTGGCTCAAGTGGTAGAGGGCCTGCCAAAAAGTACAAAGCCCTGATTTAAGGAAGTGTGACAATGTTTTACACAACCATGTGCACCCCAGCCAGACAGGAAGTTTAGTTCCTCACTCCTACAGTGTGTAAATGACTGATGAAAGAATCATGGAGCAGCTGAGGAGTGAGAAATGCCAGCCTCTCAAGCAATGGCCATACAGCTCTCTACAGTAAAGCTGACTAAAACTGCTAATAGGGTGGGAGAGATGAGGAGGAAACCAGAGACCTAACTGACTGCTCAGTGTTGCAGCAGAACCATTGAGGCAAGATTGCACCTAGTACTCAGCTGACATTTCTCTTTGTTTAGGGACATTATATGCCCGAACAATAAATGAAATTGCAAAGATAATAGTGAAACCAGAGACGTGCTGGGGCTTGGAATTCTCTCACTCCACTGGCATTATTGCCAAAAATTGTGACTGAACAAAAACAGGAAGTAGTAGTAGTAGTAAATGTATGTTGAAAAAGTAGTACAAAACATGCTGTTTCTTCTACTTATTTTCAGAAAGAGATACAGTTTTAAAAGTACTTATCAACAAAAAGAATAATTCACATGTGGTGGTACATGCCTACAAACCTAGGAGGCATGAGTAGGAAGATTGAGTTCAAGGCTAGCCCTGGGCAATAACATGATATGCTATTCAAAAATAAAGCAAAAAAAAAAGTAACAGGGGACATGACTCAAGTGTTATAGCATCTGCCAAGCAAGCACAAGGCCCTGAGTTCAAATCACAGTATTGCCAAAAGCTCTGCATAGTAGGAATATGGTATTATTGTTATCTACATGCATTTTTCTATAGCTTACTTATACTGCTTTTATAATTTTTTTTAATATTCTCAATTTTTCCTCACACCAGTCTTGCTAAGGTTATTGTCTACTGTTAGAAAGGTCTTTCAGAGACAAAATTGTAAAAATTGAAAAACAGCTTGACTTTAAATATGAGGATAAATGATTTCAATGAACAAATCAAATGGCACATTTTTAAATTATGTATTATACAAAAGCTTTAAGTAATAAAAATAAAATTTTAAACAAACTTCAAAAATCTTTAGAAATCCAAAACTTTAAATCCTATACTATAAGAAATATTTAAAAGCCTCTTTGGGGAGACTGAGGAAAGGGGTGACTCTGATCAAGATGTATTCACAAACTGCTCTGTGGAATGGCAACTCCCTTGTGTACAACTAAAGACAATAAAAATGTATTTTTTAAAAAGAGTGTCTCTGAGTGTACACAGGTAAGGAAAAAACTTGTAGATTAAGTTAAAACTGTGGCAATACCAAGAAATGGCTGCCATATGAAGCTGACAGGTTTGATAAGCCATGAGCCTCTTCATCAAATAAACATTCTCATACCTCAGGAATTACAGTAAAGTGATATAACCACATAAAAATGATTATATTACATTGTAGACACAGTACAGAATCATCTTGACATCGTATAACTTTTTTGTTTTGATTTTTGTTTGTACCAGTACGAGGGCTTAAACTCAGGGCCTGGATGCTATACTTTAGCTTTTTCAGCTCAAGGCTGGTACTCTACCATTTGAACCACAACCCCACTCCCAGCTTTCTGGTGGTTAAAGATCAGAGTCTCACTGACTTTTCCAGCCCAGGTTGGCTTCAAATCTCAAATCTCTGCCTCCTGAGTAGCTAGGACTACAGGTGTTTAAGAAAAACAACAGCAAAATAATTCATAGCATAGGACTACCTATGAATATTCAGTGCCTCCCACCTTGCAAACAAAAACCCATGTATGGTTTGGCTCAGTCCTGCTGATATTGCTGGCTGATGGCTTTATGCAATCTGCACAGATAGAGCAGCCCTGTAAAGACATGTTGCCAACCTGTGAGGTCCATGACGATTTCCAAACAAATGTGTGAAAATTAAACTTATTAATACACTCGGTGTCACCTGTTACAGAACTCAGTTCTGGTATGTCTTGTAAATATCTGTTCACAATTTTTAGATACATCATACTAGCCTTTATAGCATTGCTTGCACTCTTCAGTAAACCTATCACATACATAGTGAAGAATCCTGAGCTTCCTTCAGATCAGTGACAGAAACACGTCTTTCTCACATCATTTTGGCCTAAGCAGTCACTCTTTTTCTGTAATCTTAATCAGCAGGTAAATCAGAACTTTAGCCAAAACTGATGTTGTGTTGTGTGTGTGTGTGTGTGTGTGTGTGTGTGTGTGTGTGTGTGTGTGTGTGTGTGTGTGTGTGTGTGTGTGTGTGTCACTCTACCAAGCTAATTCCTGAAGCTTGAACTCAGGACTTGGGCACTGTTGTGCTTTTGTACTCAAGACTAGGACTTTACCACTTGAGTGACAACTACATTTCCGACTTTTTGGTGGTTAATTGAAGAAAGTTTCAGGCACTTTCTTGTCCAGGCTGGCTTTGAATAGTGATCCTCAAATCTAAACCTGAGTAATTATGATTACAGGTGTGAGCCTCAGATGTCCAGAAAACCAATAAAGTAGTATCACCTATTTTACACTTTACACACTTTAGACTTTATGCAATACTAAGTGTAACAATAACACCTTAATAACAGTAACAACACTGTGTTGCTCCTTTGCTTTCTCCCAGTTAAAAATGTTAGATAAAGCCGGTGCCAGTGGCTCACACCTGCTATCCTAGCTATTCAGGAGGCTGAGATCTGAGAATCGTGGTTCTAAGCCAGCCCAGGCACAAAAGACTATGAGACACTTATCTCCAATAAACCACCAGAATACCAGAAGTGGCCTGTGGCTCAAGTGGTAGAGCGCTAGCCTTGAGCTGAAGAGCTGAAAGACAGTGCCCAGGCCCAGAGTTCAAGCCTCACAACTAATAAACAAACAAATAAATAAATAAAAGTTAGATGGCTTTAACAAGTTTACAAAACTTAGATTGTAGCTTAGTGAAGTGTTACTTCGATAGCAGAATTGAGCAGCAAATACTTGCTTCTGTTCTCACAGGTAAAGGAATTCAATCAAAAATATAGACGACAGCCAAGTACCAATGGATGTTCTAAAACAGCAGGAACATGCCAATATATGTAAAGAGTAAATATGGACCTTGTAAAACACAAAAACAGCAAGGTTAAGGGGGAAAAAATGGTCTCAGATGATTAACTATCCGTGAGGTAAGACACAGCTTGCCAAAAGTTCATGTGAAGTAGATTTAAGGATTTTAGCTGATTGTAAGCCCAGGATAAGCCTGCAGAATGGCCTGGATGCCACAATGACAAGCAACCAAAAAACTAAGCCATTAAGAGAAATGTCCTCCTTACATCAAGAGAGGGTCACAGCTAGACTCTTCTTCTTGCTAATCAGGCCACACAGGAGGTTTCATTTCTGGTTTCAGGAGACTTTAAAAACCACAGTAACAACTGTGGGGTGTCACAGTGTCTGCAAACCACCAAGCAGAAACTGGGAGGAGGAGCTGAGGGCTCATCTGGGGTTGGGGAGGACCAGGAACAAACGGTGAGAGGGGCATCAAGAGGTCTTAGAGCTCTTGGAAAGTGATTTTTGAATGCCACACTGTACTCCATAAATATGTACAAGTATGAGTCCATTAAAATTTTTTAAATCTATATTCAATGCCAAAAAAAGACAAAATAGACACTAGAACCTGCCTCTGTCTTCTAGGCTTTGCTAGGGGTCAGCAACAGGTTTCAGCAGGTAGGAGTTTGAAGACACGGTTCTCTCCCAGCAGCCGGTGGCTCCTCTACTGGGAGGGAGACTGATTTGTCTTCAGGAGGTCAGATATTCTACACTCAGGAACAATCCCAGAGAACACCATACAAACCAAGGCCAACACGAGATAAAGGCTGGCTTGCAGCAGCCCAAGAGCTGCTGCTGAGAACGTGCCCAGAGCTGGCTGTTCCTCCCATGCCAGGGGAGCACTAAAGTGTGTCCAAAAGCTTCTGCAGCTCACCGGAGCTGAACTTTGATCCACCCACTACAATCAAGGAACAAGATTCCAGCAGAATCTGTAGTCACTGAATCCTAACAACATTTTCAAAAGTGACACTTCATCTTGATTTGCCAGGGCAAAGGAAAAAACAAAACACTAGAGATTAGCCTTTTAGGGAGGCAGGGTAGTAAATCTTACTGAGATGGCCTCCTTTCAAATGTAGCTAATGAAATGCTCTTCCACTGCAGACATCCTGGAGAACTATGTTCTGCTTTTCTTTCTCAGGACCTGCTCTCAGATCTGCTCCCCCCCCCACTCCTGCCAAGGTCCACAAATATGATTTCTTAATCTTTATCTATACCTCTGAATTCTTCCCTAAATATGACTCACATTTCCACCTCAAGAATCACCTAGACTTTAAGACACCTTGATTTTAAAAACACCCAAATCTGCTGGGCACAGGTGGCCCATGCCTGTAATCCTAGCTACTCAGGAGGCTGAGGTCTAAGGATTGAGGTTCAAGGCCACAGTAAAGTCTATGAGAGTCTTATTTAAAATTAACTACCAAAAAGCTAAAAGGAGCTGTGGCTCAAGTGGTAGAGTGCCAGGTTTGAATAAAAAAGCTAAGAGACAGTATGTAGGCCCTAAGCCCCAGAACCAGCACAAAACCAAAGCAAACAAAAGAAAAAAATCCACATAAAATTCAAGCTCTTCCCCCTGAAATCTTTCTCCTCCATTTTGGTTTACCAACTGAGTTTGGAACATGGAAAGTGGCTCATACACATTTCCCCTTGTTCCATCTTTCATTAGCCATCAGTATATATTCTCTCTCGGCATGAGCCCCAAATGATAATTCAGACCTGCACTTAGCTCAGCCAGATCCTAAAAAGATTCCTAATCCCACCTGAGGCCCAGCCTCTAGGCCTAACCTTGCATCTAAGCATCCTGTTCTCCATCTCAGCCTCATCTTTCAGAAGCACAGTTCCAATGGAGTCAGGCTCTCAGGAGAGCCTTGTAGATCTTCTCTTCAACCTCTAATCAAAACAGTCAACCTGCAGACCCTCTTTTGCTGCCTTATTTCACTTGGTTTACCAACCACATTTTACAGGAGTCCTGAGCCTGTCCAAGTCCCACCTCTATATCATTGGTTATGCAGCTTCTCCTATCTGGACTGTCAAATCTCACAGCTGGGATGGGAACCACCAACCACTCATTCAACCTATTCATTTCAATGGTCAGGAAATAAGGACACAAAAGGCTGGAATAATAGGCACCAGGTCACAGAGTCAGGCTGCAGAAATGAACCTCCCGTTTTTCTAGATCACACTAAGTCCTAATGTCTGCTTTTAATCTGGATGAAATGTCTTCGCTATAAAATTTCCTTATTGGTCTAAAATGTCTAAGAAGGAAGGGAGGAAGGGAGAGAGGGATGCAGAATTGAAAGTCTGCTTTACAGAACATCAGGGTACTATATTCCTATGCATTGCTTTATGGTTTTTGGTTTTGTTTTTATGTTAGTCCTGGGGCTTGAACTCAGCTGTCCCTGAGGGTTGTTTTTGTTGTTGTTGTTGTTGTTTTTGTTTGTTTTTGCTCAAGGCTAGCACTGTACTACTAGAGCCATAGCTCCAATTGAGATTTTTTTGGTAATTTGAAAAAAAGAATCTCACTGGTTTTCCAGCCCAGGCTGGCTTCCAACCATGATCCTCAGATCTCAGCCTCATCAGTAGCTAGGATTACAGGTGTGAGCCATCAGTGCCTGGCACATTCATGTGTTTTTAGAAATGGGATACAATTTGGAATCCTTTCCAGTCACCAGGCTTTGAACATAGATGTTTAAAAGGAACAAAAAATTACAAACTCACCACGCATAAGACTTTTGCTTTGTGTTTCTGAAATCTAATTGTATAAGCTCTACAATTCTATATTTAGAAACTTGTGAATTTTTTAACATTAAAAAAGACACAATGGAGAATAACACAATAGGCCTGAGTAAATGTCTGCAAGCAAATATTGTCTCAAAACTCTTCGTTTATTTTCACCTAATGACTGGTTTCCTTTGGGTCCACCCTGTAAAAAGAACTTTCTCAAAATATCATTCTTGGTTTATTCTTTATGTTTGGCAGGCCTACAATTATAAACTCTACCAATAAATAGGCTTCCTTCCTATTGTGACGTTTTCTAAAATTGAAGAATCTATGTTTTGGGCTGGCAAATTACTTTCTGATAATGAACACGTTCTTCAGTGTTTTTGTTGTTGTTGGTGGTGGTGGTGGTGGCACTGGTTTCTTTTTGTGCCAGTTCTAGGGCTCGAATGCAGGGCCTGGTACTGTCCTTTAGCTTTCTGGTTCAAGACTAGCACTCTGCCACTTCAGCCACAGTCCCACTTCCGGCTTGATGATTAACTGGAGATTAAAGTCTCACGAACTTTCTTTCCCACCCAGGCTGACTTTGAATCTTGATTCTTAGATCTCAGCATCCTGAGTAGCCAGGATTACAGGGGTGAGTCACTGCTACCAGACTCTTCAGTGTTGACAAACTACCAGAAACTGTAGAATAGAATCCCCCATCTATTTTAGATAAGGGAAAACAAAGGTTCAGAATATGACCTTAGGTAAGTGCCCAGGCCCTGACCTAGGGACAGTGCTCAAGCCTTGTGTTCAAGCCCTAGGACTGGCACAAAAACAAACCACCACCAACAATAATAAAAATACTCAAAAGGTAGAAGCCAATCTCATTTTCTCTGCCCCATTCTGCTCTTATCTGATCTATTACTGGTGGCCTGATGAAAGCAATTTCTTCTTGTTCAGTGTTACCTAGCCAGGGTTTATGTTTAACTCATGTGCAGAATAATAAACAACAGATAGAATTTAGATATTACAAAGATTGCTAAATGATGTAAAGTGTCAGAACATCTTGTTTTAATCTTAGTTGTACCTCTGGGAGAGCCATCGCACCTGTGGGGAACTTCAAGTTTTTCATCTTTGAACAACAACAAGGCAAATGCAAAAGTCTTCTCAACCCACAAATTCAAAGCTGCTGCTGCACTGCTCTAAAAATGCTATGTGATCAAACCCTCAGCAGTGTGTTTACCAATAAACACATTGACCGATAAAGAGAAGTAAATGCCCACGGTCCTTCTACTGCTGATGGGGAGGGAAGGAATTTGTCCCAGTCCAATGATTCTGGAGCCTTCACTCCTCATCAGAGGTGGACCATCAAAGATGCTAAGCCTGACCGGTAGTCAGAGATTCCAATTCTGAAAAAGACCAATCAGTGACCACACAACACAATGTGCTCATTTTACATATCACGATTTAAGCCCACCAGAGTGTAATCTGCCCAAGATCAAGACGTTCACTAGTTAGTCATCTAGTTATTTCTACACAAACTCTAGTTGAAGAAAGCCTGAGTTTACATTTATCTACATCATGTCACTTTGCACCCAAACAAGATGAGCAATGGGCCATGATCACATTCCTATGTCATCCTACCAAGGCTAAACTGCAAATAAGAGTAAACCTGGGCCCCCAGCCTTCAATGCTTACTTCCACTCTGCCACACCATTATATTTAGAGGAAATGCCATCATGGTGGGGATTCTCTGAGGAAGTTATTCAGAAAAGACAAAATACAGAGAGCTTTCCAGATAAATGAAATACACATAAAACATGACTTCATGTGCTTTGAAAGGAATGTCAGTTTCTGAGATGTAGTAACAATCTAAAACCCTCAACAATGCTGGTCGCCAGTGGCTCACACCTGTAATCCTAGCTACTCAGGAGGTTGAGATCTGAGGATTGAGGTTCAAAGCTAGCCCAGGCATGAAAGTCCATGAGACTCTGATCTCAAATAAACCACCAGAAAACCGGAAGTAGCACTGTGGCTCAAGTGGTAGAGTGCTTGCCTTGAGCTGACAAGCTGAGGGACAGTGCTCATGCCCAGAGTTCAAGCCCCATTACTGACAAAAAAAAAAAAAAAACACCTCAACAAGATAACAAGAAAATGGTAACTCAGGTTATGGTCACATCAAAACTAACTTCCTGTGGTCTATCATTTAACTGCCCTTCATGTTCTTCTGATCTTGACAACTCTTTCATCTTCCCAGGAATTTCTCTTTTCTTGTTTTCCTCCCTCCTTAACCAAGAACATCATGAAATTCAGGGATATTGAAATATATAGTTACATTTCCTAAATAGTTTCGAGCTTGTATACCTTTTTTTAAAAAAAAAAGTTAGTTGGACATTTTATGCTTATCATCTAAGAGAGTGAAAAAAGTTCACATTCTAAAAACATACTACCACCACTTCTTTATTAGAGACAACATAGATAAAACATGAAATCTGAGCCAGAAAATTCATGCTTTAATTTTAATGGCTGTGACATCTTATCACATCATTAACAGTATACCACATTCTTCAAAAATGTAAGTGAATGGATTTCAAGTATTGTCCTTACCACAAAAAACAATAACCATGTGAAGTAATACATTTTAGCTAAATGTAGTCATTTTACAGTGTTACTACACATTAAAGCATCATGTTAAACATAGCAAATATATACCAATTTGTGCCTATTTAAAATATAATTATAAACTATATATGAGTTGCCAGTGGCTCACATCTGCAGTCATAAAGTACTTGGTAAACTGAGATTAAGAGTCAAGTTCGAAGCCAACACAGGCAGAAAAGTTTTCAACTGGTTATGTTATCCCAAGATAGTAGCTGAGATTGGGAGGACCTTGGTTTCAGGCCAGCCTTGGCAGAAAAGTGCAAGAGTCCCCATATCAATGGAGGGAAATTGTGAAGATGGCTGTCATCCCAGAAACTAAGGAAAGCCTAAAGCAGATGTGTGCCCAGGCAGGAAGAGTCTATCTTAAAAATAACCAGCTAAAAGCAGGGATGGAGGTATGACTTAAGCAGTACCAGTGGGTGCATGAAGCTCTGAGTAAGGCTAGCAACACAATTATCCTGAGAATTACATAAATCACAGAACGTGGTTACTCTCATCACCACAGTGGTACATGTGAAGTATTCCAGAATATAATCTTCTCTTTCCCTCCTTGTTGTATTTGTGATCAGTTTAAATGCCCTTGAAATGCCTCTTAAATGCCCTTCGCAGGTAATATTTTTCCCGGAAAAAAAAAATCAATCTCCTAGATTAAAGAAGAAATACATTTCACTTCTACTTCATCTTGCAAGGCTGCCTCTCTGAAAAGAGCTAAAGCAATCAGTGGGTTGCTGTGACCTCTTGGGAGGGATCAAAGCCACCACCTCAATTTTAACCATTTTCACGCCCTGTAAATACTCAGACCATGCTTGTTTCCTGCATATAATTCATACAAACAGGCTGCAGATAGGTAACTTCTGTGACACCTCACATGTCAAAGGATGCATGCCCACCCCAACCCCAAGACTTTGTTTCCTTACCCAGTTCCCTACTGCCATCTTGACATGAAATTTTCAGTTCTAATTATTCTGAAATGCAATATTCTGTTCTAAAGACTTAGTTTTGAATTCAGTAGAACATTCTGAAGACAGAGTAAAACCAAGCCATCATGGCAACATTACCAAAGTACAAAAAAGATCAGGTGTCAGCCAGACCTATGGCTCATACCTGTAATCGTAGCTACTCCCGAGGCTGAGATGTGAGAGTTCCAGTTCAAAGCAAGCCTGGGCAGAAAAGTCTGCAAGATTCTGATCTCCAATTAGCCACCAAAAAGCTGGAAGTAGACCTATGACTCAAATGGTAGTGCACCAGCCTTGAGCAACAAAGCAGCATTTAGCCTGGAGTTCAAGCACCAGTACCAGCATGCCTTGTGTATGTACACACACACACACACACACACACACAAGCACATATACACACACATACACCAGGAGTAAAGTAACTCGGGTCTAAGTTCTGCCATAAACTAGCTGTAGGGTCTTATTTACATCAAGGACTTCACGGCTCTGAGTCTCAGCTTCTGATGCAGAAATTAATCCACAACTACCGTCGGCTTACTGCATAATTATGTGATGAAATTACACCAACACAACCACCATGCTTGCCACAAGTATTGGCAATGTATGCGAAATGAGGGAGCAGGGTCACTCCCAACTCATTCTCACTGGGTCTGGCTAATTGACTTAACGTAACATGCCTTCCTCCAGGGTAAAAATGGCTGGTCTCAAAAACAAGGTCAACAGAGTTGGCAAACAACCCTGAATAATTCTGAAACATGGAGAGAACTACCACTATTATTTCCTAACTCGTCCTTTTCATCGTCTACTCCATCATAACCTGCAATTACACTTGTCTGAAGATTTCACTCAGACCTCATCTTCCAGTCTCCCCAGAAACCTGGCTCAGTGATTCCCTGAGCATACATCTATATTATCCCATTACAAGTAAATTATCTTCACATCTCTCCTCTCTCCACTAGACTGTAAGAGACTCAAAAGCTGGATGGTGTCTTCTCAACTCGGTACCCACAGCACTCAACCCCACATGTGTGCAACAGCCCATTCAACCAGGTTTGAAACAGTCTATATGTGCAGATGATCGTCACAATTTCCTAAATGGATTTTTATATTATTCAATTAGAAATAGATCTATTTTTTAATACAAAGAAAAACAGGACAAATAAATGTGGAGCTCATTTTACAGATAAGAAAACAGGCTTAACAAAGTTAACATAGCTAATCAAAGTAAGTTAACAGAGCCCATGAAAACAATATACATGCAAAGAATCAAAATGTATGAAAATGAAGGAAATTCTTTTTCCATGTGTCTTTCAGATAAACCTAACAAAACAATGAAGGGTACCAGCTTATCACTCTCCCAGTCATAAAAACAGAAATAATAAAATTTTACAACAAGGAAGTCAGACACTTTGGTTTAGATTCACAAACAACTAAGCAAAAATGTGTTTTTCTACAGAAGTTACAGGTATTCCCAAATAGCATTGTGTATTATGAAGTAAGAATCAAAAGGACCAATTTATTTGTTCTGCTCCTAAAAGTTAATCAAGGTTACAGGCTCATACCTATAACCTTAGCTACTCAGAAAGCTGAGATCAGGAGTTGGAGGTTCAGAGCCAGCCCAGGGACAATGTTTCCAAGACTCTATTTCAAACAATAGCTGGGCATGGTGGTAAGAATCTGTTATCACAGTATGATATAAATTGGAGGATCACAGTCCATGCTAGCCTGAACAAAAAGTAAGACCCTATCCCAAAAATAACCAGAGCAAAAATCTGGAGGCATGGTAAAGCACTGGCCTAACAAGTGTAAAGACCAGAGTTCAAACCTTAGCATCAGAGGGGGGAAAATTAATCAAAAGAAAAGGACTCCACATTATACGTCACTAGGAACTACATGTTAAAACAATCATGAAAATAAAATAAAATAACCATGAGATACCATTACATAGCTACAAAAATAGTCAAAATCTAGAACATTACATCATCAAATCCTGGTGAGGTTGTGCTATAAAAGGAACTCATTCATTGATGCTATGAATACAACATGGCATAGCTACAATCTGGCAGTATACAATCTGGCAATAGTGTTTCCATTTATCTCCCCCAAAGAGTAAAAACGTATGCCCATAGGGAAAAAAAAATCTACACTCAGCTGTTCACAGTAGCTTTATTTATAACTGCAAAAACTTTAAAGCAACTTACAAGATCCATTCAACTCTGCTCTTCTAAAGGTGGGCAAACCAATAGGACATGCAAATAATGGACTGTCACTGAAAAGAAATGAGCTATCAAGCCATACAAAGATATGGAAGGCAGGTACCAGTAGGTCATACCTGTAATCCTTAATACTCAAGAGGCTGAGACCTGAGGATCATAGTTTGAAGCCAGCTCGGGCTGGAAAGTTAGTAAGACTCTTATCTCCACTAAACTACCAAAAAAGCTGGAAGTGAAGCTATAGCTCAAGTGAAACAGTGCTAGCCTTGAGAAGAAGCTCAAGGAAGGTGCCAGGTCCTGAGTTAGAGCTCCAGGACTGGCACTTATTATTAAAAAAAATAGGAAGACATAAATGCCTATTACTAAGTAAAAGGAGTCAATCTCCATACTGTAGGATTCCAACTGTATAACGTTCTCTATAGGCAACATTACAGAGCCTAAAAAGATGACTTGTCTTGGGTTCAGAAGGGAGAGAGGAATAGACAGCATAAACAATATGGATGGAAGTGATACTCTTCAATGTACTATGACAAGCTGATAAATGTCACTACACCAAATTCACACAGTGTATAATGCCAATGCAAATAATGGGCTCTCATGACAATGTTTTGATATGGGTTCACTGATGTTAATAAATGCACAGCTCTGCTGAAATTCTGGTCCAGATTATACAGCTTACTTAGCAGAGGCAGCAGATTTTTCAAATTCAAAGAATAGTTTGACTGTGACATTAATCTGTGATACTCTGCAAAGCCAAACCAACAAAGGACTCACTTCAAGCAAGACAGAAGAACTGATACCTAAAGAAATACTCAAAAGGGGCTGGGAAGGTGGCTCAGTGGTAGAGCGCTTGCCTTGCATGCCTGAGGCCCTGGGTTCGATTCCTCAGCAACACATAAGCAAAAAGAAAAAAGCCGGAAGTGGCGCTGTGGCTCAAGTGGTAGAGCGCTAGCCTTGAGCTGAAGAGCTGAGGGACAGCACCCAGGCCCAGAGTTCAGGCCCCATGACCAGACCCCCCCCAAAAAAATACTCAAAAGTTACAGATAGGTTTCTGTGCTGTGGGCTGCTAAACACAAGAGCAAGTCCAAGTGGCAAGTTGGGCTGTTCTAGTCTGCTGGAGGCCTCAAAGGTAAATTAACAAACCTGGGGTCAAGACAGGTCTGCCTAAATGCTGTGGTTTGGAGAAGCTAGATCAAAGGATATGAAGTACTTGTATTCAAAACATAAGAAGAAATTAGGGGGCTGGGAAGGTGGCTCAGTGGTAGAGCGCTTGCCTTGCATGCATGAGGCCCTGGATTCTATTCCTCAGCACCACATAAGCAAAATGAAAAAAGCCGGAAGTGGTGCTGTGGCTCAAGTGGTAGAGAGCTAGCCTTGAGCTGAAGAGCTGAGGGACACGTGCAGGCCCAGAGTTCAGGCCCCACGACCAGCCCCCCCCAAAAAAAGAAGAAGAAGAAATTAGGCCAGACATCAGTGGTTCACATCTGTAATCTTAGTTACTCCGAAGACTAAGATTTGAGCATCCCAATTCAAACACAGGCCAACCAAAAAAGTCTTATCTTAAAGCCAGCCCCCAGAAGAAAGTATCTTATCTCCAAATAACCAACAAAAAGCCAAGAGTGGAGGTAGGATTGAAGTGAAGAGCCCAACCTTGAGCAGAAAAAGTTGAGCAAGAGCATGCGGTTCAGTTTACGCCCCAGCACACACGCACATATGCTTAGATGCCTGGGTCATCTGAACCAATCTCAGACATAAAAGATAGTAAAGCCTGGCGCCGGTGGTTCATGCCTGTAATCCTAGCTACTCAGGAGGCTGAGATCTGAGGATCTCGGTTCAAAGCCAGCCTGGGCAGGAAAGGCCATGAAACTCTTATCTCCAATAAGCCACCAGAAAACCAGAAGTGGCACTGTGGCTAAAGTGGTAAAGCGCTCACCTTGAGCTGAAGAGCTGAGGGACAGCACTCAAACCCAGAGTTCAAGTCCCAAGACCAACCAAAAAAAAAGACAGTAAAGCCACTGGGTTACATCATTTCAGAAGATAACAATGTTCCTTCCTGACTATCTAAGTCTAAGCTACCACATTCACCTCCTACCAGAACCACAACAGCACCTAAGTGGTCACTCTGCTTCCATTCAAAACATACTATCAAGCTGATGTCAACCCTCCCTTTCGTACCCTCTATGGCTTCCCCCTGCACTTAAAAGCAAAGCCCAGCCCAGTACTCTCCCCAATCTTCACAGACAAATTCCCCAGCCTCAAGCTCACTCTATGCTCCAGCCACCAGACCTCCTTCTTGCTGCTCTGCTTGGGAGCATGCTGAGTGCCCTCTTGTTACTCATAGGAAATGCCACCCCACACCAGGCAGCCCCCAATTGGCTTCTTGAATGTGAAACTACCTTGGTGATCTATCTGCTTGCTGCTTTGCTGTCTCTCCCAACTACAATGTGAGCTCCATAAAAACCAGGATCTCTTGCTTGTGGCTAAATCCCCAGTTCATCAAACAGGGCCTGGCATACAGTAGCTTCATAAGTATCTGTGTAGAGAATGTTGTTGAATGAATGTTGAATGAGTGATGAGGATAAACCTATGTTTTAGGCAAAGTAAAATTAGAGGAAAATGCTTCATATAAAATATTGATTAGCAACCAATTACTTGTTTTAAAAAAGGATTCCTTCCCTAATGAATTTTTAAGCATTTGGCTTACAAAACTCCAGTATGCCTAATGTTTAAATGCCTAATGTAAATCTATTGAGCTTAGTGAACCAATTCCTCCAGGGTATAGATATTGCCTGGTACACAAAAGGTGCCCAATAAACATATGAGCACTGGAAAATAACCTAATACTCAGCATAAACTAATGAAAATGTACTTGGGTTTGAAACACAGCATGTCTGGCTGTGTAGATATAAAATCCATTATCATGTAATATTACCAGTAATCACAGTCACAATCTTTACAGACAGGTACAAATCCGAGCTAAATCAGAATGTTACCTAGCAGTTCTACAGTAAGATACATGGTGACATAGAAACAGTCAACAGGCAAGCTCCAAATTGCCAGGCTGCTGGAGACATCTGTGGGTTTTGTGCAAAATCATAAAGCCTGAAAACTTCCTTTTTGTTTAAAATCTATGTAAACATCAAGAATCCCCAGTGAAAGACTCAAAAATTGCACCCCATTGTCATATAATATACACTTGCACTGACGGTCTTATCATGTCTGATGAAAAACAAAAGCAGTGCAGTTTTTCTTTTTTAAACAAGTAACTTTTTCCTGTTTTGCCTTTATTTCTACATGATGAAAATGTTCACTCCTCACATTCGATATTCATATAAGAAAAACAAGTTCATGCTCAGGCGTCCACCTGCATCACTGAGACTCACTCCCCTTCTTTCCTACCAGCTGCAAAGGTCAGAATGGAAAATAAATCAGCCGAGTAATTGGATGTGTGAGTGCTGTGTGAAACGTGGGCTTTATGTGTATGTACGTGATCTTAAAGGGACATTGCATAAACAAATACAAATGCACTTTGGGATTCTGTACACTTTGCAAACTATCAGTGCCTTTTGCTACAGCCCATTCCCTTGTGTAGAAAATAAAGTGTGATGCCGGGCACCAGTGGCTCATGCCTGTAATCCTAGCTACTCAGGAGGCTGAGATCTGAGGATAGAGGTTCAAAGCCTGCCCTCGCAGCAAAGTCTGTGAAACTCTTATCTCCAATAAACCACCAGAAAACCGAAAGTGGCGCTTGTAGCTCAAGTGGTAGAACGCTAGCCTTGAGCTGAAGAGCTGAGGGACAGTGCTCAGGCTCAGAGTTCAAGCCCTATGACCGAAAAAATTAATTAATTAATTAATTAATTAAGTGTGTGGTAACTTGTTCCTGCACCGCAAGCCAAACCAGTCCCAGAGAAGATCACCCTTATAATCTAGCGCTCTACCACTTGAACCACAGCACCACTTCCAGCTTTTTCGGCTTATGTGGTGCTGAGGAATCGAACCCAGGGCCTTATGCATGCAAGACAAGCACTCTACCACTGAGCCACTTTCCCAGCCCCAACACTGTATTTTTTTAATAAACTTCAGATACGGTTTATATAATGGCTGCACCATCTAGAGATAATAAAATATAAAGTAAATACATTTTTAAAATAAATACATTTTTAAAAAAAACATGACGCAGGGGCTGGGAAGGTGGCTCAGTGGTAGAGTGCTTGCCTTGCATGCATGACGCCCTGGGTTCCTTTCCTAGCACCACATAAGCAAAAAAGAAAAAACCGGAAGTGGCACTGTGGCTGAAGTGGTAGAGTGCTAGCCTTGAGCTGAAGAGCTGAGGGACAGCGCCCAGGCACAGAGTGCAGGACCCATGACTGGACCCCACCCCCCAAAAAAAGTGACGCATTTGGATAAATTTTTCCCAAAAACACTGAATACATTTTTGCTATTGTTCTGGAGTTTAAAGAATAATTTAGGAAAAACAGAACCTAAATCAAGGTATCAGCATGTAGTTAGTTCACTTATATGAGCCCCAGAAGTACTGCTGCTTGGAGGAGGCTGAAAATCTTCCTAAGGGCCCCTCAACGAGTTTCTGAAATAAGGCTTTTACTGTCCCCTCCACAACAAGTAAACAAACATCCATCTCATTCCTATAGTGAATAGCAACTTATGAAATATGTTCTGGAAAGTACATAAACTTAAAAACAGGACAAGCAGTAGTTTGTTTTTTTTAAACAAGTAGTATATCCTTAAAACTTACACATGATTTTGGAAGAAAGCAACTCAATGAGTCTGGATTTGTTTGGGGAGGGAGATTTTTTTTCTCTTTTTGGCTTTACAGTCCAATATTACAGAACACCAGTATAAGCAATATAAAAGCAACCCAAGTTCCTAACCTACAATAAGCAAAATATCATCAGACAGCACATTCAGAATTACTTTTCTAAAATGCGCGATGTTCTTACGTTTAGCATGACTTTTACAAACGGTGACTTGTCAAACCAGGAAATGTGGGCATTACTTCAATACAAAACTCTAATGACTCAAAACTTTTACCCCCAGTGGTGAAGACCTGGCTGAATCATTATTTGCAGTGTCTATCGCAAGTAGGATTAACTGCTCTGAGTCTCCTCTTCCTCTCACAGGCGGAGCCACGTCTGCTCACAAGCAGGTATTCCCAAAGAAACGCACAGGGAAAGACAACTCTCTAACAGCCTCACAGCCCAACTGGAGACCGAACCACCACCTGTTGGGTATTTGTAAGGCAGCCTCTCCACCTGCGTCGCTCAGAACCCTTAGAAGGACCAGCAAAGGGCCTTAAGGGGATACAAGAACCAAAACGCTCACTCACCTAGGACCACGGGATTGCAGAACCAGAGCTCTCTGAACTGTGCTCTCCATTTGAAGGGACTCTAGAAACCTTTACTTTAGCAGCTGGTGGGTTTGCCCTGGATGTACGTGCGCTAAAAAGTTCTAGAAATAAGACTTCGGTGGCAATATAAAGAAAAACTTGAGCTTAACATTCAGACCTCAGAAAACACAGCGAAAGAGAGAGAGAAAGAGAGAAAGGAAGAAATGAAGAAAGAAAGACAGACAGAAAGACAGAAAGAAAGAAAGAAAGAAAGAAAGAAAGAAAGAAAGAAAGAAAGAAAGAAAGAAAGAAAGAAAGGAAAGAAAGAAAGAAAGAAAGAAAGAAAGAAAGAAAGAAAGAAAGAAAGAAAGAAAGAGAGAAAGAAAGAGAGAAAGACAGACAGACATCCTGTGAAGCCCAGCGCGCGGAACGGGGAGGGCTGGCACCCAGGCCTCAGTCTCCCCACCTGGGAAATGGGCGCGACGCCACCTCGCCGACCCGCCCCCCCCCCCCCACGCGAGGACTTAATGAATGAGAAGTGCCCCACGATCGGCCCGGCCGCGCTCTCCGGGGCCCGGGGCGTCCCCATTCCCCCCCCGCCCGCTCTCCAGCCCGGCGAACCGCGGCCGGACGGTTAGAGAGTCGGCCCCGAACCGCCGGGATGCGGGCTCCGCTGGCCGTCCGCTACGGTAACGGGCGCCCGCCCGCCGCCGCAGCCTACCTTGGCCACCCAGCTGAACAATGGTGACATCGCGGGCCGGGCGGCGGCTCCCTCGCCCGCCGGCTCCCGCTCACTCGCGCCGCCCGCCCGTGGGCCCGTGGGAGGCCGGAGGCGGGCTCGGGGCGCGGCGCTGCCCGGGCATCCTCCCCCTCAGCGGCGGCGGCGGCGGCGGCGACGAAGCGGCGCGGCGGGTTCCGAGCCGAGAGGAACGCGCCCTCCAGGCTGCCCCGCCGAGAGAGGGAAGTGGGCGTGGTCGGGGAGCGCCCCGCCCCTCCCGCCGCGCTCGCCACGCCCCTCATCCGCCCTAACCCCGCCCACCCCGGGCCTGCTCCGGGCGGGAAGTTGAGACCGCCCCGGCTGCGCCCCCGCTCTCCGCGATAACTGAGACTCTGCCAGAATCCCTGGCGACGTGGGGCCAAGGCTTTGCGCGCCGTGTCTTCCAACCTGGAGAGATCTGAAAGTGCTCTGTGGAAGGTTTGATGTACAAACCGCAGAGCTGGAGGGGGTCAAGAGTCCTCCCAACTTTGCAGGGGTTACCCATCCCCCAGCGAGTTGTGGGTTGCTGGTGACAAAGGGGCCAGTGTTTCCCAGCCCCTAATACCTTTATGTAATCAGAGGTGCTTTTCTGGGCGTCAGTGAAAACCCAGCTACTGAGATGTGAAATGGGGCAGAGGTAAAGAGCCCTCAGCTCCAGCCGACCTGGAGCTTGCTTGTGGCAACCTGCAAGAGCTTGACTGACTTCATCCATGCTCCTCTCCCTCCCTGAGGCTGGGTGGTCGGTTTATGACTAAAGGGTTAAACTGGCACTCCTGAGTTATGCAGGGAAAAAGGAAAAGTCCAGAGGTCTAATAGCTGACTAATGACGTAGTGCAGGGCTAAGCCACTGACTTCCGTGGTCCAACTACAGACTTCTTCTCCTTGTGTACACTGTACATTATTAATTGTACATTATTTTCAAAAAGGGCCAATAGGATATTTTAATGTTGTTCCCTAAATATCTGGCATCCGAGTATAGTGAGTATATTACTATATCTGTTGCTACCTAACAAGTTACCACAAACAGACATTTACAGTAACTACTTTTGAGAGACAGAAATCCAAGAGCATCTCAGCTGGATATATGTACTTTAAGGTCCCACACAGAGATGGTCATGCTGTTAACTGTGGCTGTATTCATCCCAGAAGTAGATAGGGCTGAAGGATCCATTTTCAAGCTCCCTTGTATTGTTACCAGGACTCAATCTCCTGTTGGATTCAGGGCCTCTGTTTCTTGCTGGTCCTCTCCACAGGGCTGCTCATTTTGCATCTCCTAAAGCTAGTACTCTAAGACACAGCATGAGCCAAAAAGAATCCTTTTATAAGTGAAACACAAATGACATCCTAGTACTTCCCTGGTTTGTTCCTTAGAAGCAAGGAAATAAATCCAGCCCATATTTGAGGGAGATTACTTACACAGGGCATGAATATGAAGGGAAAAGGCCATGAGTATTGAGGTAATCCTTTTTTGCCCCTTTCTGATGTGGGACATAGGAAGGAACATAAAAACAGGAGCAAAGTCAAGAGTGGTGATTGAAAATGGCATCTAGGGGAGAGCTGTCCATTGTTTCGAACTGTGATGGTCCCTAAAGATCACTAAGTATAGAAGGGGAGTGCTTTGCTACCCTGTAATCAATCCCTATTATCTACCAACACTTAGAAGCAAATAGAAAAGGTAAATAGCTCCATTAAAGCAGAGAACACTTTGAGCCTCTAGGACCTTACTACTTAAGATGTGGCTCTATGGGGGGCTGGGAATGTGGCTTGGTGGTAGAGCACTAGCCTTGAGCAGAGTGGCTTTAAGGTCAGTGCCCAGGCCCTGAGTTCAAGCTCCAGGACTGACAAAAAAAAAAAAAAAAAGCTGTGGTTCTAGAACCAGCAACTTAGTCTAAACTGGCAGCTCATCAGAAATGCATAAGCTAAGACCCAACCCTATCCTAGACTTTCAGAACCAGGACCTGCATTTGTCTCTGATTCCTAGTGTAGTATTAGGATATGTATTCTTTCTGGCTTTTGGACATGGTACTTGGCTTATAACTCCCTCCCTTAAGGCAGGTCATAGAAACTCTTCCTCACTTTTCTGTCTTAGGCTGGCCATAAAGGAGCTCTCTGATTCATTGTTGTCCAAGAGAAGATTCTAAGACCCTCCTCAGTCTTGAGGGGTTGGGGTCTAGATATACCCTGAAAAAAGGAATGCTATACCCGTTGGCCAGGAAGAATGATGACGTTTCCTTACCCAGTCTACTAGAGATCATACTTATGAAATGGGTTCTCCATAAAAACTCAGAAGAATAGAGCTGGGGTTGGAGGATTATGATAGATGGATATGTGGCGGCCCCTGGATGACAGCATGCTAGAAGAAGGCCTAACAGCTCTGAAGCCCTACTTCCATACCTCACCCTGTATCCTGTATCCTCTGTAATATCCTTTATAATAAATCATTAAATGTGTGTCCTTGAGTTCTCTAAGCCACTCAATCAAACCTCAGGAGGGTGGTGGTAAGAATCCTACAAGCCTCAGGTAAAATTGAGGCTTGCAAACTGGCATCAAAAATGTGGGGGGAAACTCTAGAGGACTGAGCCCCAAACTGTGGGCTCTGCTATCTGTTTACAGGTAGACAGAGTCAGAACTGAATTGGATCAGAGGACACCAGGCTGGAGTCCAAGGCAGCAGAATCCATTGCTTACTTGCTGGTAGAAAGAGGGAAGAGGGAACAGGAACTGCATGTTCATTATGCTATGAGAAGGGAAAAATGCAGCTTGTTTTTCCTAGGCAGACCTGATGACCAGTTTGCATATTGGAAGTTTAAGAAGCATTAGTATATGAGGTTCATTGATACTGGCCTTTTTGTGTTTTGTTTTTATGCTGGTCCTAGGGCTTGAACTCAGGGCCTGGGCACTGTCCCTGAGCTTTTGTGCTCAAGGCTACAGCTCTAACACTTTGAGCCAGAGCACCATTTCCGGCTTTTCGGCAGTTAATTGGAGATAAGAGTCTCACAGACTTTCCTGCCAGGACTGGCTTTGAACCTTGATCCTCAGATCACAGCCTTCTGAGTAGCTAGGATTATAGACATGAGCCATCAGCTCTCAGTAAGACAAAATTACTGGTTCCTAGAGAAAGCAGCTCAAGTGACTTGGGATGATGGGAACCAACTTAGCTAGAAAGATAGCCATTTACTATGAATGGATGGGCAGTAAGGACTACGCTGGACAGGCTGAAGTAAGACACCTCATCATAATCCATCAGACCAGACCACAAACTTAAATTCTTCCAAAGTAACTGTAGTAAGGAAAGGGAAAGGAAACTCCAGAATTGGCTTGAGAAGTTCCAAGTATTTGGAGCTGATTGGGATAAATGTTCTGCCACAGAATATAGGGATGCTACAAAAGAAAGATGACACTGAATTGAAGAGAATTGTATCTTAAGTCAAGCATGGTGGTGCATTCCAGTAAGTCCAACCAGTTGGGAGGCTGAAACAATTTTGAGGCCAAGTTTGAGGCCAACGTAGCAAGTTTTCCTCCAGTGTCAAAAGAAAACAAAAAAAATTGATTTCTTGGTGGAAAAAAAAACATATACAACTAAACTAAATTAAAATCTGACCAAATCAGCCAGGCGCTGGTGGTTCATGCCTGTAATCCTCGCTATTCAGGAGGCTGAGATCTGAGGATCACGGTTCAAAGCCAGCCCAGGCAGGAAAGTCCATGAAACTCTTATCTCCAATAACTTCCCGAAAACCAGAAGTGACATTGTGGCTCAAGCGGTAGAGTGGTAGTCTTGAGCTGAAGAACTCAGGGACAGCCCCCAGGCCCTGAGTTCAAGCCCCATGACTGACAAAAAAAAAAAAAAAAAATGTGATGAAATCCTAAATGTGACAGTTACAATGAGTAAGTGGGCTGGGCAGAGAAGTGACGTGTGCAGACAGGGATATGAAAGCTTCATTGTTTAAACCTGGATCCAACCTTCCCCTCTGTGCATCTAGTCCTGCAGACCTTGCTTAACTGCCTAAAACTGACATACTAAATGGTACTGAAAGCAGACACGCAGAGGTCTCCTCTGAGCCAGGTCTTGCAGCCTGTTCCAGGACTAGGAGAATCACTCCTTTCATGGAAAGGGGAGGCCTTTACATTGGGTGAACTTGACAGAAAGTCCTAGAGCTTCAACACCAAATATTTTGAGAAATATTCATGAAAGGTCCTATTTTCATTTACTGGCAACATGTAACTGAGCAGTTATACTATACAAAGAAATTCTGTTTTAATCCAGAATTTCATTAGGGAAAACTATTAACATCAGACAATCTATCCCACATTCAACTTAAACAATTTTCCTTAAAATACCACTTTCCTTCAGGGCACCCGTGGCTCACGTCTGTAATCCTACCTACACAGATGGCTATCTGACTATTGTAGTTCAGAGCTAGCCAGGGCAGGACCGTCTGTGAGATTCTTATCTCCAATTAATCACTAAAAAGCCAGAAATGGAGCTGTAGCTCAAGTGGTAGAGCACTACCCTTGAAAAGCTAAGGGACAGTGCCCAGGATCTGAGTTCAAGCCCTAGAACTGGCACTTAAATAAATGAATAAATAAATAAAATACCAGTGTCCCTCCCAGATAAAAGTGTATCCTAGACTCTCATGAAAAGAGTCTATGTACACCAGGCAGAGGTAATTTTTTAAATTGTGAAAATACCATACAGAGGGGTACAATTACATGGGCAAAGTAAGAGGTAGTTTTTAACAGCACTCAGGAGATTCTAATGCAGTTAGGATTGGGAACCTATACACAAAGCTCAAAGAAATAGATGCTTTCCAGGCCCAGTTACCTAGCAGAGTCACTTAGAATGGGAATGAGTGTGTTTGTGGGGGAAGAGGGGGAGGAAGAGACAGACAGACAGACACAGAGGGTCAGAGAGACAGAGATTTGGCTCTCTTGGGGGCACAGGTCATTCTCAGTGACCACAAAGGGAAGAAGGCAGGTCATATAGAAGTAAGAAGAGAGCCAGATGTGAACCAGTAAGGAGTGAATGAATAACAAGTGGGCATTAAAGAATGTATACTGTACTATTAAAACACTCTACCCAGCCAAACCAAATGTGTCAGACACTAAATTCAGCCAGGAAGCTCATTATTGGTGGTGACCTTTGGGTTTATTTAAAGCCTTGTTTATATATGAAATATAATATGGCATATATATATATAGTACCTCTGATTGTCAGTTGAAATGGAGAACTGCTTCCATAGTTCTAGATAGTTTATTTGAAAAGAAAAAGAAAATACTGTTGATCGTATGGGAGTGATAGGCTATCCAAATAAGACTACAGATCTCTAAAGACAACTGTCCCTACAGGAAATCCAAGACCATTCATACTCTTTCTCAGTAACTTTAAAAAGATGTTCTACTGTTTCATCATCTCAGTTTTCTGAGAAGTTAAGAAAGGACTTGGAAAGGGGGAGCACCCAGGAACTTGAAGAATAGCTTTCCCCTAAGTCTGATCGTACCCCATGCAAACCCAGACACTTCTTCCCAGAGCTTAGGTTCCTTCTAAGAGGAGCAAGAAGCCAGAACAGAAAACTCCCTTCAGGAGGAAGTGACAGATGGCTGCCTTCCTCCAACTGAAGCAGGAGAGTGAGGGTGAAGAGGCGGAGAGGTCGGCAAAAGCATGATCTCACTCAGTCCTGGTGATCTCTTCCCCACCACAAGAGCTGGTTAAAAATAGAGCCATTGTAATACTAACTCTGCAAGGAAATTCAACTAACTTTCAAATGAATCAGAACTACTTACTTGGCCACTGGGCATGAATTTGTTCACAGATATGAATATGCATTAGCATCTATTGTGTACAGCAACCAAGTCCTTGCTGGGAATAGGGAGGTTGAGTCAGACCTAAATCCTGCCCTCAAGGAGCATAAAGAATAGCAGGAAAAAAAAAGAATGAAAAGTGCCACAAAAAAGGCCCAAGTGAGACTTAGAAGAGTTCCCAGGGGAGGGGAAATAACTTCAGGCTGAAAAGGAATGAACTTCCTGGCTGGAAGACTTGGGACTTTCTATCTATGGTTTGAGAGCTTTCCAGGGAGAACCAACATAGATTCAGGCTGGGAGCGTTGTTGTTCCTCACTGAAAATCAAGGAGGAGTTAGCACAAAACCAGCTTACATAGTAGAGTGAACATTGTAGAAGTTGATGTGTAGTCATCCCTTCTGGGAATAAAAGTTTGTTCCTCCCCCTTCTCCCCCCAAAAAATTGCTGAGGATAGTATCAAGTCCAAGAAACCCCAAATCAAAAATCTCTGTGTGAACTGAAGACTTCTGCTCAGGAAAAACATGGCCATGGATGTTCACAGCAACATAATCCACAATAACCCCAAAGTAGAAACTACCTAATGAGTTCCAGCTAATGAATGGTATACAATCTGTGGGCATACACACAGTGGAGTGTTATGACTATAAATTCAATGATACATTCCATAACAAATAGAACTGGAAAACATTAGGCTAATTGGAATAAGCTAGCCACAAAAGGCTATACTTTATGTGATTCTGTCTCTACAGAGACAGAAGGTTAATTAATGATTTTCCTGGGATAGAGGGAGAAGAAAACAAAGAGAAACTACAAATGGGTACAGAAGGTGTTTTGTTTGTATTTTTGTAAATGTTTTGGAACTAAACAGTGATATAAGTTACACAACTAGTTGTTGTGTAACTAATAAAAATAAAATTTTATGCTATGTAAATTATAACTCAATTCCAAAAATCTAAGTGATGATGGCCGAATAACTGTAGGTAAAATAATCCCATATGATAATTACCTCTTTATAGGGCTGGATTAGGATGTAATGAGATGGAACACATAAAACACTGAGCAGGAATCCTGGCAAGCAGTAAATGCTCAGCAAATATTAGCTATAGAAGTGAAAGTAGCAGTGATGGCTTCTGAGTAATGCTGGTCTTAAGTGCAGAAGTCAAAACAGAAGTAATCAGTGTACTACCAGTAATCTAGCTACTCAGGAGGCTGAGATTTGAGGATCACAGTTCAAAGCCAACCCAGGCAGGAAAGTCCATCAGACTCTTAGCTCCAGTAAACCACCAAAAAGCCAGGAGTAGAGCTATGGTTCAAGTAGTAGAGCACTAGCCTTGAATAGAAAACCTAAGGGACAACACTCAGGCCCTGAGTTCAAGTCCCAATGCCATCACAAAAGAAAAAAGAAAAAATATCTACCTCCTCTAGGAGGGGTAGGTCTCCAGAACATCTCTCAGTGCTTTCTTCTCTCTTTTTACGAGTTTCTATGTCCAGCAGCAAATCTGTGCTCCATTTGTTACTTTAACTCTAGAAGCCAAGCTGGGACTTGTCTATGTTTCTCTCATAAATTCCTGCTATACTAGCGAGGCAGATACTTAGCATGCACAACCATCCCTGGCCCCTCACTACTAATAGTTCAGAACCCTACTCAAGGCCATTGATCCCCCTCACTCACACTGTGATGCCTTCTTTCCCTATCCCACCCTTCTGTCCTTCTATCAGGAACAATACACTCTCACCTTTTAAATCATGCCAGAGTCAAAATGGACTCTGAGTTACTAGACTGTGTATTTGAGACTCAGCTTCCTAGTCAATAGAGCTTAATAAATTGATGACTGGAGGAAGTGTAGGGAGAAGTGGAAGGACAAATTTGGTGAGGACTTAGTGGGGGGCAGGCCATAAATTCAGGTGATTATTTATGGAACATTCTGCTCTATAGGCTGAGTATCCCTTGTCAGAAATGCCTGGGACCATAAGTATTTCAGTTTGTGAATTTGTTTGATTTTGGAATGGTTTGCATGCACACAAAGAGATCACCCAAGGCAAAATACAAAATCCATTTGTATTTTATATACATCTTATACACATAACCTAAAATTAATTTTATACACCATTTTCAGTGCACCTGTGTTTTGACTGGTCCATCACAAGAGTTAAGTGTGGAATTTTCCACTTATGTAATCATGTTAGGACTCAAAAAGTTTTGGAATTTCAGGAAAAAAATTATATACTTCGGTAAAGTTATGTCAATGTTTAAGTTAATTGGAAACCTTGAGCTATCTAATTTTACATTTTTATTCTGTACATTAATCTGTACCTTCTTGTTAACAGAAACCAGAATAACAACAGTAAAGCCAATTTAATAAGAACATTTTTAGTGTCTCTACTTACCTTCCCTAAATTTATCCAAAAGACTTGAAAAATTGAAAGCTGGCTACAGCACAACTGGAACAGTGAAGAAAATTCTGCAGAGCAGAGGAAGCTAACAAACCAGCAACTCTAGAGAGGCCAGAGCTCCCTAAGAATAAAACTAACTTTGGGCTGTCTTTTGTTTTGCTAATATGAAACTTTACTCTGTGAATCAAATTTATCTCTTCAATTAAACACTAGCCAGTTCATTAAAATGCTTGTGACATTTCGAAAACACATTATATTTTCTTTTGCTTATTGAAATGTCTGTTTCTATTTAAATATTTTTCTTACTAGGTGTACACAGTCAAATTCACTTTTTGAGCTTATAAAATATTCTAAAAATAGAAGCAGCATTTATCTATTTTTAGTTCAGCCTATAAAGTTCCAGCAAATAATCTTTCCAAAGCATTATACACATGTTTCAAATTCATGGAAAAATCCTTCAGGAATGAGCTCATAAAAGAAAACAGTAAAAAATTAGTATCAAAAGATTTTGACATCCACACCCTGTGTTAAAACAGAATACAGGATCTTAGCTTTAAACTCAGACAGTCTATCAAAATTTATAATGGAAACATTAAGGACCTCCATTTCTTATAGTGCTAATTTCATCTAACTATAATTTATTTTCTAAACACCTTTGAGAAGTAAGGCTGAAAAGTATCGATTGCTGTTTCCTGATTAAATCTCTTAGGAAATAAAAAAAAAAAGTCCAATTTTCCTCTTCCTTGCTTTCATAATAAATCATAATTTCTTAATTTTTATGAGATAGTTGAAATTACCTTCAATTAAAATAATTATTCACTTCTAAAACCACTGTTACCCATATCAAATTCCTTCAAAAGATTCAAATTTTAGCTGGCACTGGTGGTTATGCCTGTAATCAGGAGACTGAGATCTGAGGATCACAATTTCAAGCCAGCCCATGCAAGAAAGTTTGAGATTCTTTTCCAAAGTTAACCACTAAAAAGCTAGAAGTGGATTTGTGACTCAAGTGGCAGAGAGCAGGACCTGAGCAAAAAAGCTAAGGGACCGTGGCCCCAAGATCAAGCCCTAGTACTGGAGTACGTGTGTGTGTGTGCGCGCGCACGCTCGTGCGCAGCACACACACACGCACACACCAGGTTTTAAACACAGTTGAGGCTCTTTCTGTAATGTCCTCACTTTTTCTAGGTACTAAATCTGTGTCCTTTCGTATGTGAGATCAGAGAGTAGCACATGATTTACCAAAAGGGATGGTGACTTTGTAGACAGATGTGTGATCATCTTGCACAGATACACAAAATAATCTGCATTTTGTGTGTGTCCAAGTATTGGGACTTGAACTCAAGATCTCTAGCTCTCAAGCTCATAGTGGGTCCTCTTCCACTTGAGCCACACCTCCACTCACAGATTTTTGACTAGTAATTTAAGACAAGAGTCTCTCAGATTTGCCTGTCTGTGTTGGCTTCAAATGGTGATCCTCAGATAGGTGTGAGCCACCAGAGCTCAGCTCAATCTGTATTTTTGTTTCCATACTGTAGCTGAGATTCCAATAAAAATCCACTAAGCCACATACACTTGGCATTGAACTTGGCGCTGATCCTGCTTATGGCTCAATGTAATTTTCAGTGGCACTGAGCAAGCACACTTTTCCAGAAAACAAGAACTGACTGCCATGTTTGTCAGTAAATAGGCCTCCAGAAAGGAAAAATAAAAATAATAATAATGATTAGGTAAAAATCTCTCTGGGTTCAATGCTTAGCAAAGGAACATGGAGAGTGTAAGATAAACCACCAACCATATACTAGCCTCTATGTGGTGAGAGAATGGACATAATTGAAAACAACATCTACTTGCTTTGACAGATGGAAGTGCTGGGAAGATCCAAGAAGGAAATGGCTTCTTGTTTCCATTTGCATCAGAATCTCATCCAATTTCTCGAAAGCTTTTAAGTGGTAAGAGCTGAATCAATCTCTTCTCACCTGGAATGTTTCAGACAGAGGTTTTGCTCTGGGTGAACTGAAGATAAATTCAGCTTTCAGAGGATTGGGAGTTCTTTACAGTGGGTGCATAGGTTTGCTTGTGGGCTTTTGAGCCTGGTTCTCTGTGAGGCAGCAGGAAGAAGATGAGCCAGGTGGCCAGGTGTGCACTGCTAGCTTCTACCTGCTGGTAAGCAGTTGTGTGACACCCCTCCCCTCTCCCAGCATCACGTCAGGATCCATTTCCACCTTGTAAGCTGTAGAGGTTAGATTTATGATCAACAAGCTCCCTTCCAAACTAAGGTAAATGCCAAGGATGGATTGGGCTATGAGCCTAAGCTTACAGTCAAGGTGTAACTAAGTTTACCAGGGGTTCCTATGAGGGAACCCATGCTCCTGGAGATTTTCCAGACCTAGAGTTGGAATCTTGCTTCAGGGGAGTATATAGTCAAAGTATGGATGCTAATTCAGTGACACAGGCCACCCCTTTTCTAAGATAGCCCTTCTCCAAGATCAAGGGTCAGGGAGAACAAAGCAATAACCACTAAGCACTTAACTGCATCTGGTAGTTTTACCTATCATCTCATTAACATGCACAACTCTAAGAGGTCTAAGAGGTAAGAAAATATTAACATTCATAAGGTATAATGCATATTGAGTGCTTACTCTGCCAGACGTGCTAAAAATCAGCAAACCTCTGGCCTGTTTCCATTATGCACCAGGAGTTGTTTTAAGCACTTACTGTGAGTGAAGCAGAGAGATGATGACAGATTTGGGATGGGGAAAGTGAGAACTTACCTGGGAAAGGGCACAAGCAGAATCCAGACTCAGACACCCAGCCAACTTACCCACTTTAATTATTATCTCAGTCTTCTAACAGGTATTGTTTATATTGTTTTTGAGATGAGAAACTGGGGTACAGAGCAAATGCTCTGGTGCAGGGCCTTTGTAGATCACCTGTCAGAAGCCCTCCAAGATCCCATCTATTATAAACACAAGGCCTTGGGCTCAAAGATTTTGGAGACCTGGCCAACATAGCTTCTCAAGACAGCTACCAGTCTTGTGAAGTTTTCAGTCAAAGCGGAAGTCTTGCCTTCCCTTTTCTCTTTGTTTCTTTCCTTTCCTTCCTTCCTTCCTCTCTTTCTCTCTTTCCCTCCCTCCCTCCCTCCTTCCCTTCCTCCCTCCCTCCTTCTCTCCCTGCCTTCCTTCCTTTCCTTCCCTTCCCTTCCTTTCCTTCCTTCCTTCCTTCCTTCCTTCCTCTCTTCCTTCCTTCCTTCCTTCCTCCCTTCCTTCCTTCCCTCCTTCTTTCCCTCTTTGCCACACCATCAACACCCTTGTAGTTGTTTCCTGTATATACATCCAACTGCTGGGTATCTTAATTCAAGCTGATAAAGCAAATTACCATATTCTGGGTAGCTTCAACAACAAGCATTTATTTCTTCCAGTTTTGGAGGCTGAGAAGTTGAAGACAGAGGCCCAGCATACCCAATACCCACTGAGAACCAGCTTCCTGGTTCACACACACAGTTGCCCTCTTATATACCTACACGGTAGAGAGAAGAGGAGGAAAGCTCTTCTGAGCTTTTATAAGTTTGTGTCACCATGCCCCAGGCTACTGTAGATTAATTCTTTTGCCAATTGTTTTTTGACTTAACAATTACTTAGCAACAATACTATTAAATGGATAAGATAAAATATTAATATAATTTTATAAATATGCATCACTTCAACTGGCTTATATTGACTTTTACAGTGGACCTGACTTATATGTGCTTAATAGCTTCTCACAAGCCTCTTCATATCATATGCAGAGAGATGTTAGGAAAGTTCATGATCTGCCAAAGAGCTCAGCTGAATGATTATCAAATGCCCTGGAGATATTAAAGTTCCTCAGGAAAGCTACACATTATGATCCTGTGTTGACCAAGACACACTTTCCTAATCATTGGACTTCTAATTTCAGAAGGGGTTTTGTTTGTTTGTTTGTTGCAATAGTCCTGGACTTGTATCCAAGGCCTGGGTGCTATCCCTGATCTTTTTTTCTCAAGTTTAGCTCTCTAACACTTGAGCCACACTTCCACTTCTGTTTTGTTGTTGTTGTTGTTGAATCTTACCATCTTTTCTGCCTATGCTGGCTTAGAACTATGATTCTCAAATCTCAGCTTCCTGAATAGCTAGGATTATAGGATGAGCCACTGTGCCCAACAGCATTTCCTTTTCTGTCCACATTTTTGTATATCTCATTTATCTCATGTCAATGTACAATTTGGATATTTATCATCTCCATAATAATCCTAAAAATAGTAAAATAATCAAAAACTATCACAACCACTGACACTGTCATAAGTCATAGCACAAGATGTTAGAACTGCACAACTAAACCTCTCTAGTTATAGTTGATAAGATTGAAATCTGACAAGTACATCATTCTTTTATTCAACAAACATCTATTACGTGTCTAACTCATACCTGTAGGTGTTTACTAGGTACCATGCATTGAGCTAAAAACTACTAACTTAAACACTAAAATTTCAAGATTTTACGGCTAAGGCAAACTGGTAAGCTCTTTTGTAGCAAGTGTAAGGTCCTGAGTTCAATGCAAAAAATAAAAATAAATAAAACATTTAAAATGCCTCTAAGAACAACAACTATCAGAGGCCAATGTGAGCTGTTAAATGGCTTAGCCACGGCGAGCACAACCATTAATGGAAGAAGCTGGGTTATGACCTGGGAATCTGCTTGTGAACGCCTTTCTGAAACTGGCACTTGAAAGAAGGAAGGACAAAGCGGGGAGGAGGCAGTAGACAAACCACGATAGGAAGTGGGGGAGAATGCAGTCATAATATTTGATGCATAGCCTGTAAAATGAAGAAAATTGAGAGGAGCAGTTGGGTTGGGAGGGATGGGAGGAGAATGAGGAAAGGGGTGACAGCGATCAAGATGCACCATAGAATAGATTTGTTGTACAATTTCTCTTATCCTTTGTATAGTAAGTTGAAGCGTCTCTCTGATTTGTCTGAGAAATTTGTCTTCAAACTTAAATCCTCAGACCTCAGCTTCCTGAATAGCTAGATTACCGGCATGAGCCACAGGTACCCAGCTTCAGTCTTCTCTTGATTCTCTGTTGACTGCCAGAACTCCTGAAAGCTTTCACTTGGCTGGGAATGGAAGATGTGGAAGCTCTTGACCTGACCCTCGCCTTTCATCCTTTGCTATTTCCTGTCTCCCGTTTTCTCTGTGGGACTAAATCATGTTCCCAAATAGTGGGAACCTCAGTATAGAAGGACTATGTAAACAGGGGGCAGCTGGAAGAGAAGAAAGGGGAACATAACCCCTTCTATTAAAATTGAACGTTAATAATAATAGGAATCACTGATGGAATAAGAAGTGGATCCTGATGCACAGGATCATGCAAGCAGCACAGGCTAAGGTGAGACAGGCCTAGCTGAGAAGCTCAGGGGCTTGGCTTTCTGCTGGCCCTGAGATTTGGGCAAGTTATTTAACTTCCAAACCCTGTTTCCACAACTAAAAAATAGAAGTAACACTCATCTTATAGGCATGGTGAAATAATTTTTATTTTAAGCATTAAAGCAGCTTCAGAGCATTTTCTTACTTGTGATCAACTTTTTGGGGTATGTATGCCATTTCTGAGGCCTGAACTCAGGGCCTGGGCACTGTTCCTGAGCTTTTGTGCTCTACCACTTGAGCCACAGCTCCACTTCTGGCTTTTAGGTGACTAATTGGAGATAACAGCATCATGGACTTTCTTGTCTAGGCTGGCTTCAAACTGCCACCTCAGTAGCCTCCTGAGTAGCTAGTATTACAGATATGAGCCACTGGTACCCATATATATATCAACCTTTGATTTCCCTTCTTATTAACCTTTCTTAAAAATCAAGATGTGCATTTTAGGCTAAAGCAATACTCTCCAGAGTTCCTCATGATTCATCCCAATTTGTCCTCTTCCTCCACCCAGAAACAACAGTGAGTGAAAAAGGAAGGCATGGTTGTTGGGGAGAATAAACAGTTGCATTTTGCTGGGGACTAAAATACAGACCCCTGAAATTCAAGGGAGAGATATAAAAAAATTGTGCAAGACCAGATGTCAAGGTTGTTGTGAGCTAAGATGTCTGATGAGAATAGCCTGCTCAGAGAACAGGCTTTCTAGATCCAGCTATGTTATTGCTCTTCCAAACTCCAAACAAGAGCCTCGCTTGTTTTCCTAGACAACTTCCAGTGTGAAAACATTGTCACTAGTCAGCATATGTTTTTAAAAGTAAACGCAGTCATTATAAATGTTTATGAGAACAGGGAACATAAAACCTGGCAGTAATTGCAGCCACGGCAGCCATCTGCGCTCCTAACACTGAGGAGAAATCAGCAAATATAGCACTAAAAAGAAAGAAACTATAGCTGACATCATAGTTTCCAGCCAAGTTTGACTGCTGACCATTTTATCTCGATCTGAAAATAAAGTATGCTGATGACAGAACCCATGCACACTCCCATGGTTATACTCTAAACCTAAGAACAGAAGAGAAAGGGGAAGGCAGGGAAGGAAATGATAGATAGCTTATCATGAAGAATAAATCAAGTGCAAGCATTGACTTTTAAAAGTAATAATGGAAAAGCCAGCCACTCACACCTGTAATCCTGGCTACTTCGGAGACTGATATCTGAGGCCCGAGGTTTGAAGCCTGCCCAGACAGAAAAAATTCCAGACACTTTTATCTCTGTGAGGCCTCCTTAGAGCAAGTCTTTTTTTTTCAGTTAATATTCAAATCAGCTGATATTCTTGAGCATCTATATGAGGTCAAGGGGAAAGACACAGGACAGGGTGCAGAAATACATCTATGTTTTAGATGTATAGGTTGCATACAATCTAAATAAAATAGAATGTAAATAGATTTTCTACATCTAAATAGAAAAGGGAGAAATGAAGGCATGTATTGATGGCTCATGCCTGTACTCCTGAGGAGGCTGAGGTCTAAGGATCGCAGTGCATCCCCATCCCAGGCAAGAAAGTCCAAGAGACTCTTATTTCCAATCAACCATCAAAATGCTAAAAGTATATATGTGGCTCAAATGGCAGAGCACCATCCTTGAAGAAAAAAGCGAAGAGACAGTACCCAGGCTCTGAATTTAAGACTTACTACTGGCCTCAAAATATTTTTTAAGAAAAAGAGAGAGAAAGAAAAAAGGAAGGAAGCAAGGAAAGAAGGAAGGGAGGGAAGGAGGGGAAGAAAGGGAAGGGAAGGGAAGAGGAGAGAAGGGAAGAGAAGGGAAGGGAAAGGAAGGAAAAAGAAGGGAAGGAAAGGAAAGGAAAAGTATAAATTTTTGAGGTAAAGCTTTTATTAACCCTATTGTTCTGGGCACTCAGGTAGGTGCTTTGGGGAAATAAAGAGTTGAGATTCTAGCTGGGTACCGGTGGCTCATGCCTGTAATCCTAGCTACTCAGGAGGCTGAGATCTGAGGATCACAGTTCAAAGCCAGCCCGCGCAGGAAAGTCTGTGAAACTCTTATCTCCAATAAATCACCAGAAAACTGGAAGTGGCACTGTAGCTCAAGTGGTAGAGTGCTAGCCTTGAGCTGAAGAGCTGAGGGACAGCGCTCAGGCCCAGAGTTCAAGCCCCTCTACCAACAAAAAATTTAAAAAAAAATTTTTTTAAGGAGTTGAGATTTTGAGGAAATGAGCCACAATGGGAAATGCACATCAGTACTTTGTGCTGTATTTGGAGAGGTATTCTTTTTATCTGAAACCTTGAATTATAACCAATTTCCACACAGTACATTTTTGCCTAAACATACAAACCTATGATGAAGTCTAGCAATTATAAATATGGGAATATTTTTAATAATGTACCATAATAAAGCTATGTGAATATGGCCTCTTTCTCAAAGTCAGCCTGTACTTTCATCTTTTGGCCTAGATGAAGCCCTTTCTTCCCCTCTCCCTCCCACCCTCTTACCTTTCTTTCCTTCCTTCTCTCTTTATTTTTCCTTTCTCTTCCTAGAGGAAGCATTTTGGAGCTTTTGTTGGACATATATGAATTATCAGGATCACTGTGCTTGCATTTGGCCCATTGTCAAGTGAAATAAAAGTTGTTGGGGGCATAGCACTATAATACTGAAACAGTGATCTGGCAACTGATATGGCTTCTAGATAACTAGCAGGAGGGTAGCATACACAGCATGGATATATTGGACAAAGAGAACCTATTCCAGGCATGAGTTTTCATCATGCTATCTATAAAATCATGCAACTTAACAAAACTGCAGATAAGGGGTACCATTGTATATGTCTATACAGGAATCTTTCAATATGTCTACATTACCTTTGGACAAAAATTGGGAGAAGCACATGCTTCAGAAGCAAGAGGAAGAAAGTGATTTCTTTTCTAGTTTTTACACCCTCTTAAATTTGCCAGATTATTAATGGTTTGGTTTTGCTATGTTGTTCAAAGAAATCAAACAAAAACCAAGTTAAGAAGGGAGAGACAGTTTCATATGAGCTGAGATAGCAATTCATTCGTGGCACGTTATGTAGAAAAACAAGGTTATAGTGCTATGCATCACTATAGCAAGTAATATCAGAGAGTTGCGTGAGTTACCTCCTCAAGGTCTCAGTGACTTTTCTCTCTTCCCCATCATCCACACATTGTCATGCCATCGCCAGTTGGAGACTTCTGGCTCTCAGGGGCCTTCTGAATGTTATGTATCCTTCCATCCATCTTCCTACCCCTGTCCTCTGCCAGTCATCTCTCCCTTGTGTCATTTCAAAGGTCTCTTCAGTATCTTCCAGGTGGCTGAGTTTTGTGTCTCAAAACATGAATGTGATGACATCACTGCCTGGATTCTCCATGACAACTGCATCAACTTAACTCCTGTCAAGATTCCAAAGGCCTCAACTTCCCTGCAGCAGATACTGATTCCTACCTAACAATCCCCATTCCCTCTTTGCTACTGGTATCTGATTTTATTCAGACAATGGGTAGAGACACTTGATCTGTTTAACCCTATAGGATGGTTGCTCATGAACTGATATATAGAAAACGTTTTTTAAACTAATAAATGAATATGAAATCAGTCATACATTCTTCTTCCCAAAGGGTAATCCAAAAACTACGGACAGCCACCAGGACCAGTATTGGTTGAGCACTGTGACTATACATTCCCTGCAGCCCTGACTGCTGGTAGAAGAATCTGATGTGCTAAAAGGCACAAGGGACAATCTCCTTGCATCACCTTGTGGGAGCCCACCCCCTCCAAAGCCTACCCAAGAGACCTGAACCCAGGCCCGCCCCCCACTCCGTGGGAAGTAGACACCAGACCAGGACCCAAGTGTGCACCAGTCCAGGACCTGAGCATTGGCCAGTACGGGACTCGATGCTCCAGCTCATGACTCCAATGGGGATGATTGCCCAACCCCACCCTGTGGAAACCCACCTTCCCCCAGAGACCTGAATCTGCCTCCCTACCCTGTGAGCAGTAGACACAAATCCGGGACTGGAGCTAGTGACAGTCTGGGACTCAAGTGAGACAATCTCCCCAAACTGCCCTGTGGGAGCCTGCCCCCTTCAAGGCCTGTCCCAGTTCAGGACTTGGGCAGGAACAACCTCCCCTTAATGCACAGTAAGAATCTGTACTCTCCCCCACTCCCTGAGTTCAAACAAGGTCCCGTGCTGGAATGCTGTTCCTGGCCTTTCTGGAAATAGAGGCCAGTCCAGGACTCAGGCCAGGATGACCTCCCCATTCCAACTAGTGGGAATCCGCCTAGCCCAGACACAAATCCAAACCAGGACACTAGACTGCCATGTACTACATGATAGGAACCCACCACTGGGCCTAAACCCAGGCCAGGACACCAGACAGCCCAGCACACCACAGGGCCCTAACAACTGACCAGGACACATTATACTATTTGCACCACTCAGAGCAGAACGTTGCCAAACAGGAAGTCTGACAGGGATCCATCCAGTGAACATAATATATAATCTGAAAGAATCTGACAATCCCTGAATCCAAGTGTGTAAATCATAATAAAAGTACAAAATTAATGAACAATCAAGACAACAACTCAAATCCAAAAAGCCAACAACAATCCAAGGAAGGACCCTAAGTGAGAGAGAAGAAGAGATGGACCGTTAAAGCAATGATGAGAGAATTGGCTGATGAAATAAACAAAGAGCTTGGTAAGATGAAAGGTTCAATTTCTGTACTGCAAACCACAGTTGAAAGCATAAGCAATAAAATAAGTGAAATAGAAAATAGTGTATCAAAAGTTGAGAATAGGGCTGGGAATGTGGCTTAGTGGTAGAGTGCTTGCCTAGCATGCATGAAGCCCTGGTTTCAATTCCTCAGTATCACATACACAGAAAAAGCCAGAAGTGGCGCTATGGCTCAAGTGGTAGAGTGCTAGCATTGAGCAAAAGAAGCTCAGAGACAGTGCCCAGAGCCTGAGTTTAAGCCCCAGGACTGGCAAAAAAAAAAAAAAGTTGAGAATAAAATAGAGGAATTAGAACAAAAAAATCAAAGGCTTGGGAAAGAAATGCCAAAGGGAAATCCAAGAATTGGCAGATTCAGCAAAAGATCAAATTTACACATAGTTAGGATAAGAAGGATAAGAAGGGGAAGAATTCAAAATGAAAGATGCTGACAACCTATTCAACAAAATAATAACAGAAAACTTCCCCAATCTCAAGAGAGAAAATTTCACCCAACTGACAGGCATACTCCTCATAGATAGGACCCAAGAAGAAATACGTCTAGAAAAAATTGCAGTGAAACCTCTGAACTTAAAAAGGGAATTAATAGCTAGGCGCCGGTGGCTCATGCCTATAATCCTAGCTACTCAGGAGCCTGAGATCTGAGGATCATGGTTCAAAGCCAGCCTGAGCAGGAAAGACTGTGAGACTCTTATCTCAAATAAACCACTAGAAAACCAGAAGTGACGTGGTGGCTCAAATGGTAGAGTGCTCGCCTTGAGCTGAAGAGTGCAGGGACAATATTCAAGCCCCACAACTGACAAAAAAAATGGAATTAATTTTAAATGCAGCAAAATCAAAGGAGGGGCTATATTATAACGGAAAGATCAGAATCACTGCAATCTCGCCATACAAACTCTCAATGCAAGGAGAATCTGGAACAGTATAATTCAAGTCTTGAATATCAACAACTGCCAACCCAAACTGATGTACCCAGCAAAGCTATCATTCACAATTGATGGTGAAACTAAACAAACAAAACCTAAAAGAATTCATGAACATGTAACCAGCATTACCTTTATAATAACAATAAAATAAATTAATTTTTTAAAAAAGAAGGAAAATGTCCGTGGTCTGGTTAGTGAGATAGTAGAAAATGTCTGTGCCATCGTACCTGCTTAGAACTCACCTACACAAGGCGCCACAGCAGTCCTTTTGTACTGTGAAGCCATCCACACATACACAAAAAAAGCCAACGTGCTAAGAATAGTAGAGTAGAATGAGTTAAAAGTCTGCTACTGATGATGTAGGAACAGCCATGAAACTGCTTTTCCCTCCAGACCATTGCTAAATGAGATATCTAAATATCTTCATTGCCTAAACCACATTTTAATATGCTTATGAATCACTTAGAAACCTCATTAAGATGAAAATTCCAATTCAAGAGTTCTGAGGTAGGGCCTGAGAACCTACATTAATAACAGGCTCCCTGATGATCTTGCCAAGATTCCAAGAGGAATGAGGATATGTGCCACAAAATGTTGGGCATTCCATTGTTTTAAGATGAACTCATCCTCACTGTCCACTGTCCCTCCCCACAAAGCAGGCCACCACACCAACCCTCCAAACTCAACACCCTGCCAGGCTTGGCTCAAGCTTGTTCTTGCTGTAAGGACCTATAAACTTCTCTAGAACTCATCACAATTTTATACACCAGCTTCAGCTATTTTTCCACTCATCACCTAAACCTGAACTTCCCAGATGTGTTTTCTGCATGCTTAACATTATTAAACCATTCCAGTGCCAGGCTTACTAGGTAAAATATTATTGAAAAACCTTGGATGTAATTGAAAAATGACTGAATTCCCAAGTAGACTTTACATATTATGTCACACAAATGCTTGTGTCTCATTCCAGTAATGCGGGAATTAAAAGCTTTGGAAACAGCATGCTATTATCCATAATGGCATGCAGGTGCCTCTTCTTGATGATGCTTTAATTGCACACAGCACTTTAAAGACTTCTTTTTATAAAGTCTGATATTAAGATGCATCAGCATAAACTGAGCTCAAAAATAATAATAATTCATGATCGCTCCCAGATTAAAATCACCACCCTCTCTGATCAGTCTGAGAAGTTCCCACTTGGTTCTATTTCATTAATTATCAACATGCTTTTCATAGTTTCATGCTGTCATCATCATATACTTGTCAGAAAAAGCACTCAGTTACTGGATCTGAATGAAAAGTATGTCCAACTGCCAGAGTGGAAGAGACATGGAGATGAAGACCTTCCCCTACAAGGAGGTGAGTGCATGTGGACAGACTTTCACCCACAGCTCTCACAACCCGCCGTACTTCTATTACCACATTGTCAATTAGTGATCAGTCAGCACATAATGATTGTCCAGCATCCAGGGTGCACATTTAATTTGATTTCCACTGCAAATTAGCACAGTTTCTCAACTCAAAGCCATCACATAATCAGTATAAACAAGGCTACCTGGGATAACTGGAAGATTAAAAACAGGATTCAGAGTTTTAATCAAATTTCACCAGTGACTTTACACAAGAATATCAGCTCCTTCAAGTAACATACTATAAAGGTGGAAAAAATCTCAACACTGTAGCATCCACAACTGACACAGTAAAAATCACAACAAAAATCTCAAATACAGCATGAAGACATAGGATAAATCATCTCGAGTCCATGGGTCTGGCTGGTCCAGGAGTTGCAAGGATATTACTGATAGCAGGCTTTGTGACAACCTTGACCTTGCTAACACCAGGAGCTCACTTTTGCTTGCCTGCTGAGCAGCCCAGGGAGAATCTTACTTATAGCCTGAGGACATGGATTCATGTGTAGATTCATATAGTGTCAACAAATGGACAAGGTGAAGTACAGGTCCAATATCAACTAAATCTCATGTCACTATTCCAAGACAGACTGTGTCTTTTACACACATCTCCAGTGTCTTATTCTCTTAACTGCTCAAACAACTTTAGGGAGCCCAAAGGTTTCCTTAAATTGATAACCTGACCTCTTTTTATTTTTTGTCAGTTGTGGGGCTTGAACTCAGGGCGTCGGACCTGTCTCTGAGCCTTTTTACTCAAGGCTACTATTCTACCACTTTGAGCCACAGCTCCACTTCTGGTTGTTTTTTTGTTTTGTTTTGTTTTTGTTTTTGTTTTTTCCTGGTGGTTAACTGGAGATAAGAGTCTCACCGGCTTTCCTGCCCAGAATGACTTCAAACCTTGATCCTCAGATCTCAGCCACCTGAGTAACTAGGATTACAGGCATGAGCCACTGGCACCTGGCCACTCTACCTCTTCACCCATGCCTCTAGTCCTTTGGTTTGGATTTTTTTGAGATAAGATCTTGTTAACTTTGCAAGACTAACCTTGAATTCATGATATTCCTGCCTGTGTTTCCTGATCTCTCTCTCTTTTTTAAAAAATCTTACTATGTAGCCCAGGATGGAATCAAACTCACAACCATCTCCTTCCTCAGACTCATGAGTACTAGGATTGCAGTGGCATCATACTTAGTGATCTAACGTATTTCCATTGTTTCTTTCCAGCATCATTTTTCCAAGTCTTTTGAAGTTTGCTAATCTACATACCTATTGTGCACCTTCTTCTTTCCACAGCTAACATCTCTTAATTCTTTTTCCTGGGCCACTTCTGAGCTCTCAGTGCCCAATCTGTCATGATGTAGCATCTCTTTGAGACTTGACAGAATTAGTCACTTCCTGCTCAAGCCAAGGATATTATTTTAATAGATTCAGATGATACTGTTTGTTTGTTTTTGTGATATTGGAGGGGAGAGCCCACCTCCACTTTTAGCTTTTTTGCTGGTTAGTTGGAGTCACCTACCTAACATGACACTGGGTTCCCAAATAATTCTTGTCCACTGAGGATTGTTTGTTTGACAGGAATGTACTACCATATCCAGCTTCTCTTAGAAATTTCTTGAAGAAATCTGAAAGAAAATAGTACCAACTGGTAACAATAGTTATTTCTGAGGGCAGACTAAGGATTAAGAAATAGGAAGTGTATTTACTTTTTATACTTCATACCCTTCTAAATTGATTAAATTTTTTTGGGGGGGGTCCGTTGTGGGGCTTGAACTCAGGGCCTGGACACTGTCACTGAACCTCTTTGTGCTCAAGGGCAGTGCTCTACCACTTGAGCCACAGCACCACTTCCATTTTTTTTTTTTTGGAATGGTTAATTGGAGGTAAGAGTTTCACAGGGACTTTTCTGTCCAGTCTGGCTTCAAACTGCTATCCTCAGATCTTAGCCTCCTGAGTAGTTAGGATTACAGGTGTGAGCCACTGGCGCCCAGCTAGATTAACTTTCTATAGTAAGCATTTACTCTACTCATCTGCTTGGAGTTCAGCATTCAGGGGCTGTCATAGCAAGAAGAAATCATAAACCAGAGGGCAACATGGCCCCCTCTGTCCATGGGAACAAGTATTCACTTCCTCTTGCTTTCCAGCAACTCACACACTTGACCTTGGCTCACCCAATCAGATATCCCTCTCTAAGACTGTGACTGTTGGAAGGGTCACGGGGTCAAGTCACAGGGTCAGCGAGAAGCTGACTCACAAGGAGGTTAGTGGCGCCACAGCTAATGAGAGGACAGCAGTGTCTGGCAGCTGCAAGGGCCAGGGTAGTGCCCTTGGCAGGTATTACTGTGATGTAACGTTGGCTGTGGTTCCACCTGCCTGATTCTCTTGGTGGCTACTCATTTGCTAGACTCAGTTCTCCAGACTTTGTTATGATAATTCATGAACTACCCCATATCCTTCCACATAATTCTCTTTCGACTTATGGAATGGCCAGGGTTGGTTCTCAAAACCATGATCTTCTGGCTTTACTCTGAAGTTCACATCAGTCTACTCTTGGACACCATTATGGTCTTTCATCATCCCTTCCTAAACATATCCTAGTAGCTAAACTATCCCAGGTGCTCTACTAGGAGATGGAGATACAAGGCTGAACTCAAAGAGGTGACGGTAAAATAGCAAGCTAACAGCACACATCCATGTTAGCTCTAAACAGTGGCATGGACCTAGTAGGGGCAGTACAAGGCCAAAGCACACCCAACAGGAAAACCTCAGTCAGTTTAGGAAGCAGGGAGAGGTTTTTGAAAGGAGTGATGTGTGACCTGAAATCCGAGGGGTAAAGTTAGCTGAATGAAATTAATACAGAGCATCTGAGTTAGAAGGAGCCTGTAATAGTCTAGAAATAACAGTGTCCAGCATAATAGAGAGGGCGGCGAGGGTTTACTATGAGGAGACATGACACAGAAGCATTTGGGAAGGCTGAGATCATGGTTAAAGCAAGACTGAGAGGTGGGAAATATCTTCCTAAGATTCCATAGCTTGATTCTCAGGACAGTATCAAACAAACAAACAAAAAAAACATGTAGAGCTTAAAAGTGATGGCAGCCAAAGGACCATTGTCAGATCTGCAGTTAAGATGGGCACTCCAGAAGAGGATGGAAAAGCCTGGAAAGGAACAGATGGAACCATGAGGATTTCTTACTAGCTTGCCAAAGCAGTCCAGAAGAGAATGACGAGGTCTAGGAGAGAGGAGGAGCAACAGAAATATTCAAAGCTGTCTGTATTGATACCATCAAGAGGACTTTTATTTTTGGTGCCAGTACTGGGTCCTAAACTCTAGCCCTCATTCTCTCACTTGGCTTTTTTGCTCAAGGATAGTGAGTGGAGGTAATAGACTCATGGACTTTTCTGACCAGGCTAGCTCCCATCCATAATCCTCAGATCTTACCCTCCTGAGTAGCAAGAATTATAGGCATGAGCTACCAGTACTCAGCTTTAATCAAGAGGACTTTCTGACTGATGGCTACACAGTGATGAATGAAAGCAAGGAGTCAAAGATGGCTCTAGATATCCAATCTGGTTAGCCTGTGGACAGTGGGCCATTAGTGAAAAGCAAGAAAAACATTGATAAGGAAATAATTTTAGAATCAGTCATGTTCAGTTTAACGTGACCAAGGAGAACTACCTGATTGGAAGCTGGACATTGAGGGCTTGGCTCTCAATGCAGAGTTCTTAGCTAGCTAGAGGAAGAAGGGGATCTGAGATTATTGGGTGTAGAGGACTCCCAGGCCATGTGGTCAGTTAACAGTAATTTAGTGGACTCTCCTGGTATTCCAAATATTCACAGTCCCTCCTCAAGAAAGTATTAGATCTTTCTGCCCTATTGATACCGGGGTGGTCTCTCAGACTCTTGTTTGTCCTATAGAATAGCAGAAGCTTCAAGGCCTGGTCAAACTCCTCAGTGGCTTCTTTCCCTCCTGCTATGACAAATTGCAACACTGCAGGCAGACAGGCTTCATTCCAGCAGAGACCCAAAGGAACCAGGCTGGAGACAACTGGCAATGAGAGTGTCACTAGAGCAAGAAATAAAAGTTTGTGATTATATACCTCCTGAAATTTGGGGTCTTTGGGTTATTGCAGCAAAAGTGAGCCTCCTCCTCTACCACAAGTAGGAAGCCAAGCAAATGCATGCCCAAACTTTAAGAAAAAGCACAAATTGAAGGGGGTGGTGTGTGTGTGTGTGTGTGTGTGTGTGTGTGTGTGTGTTTGTGTGTAAATAAAGTGGAGTGTACAAAAGAATACCCTCCTGAGGCGGCCTCACCTTGGAGCTCTCTGCAGATTAGCCTTGGTCAGACTGCCCCCTGCTGGCCAATTTGGGTTTCCATCTTACCAAAAGAAAATCTTATTCTGCCTACTTTTCTCTGATATGTATCAACGGGCACAAGGAGAAACTGGATTTCAGCTAAAGCCATACAACTCCCTCCTCCCTCCAATCTGTCCTGCCCTGATCTGGCCTTTGACTTACTCCCTTAAGTCCTTCCAGTCCTCAATCTGTTTCTTGGATGGGTTTCTGGCTAACCTTTTTCTTGGTCCTGAGTCTATGCTGTGGCTAGGATGTCCAGGCAGCCTGGCATCTACTGGCCCCTGGCACAGCCTTGGGGGACACCCTGCACCTGTGCTACCCATGCCTCTCTGACTCATCCTGAGCTCTGGCCTTGCTCCTAGATAGGCCTTGGGCAAACAGCTGTCAGGCCAACTGACCTTTCCAAATCCCAGGCAGTCTGGTTCCTCTTCTAATCTCCCTCCCTCCTCTGGGCCTCAGCACACAGACCATACACACCACATGCTTATAGCCAAGGTCTCTCATTTGCTGGTTCTTCCCAGATGATCCACAGGGTCACTACTCACCCAGAACCAAGAGCCATACGGAAGTGCTTTCATTTATGCAAACCCGTGCAACACTAATGGCTTCTGCTCACCTTCAATTGACTCCCCCAAGGTCCCCACCTTCCACGCTCCTGAGTGGTTTTTCCCTTTATCATCAATCAGCCCCGAGCATGATACACTCTGTTTTGACATGTCTCTTTCCAAATGAATAAGACTCTGCCATGTTCCTTTGGTTTGGACTCAGTCCCCCAACCAGAGGGCTGCCAGCTCTTCTAGGCATCATAATCAGGCATGGGTAACTCGGTCAACTCAAGCTGGTTGTGATGAGCAGGAAGGTCAAGAGTATGAATCAAACCTTCTTTTTTTAAAAAAGTTTGCTCATCATTCACAATGCTAGCTAATATTCATTGAAAGCTTGTTCGAAGGTGGACAATGTGCTGACTGCTTATGTTCTCTGTTTTATTTTTCATTATCAGTTTAAGAGTAGTGTGGTCCCGAAGCAGGTAAGTTGAGTGGAGGGGTGCGGTGAGGAGAGATGGGGAAAACAATGGTAGGGGTGACATTGATTAAGATGCATTCTACTCCTAAAGTGACCTGTTGAATTGAAAACCCTTTGTAGGACTACTTAAAGATGATTTTAAAAGAAAAAGTAGAGTACTGTTGTCTTTGCTCCTTTACTAAAGGTGAAATTCAGATTTAAAATGTTTACTTAATGACCTGAGGATACACAGTCAATACAAGCAAAGATCAAAGTTTGTCTGGCTCCAAAACTGAGCTCTTATTCTGCTGTCTGTGTATGTGTACAGAAAATACATTTGTGTGTACACAAATAGTTGTGTGTACATCTATATATAGAGAGGACTATATATGCATACACAGGTATGAAGATGTACAAAGGTATATGTGTGAGGGTATATTTACGTGTATATAATGCACACAGGTATCTATGTATGTTTTTGTATAGTGAAAGATGTCCTCATTTAGCTAGTTGGTGATACAGTTAGTACAATATGCTATTCTAACAGAAAGACCCACTGCTATCAAAATTACATTGCATGTGAAAGTCATTACTTAGGAACTTCAGTAATGGAAGAGAACAGGATCCAGGGCTCTAGTTCTAGCTTTGTGACTGCTGCCATAGGCCTTCCCCGAGTCAAATGCCCATCTTTAAAAAGAGGGAGCTTGACTTGTGACCTTATCTGTTCATTCTTGCTCTAATACATGGCAATGCTGGGGAACAGAATGTCACACTGACTCTTTCTTAAAATACTATCTACAAGCAGAGAGTGGTGGTGCACATGTAACTCCAGCTACTCAGGAGGCAGAAGGATGAGAAGTTCAATGCCAACCCTAATGTAAGTAGTAAGATTCTATCACAAAAACAACACAAGCACAAAAGGTATGCCTAGTGTCCACTAAGCCCTGTATTCAACTCTGGTACAAAATAGCAATAATAATAAAAAAACTATTCAATATTAAATAATGTCCTCAAGCAATATTAGACTTTATACTCCTGACTTTCTATTGTCTTTCCATCTGAATTCCTTGAAATTTTTTCTCTAATATCAATAAAAGAAAGGCTTAATCCAGATGAACTCTCAACCAACGATCGCATTAAAAATCCTTGGTGTTCTGCACTGATCATATTCTCTGAAATGAGTAAAACTGCATCTTCTCTCTAAGCTCACTGGGCTAACGAATGAGCCATGAAGGGATTTGTTACAGAGAACAGACAGGCTATTTTTGTAAAGGGTGAAGTAAAGGGGCTCAATCTGGATCTGTCCTCTGGCCAGGCTTGGGAGTTGGGTTTCACAGGCCTCACTGAAGACTCAGACTGTTTATTCTGGCAAAAGCTCACAAGTGCAATCTTTAGCTGCCTCTGGAGGAAAAACAATGATGGATGCGTTCAAGATTTTTGCAGATGGTTCCGGACTTGCTAGTCAAAATCTCACTGATCCAAGTTCACAGGGGTAAATACTGACCAGATAGAAAAAGGGAGGCTTTTAGTTCTATTTCAGTGTTTTAAAATTGTTTTCTCAATTCTACTCAGTTACTAGCATCAGGGGAAAGGAAAGGAAGTTTCAAGCACTAGGAAAAAAATAAAAGCTGAGAATCAGTGGCTCATGCCTATAATCCTAGCTACTCAGGAGGCTGAGATCTGAGGACTGGAGTATGAAGCCAACCTAGCTAGAAAAGTCTGTGGGACTCTCATAATTAATCACCAAAAAGTACAAATGTGCTGTTGCTCAAGTGGTAGAGTGCTAATCTTGACCAAAAAAGCTGGGGGACAGTACCCAGGCCCTGAATTCAAGCCCCAGTGCCAGTACAGAAAGAAAGAAACAAAGAAACAAGGAGAAAGAGAGAGAGAGAGAGAAAGGAAGGAAGAAAGAAAGGAAGAAAGAAAGAAAGGAGGGAAAGAAAGAAAGAAAGAAAGAAAGAAAGAAAGAAAGAAAGAAAGAAAGAAAGAAAGGAGGAAAGGAAGGAAGGAAGGAAGGAAGGAAGAAAGAAAGAAAGAAAGAAAGAAAGAGAGAGAGAGAGAGAGAGAAAGATAATAAGGAAGGAAAAAAGGAGAGAGGGAAGGAGGGAGGAAAGGAGGGAATGCAGGAAAGGTAGAGTAAAAATTGCTTTATATTAAAAGATGATTTGTAAAACACCTTGTGTGAATGAATTTGAAGGGAAAAGAAAAAAGAGGCAGATAAAAATGTTAAGGAGATTAAGGGCAAAAATTGGAAAATATCACAAATAACTATGAGGTGAATGCCATAAACCCTAAATGTAAGAAATAGTAACAACCGTCAGTATTCTTTTACAAATCCAGTATCAGAAAGTGTTCAGCTGAGGGTGTAGCTCAATAATAGCATGTCTGACATGTCTGAGGCCAGGGGTTCCATCCCTAGCACCACACAAAGACAGACAGACAGACAGACAGAGTCACACACACACACACACACACACACACACACACACACACACACATTCACACTCACACACTCAGGTCTCTTGGTCTAGTCTTTCTCCATGTAAATGAGGAAGTGATCAATGAATAGTTTCAGAATATTGTCTCTACCTGTTTTGTTGTTGCTGCTGCTGCTGTTTTAGCCAAACTAGCTTTGAACCTGTGATTCTCCAGCCTTACTGCACTTGAGTGCTGGGATTATAGATATAAATTCAGGGCTTGGGCTCTGTCCCTTAGATTTTTTCCACTCAAGGCTAAAGCACTACCATTTGAGTCACACCTTCACTTCCAGCTTTTTGGTAGTTAATTAGAAATAGAAGTCTCATGAACTTTGCTACCCCAGCTGGCTTTAAACTGTGATCCTCAGAGCTCAACCTCCTGAGGATTACTGTTACAAGCCACCAGCACCCAGCTGGTTTACTTTTTATGTAGTAACTACCACTTATCCTGCAGTGGTACTATGCCAGCCATGTTCTAAATACTGTACCTAACTCCCTCATGGCTCTGAGTGAGTTCTTTTGATCACATCTGGCAGACATCAATCTTGTCTGCTGTGGTAAAGGGACATTAATGACCTGAATCGCTGCCTAACAATCTTTTGAATTGCATTGGGTAGATGAAAGCATCAGGATTTGCATCTAAGCAGCTCAGCTTCACATTAGGTCTTTATTTCCACAAAATTACTTGTATTTGCATAATGCCATAATGACTGTTTGGAACATGAAAAACTCATCTGCAGTGTCTAAGACAATGTAATTGCTGTTTTAGCTTTTATTAACAAAACAAAACAACAACAACAAAAAGAAAAAAAAAAACATCATCATAAGCTGGGTGCCAAGTGGCTTACACCTGTAAAACCTAGCTACTCAGTAGGTTAAGATCTTGAAGATAGCAGATTAAAGCCAGCCCAGGCAGACTGTAAGACTCTATCTCAACAATAAGTAAAAAACCAGGCTCCAATGTAAAGCACTAGCCAAGTCAAGCAAACTGAGCAAGTGAGATGCCCTGAGTTCAAGCCTCAGTCCTAGCAAAATATTTTTTTCAAAAGCTAAAAGGAAAATTAAAACATCACCACAGTTAAGTAAAAACTAGAGATGCTTACAGTTGGATCCACTAACCCAAGCTCCCCAGAAGGAAGAAAACTGGAGTTAAAAAGCAATCGTTGGGGGCTGGGAAGGTGGCTCAGTGGTAGAGCGCTTGCCTTGCATGCATGAGGCCCTGGGTTCGATTCCTCAGCACCACATAAGCAAAAAGAAAAAAAGCCGGAAGTGGCGCTGTGGCTCAAGTGGTAGAGTGCTAGCCTTGAGCTGAAGAGCTGAGGGACAGCACCCAGGCCAAGAGTTCAGGCCCCACGACTGGACACCCCCCCCCCAAAAAAAAGCAATTGCTGCCAGATGATGGTCACTCACACCTATATTCCTAGCTAGATTTCAGAAGGCTGAAATTTGAGGATTGCAGTTCGAAGCCAGCCTGGGAAGAAAAGTCCATGAGACTTTTATCTCCAATTAACCACTAGAAAACTAGAAGTAAAGCTATGCCTCAAAGTGGTAGAGCACTAGCCTTGAGCAAAGAACTCAGAGAGAGCACCTATGCCTCCAAGTTCAAGCCCCGCAACTGACAAAAAAAAAAAAAAAAGCAATAACTAGGGGTTGGGAATTGTGCTCAGTGGAAGAATACTTGCCTGGCAAATGCAAAGCCCTGAGATTAGTCCTCAAGCTCTAAAGAAAAAAAAAAAGCAATTTCTAGAAAGAGAGACTCTTTTCTTTTCTTCCAGTACCGGAACTTGAACTCCAGGACCACATGTTCTCTTTTAAATGTTTTGCTCAAGGCTGGCACTCTACCCCTGAGCCATGGCTACTCTGCTGGCTTTTTACTCATTATTGGAGATAAGCATCTCAGACTTTTCTGCCTGGGCTGGCTTCAAATCATGATCCTCAGGTTAGGAATGGAGAGAATATCAAATAGAGTTTAACTTTGGAAAAACTAGCCTAGCTGATACATTCCTGCCTCTGTTAGCAACCGATATTAATTTGGTTATTTGCTAAGAATTTGGACATCAAATACCTGTAGGTAAAGCTACTTGCAAGAAATGCCTCTGAGACTTAACGAACTCTGTTGAAAGTTCTCATCTCCATGACCTAGTTGGTAGGAGGCAATCTCAAGAACACTCATGTTTGGGTCCAAGCAGCTCTTCCAGGAGATTAGTCTTAGACACTTTAGAGTTTACAGAATACGTTGCATTGACAAAAACCGCATCTCTAGGGTTCAGCTGGAAGTGGAGGTCCATCACTTAACTCCAGATTATCTACAGCATCTACATCTTCCGGGAGAGCATGCCTCAAAAACATAGAGCCAGGAGCCAGGAACATGTTCACTGAGCAAGGATGCCTGGCCAAAGAAGCAAGTGAAAAAATGAATTCCCTTTGGCTCTCTGGCCAACCCATGGAACAGGGCTACCTCTTTCTGGAAGAAAAAGGCTCTTTTTCCTAATTTGTTCACAGGTGCCATCAGTCTAGAACATTCCTGGAGTGTAATATTAAATCAGTGAGAGACATGACCATGTTGTTCTGGTATGGTCAAGTGTTATTTACATGATCTGTCTCTGGCATTAGTGTGTAGATAATGAGGCTTACTGAAAGAACTCACACTCTTCCCTCATGAGGTCCTGCTGTGTGCTTTCCTCACATGGTACCCACCTTCCAAAGCATACATGTTCCTTCCAAACACTTAGAGCTAATACAGACAGATTATGGAGCATTTTTTCCTAACAAGGATGGATAATCATAGTGCCACTCCAGGGCACCATCTGGCTAATTCAGCAGGATGGATGTCCTCCAAACAGAAGCCCATAAATCCTCACTAAATGAATTGAATAATTTTAATGTGTCAAAGGCAGATGAGAGGCACTTTCTAGGACCAATTTCTATCTTTCATTATATAGAGTAAATTGATTCCACACTACTAAGATTGAATAACTTTATGTATTGATGTTGACTTTTCATGAAAACCGATGATCTGAATGGTAAGATGAAAGGGTAGATTAGATTCTGGTGACTTCACTATTTGTTTCTATAATTTTGTGTGGGTTTTTTTCATGTGTCACCTTTATAATAAAAAGGTGCATTTTTTTTTTCTTTAGCTTCTTTCGGATTCTCCCACCTTCTAGGAGTATAAGTTCGGCCACATATGTACTGAAAGATGTCAGTTGCCAGCAGATAGGTTGAATAAAGCTCAGCAGTGTAAATGACAAGACTCCATGTGTGAAAGATAGGCTAGGCAACATGTGTACATGCTTCCAGGCCATGTTGTACCAGGCAACATGGTACATGCTACCAGGCCATGGTGTTGTACAGGAGCAAAATGAGGCTAAAAAGAATAGTTAATGCTCTTGAGGTTGCAAATGCTACTCACCTCAAAGGGACTAAACATAAATGAGATCTTCAAGGCTCCGACAATTAAAAGGTATGGGGGATCCTCCAGCAGGCTGAAGGAAGTTGGAAGCCTTGCCAACTGTACCCATGTTGTGTTGCCACCCTGTTGGTTTCATTCAAACAGCTCTTTCCAGGCAGTGGCCAATAGGATCCTGCAGAGAGATTGTCTTTCCAGGATTGACTCTGATTGCCTGGCTTGACAAACTTACCTCTCAGCCAATCACCAAGTTCCAAGTAAAGGATATGCTAATTAATCATGAATCTTCTCCTGTGGACCACATAGAGGTGCTACCCTGATAGATTAAGTAGGAAAGGAAATTTCTCAGGGGGGTTAAAAAGATGATGTTCTCTATTGGAAGGCAAAAATCAACTAGGAGGAAGCTACATAGACTCAGAAAAGGAAGTAAGAGCAAGTGGAAGTCATGATGAGAAACCAAGCTAGGGAGTCTGAGGCAATTTCCAGCAAAGGTGGAGTGTATGTGGTTTGGTTTACTGCCTGCCAGCAACTAGCACATGGGTGAGTCAGAAGGGTTTAAAGGCACAGGATTTCACTCGGGTGAAAGTTCCACAGCAATGAATTTTAACGGAGTTAACTGAACCTCATCAACCTCTCCACCCTGTAATTAGAGTTGTGCAGTAACAGACTGGCTTCGAGTTTCAGAATGCTACTAAATAGCAATGAAATATAAGCCATAAGGCTCTCAGAGCCTCGTTTACCTCAATATCAAGGAGGGGTTGAAATGATAGGTTTCTAGAGCCTAAGTGTCTACAGTCCCATCTTAAGCAAAGCAAATTAGTCATAATACCCATCAAAGGATGGAGATGGGCAAGTATATTAACTATATATATATATATATATATATATATATATATACACACATATATTTACCTTGTAAATCACAACCATGCAAATTAGTTGTGGTTATAATTTTCAACATCAACAGAGAAAGGAGAGTAAAAAAGAGAAAAATGCAAAGTGGAATGGTTCTCTGCTCCATAGAAACAGAGCTTGGGGTGTTGCTCAACATGGAGTGTTTACTTAGCATATGGGAGCCCTGAGTTTGATGTGGGGAGGAGAGAGAAGGAAAGGGATAGGGAAAAGGAGAGGGAGGGAAAGAAAGAGGGCCAGAAAGGGAAAAAGAGGGAGAGAGGGAGAGAAAGAGAGAGAAGGGAAAGAGAAAGGAAGTGAGGAAAGAGGGAGGGAGGGAGGTTAAAAGCAGAGTTAGCAGAACTCGCTGAGTCACCAATGTCATCTCCATGACCTTGACCTCAACGTCCCTCCTTGACCTCCATCCATACTTGATCAAACTCTGGCATCCACTTCCACTACTATTTCATTGCCAAAGACCATCAATGATCACCCACGCCACTAAATCTAGGAAAGATTTGTCAACTAATATCTCTTTTGCTGTGGTTTGAGATGGGTCTCTCTATGTAACTCAGGCTGGCCTTGAACTTTTGATCTGCCTTCTTTAGGCTCCTGAGTACACAACCCTAACCAGCATTGTCAGTTGTTACCTTTATAAATTCATTATTATTGATTTGTTTTGTTTGTTATGTGATGATACTTGGGCTTGAACTGAGGGCCTAGGTGCTGTCCTTAAGTATTTTTCCCCTCAAGGCTAACACTCAACCACTTGAACCATAGCTCCAACTCCTGGCTTTTTGCTAGTTAGTTAGACATAAGAGTCCCGCGGACTTTCCTGATTGGGCTGGCTTTAAACTGTGATCCTCAGATCTCAGCCCCCTGAGTAGCTAAGATTACAGGCCAGTGTCTGACCTTCATTACTGTTCTGAACCCTGCTATCCATGAGTATTATGACTAATAGTAGCAGGGGTGCTCCACTGGCTCCTGTGACAGCACTGCCTCACAAGCTTCCTCCTCCCTGAATATTCCCTTTTGGGTTCCCCATCCCCTTCTTCTATCCGCCTCCTAAAATGTTCATGTTCCCAGTGTTCCCTCACCTTCCAACACCATCAGCGACTCCCAAGCTTCAGCCACCATGAGTTAGCTGCGTCTACCTATCTCCAGCCCATGGCTTCTCCCTCCTCTTTCTTCCACTCCTTGCCTCACCATGGCTCAGTGCTTAGCTTCCTTCATCTGATTCTCATCCCTCCTAAACACATGGCTCACACATGATGTTCTCCATGATGGTTTCCCAGAGGCTCCCTGTACCCTGTACACAAATTCGCCCTTTACTACTCAGTGGAAGATTCTGAAGCATAGTCTGTGACTGTCCTCTAAACCCCCACCCCGGCTCCACAGCCCCTGGGTTCTAAGCTGCTCAGGGACACAGGCTCTTTGTTGGGATATGTACCCACCACACGTAGCACACTGCCTAGCACACAGTGTTCAGTTTACTGAATAAAAACAACCCTCAGCAGTGGTAGAGACACTAAAGAAGAAGCTTCTGCTTGGTATGAAAATATTTATGTGTAAAGTGTGAATAGACAGTATTTAATGCATTCATTTAGGGGGAAGCTTATTATATCTAAACTATGCAGCAGATGACACCACAGATTCTACATTTACTAATGTAAAAGGATTTGTTCTGAGAAATCTGCGCATGTAATTTTTACCTAGGGATCATGTTATGAGCTTTTAATAGGTATGGTTGTTCTTTTCCCAGTACTTAATTGCATAAAAACTATCCAGTTAAATTCAATTTTGGGGAGTTATTTTTCTTTTGAGCTTTTCATTTCTAAGATGAATGCTCCTGGTTTAGAAAGAGGAAAAAAAAGATGAGAGAATAAACCTTCAAGTCCTCACATAGGAATCATTTCCTTGGTTTTTCTTTGGGTTCTTGATATTTTGTTGTGAAGACTACATTATCATCAAAAAACCTTATAGGAAAAATTATTCAATAATTCTTAGCAATTATGTTAAATTATGCTGATATGTAAAAAAAAGTTATATGTGCTAGAAATGCAATAAGAAATTAAAAGGTTGTATGTGTTGTCTATAATTGAAAAAATAGGATAATTTATAATTATTGTTAGAAGAAGTGTGTGTGTATATGTATGTGTGTGTCTGTGTGTATCTATATAGTTTGGGAGAACAGATTAGAGAAAGCCTGTTCTATCTATTTCAAGCTTTGAGAGTGGAAATCATATGGATGTGACATTTGTTAACTTGCATGTCAGTCTTTACTTATTGTCTTTTAAAGCTTTGAATACCATTAAGACATGACAGGAGAATTAAAATGTAATCTCTGGCTTGAAATTTAAAATCACAGAAGTAGCCCAGGTAAACAATGAGCTCTGACTCCTATCTACTGCTCAGGGGATTGTTCCTGAAATATTCTTGGGTCCCTTCTTCTATTAATCTCCATTAATTGATTGTATTTGCTTCAAAGTAGGTGTAAAACAGATGTAGAGAAGAAGAGAACTGAAAAAAAAAAGAATCTAAGTGACCATCAACAGGGGCTGGCTAAATTATGGTACATCTATATAACAAGAGGTTAGTTCTATCACTTGAGAGATTTGAAAGATTAGATCACATAAGGAATGAGAAGCCAGCACCCACTCAAATCTCTGCTGGCTTCCTGGAAGTCCACGGTTCCCCTAGTTCCCAGCTTTCTGTCCCCTCCAGTGAAGGCTAGCTCTCTTCCCTTCTCTGTCCACTAACATCTGACATACCACATAAACTCTTCTATTGATTTCAACAAATAGTATTCACACAACTTCTTACAGGTAGTTAACTATGTTAGGTTTTTGGTGGACTCTCATCAGAGACACAATGAGATATTCCATAGCTACATTCAATGGAGCAGCCAACTGATGGGTGAGCACTAGACCTCCAGTTCATAGATCTTAGTTATTCCCTGTAAATTGCCATCAAGGTAGAATTTAGTTTCCACTGTCATTAAGGCCTAGCTTTCTTCCAAATCCTGACCCTTTTTTATGCTAAATAGGTAAGAGTCACTTTCAGTTTACTGGTCATGCATATTCCATTTTCACAACCCAAATGGCATGACCACAGCTAAGCCATGTTCATGCCCATACAAACAGAAGCTTGGTCACAGCCACAGCCTTCTATTCTTGCAAGGAATACAAGAGACAACTACAATACAATACTTAAAATACAACTTGTTTCTACAGTTATATAAAGATGCTAAAAACACATGCCCACATACAGACACATGTATGGAAAGACAGATACAGAGGCAGAGAAGGGAGAGGAGGAAACTTTAGTAAAAACTTTATAAAATGATTATAAAAGCTGGGCGCTGGTGGCTCATGCCTCTAATCCTAGCTACTCAGGAGGCTGAGATCTGAGAATCATGGTTCAAAGCTAGCCCAGGCAGGAAAGTCTATGAGACTCTTATCTCCAATAAACCACCAGAAAATGGGAAGTGGCACTATGGCTCAAGTGGGAGAGTATTTGCCTTGAGCTGAAGAGCGCAGGGACAGCGCCCACGCCCTGAGTTCAAGTCCAACAACCGACAAAAAATAAAAAGATTTCATATAGAACCATCTGTTTATGCAAAAAATGAAATAAACTATAAGAATATACACAATTATTTTGTCGGTCATGGGCTTGAACTCTGGGCCTGGGCGCTATCCCTCAGCAATTCAGGTCCAGGCTAGCTCTCTACCACTTGAGCCACATGCCACTTCCAGTTTTTTGAGTGGTTTATTGGAGCACTCTCCTTGAGATGAAGAGCTGAGGGATAACACCCAGCCCCAGAGTTCAAGCCCCATGCCCGACAAAAAAAAAAAAAAGAGTTTTATGGCCTTTCCTGCCCGGGCTGGCTTTGAACCACGATCCTCAGATCTCATCCTGAGTAGCTAGGATTACAGGTGTGAGCCACCGGCACCTGACAAGAACATATACAAATCTTGATGTTTGTCTCTTTCTAGGAAATGGGAGTAAGGGGAAGCTTTCACTTTCAACTTAAAAAAATCACTTTCAACTTTCTGATACTAATTTTAATTTTAACATTTAACATAAGTACTTCTATAATTTAAAAATTGAGTGTGGAATAAAATATTGCTGCAAAGCAAATGGACTCATGTTGCAGCTGAAAGGACTTACACACAAGAACAAATTTCTCAGCACTAAAGGCTACTCAACCTTCAGGAAATTTCTTCCACAACTATCACCAGTAAATGCCAGGAAACTTTTATGCACCTAAAAAACAAAGAAGAGAACTGTGTAGAATTCAAGAGGCTGAAAGGCAATGATAATTGTCCTATACATCAAGCTTAGGAGGCTGGTTGGGGTCTAAGAACAAAATTGTGACTGAACTAGAAAAAACTATGATGGTGAAGCAGGAAAGGAAAAATAAGGAAATGACTAAAGAGTTGCAAAGGGATGGGTAGCTATATGTCAACTTGATTGGACTATGAGATGCCTAGATATCAGGTTCAATATTAAACCTCAGTATAACTAAAACAGACTATCATTTGAATTGGTATTCTGAGCATGGCAGATATTCCTACCCAATGTTGGAGATATCATTCAAAACCTTAAATAGAACAGAAAGGCAGAAGGAATTCAATTCTCTCTCTGCTTGACTGCATAAACAGAACATTGACTTTTTCCTTCCCATGCAACTCTGGGTTTTCAGGTTTTCAAACATAGTAGAATCTATGCCAGAGGTTCTCCTCCAGCTTCCAGCTGGTATAGATTAAACTATACCTTGACTTGTTCTGACTTGCAAATGGCAGCTCATAGGAGGTCTCAGCTTCTATGATTGCATGTGTTAGTACTTTACAAGATCCATTCTGGCTCCCTGAAAATGCTAACTAATTCAAGGGCTGTCTAGATGAGGAAATAAAAAGTAGAGAGGAGTTGGTGCATTTTCAAGGATGGACACAGTAAAGGGGATGTTCCCACACAAAGTGCACCACACTCTGTCCACGAGTGAAAAGACAGGCAAGGGCCCTGCTCTCTTAGGGCTCGGGGAAGACAGACAGTAAACAAGGAAGCATATGAATAAACAAGATCATTCCAGCTAGTGGCTTTCAGTATGTCCTAAAATAGGGGCCCATGTGGTGCTGATTCACTACCACATGTTGTAGTTTGGGGGGAAAAAAACTACAAAAGATCTCTAAGCAAAATTCTAGCATTAACAAATAAAAGGCAGCAAACACAAGAGAGAAGCTGATTAGGTGTTTAGATTATTTCCAGAAATACTTGCTAGGTAGCCAATCTAATCTACATCTTACCAGGGCAAACATATCAAGGTGCATATGCAATTTAAAATTCTCCAGAAGACATTTTAGGTAAAAGGCTAGGCATTGGTGGCTCAAACCTATAATCTTAGCTACTTCTGAGGCTGAGATGGGGAAGGTCATAATTTGAGGCCAGCCCAGACAAAAGTTCATGAGACTACTTTCCAACTGATAGGAGGGTGCCGGGGCCCAAACCTGTTACCCTGGGAGGCTAAGATCAGGAAGACTGAGGCCCTAAGCCAGCCCAGGCAGCAAAACCTACAAGATTCTATGTTAATAGAAGGAGGTAGACACACCCATCATCCTAGCTTCAAACATGAGGACTGTGATCCTAGGGCACACCTGGGCAAGAAGTAAGATCCTATCTCAAAAATAACTAATAATGGGCTGGGAAGGTGGCTCAGTGGTAGAGTGCTTGCCTTGCATGCATGAGGCCCTGGGTTTGACTCCTCAGCACCACACAAGCAGAAAAAAGTCAGAAGTGGCACTGTGGCTCAAGTGGTAGAGAGCTAGCCTTGAGCTGAAGAGCTGAGGGACAGCGCCCAGGCCCAGAGTTCAGGCCCCACAACCGAAAAAGATAAAAATAACTAATAAAATGGTGGAAAAGGGAGCTAGAGGTGTGGCTCAGCGGTAGAATGCCTTCCTAGCAAATATAAGGACCTAAGTTCAAAGCCCAGTACAGTGCTCCACTACCAAAAACAAAGAAAAAGGAACTAGAAACAGGTGAAATTAGGTCCAATCCATAGAGATTAACATTTCAAATGCTCAGTAACTACAGGGCTGCAGATGACTACACTGGATAGTAAAGGTCTAGGCTATAAATAAATTCTTTTACGATACAAGTCAATTTTAGGTCCATGATATTTATAAAGTCTATTCTTAGCAATGGATTTATTTTTAAAAGTAATTATCAAACTCAGAGCAATTTGGTGAAAACATGCAAAGCAATATAAAGCTAAAGCTGCACTGAAAAATAAAAAAGACTTTTCATAATTACCCAAGCATGTATCTCATAAACCCAATGCTTCTAAGGCCTGCAGACTCATTTATCAAAGTCAAAAATAAATTATGTAATCAATCCAGTGTCATGAATCAAAAACCTTCCAGCAAATACCTCTGAGTTCATGAAGTCCTGGACATTCTTTTTATAGATGAAAAAAAAAAATCCCTGCCAACCATTTCACCCAGCAGCCGACTTCTGTTAATATGGACAACCATCATGTTGATTAGCTGACCTGAATATACTAGTCCCTAAATCCACGTACTGAGACACAGATGCTGTGGAATCCCAGCATACTGGTATCTTCTACACCAGGGTGGGATTGAAAAGGAGCAGTGGGAATTTAGCATGGATGAAAACACAGGTAACAAACATACTCTGATAACCCTTTTCTGAATAGCAAAAAACAAGAAGACTGTCTGAAACTAAGAAATTATAGCTACCACCTGCAGAAGTAAGCATAGATAAGAACATCTGAAAACTAGCCCTGTGCTCTCCAGAACTACTTCGCCCAGATCACAAATTCTCCAGCATGATTTCTTTGTGCTGGTATTGGGGCTTTGTACTCAGGGATTTGTACTCTTGCTTGGCCTTTTCACAAAAATCTGGTGCTCTACCGCTTGAGCCTCCATTGCCAGCTTTTTGCTGGCAAATGGGAGATAAGAGTCTCTTTGCTTGTCCTGCTTAGGCTGGGTTTGAACAGCGATCCTCAGATCTCAGCCTCCTGACTCACTAGGAATACAGGCATAAGCCACTGGCCATTCTTCCCTTTGATGGTCGTAAAACAGCAACAAAGTTGGAAGCCATAGCCCAACACTTCCCATACCCCCTGTGAGTGATGGTCTCTTTGGTGGAAGCAGAACTCCACAGACACAAGATTAAAGTGTAACCACTCTTAGGAATGAGCTAAAGTTGCTTTGGACTGAGAAGCAGACCAGAAGCTCTTAATGCAGCCTTTAGTAGAAGAGGTGATGCTGAAGGGTCTCCAAATGGTTTTCTGACAGTTTTTCTAGACCTGAGTTTCAGGCCTAGAACTCTTGATTTCTGTGGGAGGTAATAGGGCAAAGATCCAGTTAGGGGCATTTGGCTAGCATGTCAGGGTGGTAACAATCCTATCTCACCACAGACAAGATTCAAAACTAGTGCCACAACCTAGAGCTTTATACCACATGTCAAGAAGGAGGCCTGGGGATGTTTGCGATGAGAAAATGTAATCTATGATGCCATGAATGGAGAAAATTGAACTCAGCAAAGTTAAACAGTTTTCTTGCTGCAGGAATTTGCAGAGCTCTTAATGCACCAATGTACAATTCAAGGGGGACGAATGAGAACAAGGTTCTCTTAATCAAGCAGTAATGGATGTGTGGTCTGCATAACAGAAACAATATTTCCCAAATAGTCAATGCATGATGGTGGTACAGTCAAAGGGGCATTGAAATATAGCACAGACTAATGGGTGGCACTATAATGAAGTGCAAAACACTTTGTTAGGGCTTCAGCATTCATCTGGCAGCTAACCTTTAAGAAACTACCATTTGTTGAGTTGTATTGTTACAAAGAATAGCTATAATTTCTCCATTCTTCCGTGTATATCTATGTAAGGCCAAATTTTCCACGGACCCCACCAGAGTGACACATCGCAAACAGAACAAATGGATACAACAGAAAAGCTAGAAGAATCTAGTCAGCTTTTACTAATACAGACCTTAGAGATTAAGAATATAAAAGAATGCATAAAATAAAAATGTGCCCCACTTACTGCTAAATATTTTTTTCTGGAAAATATAGTTATTATCCACAAAACATTATTTATGGGAACATGAAGTTTGGTATTTTGATTTTTAAGTGAATTTAAATGTCAGTATCATTAGAAGAGCTTGGTTTTAATTTCAAATAGAGTGAATAGTGGTTGGTGTGTATTCCACAGAAACGGCATTCTTTGGGATATTCAATAACTTTGTAGCTTTTTTTTTCCCCCAGGGCTGGGGATCGAACCCAGGGCCTTGCACACGCTGGGCGGGCGCCCTTCCGCTGGGCTAAACCCCCAGCCCCGGATATTCAATAACTTTGGAAAGGTAAAAAGTGGTCCTTGGACCCAAAACCATTGAGATGCTTCCCCTAACCCATTTGGTCATGACAGCTGTTGTGCATGGAATGGCTTGAGTACGGACTACACAGGGAAAGAGGCATCCAGTGGCAGGCCTGTAAGATGACTCCCCTACCTACCCCTCCACTCTCTAGACATTCCTCAGTAAATTAATTTACATGCTGATCAAAGGATTTCCTCCCAGACAGGAGTTGGTGCTTCTGACCCTGGCAAGCACAGTCCATGCTGACCTCATGTGTTTAGAAGAGGCCTTTCTGTGGAGAATTCTCCCACTGAGCAAATGTTACAAAGAGTGGAGAGATTTGACAGTGGAGACTGACATGTTCTCCAACAGACAATGCTCTGTTATGAGATGTGATTGGGGGGTGGGGGTGGGAGGGCATTTCCAAGAACCTAATGTCATTTACCATTCTGTTTCTGAGGGCAACAGAATCCCTGATAGCAGTAGTTGCATTACAAATAACTCTTTTATCATTTTATAAAAGGTAGACAGCGATTTATTCTCTGAGTAATGACAATCTGTGTTGGTCAAAATTGGAAGCCAGCCAAAAATAACTTAAGACATAATTCATATTCCAACGTTGGCTTTTTAGAATATAGAGTAAGACAAATTTTCTATCTTGAGTGAGACTGGAAGCCCAGAATTTACTTATAAATCTCTCCATCCTGTCAGATATCCAAATGACTGGCCAGAACCTGTTCAAGAAGGCATAAAAGACTTTGGGAAAAGTGTCAAAAGTATAAAGTATTGAACAATTATTTTTGCAAAACCTTTCACCAAAGAAACTATCCTTAGATAGAGCTGGCCTGTTCAGTTCTCACCTTCACTCCCAAGTCTGTTCAAATCACAAGAGCCATTAAGTTTATTTCTGCAGTCTAGTTTGTATTGTTGTTCAAGGATGACCAGGATTTCATGCTTTAGGTGAAGCTACGCAACTTGAGATTTTTTTTTTTCTTTTTACCAAATACTTGAAGTGAAACTGGCACTTAATATGCTTCTAGTAAATCTTTCTTGATTAAATGTTATGGTCATTAATGGTTACTAGGTTGTTTCTTTTCTTTTTTCATTTGCTAGAATCAAACCCAGGATTCCATGCATGCCTGGCAAGCACTCTATTATTGAGCTATACCCCATAGTTCACTTACTAAGTTCCAGGTCCCAATCTACCTCATTTAGTTCTCCTCATACCTGCAGGATATAAGTGCTGTTTTACAGTTTTACAGGTGAGGAAGCAGACTCAGTTGCCAGAAACTATCCAGTGTATGTGTGCCAGAGAAAGGATTGGAATCCAGGAAGTTAGTCCCTCTGCACCTCCCATAGTGAGCATGTCCTGTTTATCTGAGTGGCCTGCGAATAACATCACATGTTTTATAATATCAAGATCTTGGAGTCTCTATGGGAAATGGCGGTTTTGAGTTCCACACTATCCTTTCTTTCAAAAGGCCTTCTCTTTGGGCACTGACGCCTCACACCTGTAATCTTGGCTACTCAGGAGACTGAGTTCTGATGATGGTTGTTCAAAGCCTGGGCAACAAAGTCCATGAGACTCATCTCCAGTTAACCACCAAAAAGTCAAAATTGGAGCTGTGACTCAAACATACTAGCACAAGAGCTCAAGAACAGCACTCAGGCCCTGAGTTCAAACACTAGGACTTGTGTGTGCTTACACACACACACACACACACACACACACACACACACACACACACACACACACACACACACACACAGCTTTCTCTATACTCAGAGTGTGTATCAGGCTCTATTTTGTCTTCCTATCATGCCCTGCCTCAGGCCCTGAGTTCAAACACTAGGACTTGTGTTTGCTTACACACACACACACACACACAAACAAACACAGAGCTTTTTCTATACTCAGAGTGTGCATCAGGCTCTATTTTGTCTTCCCATCATGCCCTGCACACGCACCAACTGGTCTGATTCCCTATTGGGGATTTAGACTGACTTCCTGCTGACAATAGCTGACTTCCTGGTAGCCTCTACTAATAACCTCTTGAATAGCAGCAGTCACTGCTTCAATGTATTAAAAACCAAGGAACAAATGTGTATCTCCACAAATCTGCTGTCTCTCTGTATCTGCAGGTGATTGGTTCCAGAACGTCCCGTCCCCAGATAGCCAAATCTGCAGACTCCCAAATCCCTCACACAAAGTAGCATATAATTTGCACATAACTGATACAATTCTCCTATATAATCACCTCTAGATTACTTATAACCTAATCCAATGAAAACATTATATAAAAATTGTTATCCTGTATTGTTTAAGGACTAGAAAAGTATATGTCAATACATGTTCCATACAGATAATTTTCTGGTAAAATATCTTCTATCTCCTGGGAACCAGGGCCAGTAGCTATGCCAATAGCTACTTGAAATGAGAATAGGAGGATGTGGTTCCAGGGCAGAGAGGACAGAAAAATTCATGAGACTCCTCAATCCAGAGCTGGGAGCAGCGGCAACTGCCTATTATCCCAAGATGCAGAGAGACTGGGATTGGGAAAATGTGGTGCTAGGCCATTTCCGTGAATGGGAAGATGGGCATGGTGGCTGTGTCTATGACCCCAGAGATAACAGGAAACCTAAAAGTAGACAGAGCTCTCTCTAATCAGGCCTGAGCCTGAGCAAGAAATGAGGCTCTATCCTAAAAATAACCAAGTGAAAAAAACAGAGCTGGAGGCATGGCTCAGTTTAGCAAGCAGAAGACTCTGAATTCAAATCCCAGTCCTGCCAAGAAAATTTCTATTTGAAGTTGGTTGAATCCACAAGCATGGAACCTGTGGCTATGAAGAGCCAACTACACTTAGTACCAACAACACTAATTCTACGTGGGACTCATACTTAGAAGAGTATGCAAAATAAACCAACAAAGTACAGAAGGAAAACATTAGCATTCCTACATATTATGCCTGTTGCATATATAGGTATGACTGATATATCCCAACATGCTTAGCATGTTAGTTGAGATGGAGTCTTGCTATCTTTCTGCCAGGCCTAGCCTGGAACCACAATCCTCCTAATCTCTACCACTGCCCTTAGCCTCTATTCATATTTTAAATTTGAAATTATGAAGAACTTAGGCTTTATGGACAGTTATCATACAGATGGGCACAGACATCTCAGTACAAATGAGGAGACACACAGGCAGCTTAGCATCTAACACAGCTGAGGGATTTTCAGCCCATGCATGAGCTGTGATTCCCATGTCTTATACCAAAAAGCATATTCTGTGGGCTTAATTGAAAAAGTGGCAACATGGATTATCTTTTCAATTTTATTTACACCAATCCTCACTAAGTAGAAGACAAGAAGCTTTAAACAAGTCTTGCAAAGAACTACAAATAGTATAGATAACAATGAAAACCCAAATGAAAAAGACAATAACAGGGTTTTGACCACCTGTCATAGATTTTTCTCAGACATATCACCAGATTAAACAGTAATAAGCCAATGAGATCTGACATGAAGTGGACAAAAGGCAAAACGCACAAAAGAACTCCTGATAATATCAAAACAACTTCATATCCACTGTTGTCATCAAAGACCTTTGCCCAAGGGAACATCATACCCTGGGAAACCAGCTAGAATTATTCTAATATGGTTTATAAAGAACTACACTTTTCTTAGTGGTATTTAAAAATGTGGAGATCACTGATATGGAACTTTGCTTATTCAAAGGGCAATTTGCAAAGGTGCAGCATCAACCTTGTATAGTACTGGGGCTTGAACTCTGGGCTTTACATTCACATTCAGATTTTCAATCACAGCTCTACCACTTGTCCAAACCTCCAGTTCTAGCCTTTTTTTTGTTGGTTAATTGGAGATAAGAATCTCCTAGATTTGTCTGCCAATAGGGTTTCAAACCTTGATCCTCAGATCTTAGCCTCCTGAGTATCTAGCATTGTAAGTGTGAGCCATCAGCACCTTACAAACTTACACTTTCTAATACCTATTATTATTTTTTGTATGCTGGTACTAGAGCTTGAACTCAGGGCCTGGGCCCTGTCCCTCAGCTTTTTATGCTCAAGACTAGCACTCCAGCATGGCACTGGTGGCTCACACTTGTAATCCTAGGTACTCAGGAGACTGAGATCTGAGGTTCACTGTTCAAAGCCAGCCTAGAAGCAGGAAAGTCTGTGAGACTCTAATCTCCTATTAGCCATCAGAGAATTGGAAGTGGTGCTGTGGCTTAAAGTGGTAGAGCACTAGCCTTGAGCAAAAGAGCTCAGGGACAGCTGTCTAGCTGCCCAGGTGACCAAGTCCTGAGTTCAAGCCCCAGGACTGACCAAAAAAAAAAAAAGACTGATACCCCACCATTTAAGCTTTCACTCCCAGCTTTTTGGTGGTTAATTAGAAAGAAGAGTCTCACAGAAAGTGGAGGCTGGCTTTGAATGCTGATCCTTACAGATCTCCACCTCCTGCATAGCTAGGATCACAGGCATGAGCCACTAGTGCCCAGTCTAATACCTTTCAAAAATATAAATTATTGGACTAGGAATGTGGCTTAGTGGTAGAATGCTTGCCTAGCATGCATGGAGCCCTAGGTTCAATTCCTCAGTATCACATAAACAGAAAAAGCTGGAAGTGGCATTGTGGCTCAAATGGTAGAGTGCTAGCCTTATGCAAAAGAAACTCAGGGGGAGTGCCCAAGCCCTGAGTTCAAGTCCTAGGACTGGCAAAAAAAAAATCCTTACAAACCCAATATTCAGTTAAATAATCTATGTATAACTGCCACATGATCTCCTTATTTGTTCCAGTCTACTTATAATAAATTTCCTAGCCTCAAGACAATTAAAAACATTGCAGCTCTGTGTTATCCCTTAGGTCCCTTCTTAACTTACTTTAGTCTGATCGTCGGCTTTGAAGACATAGCAGATACTCTGCCGGTGCGCAGAATCTTCCTTAATGAGACAAGCAAAATAACTGGGGTCGTGACTATTATGAATCAGTTTGTGCACACGCTGAGGCTTGCACTCAAAGATGCTGGAGCAGATCAGTGGGTCCCATTGTTGACTTCTCCCTGGGTCAGGTTCACATTTCAGTCCAGAGGGTGAAACCCAAAGTCGCACTTGCTTAGTGACAGGCTCTTTTTTGGAGGCCTGTCCACTAAGTCTTCGCACCTCAGCCACCACCCATGGCAGCATGGGCATGGTGGTGAGAGAATGCACAGGCAAAGAGCCTACCAGCTGAAGGCCGAAGTCCACCGAGACCTCATTAGGAAATGCGTGCTTCCTTGCTGTGAATGTTATGGGCTCCATCTTGGAAAAGGAATGGAGACTCAGCAAACCCTTGCTGCTGGATTCGTAGTGTCGACCAGCTGAACAATCCAAACGAACAATCTATTCTACACGCTTTTGATGCAGAATCCTGAAGGAGAAACAGAGGTATTAGAATTGAATAAAGTCACAGCAATAGCTACATTCAGAGAGTTGTTATTCCAGAACTTAAAAGTCTGAAACACAAATACAAGGAGATATAGATATGCGCTCAAATAAGCTACTCTGGCTAGAGAGCTTTCCCGAAATGGAATGATGAACCTGTCACACTCGTTATAGGATACAAAGACACCACTGGGAAAGTTCGAGAAAGCATAGGAATAGAGGGATAGCAAAGTCACGCATGATAGAAAACAGTATTTCTCTCCTCTGATGGCTTTACACCCTGTTCTATTCCTTAGCCAAAACGATTCCTTCCAAAAAGAAGTCTCATAGGGAAAAAAATCAACCATCCAGCAACCAAACCAGCTTTAAAGAAGTGTTTAAGGGTTCATCTACACACTTGTCAATTTTTACCCACCTCCATTTTTTTTCCCGGTCCTGTGGCTTGAACTCAGGGCCTGGGTTCTGTCTCTGAGCCTCTTTGTGCTTAAGGCTAATGCTCTACTACTTGAGCCACAGTGTCACTTCCAGTTTTTTCTGATAAGCTTATTGGAGATAAGAGTCTTACAGACTTTCCTGCCCAAGCTAGTTTTGAATCATGATCTCAGATCTCAGCCTCCTGAGAAGCTAGGATGACAGGAATGATGAGCCACTGGCACCTGGCTCCACAACCAGGGGATGAGCTAAGGGCCTTATCCACCACTGAGCTATATCCCCAGTCCCTACTCAAGTTATGAAAGGGGACTGTCTAGAGATTCTGAACTACAGATCTGTATTCTATTAACATCTCCCCAGTATCGTTATTTAAACATCTCCCACCCTCCTTCCCAGAACTTCTCTCCAACAGGGTTAACAGCATCGGTGTTGATTTTATTTACTATGTTAAGTCAGCTTTCAGTCACTGTAACAAAATCCTGAGATAATGAACATATTAACGAGAGAAAATTTATGTCTTGAGGAGATGATGGAATGCTCAAAGAGGTCTTCAGGTCATCAGGGGTGGATACTGGGAGGGGATAATGGGGCTTTAGCTTCTTCCCTGTCCTGTCTTTCGTTCTCAGTCATAAGGTGAGTGGTTTGGTCAGCTACTTGCTCCTGCTGTGATGTATAGCCTGTTTAGACTAGTAGGGGTCCATACTTTAACATTATATAGCATCGAGTCACTTAGATTCCTTCATCATATCAATACTTTTAACTCTATCATCTAAATACACCTTTTCTTTCTCTCGCCAATATCTACTTGAGCTAATTTGCAAATACACAGGATTTATCAGGTCACTTCTCTGCAAGTAGTTCCTCAATAACTTCTCTATCCTTAGAAATCTAGGTTCTTCTATGTGGCCTGTACAATCACTTTGGAATATGGTCCTGTATGTATCTCCAGCTTTACATTCTCCCCATGTCCTCCTTTGCACTCTTCTTGGCTCTGAAGACAGAGAACTGGACACAGTTCCCCACATGCAACGTGACTCAGTGCACAGTGCATCTTGTTCCTCTCTCCTCAGATTGTAATGCGGATGGCAACTTAGAAGGGGGCTTGGTTTTCCTTACATACAAGCTAACAACTTGGTAAAAGATAAGAGATTCCTGGGTCAGAGACAAAGGACAATTGATTACATGGACCAAAAGCAACAGTTAGTTCCTTGACTCCTCGTGCTCACAGGTCAGGTGACGCCTGTATCACAGGGTACTACAGGAGCAGAAGCTGAGCCTAGGGAACCTGACTATTAGGAAAGGAAGCCTGTTCGGCCTTACCCCAGAGAAAGATGCCTTCTCACATAGCTGGTTGCTACAGAAACATAATTGACAGTGTAGTCAGGATAAAAGCAGGCAGTGCCTCTGCCCACAAGATGGGTATAAACACTGGGCCATGAGGATCATCTCCTAGCCACCCCTACTCTTGTCCTTAAACCTAACTCATTTGAATGTCATAGCTCAGATGACCATCACCTCTTTTCTCCCAACATGATTCAGAGCTACCACCGTCATGTCCTTACTGCACTTTGGACCTAGTCATATTTATTTTAAGAATTGAATAGATGTCCTTCCACAGGATTGCAAACTTCTTAAACACTTTAAGACTTGGGGTTATAAAACTCAACATTTTAACTCTTTAGGAAAGAGAACAGAACACTATGTAGTTTTCCTCTTTTTTACATGAGACATATTCTGAAAGTAATGTTTAAATAAATCTGAACATATTTCAGATGTTTTTAATTTTAAATGTTCAAAAGTTCAAAAATAAACCAATGCCCTTATGATTCTAAATACATTTTGTGAAAGTGAATCCCTGGCTTCCTTCCTTCAATGTACAGTACTTATGATGATGAAATTAGCCTTAGAATTCCAAAATAAAATAATAGTCCTCTTTCTTCTCTGTCTCTCTTCAACTTACAGGTGAAAGTGGTGTTAAATGTCTGGCTTGACACTCACTCCTGTAACTGAATCGGCTTTAAGTTTTAACCGTTGACAGCTGCTAATCCCAAGACATGCCTACAGAAGTACTAGTATTACTACAAAGAACACGGCCGCATCTATCAAGTATTCTAAATGAAGCAGTTATTAATCAGGTGGCAACAAGGATAGCAAAACTACTCTCAGTTTTCTGCTCTTTTAAATGCCTCGGTAAATAATCAATCATCAAATTATACTGTCATTTTATTGACAAAACTATTTGAAAAACATAGTCTCTACTTGTTGGGGCGTGAACTCTGAGTCTTGTCTTAGATATTTTTGTTCAAGTCTGGTGCTTTACCACTTAAGCCATGTCTCCACTTTCAGATTTTTCTGGTTTAGTAGCAATAAAAATCTCTTTGTGGGACAACTGAAGATTCAGGTATATGAGCCACCTACTTTTTACTTTGTTTTTAAACAAGCATGCTCTTAGTTTCTGTAAAAAAAAAAAAAAAGTACAGTAGACTTTATTTAATATTGCTTATAAAATATCAAATGATAAGTTTGACCTCAGACATAACTGTTAAGTTGAAAACAATTCAGATACTTCTAATGTAAGATACATGGTCACTTCAACTAGATAATAATTACTTTTCAATAATAAGTTTCATGGATAGATACACTAATTCAGCAATACTAATAAGCCACTACATTGTTTGCAAAGCCATTTCAATACACATTATTTACACTTGACCCAGTAGAACCATCTATACCCTTAAGCCTCAGAGAGAACCAACCATCTATTCCACAGAGGTCTCTTCTGCTTTGTATCCATGGAAGACAATAATCTGATCTTTACATCATTGAGTGTCCTGTTAGCTTCTTCTTAGTAGAGTGCTATGTACAAGCCTAATTCTGTTGTATTCTACACAACGCCTTCATTTCTACAGTAACCCAAAAGACATTTCTACCTCTCTTAGAACAGTTGCTGGGGATTCCTACAATACTATCTCTGCCTGGAAGCGTGCACTTAAGATCATAAAATTTTAAAATCAACAAGGTTCTCTTATGCCATTTAGAAATATCCTTCTTAAGTGAAACTGGGTTCTGGAGAGGTTAAGTGGGCTTGTCCAAATTTAGTGACAGAATTAGGACAGCACAAATCCCGATTGCCCATCCAAGAGCCGCAAAGAACCTCAATGTCCCCACGAGGACATTTTCAAGTCTCAAGTTGAAAAAGCAAGTTACTTAACTTCTCCAAACTCAAGCTCATTCTTACAGCAGAACAAAACAAACTCATCTTGTTAAGTTCTGTCTGTAATCTGTGAATCTCATTTTCATAATGCATAACACCAAATGTCTCCAGCACAGTGTGAGGATACAAAGCTGCTTTTCTGAACAAAAATGAGGGGGAGCTACATGAAGAAGGGATGGGATCTATTGATCAGGAAGCAAGAGAAGCAAGGGTAGGTGTTGGAAAGTTGCCTAGTGGGAACCCCCTCTTTTCTCAGCCCTATCACTCTCTCCAGCAAGCCACAGAGAGTAGAATGTGGACTTTTCCATTGCCAACAACACACAGCCTCTCCAGAATGCTGGTGGGAAGGTGCTATGATTTGCATGGGGTTTGTGTGTGGCCCAAAGGTTGATGTATTGGAATTGTGGTACTCAGTATGACCATATTGACAGGTACTGGCACCATTAGAGTCATGGCCTAGAAGGAGGTGACTGGGTCATGACCTCCATTTTGAAAGGTTTAACGTTGGTTTCCTGGAGTGAGCTATGTCTGCAGGAATGGATTTGGTTCTCTAAGAGTGGGTTGTTATAAAGGAGTCTGGTTCCTCCTCACTGTCTTGCTTTCTCTCTTGACAGGTGATCTCTTATCCTCACATATGCCCTTGCCCTGGATGCTCTCCACCATATTGGGACCACAGCCAGGGGACCCTAACCAGATGCCAGTGCATCTGGCGACATTCCAGCCACCAGAATTATAACCCAAATAAATCTTTTTATAAGTTGTACAGTCTTGGGAATTTTGTTTCCACAACATAAAATACACTAAGATAGAGGAAAAAACAGATGAAGAAGATGGAGGAAAAGATGGAGGGAAGGGGACTAGGTGCTTCTAACTTCCAGCCACATTAGGAACAAGCCAATACTGACAACTTCTAGGGGATCCCAGTGGGAAATTCTGAGGTAGGCCCTTACTTCCCTTTGTGAATTGATGGTTAATTGAACAGGCATATGCCTGAGCAGAAGTCTCCTTCAATCTGAAGTTCTCTGAACTCATGCAACAGGTCCACCAACTCATGTACATAATTTGCTTCCCTACACAGAATCCCACCCCAGTCAGAGCAGTGAACTCTGCACCCAGCAGTTACCCAGGTAGCAATGATCTTTGCAGGTTTAGTTATTCACCAACTAGCCCCAGAAGCTGACACCCACAGATGCTTCAATAACTGGTGAGCCTAGCAACATGACTTGGACAATAATGCTGCTTTTAAATGGCTTCCTTCTTACATAAGTCAAAGGTCAGTTCTTGTATCCTTTTGTATTTTACTGCACAGGAAAAAGGGGTGGAGGATAGAGGTGCTAAGTAACCCTCAGAGCTTATATATAACCTTTCTATATGGTTGTTGTCAGGAATAATAATGGTTAACTTAGTAATAGCTCCAGGTGTGTATTAACTGATTTAACTCTTGAAACCACCCTGAGTAATATGGAGTATTTTATAGCATTTACCATCATGTCCAATTTAAAGTGGAGACAGGAAGGAAGGAGGCAGCACAGGAAGTGAGCACATCTGCCTAAGATCATCCTGGTAGAAAATGGCAGAAGGGATGGTGGGGGGAAAAACAAAGGAGGAGGCAACAATGCTTGATAAGAAATGCACTCATTACCTTGCTCATGTAACTGTAACCCCTCTGTACAGTATTCCCACAATAAAAAACATTTAAAAAAAGAAAATGGTGGAATCTAGATTTGAACCCAGATCTTTTGACTCCAGAGCTGGTGCTTGCTCTTAAGCATTTCACTAAAGGATTACCTATCAACCAACTACCTTTTCTGGGACACTTGATAGAGATGACCTTGGGTACTCTCTCTACTCTGAGAATGGCAGAATTTGAATCCAGACCTATCTTACACAAACTTTTTTTTTTTTTTGGGGGGGGGGGGGTCCGGTCGTGGGGCCTGAACTCTGGGCCTAGGCACTGTCCTAGGCTAGCACTCTACCACTTGAGTCACAGCGCCACTTCCGGGTTTTTTCTTTTTGCTTATGTGGTGCTGAGGAATTGAACCTAGGGCCTCAGGCATGCAAGGCAAGCGCTCTACCACTGAGCCAACTTCCCAGCCCTTACACAAACTTTTGTTCTTCCCAATATGATGCTATCTTTAGAAGGGAATAACCTCCAACTAATGGCTTAGCTTAGTTTATTCTAAGGTTTAGGTAGCCTCAGCAATGTAAATTTAGTGCCTAAAAAATAAAACAAATAGTAGCAACAAGTAGTTTCCATTGTGTTTATGTACCAGGTACTGTTTTAAACACTTTATGTTAATGTTAACAAGAAACCCCTATGTGCTTACCTACTTTGGAAGTTCAGATTCACCAACTACATATGATGCTTCACTAAAGTGAAAGATTTGCCTTTGCTTTCAAAGGGAGAAATGTCCGTGGTTATCTCGAAGGAGAGAGGCACAATCAAAACTAAATGTATGGGGCTGGGAAGGTGGCTCAGTGGCAGAGCGCATGCCTTGCATGCCAGAGGCCCTGGGTTCGATTCCTCAGCACCACATAAGCAAAAAAGAAAAAAGCCAGAAGTGGCGCTGTGGCTCAAATGGTAGAGCACTAGCCTTGAGCTGAAGGGCTGAGGGACAGCGCCCAGACCCAGAGTTCAAGCCCCATGACTGGACCCAAAAAAAAAAAAACTAAATGTGTGATAGCTCTAGAACATACTTCTTACATTCTTGTACTTGCTCTGGAACATAAATGTCAAGATAATTTCATATGGTCCACACGTGACAGCTCTTTTTATAACACTGGAAACCTGGAAAAGGCGTACACTCTCTAAGAACCTGTCAAAATATCAGAATAGATTTTCTTTTACTTGAAAGCGGAAATGGTCATGTCTTTTGTGAATAACCTTTTTAAAACATATTTTTATTGGAATGTGAAATTGAAAAGCAAGCGTTGAGGCCAGCCTGCAAAGGGAGGTATAAGGAAATAGTTCTGATTATAAAGACTTCAATCCTTTGTCGTTACTCCAGGGAGCTGAATCCCAACTTCCTCAGCTCCTGAGCAGACTCTGAGCACTGTCTGAGTGAACAGATTTCCACTTCTTCAAGTTTTAATGAGCAAGAAAAGTTTTGGGGCGACTGTGGCTGTCAAATTTGAGAAGTGCAGAGTGAACACAGAAAGAGCAAAAGCAACCGTGCCAAGACACACACACACACACACACACACACACACACACACGTATATGCATGAAGTCTCCAAGCAGACATATATACATTGTAGGTTCCCAGGAGAATCTGAAAAGTGTGGGGACTGGGAATCTACAGAGAAATACTTGGAAGGGTACAGGAGGCTTGAGGGGCTGTCTCTTATAGAGAGAAAATTAAAAGTATGTTCAAAGATAGAGTCCTCACCAGACATGGTAGCTCATGCCTTTAATCTCAGGAGGCATAGGCAGGGCAAAAGTCAGAGTACCATTCTAGGGCAAAAAGTTAAAATTTAAAAAAAAAGAAAACAAATAGGGCTGGGGACATGGCTCAAATAATAGCGTGCCTACTTAGTAATCAAAGCCTTGAGCTTGAACTCAGAGATGCTCACTAGAGCAAGAAGCTGGAGGCAAAACTAACAACAACAGAAATAAAACAAGCAACCCTCCTTCTGGTATATTCTAGAAGATTCCAGAAGAGGGCTAGATGGGAGTGCCCACTCTCACCTGGCTCTGCACAGTGGCACACATGATGGTAACTTCCGGCCTTCCTGGCCTGGTAAGGAAGGACAGAGGGCTGGTCCATCAGCCACCCATCATTTCTTCCTCATACCCTCTTGATACTGTGACATGCTGTCTTATGGGATAAAGGATGAATATTGACATGAGTGCCACCCAACCAGAAATGTTATAGAGAAAGGGAGAACGCCATGGTGACAGGGGCAGAGGGTGCATTTGTAAAACTCAACTTGGATTCCAATTCATTATCTGGCCAATGATAGTTTCTCCCTTGCGGAGGCCTGCAAATCACTGAACTGGTTCATGTGAAGGCATGTCATCATTCACCAGATGCTTCTGTTTCCTCCTTCGAACCACAGCTTATTCTTTGTCTCCCAATCCTCCATTAACTGCATTGTTAACTACATCATTTTGTACTCAGAATTTCCCAGCATGCACTTGAACTCACAGATCTACCCAGTCTTGGAGCACACATTATGTATAGAAGGATCTGGGGGTATCTTATTTCTCTATAACAAACAAATACAGGCGGATTGGAAACTGTGGTAGCATCCAATTTCAAACAGTTGTCAACACACCTTTTTACAAACTTTTTTTCCCTTGCAATTTCTAGATTCCTTAAGACAGTCTTCAGGGTTCCCAGGCAGGAGAAGGTGATTATGAGACACACCTCCTGAACCTAGTCCAGCCCTTCAATGCTAGCAGGGCTCACCGGCTTCAGCTCACCCGCTTGAGGGCCTGCTAATCCAAGCCAATGATAGAACGTGAACAGTCAGACAGGTGGAGGGAGTTTTGCAAGGTGATTCCAGCCTCCTGAAACGATGCTCCTTTCCTTGGTCTACTCTAACCCCTCCCCCACACAACAGGTTCCTCCCACACAACAGAACCCCAGGGTGGCAGGCCTCCACGCCTGCCAATCCCACCTTACACCTGCGGGGGATGAGGCATTTCTGCTCCCCCAAAACAAAGGTTCTTTATCGGGGCCTCCACGTTCAGCATTTAGGCCCAGTGCAAAAAAGTTTATAAGTTTAGACTTGTAGCGATAGCTAAGAGTTCCACGGGTGAGTGTGACCTATTTAAAGCAGGTCGTTGTAAAACTCCATCGGAGCCTAATTAGATAAATGAAACCATCCAATCCTCTCCAAAAGGAGAAGCAAGACGGGCTCGATGAAGCGAACCATAGACCCGGTGAAAACTAAAGGATTCTGGTGAGAGGAACAACCATCACTTTCAATTTCTTCTCCTTTCCGAAGCAACTTCCGGAGGACAAGCTATTTTAAATAAAATCACAACGGGGAAAGCCACGTTTGGGTGGATTGCAAGCAAACTGTCATCTCTTCACACACACACACACACACACACACACACACACACACACACACACACCTACCTCTCTAAAAGAAAAGCTAACAGCCATGCGGGGCGAAGTTTGAGGTCTCACGTCCACAGACGAGGAGGAAGCTGCTAGAAGCAATGAAGCAGGCTTTCAAAATGACTGGTACAGGATGTGCCCATCGAAAGCGGCGTTGCGCGTACCGGAGACGCTGCCAAAGTTGCTGCTGCAGAGTAACCCTGAACTTTTAAAGGGGGTGGCACGGGGTCACCTGGACCACCCCTTTCCTCCTAATCAGGCCTCCTGCGTTGCCGGGGAGCCTAGGAGATATTTGGCGGGAGGAAGGGAGCGAGGGCAGGAGGGAGGAGGCAGGAGATGCCGGGACCAGCCAGCCCGGGGAGGGGCCGGGTGGGAACTGCAGGAGCTCCCCACGCGGCGCGCATCGCACACCGAGGTTTCGCTTTCCTCCAGACCGGGGTGGGGTGGGGGGACCACAGGGTGGCACCGAACTCGCGCCCGCCACCGAGCCCCCCTCACGGTGAGGACAGCAGGATCGCCCCCCACCCACCCTCCCGGACTGCCAGGTTCCAAGGGAGCCCCAAGAGCGCGCGGCGCGGGGAGGGGATTCGGGGGGTCCGGACTCCACACCATGCCCAGGGGCAGACCTAGGAGGCGCCTACCTGTACTGGGGGTGCTCGCGCTCAGAGCCCCGGGCCCGGGCCGGGCGCGCAGGAGCTCGGGGGCATCCTGGGGAGCGCCGGGCGAGCGGGGCATCCGTGGTGCGCGGCGGCTACGCTGTCTTCCCGCCTCCCGGCGCTGCACCGCTCCGCTGGCTCCCGCCTCTCCTCGTCCTCCGGGCGGAGACCCCGCGGGTCCCACGGCGGCGGCGGCGGCAGCAACAGGCACCGTGGTCGGCTGGCGGCGGCAGCGGCAGCGGTGGCGGCGGTGGGGGGAGAAGAGGGAGGAGGAGGAGAGGGAGGAGGAGGAGAGGGAGGAGGAGGAGGTGTCTGCGCCCGCCCGGCTGGCGTTTCCCCCTCCCCCGCTGGGCGGGCACGGGGTGGAGGGGGGGGGTGGGCAGGGAGGTGAGAGGGAGGACTGGAGCCGGGATCTCAACTCCCGCGTCCCGGCAGCTAGGAGGAAGGACGCGATGTCCCCCCTTCCTCCCTGCGCCGGGTGAACCTGCCCCGCGGCCCAGCCCAGACCACGGGTCCCGGGCGACCCACAGCTGCTGCAGTGCGGGGCCTCCGCGGTCTCCGGGCCCTGCCTGCCTCCCCTTCCCCGCCGCCGTCCATCCTCAGCCCGCCCGGAGGTGGGGGTGGGGGTTCCCAGGCGCCCTCCCCCCGCACCGCTGCCCCGTGGGGACGCGAGGGGCCCCACGCGCGCACGCGCGCGCGGGATGGAGGCCCTGCGCACAGGATGTGTGGTCGCACACCCTGTTCTGGGCGATCTATTTATAGCAGGTGGCACTGCCTGGTCGCTGGCGGGGCCCCGGGAGCGGCTCTCAGCAGGTGGCACCGCCAGCCTCTACCCCCCCCCCCCCCCGGGCCTGGCCTCTCCTCGCCATTCCTCGCCCTCGGAAATGGCCGTGGTGAAAACTGAGCAGCATCCTTGGGGTGGGGTGGGGTGCATCACCCCTTCTTCCTGTCCTAGGCTCGGTTGCCCTATGGGGCAGGAAGGAAATAGGGGAGTCCGGATGGTAGGGAAGGTTGAAACGCGCTCCCTGGTTTATAAACCTCTGCTGAACCCCATCTGTGACCCGTGGCAGAAGTGACGCAGAGCCTGGATTGAGCGCTCTTTCCTTCCACAGGCCCCTCACACATGCACGCACGCACGCGTGAGCACACGCACACACTCCCGGCGGCGGCTTGAGGGGCATAAGGAGAGAACCACGGGATGGAAAAGGCCCCAGAAGTCTGTGCAAGAAACAGGCACACCTCCCAAAGCTCCGCTCCACCAGGTAAGAGTGGTAATTTCACCTGCAGGAAAGCAGAGAAAACTGGGGGACCCAACACCATCTCCAGAAACTAGGAGGAAACGGGGAGTCCGGCATGAAGAAGGGGGTGGATGCAGGGTGAAGACAGCTCAGAGAAACCCAGGTGGCATCTTGGAGGATTTGTGCCGTGGCTGGGTATGTTCAGGGCTATGCCCACAGGGCTTACCACATTCTCCCTGCCACTGGCATCCGTCGCGCAATGCTGAGCCCTTTCTTTGTTGTGGCAGTGTACCTAGTCTCGAATCTTTTTCTTTTTATTTATTTATTCTTTTTAGAAAAAGAGGTGAGTAAACTGGGCAAGGGTGGCTCACACCTGTAACCCTAGCTGTTCAGAAGGCTGAACTCTGAGGATCACAGGCAGAAGACTGTGAGATGCTTCTCTCCAATTAACTCTTATCTCCAATTAGCCAGAAGTGGTGCTGTGGCTCAAGTCATAGAACACTAGCCTTGAGCACAAAAGCTCAGGAACAGTACCCAGGCCCAGAGTTCAAGCCCCAGAACTGGAAAAGAAAAAGAGGTGAGTAGTAGATACGGCATGACAATTTTATTGAGTAGACTATGTATTGAGTTATAGAAATTATTTTTTTCTGATTATGAGACCAGAAAAACCAGTTAAACATGTGGCATTGTTTTCTCCTGGATCATACCACAGTTACTTGGTAGTTTTACCTTCAAGTCCAGGGGACAGTTCTCTTTCCCTCCCTGAGGTGGCCTGCAGAACATACCTGCCTCCAGAAGGCTAGGATTTGGGGAGATGCCTGACTGAGGGTGGCTGAAGTATTGCCCAGTGCCCCCACCCTAATAGAGAGGGAGGCAGGCAAAGTCACACCTAGGACTCTGCCTAAAGATGGTCACGGCCAGAGTCTCCCCTCACTAGGCTATTCTACTCCCTGTTCCTTTTCCTCTCTTACCTACTTCCTGTCTGCATTCCTAGCCCCAGAGTATTGAAGGCAGCCAAATAGCATCCCTAATAGGTCACAAAGGTAGGAAGTGAAGGAGTGGGGGATGGAGGCAAAGCTAGGCCTCGTCTCTCATATGCAATGAGACATCTTACCCCACCCCACTGCTGAAACTAGGAAGTGCTAGCTCCATATCTTAGTGGCAAATGACCTACTCCTAACACAGGTCAAAAGAGGGCCACGGGCTTATGAGAAGCAGCAATTTCTGCAGCACTTTTCTAGTTCCCAGGACTAGTTGGTGCCTGAGCAATGATATGCCAGATTTTATAGGGCTTTTTGCTTTCTAGAAACAGAACTCCCTCTGTCACACAAAGAATTCTGAATTTTATTTTTCCTGTACAGCTTTTTTCTGCCTACTTGCCCTTTGACTTGTAGCAGCTCTAAGAGAAATACTAGAGACTCTAGAGCTCTTCTTATGAGTATGTATACCAGAACTGGGGTTAGAACTTAGGACCCAAGTGCTGTCTTTTAGCTTTTTTGCTCAAGGCTAGTGCTCTGCCACTTGAGCCATAGCACAGCTTCAGACTCTTTGGTGGTGAATTGTAGAGAAGAGTCTCATGGATTTTCCTGTCCAGGCTGGCTTTGAACCTCGATCTTAAGATTTCATTCTCCTGAGTAGTTAGAATTACAGGCATGAGCCACCATCACCTGGCCAAAATAGGTTTTAATCAGTGGAGCCTTTCCAAAATTAAGATTGCAGGAGACAGAAGCCTAGCATACTGAAGTGGTTCATTGCGTGCACGGGCTCATTGGTGGGCAGTGACTGGCTGAAGCCCCAGTCAGAGAAAGTTCTAGCAGCAAATCCATGATCAGTGGACAAGTATGCAAGAAGCAGGGTTGTGCCTTGAGCATGGACAGAGTAAGCATCCCAGCACCAATGCTGCCATTACCAGCCCTGCCAAGCCCACGGGGATTATTCTACTCTAAAGAGTGTCACGTCCTGGCCAAAGAGTTTAGCTAGAAATCCATGTGGGGAGAAAGAGGCAATGTATCCAGCCGGAGCAGGCTTCTGTGCAGCGTCTGATGTCCTTTTATGGACAAAGTGGAGAAAACTCTGGGCACTGCTCCCCTTCCCTTCTCAGCAACCGCTCTTATTTGTCATGGCTCTGCACAAACAACTCAGTGCAGCTCTCTGAGGGTGTCCAGTCTTACCAGGGGTTCCCACTTCCCCCTGCTTCCCATCCAAGTAGGCCTGGGCATGGCTGGCTTGCACACACATCATGCCTTGTTATGATACCTAAAGTCATATCAGGTCAGTGAGAGGCTTGTGATTGGTCCCCATGATTTTACAGATGCTGTAAGCAGCTGAGCTTTCAACCCTGCAGGATCCCCTCCCCTCCTCTTTCAGGGCTGTGAAGGCATGGCTGATTCTTGTGAGTCTGGTTAGAATGTAGTAGCCAGATAACCTCCACCCTGCTCTTCTCTTTCTACCCCAAAGGCTTACCTCAGTGTAAAAGCTCAGGAAAAGCTCAGCACCAGTGGCTGTAATTTAACTACTCAGGAGGTTGAGATCTGAGAATCAAGGGTCAGACCAACCTGGACAGAAAAGCTGGTGAGACTCTGATCTCCAGTTAACCACCAAAAAGCCAGAAGTGGGACTATGGTTCAAGTGGTAGAGTGCTAGCCTTATGTAAAAAAGCTAAAGGACCATGCATGCCCAGACCCTGAGTTCAAGTTCCAAGAAAAGAAAGAAAGAGAAAAAAGCCAAGAGAATCTTTTGAAATAGCAGTTGGGCCCTGTCATTACTTGACTTAGAACCTTCCTGTGGCTTCTCAGACTTCTCAAGAGTAAAGGTTCAAGTCCTTACAATCCCTATAGGATCTTTAGAATCTTCCCTCCACCACCCTCACACCACTGCTCCTGTATCGCATCACCAATGACAGCTTCCTCACCCCACTCCTGCCACTGGCACAAAGCCTCCAGGCACACTCCTACCCCAGGTTTTGTGCCCACTATGCCCTGTGTCTAGTAGGTACCCTCAGATAGGCACTTTGTCCCCTACTTTCTTCAGGACTTTGTTTACATACTACTGTCACCATGAGGCCTTTCTGACTACCTTCTGGAAGATGGGATCACTGCTACACACACATATGCATGCACACACATGCAAACACACATGTGTGCATGCATGTGCACACACGCACTAGTTGCCTCCTTTTCCTGTGTTGTATTTCTGCACAGCACTTGCCCTCTACTAAACTAAGTTGGCAATTTGTCTATCTTGGCATCTATTCTTCCCCCTTCCATGGGAGCAGAAAAGTCTGTCTGTTTTGTTCACTGCTCTATTTTCAGACTAGAGCCCCGCTCATAGTAGGTGTTCAGTTCATCTGTGTTGAGCAAATCAAAGGATGGAAATATCAAACATCACATGGCATTTGCAGGTTTACCGAATCTCTTTGTATCATCGCCCCTTTGATTATCCACTTCCTACGTCTTCCCTCCCCCCCCCCCCCCCCCCCCGTACCCTGTCAGGTTTCCCAACCATGCTAGCAGGTATGTCAGTCAGTGCCTATCCCCAGAGGAGCTGAATGCTAAAACATGGGATGCCTTGTTTAACACCCACGTAGTATCTGATGTCCAGGTCCCTCATGAAAGAACTGCACGGTCATGCCATAACTGAGAACTCACTCCAGAAGTAGCTGGAGTGAAGTAGCTGATAGAAGTCAAGTTAAGAAAGATGTGATTTTGGAGCCTTGCATGAAAAAAAAAATCCAGTAGGTCCTCCAGAATCTCCATCTTCTGAACTCAAGTTCCTCATCAGGTCAACCCACGTGAAGAAAATGTATGTGGATTCCATCTTTTTTTGAAATAGATGTTAACATTATTCCATTCATGCATATTGGGAGAAAACATTTGATCAAAATTCCCTGTTCAGTCTGGGAATATTGTTGAGGAGGTTACTTAACACATTATGCAATGACCAACCCTCCCTCCCTCCCTCCATCTCTCCCTCCTTCCTCCCTTTCTTTCTCCCTTCCTTCAATTCTTCCTCCCTCCCTCCTTCCCTTTTCTTTCTTCCTCTTCCTCCCTCTCCCTCTCCCTCCCCCTTCCTCTTCCCTTCTTTCTTTCTGTGATACTTGTTAGGTAAGTGCTTTTACTGCTTTCTCATAACAACTCTTTTGCTTTAGTTTGTATTTTAGATAGGGTCTCACACTTTTGCCTGGTCTGTCTTCAGCTCATGATCCTCCTATCTCCACCTCCAGGTAGCTAGGATTACAAATGTACCCAGCCTTAGACAGTATCCCTTTTTTTTTTTTTTTTTTTTTTTGTCGGTCATGGGGCTTGAACTCTGGGCCTGGGCGCTGTCCCTCAGCTCTTCAGCTCAAGGCAAGTGCTCTACCACTTGAGCTCTGCCACTTCCGGTTTTCTGGTGGTTTATTGGAGATAGGAGTCTCACGGTCTCTCCTGCCCGGGCTGGCTTTGAACCGCGATCCTCAGATCTCAGCCTCCTGAGTAGCTAGGATTACAGGCGTGAGCCACCATCGCCCGGCTTAGACAGTATCCCTTTAACAGGAATCCAGGAAAGCTTTCTCTCAGGGCTTTGCCAGGAAAATTTTTTCTTTGAACAAAACTGGACATGTCTGGATCCTTGCAATGACTAATGGACTCAGGAGTCACATTTGGTGTCCACTGTTTAGCATGTGTCTAGGTTTTTTGTGTGTGTAGTAACAACCTTTTTAAAGCCATTGCTACCTGTATTGCATGAAACCAGAACTGACTGCCCTAAATTCTGAGCCCATGTTTTTCCTACTTTGCAAGCATTAACAAAATGTTTTATTTTATGATGTGCTGAGATTTAATGGTAGGATCCCTTATTTTGTGTGTGTGTGTGTGTGTGTGTGTGTGTGTGTGTGTGTGTTGATGCCTAACCTAGGGAAAAGGACATAATAGCATCCCTCTGTCAATCCTAGTGTTTGGAGAATCCTAAAGACTAGAAATAATGGTTTGTACCTAGCTTATGCTACTACATATACTAGCTTTCCCTTTAGTCTTTTTTTTCTTTTTTCTTTTTGTTACCCATCCTGGGGCTTGAACTCAGGGCCTGAGGATTGTTCCTGACATTTTGCTCAAAGTTAGTGCTCTGCCACAGTCTCATTTCCTGATTTTTGATGGTTAATTGAAGATAAAGTCTCTGGTTAGGCTAGCTTAGAACTGTAATCCTCAGATCTTGGTCTCTTAGTTAGTAACTGCAGTACTCAGATCTCTGCCTCCTGAGTAGCTAGGATTACTGGAGTGAGCCACCAGTGATCAATACTTTCTTTTCTTGCTTTTTTTGTGTGCCAGTCTGACTTTATTATTCACTTATTTTTTAAAATTTTTCTTGCCTTGAATTCATTGAGGCCATCTCCAGTCATTCATTCCTGAGATACAGATAACATGAATGAATGAATAAGTGGGCAAACAGACTTCTAAGACAGAGCACACACCAACTTGCTCTCCTTGGCATCCAGCTCCACACAGCACCAAATCTCTTTTTTACCTAATCTGTGTGCTAGCTGCACAACACAGTACTTTGTCATTTATTTTTGGTGTCATCTTCTTCACCCCTTTCTTAGTCCTCAGAGAGTATGATTTTCCCTTTCCCTCCTAGTATTGGAGCTTAGCAAGTTCAATTGCATGATCCAAAGACAGAAAACCTCCAGGGAGAGGCTGCAATGTTAACTTAGATATCCTGATAGCAAGCTTGATTCTTTTCCTCTGAACCACATCATTGTCTTTGTGTGTGTGTGTGCAGGGTGCTCTTCCTTTTTTTTTTTTTTTGGTTGGTCATGGGGCTTGAACTCTGGGCTTGGGTGTGTCCCTCAGCTCTTCAGCTCAAGGCGAGCACTTTACTACTTGAGCCACAGTGCCACTTCCGGTTTTCTAGTGGTTTATTTGAGATAAGAGTCTCACAGACTTTCTGGCTCAGGCTGGCTTTGAACCTTGACCCTCAGATCTCAGTCTCCTGAGTAGCTAGGATTACAGACGTAAGCCACCAGCTCCCAGCAGGGTGCTCTTCCTTACCTTTTAGCTTTTTCCCTGAAGGCTGTTACTCTACCACTTGAACTACTTCTCAGTTTTTGTTTTGTTAGTTAATTGGAGGTACGTCTCATGGACTTTTCTGTCTAGGCTGATTTTGAACCTTGATTCTCATATCTCAGTCAACTGAGTAGGTAGGATTACAGGCATAGACCGAAGGCATCTACTGCCTTTTAAATTGCTGTTTTTGAAAGAGCTGTTTTACAGAGATGTTTAGTGAATAAGAAACGAGGAGGGTCTATTTATTTCCTTGGTTTTCAGAATAGCCTTGTCACTGGACAGTCCTGGAAAGACCTAGCCATGACTGGGGCCTCCCTGCCCCCTGTCCTCCTGTAGCAGGAAGCAGCAGGTAGCATGTAGCTAGCACTTTTGACCATTTTCCCTAGTGTGTAATAATTTATATTGTGCAGCAGCATTGTCGCAAAAGCTTGCTTCATTACTTAGTTATTTCCCTTACCATTAAAGCTGAGCTAAAGACATTTAGCAGCTTCCATTTTCATGTTACTAAATATAAAATGCTCTATTCCAGAGAAAGTGGGTCCTGGATTAGGAAGCTCAGGAGGAAAAGGAAGAGGGAGGTGGCACTTCCTGAGATTCTAAAATGACCCCGGCAGCACCTCAAAGGTCTTTGTAAAGCCAGGTGCCTATGGCTCATGCTTGTAATCGTAACTCCTCAGAAGACTGATCTATGGGGATCGTGGTTCAAAGCCAGCCCAGGCATACAAATCTGAGGGATCTGAGCAGATCTCCAGTCAACCAGCAAAAAGTCAGAAATAGATGTGTGACTCAAGTGGTAGAGCACTATCCTTGAGTGACACAGCTAAGGGACGGCACCCAGGCCCTGACTTCAAGCCCCGGAACAGCACACACACACACACACACACACACACACACACACACACGCACGCATGCACGCAAGCACGCCCATACATACACACATGCACACATGCTTAAAAAAAGTTGGTATGTGCTTAGTAGGTGCGTTCCACCAGTGAGATTGACCACGGAGCTGTTTGGTCATGGGCTTGGCAGAGAAATAGCAGCTGCCTTCCCTGTCTTCGGCATCTTATCCTTTTCCTTCTTGCAAGCCAACACATTAGTCTGCCTGCTGCATGGCAAAAGGCATGAGGCAGAGGCTGAGGATGTACTGTGCACAGCACAGCAGGGAGCGTGCGCTTTGTGTTCTTTTCGGTTGCCCTGGAACTTAAGTCCCTTGTGAGCTGGGAGAGCTGAGATGAACGCTGCACATATTATAGCGAAGAACCCAAGCTGAGGAAGAAACCCCACACTGGCTAGCAAGCCTGCCCAACACACAGGGAGACATTTCTTCATTACCCAAGACATTAAATCAATCTCCCCATTGCCCTGGAGGGAGGCATTGTTGCTGTTTTCCAAAGCTGTTCTCAACATCTTTGGAAAGATATTGATAAGGAAACCTGCCCGTGTCTCTGCTCCTATGTGCAGAAATGCAGGCAACCTGGGGAGTGACGTCTCAGTAGTCTCCCCATTTTTATTCTTGTGAATTCTAAGATCACTTTGTGTAGCTGGTTGGGGTAGTATTATCTTGCTCAACATAAATGTATGATTTAAGTTTCCACATTTAGATAATTTTAGAAAACATGTGAATGGTATTGTCTAATTAATTGCAGGATGTGCTAAGCAGTTCATTTTAAAAAGACCACGAAAGGTTTATAAAACAACAACAGCAACAAGACAGTGAAACAAATACCAAACTGCTTTGTGTTAGTGTCTGTATAAAACAGGACTTGGGAAGTTCTCACAAACTGAAAACAAATCTCTGCCAAGACACAAACAAGAAAACTTAAAGAGACACTACAGAACAATTGGCTATGAGGGATAGTACACACACTCACCACATTAAAAATATTGCAGTTCAAAATTGTAGGTTATAAAACAGTCTGAAAGAGGGAAGTGAAATTGAGGGAGTATTCAGAAACATGCAAGATAAATAACTAGTCCACAGCAAACATAGGGGCTGTAGTGTGAAATGGGATGAACATAGAAAAGAAGATTTGCAAAAACGACAAATGGAACTTTCATATTTTTTTTAAAAGAAAACCATTGACATTTGAAACTCCAAAGAAGGACTAAACAAAAGATGAGAAACTAGAGAGATTCATGAATTGGATTTCAGAGGAAATCACAGAAAGGCAGCACAGAGAAAACATGAAATGTACGGCTAATATCACCATGAAACTTAAATAATGAAGACAAAGATGGAGGAGAAGAGGAAAGAAGAGAAGAAGGCAAAGGAGGAAGAGAAGAAAGAGGAGGGAGAGAAAGAAGAGGAACAAGAGGAGGAGGAAGAGGAGGAGAAATGCAGACAGGCAATGAACAAATGACCCAATCTCACTATGTGAAGGTCACAAACAGGCTAACCGTCTCTGCTAGAGCAACTGTCACCTCAGACGGGGAAGAGGATGCAGGCTGTGCAGGGCAGGGAGGGCCCAAGGTGTCCCCCAAGGAGTCCCCGGAAATACCAGGAATGTCCCCCATCTTCCATGGTCCTAGAAATAAATAAATGGCAAGCAACCACCTGTGAACTGAGCAGGAGAAAGGGCTGGAGATGTTTTATATCTCAAAATACTTTTTTTTTTTTAAATCAAAACTTTGTTAAAGAAAGTAAAACACATGATAAAGTACAAAAGACTGGCAACTCACTGTTAGTCAGAAAGGAAAGTTCAGAACACAGTCCAATATTGCATCAAAATCCCAGGGGAAAATCGACATCAGCATAGAATATTTCTCTTCAGAACTATAATTAATGAGTGAGGTGACTACAGACTTTGTCAGACCAGGATCAAAAACATGTGCATCAGCAAGAAGAGGTACAAAAGGTGGATCCTGGGCTAAGAATGTGGCTTAGTGGTAGAGTGCCTGCTTAGCAGCACCATCCACATAGAAAAAGCTGGAAGTGGCTCTGTGGCTCAAGTGGTAGAGTGCTAGCCTTAAGCAAAAGAAGCTTGGAGACAGTGTGCAGGCCCCGAGTTCAAGCCCCAGGACTGGCAAAAAAACAAAACAAAAGGTGGATCCTTCATAACTAAAAGGTTGACTAATCTACACAGACATTAACTTTTTAGAAGTAACGATTCTTGAGGAGCTTTTATAATGATGTGGCTATCCTTCACACACGCACACGCACACGCGTGCACACACACACACAATATGATTCATGACAGTTATTCACCATGGTATTGTTTGAACGAGCACAAATCAGAAATACCCTCGGTATTCAAGAGAGGAACTCTTTTATGATACAAAAGAAATATATTTCAGCATGAGTCAGATTTTCCTCCAAAATCTCAAGTGGGTTGTTATAACAAATGTGGATTTCTCAATACACTCCAGCTACAGGGAAGGAGGGAGTATTATTTTGCAATTACTAAGTAGAAGCTGCGTAGTGAAGAACAATATGTGGTAGCCTACCATTTGGATAAAATCAAGATAAGAATCAATCAGCTGGGAAGTTGGCTCAGTAGTAGAGTGCTTGCCTTGCATGCATGAGGTCCTGGGTTCAATTTCTCAGCACCACATAAGCAGAAAAAAGTCGGAAGTGGAGCTGTGGCTCCAGTGGTAGAGCGCTAGCCTTGAGCTGAAGAGTTGAGGGACAGTGGCCCAGGCCCAGATTTCAGCCCCCATGACCGACAAAAAAAAAAAAAAAGAATCAATCAAAGAATCTACCATATTATTGTCCTGTACACAAAATCTCTGGCAAAAAGACACTTGAAACCAGCTGAGATGATTGCCTTAATGTGTGGGAATTGGGTTCTATGAACAGGATAGATGAGAGATAGTTCAGTTTTTGCTCTTGGGTTTTTGTTGTTGTTTTAAAGTTTCACACCACCATGTTATCTAAGCACAAATTCAGTACTTGAATTGTTTGGGTAGAAGCTGAGTTATTAAGTGGTAACATTTTTAGATGTGACAGTGGGATATGGTTGTGTTTGTGTGTGAAGAGGCCTTTTCCTCTTCATACTAAAATAGCTACAGGGGGGAGATGGGAAGGGATGGGAAGGGATAACAAAGGAGGAGGCAACAATGTTTGATAAGAAATGCACTCATTACCTTGCCCATGTAATTGTAACCCCTCTGTACGTTATCTTCACAATAAAAAATAAAATAGCTACAGTAAGAGTCACTGGTCTGGGTCTTGCTTCAGAATGAAAGGTAACGAGAAAAATATAGGTAACAAGATTGGTCATGAACTGAGGTATTGCTATGGTTGGACACTATTGTGGGTATGGTGTGCACTATTCTTTGTAAAACTTCTAGATTCTAACAAGAATAAACAAGAGTAAATTCTCACAATAAGGAAAAGACAGGGGAGTCAGATGCTGTCATCATGGAAGGATCTGGACAGATGTGACTAAAGGTAGTTTGGGGACAGGCTACATTCAATGCAATAGGAGAACATCTGGGTAGGAGTTGGGGAACTTGCTATGGAAGTCTAGCATGAAACAACTCCAGCCCTCAGATTCAGAAGCTTTTAGAGGCCAGAGATCAATATAACATAGGGAGTGAGCCGCTGAGGGTTGGACGGGAAATAAAGGAAGTCTGGAAGAAGTAGCCTCTGCTTCTATAGCTTCTCCTTTTGTGTGTGTGTGCGCATGCGCGTGCACACACGGGCACGGAGTGGGGCTTAAACTCAGGGCCTTTTTGAATTTGTTTTTTTCCCTCAAGGCTGGAGCTCTAGCACTGAACCGTACTTCCACTTCTACCTTTTTGCTGGTTAACTGAAGATATAAATCTCATGGACTTTTCTCTCCAGGTTAGCTCTGAACTTCAGATCTCAGATCTCAGCCTCCTGAGTAGCTGGGATTACAGCTGTGAACCACCAGTGCCTGACTGACAGCTCACATTTCTTTATTAATAAACCACAGGAACACTGAACCTGATAGGGAACAACATTTCACTCTTACACCTAGGAGTGTGTTCCTTAAAAAACTGTTCTTCCAATGAGTGCCACAAAGTTGAGAACAACGCATTTTTTTTGGGGGGGGGGGGGTTCGGTCATTGGGCGCTGTCCCTCAGCTATTCAGTTCAAGGCTAGCACTCTACCACTTGAGCCACAGCACCACTTCCGGCTTTTTTCTTTTTTGCTTATGTGGTGCTGAGGAATCGAACCCAGGGCCTCATGCATGCCAGGCAAGCGCTCTACCACTGAGCCACCTTCCCAGCCCAAGAACAATGCATTTTAAAGAATGAAGCAGGTTCTGCTATGTCTGTAACTTGCAACCCTAACTTCCCTTTGGAAGTTGCACAAAACAATTTTGAAAGGTTTTCAACAGCTAGTTTAGACCTGGAGCTGACTTTTCACTCTGTGTGCCCAACTCTATTCTGCACCAGATTTTGGGCCAAACAAGTGGCTTCATTGCATCCAAGGAGGCAGCTGGAGTCAAATGGAAAAAAAAAAGTCCAGATTCCTGAACACTGTTCTATATCCTCCTGACCACGACCATGGCGGTGATTATGAAGTGCCTCGTCTCTCCAGTTTTCCTTCTCCTTCAATTAATCCCAGAACTCAAAATACTCTGCTTCCATGTAGAAAATGATTCCATCTATAAAAATGATTTATTTTGTGCTAGTGGTGGAGCTGAACTTAGGCCCTGCATGCTATTCCTGAGCTTGTTCTCATGAGACTGGCACTCTACCACCTGAGACACAGCTCCACTTCTGACTTTTTCTAGGTTAACTGGAGATAAGAATCTCACAGACGTATGATTGGGTGGGGGGGAGGGGGGAGGCTGGGAAGGGAGGTGAAGGGTAAACAAAGGAGGAGGCTGCAATGCTTGGTAAGAAATGTATGCATTATCCTGACCATGTAATTGTAACCCCTCTGTACAGTATGTTCTCAAATAAAATAAAATAAAATTAAAAAAAAAAAAAAAAAAAGAATCTCACAGACTTTCCTGCCTAGGCTGGCTTTGAACCTCAATCCTCAGACCTCAGCCTTCTGAGTAGCTAGGATTACAGGCTACAGTTGGCTAATAGTGTTTTAAAGTTTGATTCTCATCTACCTATGAATGTGATGTCTTTTCTTTCAGAAAGTACTAGGGTTTGAACTCAGGATCTCTCCATTGTCAAACAGGTGCTCTACCACTTGAGCCAGGCCTCCAGCCCTTATTGTCTTAGTTATTTTTCAATTACAGTCTCCTGGTTTTGCCTGGAGTTGATCTGGGTTGAGATAGTCCTTTCTACAGTCTCCTGTGTTGCTAGGATTACAGATATGCCCTACCAAAGCCTGGCTTTTTTTTGTTGAGAAGGGAATCTTATTTTTCTTTTGCCTGTGCTGGCCTTGAATCTCCATCCTCTTGGTCTCCACATTCTGAGAGGCTGGAATTACAGGCATGAATGAGTCACCACACCAGTCTGTGATGTCTTGCTTTGAACAACTGAATAACTCTACATAAATAAATCATCTGGTGGGAAGAATGGAACAAGGGAAATCTGTGGGGGAAATGACATGTAAATAGTATCCTGACGTCATTTTTAAACACAAATGTTAGGAGTGTGAACTTGACAGTTTTTTGAAGAGAGTTCAGAAGGAGGCACACCCAAACTTCCTGTCACACTAAAAATGCCTTCCTATTCCATGTCTGCACACTATGTGGATATCAAGTGGGTATTTCTCTTGCAACAATATATTTGAGATGAGGCTGCATGTTCATCAGTGTCCAGATTTACACATGACCAGCAGGGTACAGGACTCCTGTACCACTGATGTGAATGAAAACACAACTCTGAGAATGCTTTTAGTACTCAGAAATCATATAAACATGTTGATGCTAGCCTTCAAAACTCTCTTCAAAGTAGGACATAGTATCTATCTATCTAGCTATCATCCCTACCTACCTACCTACATATCTACTTATCTATATATGATGGTACTGGGGCTGGAACTCAGGGACTCAAGCTCTTTCTTGGCCTTTTCACTCAAGGCTGATGCTCTACCTCAAACCTCTCCTTCTGGCATTTTGGTGGCATTTTGGTAGGCTGGCTTTGAATTGAGACCCTCAGCTCTCAGTCTCCTCAGTAGCTGGGATTACAGGTGTGTGCCACCAGTGTCTGGATGAAGCATTTATTTTTTAAACCCAGTTGATTTTCTAATGCCAACGAAGCAATATTGTCCCTGAATAGTTCCATGAGTGATTTGATAAGTCAATAGAAAGATAAATGAGAGGCACCCCAATGATACTTACAGGAAAGAGGAACAAGCTGTTAATTCAGAGACCACCAAGAAGAAAGTAAAACAATTAACCTGCCTTTCCTCCCTCCAGTCAGTCTCTAAGACTTAATTTGGGATGTGTTCTTTTTAGGTAACAAAAAAAAAAAAAAAAGGGACGGCCACCTGTGCATTTAAATTGGATTATCTTCCCAGGCAGGGAAAGCCATTAGGATGCAGTCAGGCAGCTGTGACAGCTCTCAGCCCTGATCACGGCCAGTGGCCACTGTTTTGCTCCTGAGAGCCTTCTCCCAGCCTCTGCCTGCTTTGCAGGTCTGTCTTGTCCTCAATTCTAGCACACTCGCAACCACTTCTCCTTCAGGTGGCCATGCCAGGCAGGCTGTGAGCTCAAAGCTCTCCTCTTTGGTATGAAGTATTTTTCCTTTATCTGAGATGTTAAGTCTTAGGAGAGAACTAGCTAAGCATTATACCAGGGAGAATTCCCAGTTGCCCTGTATAGATTTTGACATACTTTAAAGACCTCCAGAAAGAAATAACTTCAGAGACTATGCAGTAGAATTTCTTCATTTGGAAAAATGACAAAATTATCACCCCAAACTCATAGTTTATGTTAGGATGCGGTCCATGGGGTATAACTGTGGACTGACACATGTCTACTACCACCATAGCCGACAGAACAGGAGTTTCACTGTCCCTTGGTCCTGCTCTGTCTATTCATGCCCTGCTCTCTGCCTGCTCTACATCCAGGTCTCCTCACTGTCTTCACCTCAAGTGATAATGTGTGTCATTTCACTACAGAAACAATGGACCCTAGGGTGGGAACTGTTGACTATGGGGGAGCCTATGTGTCTGGAAAGGGGTTCACAGGCCAATTCTGAACCCTTCACTCAATTTTACTACAGAACTAAAGCTACACTACCGGAGCTTGAACTCAGGACCTAAGCGCTATCGCTTAGTTTTTTCCACTCAAGGCTGGCACAATATCATTTGATCCACACCTCCACTTCTGGCTTTTTAGGGGTTCATTGTCTGGGTTGGCTTGACAACATGATCCTCAGAGCTCAGTGTCCTGAGTAGCTGGGGTTTACAGGCAATACTCACTGGCAACCATATAAAACGGAGTTTTATGTAAAACAAAATTGAAAAGCTCTTTTAACACTGCTTTTGTTTTACTTCACAGGTTCCTATGAATTGAATATTTCCCAAACATGAAGACAATATTTGACCTACTCATTTATTTTAATTATAAGAATGTCATAGAAACATAAACTACAAATATACCTAAAAGTGGCAGCCTAGAACTTAATAACTGTATAGGCTTTCTGATTATTTCAATTGCATATCAAAAGAATTACACAGAAGACACACATTTATGCAAATGAAGACATTAATTACAATCTTCTTTTGAAAGTTATTTTAAAATTTTTCATTAAAAAAATCCAGATAAGGGACTGGGAAGTTGGCTCAGTGGTAGAGCGCTTGCCTTGCATGCATGAGGCCCTGGGTTCGATTCCTCAGCACCACATAAGCAGAAAAAAAAAGCCGGAAGTGGTGCTGTGGCTCAAGTGGTAGAGTGCTAGCCTTGAGCTGAAGAGCTGAGGGACAGCGCCCAGACCCAGAGTTCAGGCCCCACGACTGGACCAAAAAAAAAAAAAAAATCCAGATAATGCCCAGGTATAATAGTGTGTGTGTGTGTGTGTGTGTGTGTGTGTGTGTGTGTGTGTGTGTGTGTGTGTGTGTGTGTGTGTGTGTGTGTGTGTGTGTGTGTGTGTGTGTGTGTGTGTGTGTGTGTGTGTGTGTGTGTGTGTACTGGGGCTTGAATTCAGGTCCTATCTCTTAGCTTTTTTACTCAAGGTTCATGCTGTTCACTTGAGCCATAGCTTCCCTTCCAGCTTTTTGGTAGTTTCCTGGAGATAGGAGTCTTACAGACTTTCCTGTCAGGCTGACTTCAAATGGATCCTTCTTGTATCTCAGTCTTCTGAATCACTAGAATTATACCATAGGATGCCGGCTCATGGCAGCATTTTAATAAAGATGTTTGCTTACTTTTCCTCAAGTTCTTAAAGAATAAACATAAAACAAGGAGGAAAACGTATCTCCATAAGCTATGTAAATATTTAAGAGTGATAATTTGAATTGCTTGGCCCTTAGACATATTGCTTAAAAAAGTCAAGTTCTGCTTAACTGGAGGTAAAAGTAAATCCATTCAGACCAGAGTCCTTCACTCTGCCTTTGGCTGCAGATGATACTTCTGTGGCTGGAAAAAGTTTTCTTCAATAGCATCAACAAGGTCATTCAGTTCCTTCTTCAGTTGCTCAGGATCACTGGGAAATGAGAGGGGGGAATCCAGGTCAAGGGATTATTCTTAATGTCTTTCAAACACTCTCCATTGACCAAGTGCACTAACCCCAAGAGGAAGACCTAATAAGAAAACAGAACTCCAGTAACTTATGCATGGAAACATATCTGTTAACTGATGAAAAAAAGTCCCAATAAGGTATTATTTTATTTTCCTTAAAGGTTTTCCCCAATTACCTCTTATTCTTTGCATTAGAGTGTGTGTGTGTGTGTGTGTGTGCGCGCGCGCGCACGCGCGCGCGCGCCCGTGCGTGCACACATGCACGCTCTGGTGCTAGGGCTTGAACTCAGGGCCTGGATGCTGTCCCTTTTTCACTTAAGTGTTCTACCACCAGAAACGCAGCCCCACTTCCAGCTATTTGCTGGTTAACGAGAGGTAAATGTCTCAGAGACTCTCCTGCTTGGGCTGGCTTTGAATGGTAATTTTCAGATCTTGCCCTCCTGAGTAGCTAGGATTACAGGCATGAGCCACTAGCATCTGCCACATTAGAATTTTTAGATTTTAGGCCTAGCATCTCTAGATTTCCAATGCATGTACCTACTAGTGTAGAGAAAACTTTCTTGATTCCAATCCTGCTGTACTTTTATCCAGGACATCCTGAGTTCTGAATCCCCTAGGCTAAGCCTGACCCTAATGACTACCCATCCCATCAGGGGACAATCTGTTTGCAGGTCTGAGCCATCAAACACCAGGAAATGCCCCCTGACTATTTTCCCTTGGGAATTTAATTCATCTTGAAAAAGAAACAAGCAAAAACTGTCATAACTAAAGTATAGACAAAAATAGGGAAGTTGACCTAAGAATCAAGTATGCAAGGAATATGGAAACTCCTTATTTATATGTGGCAAACAATCCACTCAGTTATGCTGCTGGTTTGCAGCAGCTTATGGAACATAGGGTGAGTTACTATAAGTTTCAAACAAAAATATCTGGATTTGAAAAACAAAATGTTTCATACTTTACTCTTAACTACCTGCAAAGTTCATATGCAAAGCTCATTTAATGGAAATGACAGTACCTGTAATTATGTGAGCTTGTTTTTATATTACAAGAGCTAACTAGCACAATGAAAGTAATGGATTTATAGACATTAATTGTGCCTCCACTAGGTGCTAGTAGCTATGTGCCCTGGGGCAGGGAGCCTCAGCCTCTCAGGTCTGGATTCTTCATTTGTAAAATTGGAATAAAGACTTTACCCTCTTGAGAGAGTTGTTGTTCAGATTGAGATACATTATATAAAGTAATTAGCACAGAACTTGGCCCAACGACCTGAATAAATGTACCTAGCATTGTAATTATTTTATCCCTACTGACAACATATGTATAAAATGTCTCATAAATATTAGGAATTACACTGGCTGCTTTTCCTTCTCTATAAACATGCTATGAAGAAAATAACAGTTCTCAGGAAAGTAAATAGAGTAATAATTATTTAAAACAATATTTAAAAACAAAACCTAAGAATGAAACTCAGGGGATTTGCTGTTAACTATTATTTGTTAATCTGGTATGGTTTTAGCCATGGTATATCTGTCTACTGATTTAATGTTTCTGACATTGCATTTATATGCATTTACATGATGGGAGAGAAGATCAGTACTACTGCACATGATTTAGTAATGTAATAATTCCTAAAATGGAAATATGTCTTACTATTCCCCATCCTAATACTAATATGATTCAGGAGTCCCTCTTCCCCCATCACCAGTAATTGTAACTAGAATTTTGAACTTGCTAGGTAAGTGTTTTATCACTTGAGCCATACCTTCAGCCCTAGAGCTCAAATAAATAATGGCATAGAGCCATAAACACTAAATAAAAAAGAAGAGACATTCCAGGCACCAGTGGTTCACACCTGTAATCTTAGGAGGCTGAGATCTAAGGATCTCAGTTCAACCCAGCCTAGACAGAAGAGTCCCTATGAGTGCTAGCCTTGAGCAAAAAGAGCTTAGGAACAGCACTCAGACCCTGAGTCTAAGCCCTACTACTGACAAAAAAGAAGAGGAGGAGGAGGAGGAGGAGAAGGAAGATTCTGGGAAAACAGATCTTTAAGTTGCACTAAGTCCTTTGATTAAAACAAACAAACAAAAAGAATGCATACAGGCCAGGTGCTGGTGGTTCATGGTGTAACCCTAGCTACTTGAGAGGTTACAAATGGGAAGATTACAATTCACCATCCCAAGTAGAAAAGTTCACATGATCCCTTCTCAACTCATAGTTGGGAACAATACAGCCCGTCTGTCTTCCCAAGCAACATGAGAGACTGTGACTGGGAGAATCCAAGTTCCAGGCCAGCCTGAGCAGAAAAGCCTGCAAGACTTGATCTCCATAGACAAGAAGGTGGACATAGTAGCATGTTCTTATGAACCCAGCAACAACAGAAAGTCTAAAAGCAGGCAGTTCATCCCTAGGTGAATGTCCATCTGGGAAGTGAAACCCTCATCCTAAAAATTACCAGTGTAGAACAGGGCTGGAAGCAAGGCTCAGCAGTACTGCACCAGCCTAATAGACTCCATGCCTGAAGTTCAAACTCCAGTACAATCAAATGTTAAAAAAAAAAGGTGCATAGAAATGTAAAAATACTAAGTAAGATGAGAAATACAAAGAAATGTCTATGGAAAGCGATATTTAATATGGTATAAAGTAGCTTATTAGCTGGGTGCCATTGGCTCACACTTGTAATCCTAGATACTCAGGAGGCTGAGATCTGAGATCACGGTTCAAAGCCAGCCCTGGTAGGGAAGTCCACGAGATTCTTGTCTCTAACTAACTACCAGAAAACCAGAAGTGGCACCGTGGCTCTAAGGGGTAGAGCACTAGCACTGCATGGAAATTGCTCAGGGACGGTGCCCAGGGCCTAAGTTTAAGCCCTACAAGTAGTGTCTGTGTGTCTGTGTGTGTCTGTGTGCAGTCGCCAGTCCTGGAGTTTGAACTCAGGGCCTGGATACTATCCCTGAACTTTTGTGCTCAAAGCTAGTGCTCTACTACTTGAGCCACAGCTCCACTTCCAGTTTTCTGGGTGGTTAACTGGAGTTAAGAGTCTCATGAACTTTTTGCCGGGGCTGGCATCAAATCATGATCCTCAGATCTCAGCCTCCTGACTAGCTAGGTGTAAGCCACCAGTGCCTGTCAGTAGCTTATTATTTACCCATACAGAAATACTGATAAAAGCATATTATTTTTTAATAAATTATTGACAATTTAGAATTCACAGAAAATGAACTGCTTTTATATGTTGGCTTTATGGCTGATATTTTGCCCTCTAAAATCCAAATTAATTTTAAAAAAGAGACATTTAATTCAGTTATTGAAATAAATCTGGTATCAAAATCTACTTTATCTACTATAACATTTGTAAAATATAAAAAGAGGTCAAGTGTTCCAGTAAAAATCTGTCATCCAAATTTCAACATGCTGCAAGCTTATGGCCTGCCTCCAGGCAGTCTTATAGGTCTTGTTTTGTTGTTTTTTTTTTTTTCTTTAAAAAGTAACCAAATGGGGCTGGGATGAAGCTCAGTGGCAAAGTGCTTGCCTAGCAAGTGCAGCATCCTGGGTTTGATCCCCAGTAGCAATAAAGGAAAGATTTTTTTTTTTAAGTACAGTTTAAAAACCAAAAAAACTCAGTAATTTTCCCAGGGATTATATTGTTGTAATGATAAGATTTTGCTATATTAAGCTAAATATTATTTATATTAACTTCACTTGCACCTTTTCACTGTTAATATGTGGTTAGTAATAAATAAATATATAAAATAGAGTTAGTGGATTTTCCCCCATCATTACTGAGGTTTGATCTAAGGGCCTCATGCTCACTCAGCTTGCTTGTTCTGTTGGTGCTCTACCACTTTAGTCATGCCTGCAGCCTGGCATTTTGCTGGTTATCTTGAAGATCCTAGCCTCTTTAATAGCTAGGATTATAGATATAAGTCACCAGAGCCCAGCTAATAGAAAAAAATTTTAATTGCATCTACAGCTTGGATTTACTTCCTCCGGGATAGCTCTGACTTAACTCACCTTTGAAACACTGTTACTTCTCTTTAGAATGGAGAAGGGCACTGCACACTACATATTTATGCCAGGTCAAATTTTCACATGCAAGGACATGTACCATTTTATGCATGAAAGTTCAAAATGGTACCATGGCTGGAAGGTGAGCAACTCAGGCTTTTTGAACCTGAAGCTAAAAAACTCCCCATCTCTGTAACAGCAAAGACTCCTTCTGATATGGTTCTTTATCCTTCCTGGCTAAAGGCTCACACCTATACAGGTACTCAAAGATCTTTATTGAATTGGAACAGATTTTATCAGAGACTTGGGCAGACCACAGGATAAGAATAATGCCACAGGTTAATAATAATAATAACTCTATGGTACCAGTTGTTAAATAGTTTGTTTTTATTACTGATATTAGAAATGTAACTTTCCCATAAAAAGAAAGGTAGGAGGGAAGTAAGCAAGCAGTAAGAGTGCTAAAAAGAAATAAAAAGAGAGAGAGAAAAAAAAGACAAGCATGTGTATCTCTGGATGTTCAAGCATTGTTTGTACCACAAGGTAGCCACAGTTTAATTAAACTATACATTGGAAAGATGTGCACTTTTACCTAGTACTTGAACAGAACCAACTAGGAGGCCCAGGGAATAAAACCTTCACCAGTGGCTGCCAACATACCTGTTACCTGGTGGGGCACACAGCTCCGCGTAATACTTGATCTTGGGCTCTGTCCCACTGGTCCTCATTGTGGCCACACATCCATTAACAAAGGTGAATGTGATCATCTGGCTGCTCTTACTAGTAGGAAGAACCTAGGAATTAATTCATATGTGTTACATAGCTTCATTGTAGCCATTGTAGCCTAGCCAATACTTTCATTTGGATAAGCAAGAAAATCATGGCAAACAAATAAACTAGGCAGATAAGAACACTGTGTGTGGGTGTGCGTGTTGTGCGCGTGCGTGCATGCGTGCGCACACAGCTACTGTGGCTTGAACTCTGCACCTTGTACTATTGCTTGGATTTTTTGTTCAAATCTAACATCTGACCACTTGAGCCACAGCTCCACTTACAGCTTCTTGCTAGCCACATGGAGGTAAGTAACTTGGATTTATCTCGCTGAGCTGACTCTGAACCATAATCCTCAGACCTCAGCCTCCTGAGTAACAAGGATTACAGGAATGAGCCACCAATGCCTGGCAAAAAAACAGTTTTGAAAAAATTAGAGAAGGTATTCATGTGAATAATTACTATGTGGTAATAATAACATAAAAACATTAGTAACTCTGTAGAGTAGATTTTAACTTCCCCTGATCTAAAGTTTTATTCAAATGAAAATATATCATTTCACAAGAAACTGATTCAAATGGATTAATAATGCACTAAAATTACATCATAGTTCACTATTGCAAAATGAAACTTTTTTTATAATGCTTAAGTAGTTGTATAAAGGAACTGTCATTCAACAAAGCAGTTTATGAAAACAATGCCATCTTGATCAATGTCACCCCTTTTAACATTCTCACACGATGAAACTTTGCCAACCAAAATTCATAAGGATTTTTTTATAAAGCTCTGACTGTGGTATTTGTAGGTGATAGTTCCCCAGACTCCACTGGAATAATAATAGATGTAATTTGCTAAGCATAAACAGAAGAACAAAGAGGAGATGACAGTTGATGTGACTGCCTGTCAGTGACAAGTCTAACACACCCAACAATCCATAAATATAAACCAGTGTACATCACCGTGATGTCTGAGAACACCAAGTTCATGAAAAAAATTCCTAAAATCTCCCCAGAGAGAAGAAAAGCAAGAACTGGGCACCAGTGGCTCAAGCCTGTAATACTAGCTGCTCAAGAATCTGAGATCTGAGGATCATGGCTCAAAACCAGTCTAAGCAGGAAAGTCCCTGAGACTCTTATCTCCAATTAACCACCAGAAAATGTGAAGTGGCATTATGGCTCAAAGTGGTAGAGTGCTAGCCTTGAGTAAAAAAGCTCAGGGACAATGCCCAGGCCCTGAGTTCAAGTCCCACAACCAACAAAAGAAAAACAAAAAGAAGAAAAGCTGTGAAGAAATGGCTAAGTATGGCATTGACATCTCGGTAAGCAGTATACAGCAGGCCTCAACTATTGGCTGAAGGAAGTAATGTTTGGATGCTCAAAGTAATACTGGAAAGCCAAGCTGTAACAGAGCAGTGCTTTCAAAACTGAGCCAAACTGTGAGGACAAAATCAGACATTTTTAGAACAAAATGCTTCTAAAACTTGACCCCACTTTTTTCAGGAAGCAATTGGAAGACGTAATGCAGGAAAATAAGTAAAGAGAAAACCAGGGGGTTCAGAATAAGAGTCTCAGCCCTGGCAATTGGCATCTCAGGATGACATTCTTAGAAAACAGCTAGCATAGACTGGATGAAGGAAGAGGGTATTGGGGGGGAGGTATGGAGATAAAATGGAGACCCCAAAATAGCTGAATCCTTTGATCATGTAGAAAATATTACCAAGCGTCACTTGAAAAAGTTAACAAGATCTGGGGACAGTTGAATAGATACCAAGGCAAATGAAAGAACAAAAACTTCACCAAGAATATACTATTTAGGTAAGCAGCAGGCCACAGTAATAGTAATCATAGTGGTAAAAGCTTGTAATCTGCCAGGTGCTTATCCCTGTAATCCTAGCTACTCAGGAGGCTGAGATCTGAGGATTGCAATTTAAATCCAGCCCAAGCATAAAAGTCTGTGAGACTCTTATCTCCAGCTAATGAGCAAAAAGCTGGAAGTCAAGCTGTGGCTCAAGTGCTAGAGCCCCAACTTTAGTGAAAAAGCTAAGGAACAGTGCCCAGACGCTCAGTTTAAGCTCCAGTACCAGCACCAAAATAAAATAAAAGTGGAATCTGATTTGGTAGGGCAGAGTGACCAGCGTGCAATGCAGGAAGTATAAGAAGCACATTGTATGTGTATGTGTATGTACAATATGGAAACACTGGAAGAAACAAGAGTGGAAGGTGGTTTGGCCACTAGGTGGCAGATTTCATCATAACCTTTTTAATACCATGCACAAATTAAAATTTTAAAAATACAAGCTAGGTGCTGGTGACTCCCACCTCTAATCCTAGCTACTCAGGAGGCTGAGATCTGAGGATCATGGTTTGAAGCCAGTCCAGGCAGGAAAGGCCATGAGACTCATCTCCAATTAACCACCTAAAAACTGGAAATGGTTCAAGGCAGTAGAGTGCTAGCCTTGAACCAAAAAGCTCAGGGACAATATCCAGAGCTGAGGTTAAGCCCTATGACTGACAAAAAAAGGGTAAAAATCAAGAAGATATCTACCAGCTCATTAAGATATTCCCAATTCTCCTTCTAATGTTCTGTCACAGTTAATACTCCTCGGGCTTCCCTTTGGCAGTAATGGAGGAGTCCACATGGTATGAAGAATACAAAGGTATGCTTTAGAGCATGTGCATCCAGAGACTAGGGTAAAGCTAATCAGACAGCAAGTGGTGATTCTTCCATGGTGGACCAGACCAGCTGCATCAGCATATGCTCCATATGTTCCGGAAATTTGTTGGATATTCAAATTCTCAGTCCCCCACAGCAGACAGAACAACCAAGAAACTCAAGAGTGGGCTGAAAACATTGTAGCACTGTTTTGTTTGTGACAGTAGCTGGGATGCCTCAAACTCTCAATCCTCCTGCTTCAGGTGAGTGTGCCACCTGGTTTGGCTAGCATTTGATTTTAGCCAGTCCTCTATATGACTGGAACATTCCTTCAGTGAAGAATTACTAATGATAATTCCCTGTGTCTCAAGTGATGGCCCTGGTACCACTTACCATGTAAAGACCAGAGAAAGCCTTTTCAGATCTAGCCCACAAGTGGTCATTGTTCATATATTTTATAGCTTATACAATTGAGTTTAATCCATGAAATGAATTAGGTAAATTTCTCCAAATTATTGGAAAAAAAGAAAAGGCAAACAGTAAAGAATTCAGGTTGATAAATATTACTTACTGCTTTTTTATCAGATTGGCTGTCATCATATCCAGTTGTAAGGTCCCTAATGGCAGAGATTTCAAATTTGCCACAAGTTTTTGGATAATTATTCTTCCCATCATAGTTTCTTAAGTTACCAAATAATTTTTGAATGGTGCCTTGATCGTGGCAGATAAAATATGAAGCTTTGGTAATATGGTAGCCATACCTATCAAAAAAATACCAATTCATGCAAAATGAGCAACAAATACCTTTACAGTGTTACATATGATATACTGTCATATGTTGTCAACCATTTATTCTAAAATAAATGAAATAAACAGCCAGAACTTCAAAGTTGTCTATTATTTGAAAAACAGGTCCAGCCAGATGCTAGTGACTCATACCGATAATACTAGCTACTCAGGAAACTGAGATCTGAGAATCGCAGAAGCCAGCCTGGGCACAAATATCCATGCCTAGGCACAAATATCTCCAAATAACCAGCAAAAATCTGGAAGTGGAGTTGTGGTTCAAGTGGTAAAGCACTGGCCTTAAGCAAAAAAGCTAAAGGATAGTATCCAGGCCCTAAGTTCAAGAGCCAGTACTTGCGGGGATGGGGGGAAAGTCTAACAATCTACCCAAGGATCAGCTTGTATTTGTAAATTCAAGATTTACTGGAAGGCAGCTATACCATGTGCTGTCTCCAGAAGTTTCTGCGCTGTGTTAGCAGAGTTCAGAACTTGCTAAGAAGATTGACCGGATGTCACTGCAACTGCGGAGGGATAAGTAGCAAGTGGTTTAACATCGAAAGGAAAAGGTGACCAAATTTCTCACAAAAAATACTTCACTAATGTACAAACGCTAGAATGGATCTTTGTATCTCATGCCCGAGAAGATAATAAAACATTTAAACATAGCACTTCAGTCAAGCAGAGTCAGTAGAGACTTACTCCACATAGATGGCCTTCAGCTGCTGAGACAGAGACAAATTCTTGGTTGCTAGGAAGCTCGCCAACTCTGCACTTATGACAGCAGCACTGACTCCATCTTTGTCCAGAACGAAAGGGCAGCACATGTACCCTGCAGAGACACAAGTCAGACACATACACACTTAGGAGTGAGTTCCTTAACTACTGTGTCCAGCTTTATAGTACAAGCATCCTGGCTACTGCACATTACAAGTGGAACAGTATGGAGTATATGCACATTTCTCATTACCCCCATAATAGGTTAAGAATTGAACCCAGTAGCCAGGCACCAGTAGCTTACACCTGTAATCGTAGCTGTTCAAGAGACTGAGACCTAGAGGATTGTGGTTTGAAGGAAGCCCAAGTAGAAAAGTCTGTGAGACTCTATCTCCAGTTAACTAAAAAATGCTAGACAGGAGGCATGGTTTAAGTGGCAAATCTCCCACTATTTACATATTTTACATTAGCACTCAGAATTGCTTCTTACCAATAGCTTCTTCAAATGCAAATAAGACAGTCTTTCCCTGGTCTATTAGCTGTTTGGCTCTGTTCCCCATCCACTTAAAGCCAGTTAATGTTTCCTAAAGAGATGATACGAAAGGAAAGGAAATGCTTTAGATCCTCCTCAGAAGAAAAAGATATGGAAATTGTGTGGTCCCATAAACACCTTACCTCAAAGTGGAAGCCCTCCTTTAAGGCAATGGCCCGCAAGATTTTGGAAGACACAGTGCTGGATAACATGTAAGTGTCTTTGAGGGCACTGCGATCTGGGTTCTTTTCTTTCCAACATGTAAAGAGCCACCAGCCCAAGAGGGCCCCCAGCTCATTGCCTGAAAACACTCTCCATTCACCACTGGAAACAAAAAATCATAACAAAACATTCATTTCAGTGAGCTGAAGGAAGGCATAGAAGACAGTGGGATGGAAAAGCCAAGCAACTAGGCTTGCTGCAAGAATTACATAACTGATCAGAAATGTAACTGCCACTTCATACGTACTCCAGGGACTATCATGTATCTGCCAGTATGTTTAGACAAATATCCACTCTTTGAAGATCACATGTAATAAACATGTCAGAGAGACCTGTAATCTTTGGCAATGGCTTTACTTTAACTGACTTCTCTATCCCTTTGTGCAAACTCTAGGGTCCTATTTCTCTCACATTGTGCCAACACCCCACAGGTATTCTTCTGTCTTTCCCTTCTTCCCCTAACTCAAACCCACTGACAAATACAGAACTGCATAGCACCAACCTCAATTTACATTCAACTCAATTATAAAATGGGAGAGGCTCACAAAGTCATTTCAATTGCAATAGGCTGTTTGGTCTACACTATGCATGCCAGTATGTATCCTCCCCATTAAGAACAGCCCCTTACTTTTGTGAGAGAATTTGCAAAATAAGTGGAAAATGTTTCCGCTGAAACTGGGTTCACTCTCCCCAGGAACATGTCATCATTTGTATTTCCCATTATCCAGTCACAAGTAATTTCACCTGTCTTGCTTTTCTGCCACAGCAAGTCGATCTGCATCCGGGTCGTTTGCTAAAACAATGTTGGCTTTGATTTTGTCAGCCAAAGCAAAAGACAAGGTCTGAAAAAGAGGATGAATGTAAGTGATTGCTTAACAATGAGAGAACCAAGTCTTTTCACAGGTTCAGGTCTTTAAGAGTTCATTTATTCCTGGAGCTGGTCTTGCTTCTGCTCTTGACCATCCCAAGGTGGAGGTCAAGATAAGGAGGGCATTCCAGTGTGTGGCTCACACTTGCCCTGCTACGCAACCTACATGTGACAAGGTGCTGAACTGGCTTTCTAGGCATTACTGAGTGGCTATCTCCATAAACCTCCACTGATCCTCACTCAGTATCATCACTACCTGGCCGTAAAAAAATGTTCTATGAACTGGGCACAGTGGCTTACACCTATAATCAGATACATGTAGGGTAGCGATAGGAGGATGACAAAGCCAGCCTGGACAAAAAGGTACCAAGACTCTATCTCAAATAATAAGCTAGGAGTGATGGCTCACACACCTGCAAACCCAGCTATGTAAGAGGCAGAGAAAGAATGATGACAGTCTGACGCTGGCCTTGGGCAAAAGTATGAGACTCCATTTGAAAAATAACTAATTCACCAAATTAGGCGCTACGTGGCTCAAGAGGTAGCATGCATGCCTACCAAGTGTAAGGCACCATGAATTCAAATCTCAGTACTGCCAAAAAAAAACTTATATGTAACATAATTTAAAATAACACTCCTTCATATCACAACCACATGAATTAAAAAATAAAAAGTCACAATATTAAGAAAATTCCATTCTATTTCTGTTATTTTTGACATTCAGGAAATAAGCAAATCACACTTAAATTAAAAATATTATTTAGATTTCCATCCATCAGGATGTTAAGAGGTCTAATTTGAGAAATTAAACTATAAGTCAGGTGCTGGTGGCTGTAATTCTAGCTACTTAGGACCTAAGATCTGGAGGACTGTGGTTGAAGGTTGGACAAGGCAAAAAGTACTCTAGATTCCATCTTCCAAACAGCAAAGGCTGGAGTGTGGCTCAAGCGGTGGAGTGTCAGCCAAGCAAGCTGAGATACTTCAAGGCCCTGAGTTCAAACCCTAATAGCACCAAAAAATAATTAAAATAAGCATCATAAAGTAAGCTTAGCTACTTGGGAGGCTGAGATTTAAAGAATCATGAATGGAGGCCAGCTCAGGCAAGAAAGTTATTGAGACATCTCAACTGAAAACTGGATGTGGTGGGGTGTACCTGTAATCTTAGCCAGAAGAAACTTACAATAGGTAGATTGATGTTTATGTCTATAGTGGGTGGAGAACCCACCATGTCAAAATTAAACAGTTTTTAAAAAAATGGGCTGGAGCCATGGTTCAGTAGTTTAGTGCTTGCCTTGGAAGCATGGAGCCCTGGGGAGGAATTTTTTTTTAAAAACCAAAAAGATGAAATTAATGACTGAAACATGCATATTTCCAATGATGAAATTAATTTCTTCAGTTCAATGAAAACACATAAAAACATACTTGACTGGATGGTAAATTTTTAAATAGGATTTTTGGGGAAAAATCTAGATGTTATTATTTAATAAAAGTAGGTTACCAAGACACCTTTACCCTCTTCGGGGTTGGGGTACTTGACGGTTGGGAACTGGGGATCCGGCTTTCTCTGCTGGGGAACAGCTTCTGGTGGAGCCAGGTCAAAAGCCTTAAATGCTGACTGCACGAAGTCATGTCCCACTCCGTGGACTGACGTGTGCACAAACTTCACTTTGGCTTCCTTGTTCACCTTCCTGGGATAAAATGACAAAACATACAAATATAGCTCTGAAAACAAGTACAAGTATCAAGAAGTCACACTCAAGACTGAAATATCCAAGTCATAAGAGTGTATAAGGGGCCAGGCGCTGGTGGCTCATGCCTGTAATCCTAGCTACTAAGGAGGCTGAGATCTGAGAACCATGATTTGAGGCTAGTCCAGGCAAAAAAATCCATGAAACTCTTACATCTAATTAAACCACACAAAAGCCTGAACTAGAGGTATGATTCATGTGGTAGAGCACCAGTCTTGAGTGGAAAAAGCCAAGCAAAAACCCTGAGTTCAAGACCCAGTACCAGCACCCAAGGCAGGTGGGGGGAAGAACAGAACATCTACTCTCTCTAAAAATAGAGTGAACTTCCTCCAGTGTGTACAGTTTTAGATTTTACTCTGCAATTATTTCTGACAAGTCCAATGACTTTCAGATTGAATGATACAGAAGAGCTGGTTTTTCCCAGAGCGGGTGCTAAGAACCTCAGCTCAGGTTCCATGAAGAAACATGCATCTGCTCATATGGGTGTTGTCCATGGCAGTGTCCGAGATGGGCTCCAGGACTCCATGTATTCTTTGGTAGACTCAAAATGATTTTCAAATATGCCTTTCATGAATTATCACATATATGGATATATGAAAAATATAAGGTGTTCTTTGCTAAGTAACAGTGCTGTTTGGTAAAGTATCATGAGCCAGGGATTCAATATCATAAAATAACAACAAAATAAAAATGAACAGAAGATTCAGAAAAATGATTGTAAGATTTTTAGAAACTTCTATAGCTTGCATCTCTAGAAGATCAAGTTATTATCAGTTTCTTTCATGGAAATGAAATAAATGAACAAGGTTCATTTTCTCTCAGACAACAATGGTTTAAAATAAACACATACTTAAATATAATATGCTTCCAGGAGGACAAAGCTGATATACAACATCTTTTGGATATTAAAACACAGTAGAAAGTTACAATCTTTGGAGGTTTGAGCATTAGATAGAAAAATGGCAAATTAAGCTGCACATAGAAGTACAGCCTGGGCTACATAATAAGGCCCTTCTCAAACAATAAAGGTAGATTAAATTGGCACAAGTGGCAGGAGTGTTCTGTGGTTAGTATACTCTGGCTAGACTCTGCATTTAAATCCTAGAGTTCTGCCACTTCTAATACATATATATGTATTATGCTATTTTACATAATTATATATTATATATATATTACATAGCTTAGATAATATTATATCTATATCTATATATGTTATTGACCTATGAGCCAATTCATAGTATTGGTATAACTACAACCTTCCAGAAAAAAAAAAACACAAAAGCTACTATCCTGTTTTATAGCCCCATACAAAATTTAAAAAAAAAATCACTAATAACAAAATCATCTATATCAGAAAATGTAAGTATAAAAGTTCTAGAAAAAAACATTTCTGGGGCTGGGAAGGTGGCTCAGTGGTAGAGTTGTGCCTTGCATGCCTGAGGCCCTGCGTTCGATTCCTCAGCACCACATAAGCAAAAAGAAAAATGCCGGAAGTGGTGCTGTGGCTCAAGTGGTAGAGCGCTAGCCTTGAGCTGAAGAGCTGAGGGACAGTGCCCAGGCCCAGAGTTTAGGCCCCACAACCAGACTCCCCAAAAAAAATTAAAAAAAAAAATTTCCTGCCAGGTGCCAGTGGCTCACACCTGTAATCCTAGCTACTTAGGAGCTAAGATCTGAGGATTGTGGTTCAAAGCCACACTAAGCAGAAAAGTCTGTGAGACTCTTATCTCCAATTAACCACCAGAAAACTGGAAGTGGTGCTGTGGCTCAAAGTGGTAGAGAGATAGCCTTAAGCAAAAAGAGCTTAGGGGCAGCATCAAGGCTCTGAGCTCAAGCCCCTCAATTGACAAAAACAAAACAACTTCCTTAGGTGTAGAGTAAGTCTTTAACTCAGAAACCATACATAAAAAAAACCTTAAAATATTGGCAATTTCTTTTTCTTCTTGTTCTAGTACTGGGGCTTGAACTCAGGGCCTTGGCACTGTCCCTGAGCCTTTATGCTTAAGGCTGGTACTCTACCACTTGAGCCACAGCTCCCCTTCTGACTTTTTGGTTAATTGGCAATATACCCTCATAGACTTTCCTGCCCAGGCTGGCTTTGAATCTCAATCCTCAGATCTCAGCCACCTATGTAGCTAGGATTACAGCCATGAGCCATCGCAGCCTGGCCAATATTAGCAAAAATAGTTAAAAGTGCAACAAAACACTTCAACTTAAAAAAAAAAAAAATCAAAGGAACAACAAGAGGAAAGACAGTATTTTAAATAGATAAGACTAGCTTTCTATCTAAGTGGAAGTTTTCCAAATACAAGAACTAAACACATAGAAAAATATATGTTAAGAAATGAAAAAAAGAAGTTTATTCCTAATGATAAGAATGCAAACCTACATAGCTGTTATTGTCACCTAGCCAATCCAGAAAAAGGGAGGACTTTGGTCCTGGGGAGGATTGTGGAGTGCCATCCCATCATGCACTGCTTGTGAGAGCATCAACTGCTATAGTATTTTGGAGGGTGGTGGTAACTACGCCAACTTTGTAAATGCTTGCAGGACTCCTTTCTGTTTTATTATTATTGTGGTGCAGAAGCTGGTACGCAGGATCTTATGCATGCTAGACAAGTGGCTCTAGCACTGAGTTATACCTCTAGCTCTAATGCATATATAATTCTGATGTCAGAAAGCACTTTTATGCACACACACCCACACACACACCCACACACAGAACTATGAGCAGGACGTTGGCTCCATTTCTCCTTGCAGTAACAAAAAATTCTTTATCAGAGGTGCACAGGCAAAGTTCCCATGAGTGTTTTGTTTGGATTATGCATAGTGAAAAACATGGCCCCCACATTTATAAATTAGGGGGTTTCCCTTTGGAAGGAAAAAAGATCCATTTCAATACCTTTTGGTAAATTTTGTTTGTTTGATTTTTGTTTTGGGCTAGTATTGAGCATGAACTTGGGAACTCATGCTTTCCCTTGGCTAGTACTCTACCACTTAAGCCACAGCTCCACTTCCAGGTTTTTTTAAAGGTTAATTGGAGATAAAAGTCTCCTGGTCTTTCCTTCCAGGGCTGGCTTTGAACCTGGATCCTCAGATCTCTGCCTCCTGATTAGGTAAAAAATTTTAACTATACATTTATATACATATTTATGTTGACATAGACACACATGCACAGCCACATACATAAGTGTATGAGTCTATAACAGATCAGCAAATAATAGCCCATGGGCTTGCCGTCTGCTTTTGTATATGAAGCTACATTTTCATTACTTCCCTGACAGGTTGCTACAACAAAACTGGCTAGTGGAGAAAGGCCCCACAGAACTGGCTTATTTACTACCTCTCTGTTTAAGAAAAGTTGATCAGTCCCAACCCTGAGTCCCTGTAACAAATCATTCTAGTGTATGTATCACCTTTAAAAAAAAAAACAAAAAAACAAAGTTCAACAGATACTGATAGAACTTGGTTTTGGCTGAATCACATTAACTGAACTCCCTTAAGGTCAGTGCTGAACAATTCAGTTACCTGTGAAAACAGTATTTTTTAAGGTCTTCGAAGTAGTCGTTATTGATGGACGTGCTGGGGTTGTGAAGCAGGGGGCTGCCATCAAGAACAGAATCATCCCAAGCCTGAGGCCAGGGCTCTAAATTTTCTTCAATAGCTTGAGAAATCCCTTTATCGTGTGGAGAGATGATCTGGGCTCCATTGTCCCAGTAGACCTAGGGAAACCAAGACTGCATTCAGGAGGTCCAGGGCAGAAATGGGCTTTCCATAGAAGGACCATGAGTGGAGATAGGGAAATACCTTGTAACCATTGTCTTCCTTTGGATTGTGGGAGGCAGTGATCATGATCCCAGCACAAAGTTTCAAATGTGACACAGTATAGGGCTGAAACAGAGCAACAGAGAATTTTTTTGAACAAAAGACTAGATCTACTTGAAATGTCTATTGTACACTGTGTTCATGCCTGCTGGTTTTTCTTTCCACAAACACAATGTGTATCACAAAGTGCCATTTGGGATTTTTGAGCCACATCTAAGCAGTACATAGGAGTCTCCCCTTTATCTCCACTGTGGCTATATGTCACTTCAGTGACCAATACTTATCTTAACTCTTTCAAAAGAGAGAGAGGAGAGAGAGGAGACAGACCACCTTCTTATAGAATGTTGTCAGAATCATTCTGTTTATTATTAGCTATCGTTGTTAATAATTTATTTTGCCTGGTTTACAAAATGTACTTTCTCATATGTCTGTATGCATAGGTCTGTATGTACAGGATACACAGGGGTCCATATTCTCTGTATTTTCAGGCATCCATTGGTTTTCAAACACACCTTTCTCTGCTCCCTGCCACATACAAGCAAAATCAACTGTATGCTATTGTCCCTGGAATTATCTGACTGTACCAGACCCCAGAACCAGACCTTCCTATTAAGGAAGGTAAGTAGATTCCCAGTTTCCTTCTTCTTCTCTGTCTTCTACTTGGGAGGGCTAGACAGCTCTAACATACAAAAGATGCTCTATGCCTCCATTCTACATTCTTCTAAAGCTCTTGCTCAGGAGAGAAGCTTAAATATTTAGTTTATTCTCCTCTTCTTTATCATTTCCTTCTAAAGAAAAGGCTGAGGAGATGGAGAATACTCACAGGTGGCACATTTATCTCATTCCAGTGTTAAAGATGATTCCCTGAGTTTTGACTAGCTGCCTTCTTTTTCTTTCTTTCTTTCTTTTTTTTTCCTATGTGGGTCCTGGGACTAGAAGTCAGGGCCTGGATGCTGTCCCAGAGCTTATGTGCACAAAGCCAGCACTCTACCACTGAGCCACAGTGCCACTTTCATGGTACTTAATTACAGATAAGACTTTTACTGACTTTCCTATCTGGCCTGGCTTTGAACCTTAATCCATAGATCTCAGCCTCCTGAGCAGCTGGGATTACAGGCATGAGCCATCAATGCCCAGTTTTAGCTGCCATCTTTACAATACTACAGCGGAGGAGAGGATTGGATTATTTCTGAGATTTGTTATATACAGGCAACCTGAAATTGGAACTGTCTGTCTCTTCCACCCTCCCACCAAGAATGGCTGTAGTTCTTGGTCCCCTTGGAACTGATGTCACATCCATCAGGTGTCCTGGTGTCAGGTGTAGAAGCACTACACAGTATAGAAAATGACCAAGAAGCACTCAGTAACTCACACCTGATGCAAAAAGACTTAGTAAAGATGACAACTAGGGCACTAGAGCACATTACGATTTTCCACTAACAATGAATCTTGAACTACTATGACATTCTGTGTCTAGTGGGTTATATGCAACCTTGACCTGACCCTGTCAGTGCACAGGGAGCCAGCACAAATCCAGGGAGGTGACTGTCCTGATGATGTTTCCACTGCCTGCTGTCAGGAACTGCACCCAGATGCTGTGCTCTAAAACATACTCTCAGTTCTCAACATTTCTGTGAAAGCAACAGTGGTCACAACTCTCTGCAGGTGTGTGCTCTCTCTCTCTCTCTCTCTCTCTCTCTCTCTCTGTACTGGCACTAGAGTTTGAACTTAAGGGCTTCATGTTCTTGCTTGGCTTTTGCACTCAAGGTTGGTGCTCCACCACTTGAGCCATACCTCCACTTGGGGCTTTTTATTGGTTAAGTGGAGATGAGACTTGAATCTCTTGCATTTGGGTGCCCAGGCTAGCTGTAAATCACAACCCTCAAATCTTAGCCTCCTGAGTAGCTAGGATTACAAATGTGAGCCACCAGTGCTCAGCTACTATACCTTTCTGTTTGGAGGCTACTTCATTAAGAATCTGAGGCAAGTCTAGGATGAAGCAGGTGCATATAAAGCTGGTACACTGACCTGTCAAATATTCATAAGACAGAATTGGAGATAAATTCAGATTTAGATCCAGGAAGTTTCCTAATTGTGACAGCTGGGAAAAAGAATACTCACCAAATTAGAAAATGAACAAAAAATATTTTTCCAATTCACTAAAAATATCCTTAGAATGCAAATAAAGGAAAATCTGCACTGTTTCCTTTTGTAGTTCTAGAGATGAAATCCAGGTCTTTATTCACCTTACCACTGACCTACAGCCCCAGCCCTGAACCATACCCTTAAAAAAATCAGTTGTGATGAATCAAAAGGTGAATCCCAGAAGTAGTATGTAAGTGGAACACATCTTTGCCTTTCCTGGAAAGAGCTGTCCTTGTGAATGCCAAGGAGCTCTTTGTCAGGGAAATATCTGAATCTCAAAGGTATGTAAGCCTGTAAAATTCAGCCATGTTCCATGTCTGATGCCAGGGCAGGAAGTTAGAATTTGATTATACAGTGGCTCTCACCTGTAATCCTAGCTACTCAGGAGACTTGAGATCTGAGGGTAGAGGTTTGAAGCCAACCCAGGCAGTAAAGTCTGTGAGACTCTTATCTCTGATTAGCCACAAAAAAGCTGCAAGTGGAACTATGGCTCAAATAATGGAGCACCAGCCTTCAGCAAAAAAGCTCTAGGATAGCACCCAGGTCCAGAGTTGAAGGAAGGAAGGAAGGAAGGAACGAACGAACGAACGAACGAACGAACGAACGAACGAACGAAGAGAGGGAAGGAGGGAGGGAGGGAGGGAGGGAGGGAGGGAGGAAGGGAGGCAGAGAGAGAAAGAAAGAAAGAGAAGAAAGAGAAAAAGAAAGAGAGAAAGAAAGAAAGAAGGAACGAAGGAAGGAGAAAGGGAAGGAGAAAGGGAAAGAGGGAACGAGGGAGGGAGGGAAATGATTACTTACCACAAAGGGAGTGGGGGTTATATCAGAAAATAGGTGCACAGGAATCCCCTGGCTGATGAAGGTGGTTGCAGCAAGTCGAGCAAACCTAGAAATGCAGCAACGAGGAAGAAAAGGAGAGTCCTGCTGTCAACCCAGAGTGATGGAAGGAAGCAAGGTGTGCCAAACATGTCTTGATGCTGAAGACAGCGGTCAATCAGGGAAATGTTTCTTATAAATATTTACTCTCACATGGACTATCCAAACTGGAGGAACCTGAGAAGTCACCTGTTACCCCTTTGCTTTTTACAGAAATGGGTCTGAAGGTCAGGCACCAGGCCCTGTATACGGCTGAAGGCCACTTAGCACTGGACCCAAGACTGCACCCAGTTTTCAACTCTCTGATCTCAGTCTACCTTCGTGCCTCTCACCTGAGCATCTGAGGTGACGATAGGCTCAGCTATCACACTGGAAGGAGAGGGAAGTGCTCCTGGAAGTGAATTTGGGCCACAGATGTTGGTAAATGCTCTACAATGCACAGGGCAATCCCAAACAAGAGATGATCCAGCCAGTGTAAAGTCCCATGTCAATATGCAGACTGAGAAACCCCAGGCTGCTCTATTACTATCAAGGACACTCTATGCAGACCCAAACCTGATTAGGTTCTATTAGAAATGCAGCAGGAATTAACATACACATGCACATCTCTGCACATATTGGTCCCATCAGTTCTCAAAAAGGCATGTGTTCAATCTTTGACATTTTTGTCAGCTTCCACAGCAACTAGCATAGGGCAACATGACGAACATGGTATATAGTTTTTATTTGTGGTTAGATTAAAATACCATATGCAAGTAAACAATTTGCTTCCAAGATTAAACCACTAGTCATTTTCTCCCCAAATTTCCTGAGCACTAGAGATGGCAGGGACACAGGTAGGAATCTCAGCACTTCAACAACTCAAATGAAAAACTTTCCAATATCAGTGCCAAAATGATTTTCATAACAGTTCGGTTTTTTCTTTTTTACATAGTGGAAAGTGATAAAAATATAAACAATTCAGCAAAATAATTTTAGTGAAAATTGGAATAAAATATTGATCATATCTTTAGGTGTACTTCAAAGGACTTCAAAGTTTTGAATTAAGGACCTGGCACTTGCTAGGAAGATTGACCACTTGATACATGTCCCTAGCTAAAGGGAATATCTTAAAATCAGCAAAGAAGACAATGTGTGTGTGTGTGTGTGTATGTGTCTGTATGTTTGTGTGTGTGCATATATTATAACTATATGTAGGAGACAAAAAAGATTTGTGCACCAAAAATCTTCAGTATGTTTTGTGTATATGATTAATAGTTATTGCTAACATATCCCATCTTGAAATTGGAAGGTTAAAAATGTAATTAGGTAAAATCCTGAGACTGTTCTGATTTCAGCTCTTTAGGAAGATTCTATGTATCCTCATGGATGCTTCATCACAGTTTGATACGTATATTGTGATCTCTAAATGTCTTGCATTTTCTTTGTGACAGAGAACAGCCCTTAGATCCATTCTATCCTCTCCCTTCAGCCTCTGAGACTTGAACCACAAATTTCAATAGAATTAGAAATGCCAATCACTTGAAGCTGATGACATGATCCCAAGGCCAGAGTTCATTTATACTTTAACAGACCACATCCTCCATATCTGGAGGATGAGTGCATCTACCAGAAGCAGGACATGCAATCTACAATGGAGAAATCTGGGAAGTGACGCAGGCAGTCAGCCACGTAAATGGACTACGTGTGCTCTGAGCAGAGCATATGACCTGCCCTGGGGCCCAACGTGCTCATGATACAGTTCTCATGGTCTCCTCAATCCACTCTAAATCCACAAAATAATATCCTGCTTTGTGCTACATCCCTGTCTTAAGAATATAGCCCTTGTGACCCTCTCCCCAGAGCTACCGCTTCTCTAAGGAACACACATCCTCATGCCTGCCTGAGTTCAGTCTAGGGACTCATGTCATCTGCTTCTTTTCCCTGCCAACAATCCCTTCCTCACAGCCATGTATTTGTTCCCATGAGTGCTTTTCACATCAAGACTACTGATGGGTCAAGCTAGCACTTTATAAAGTCATCTGGTGCTATAAAATTAATAAGGCTCTCCACTAAGATTAAGTATTCATGTATCTTTTTGATCTAAGAACTAATATTTATATTCTAAGATGAATAAAATACTCATAGAAACCAGGTACCAGTGGCTCACACTTGTAATCCTAGCTACTCAGGAGGCTGAGATCTGAGGGCTGCGGTTCAAAGCTAGCCTGGGTAAGGAAAGTCCGTGAGACTCATCTCCAATTAACCACCAGAAAACTAAAAATGGTGCTGTGGCTCAAATGCTTGCCTTGAGCTGAAGAGCTGAGGGACAGCGCTCAGGCCCAGAGTTCAAGCCCCCTGAGCGACAAAAAAAAACCCAAAAAACAAAAAACCTCACAGAGAAGTATACAAGTGAAAAAGAGGGGTTGTATGAACACAGCAGTTGTCCTAGGGACTGATGCACAATTTGAAAGATATTATAATTTTATAGCACCAGGCGAACCCTGGTGCTGGTCTTGTAATGTTCAAATTGTAGCTCCTCTATTTGAATTGTAATCTCAGAGCAAAAAGATAAAAACATAATCCTTATAGGTGTTTTTGAGGATTAAGTGAATAAACATGTAATTGCCTGGCTTATAATCAGCACTCAAATGATTACTGCTATCATGACTACCACCATCACCACCACCAACATCATTATTATCATCACCATCAGTGGTACTTATCTACAGCTACATAAAAGAATCCTATAGGTTTAGGGATCTTATAAGAATGCATTTTCACTCAAGCACTCAAGAAGAAAGAATGAGCCAAGAGATGGATGTTAATGGCTCATCCTTATAATCCTAGCTACTCAGGAGGCTGCGGATCATAGTTCAAAACCAATATAAGCAGAAAAGTGAAAATCTTATCTCCCATTAACCAGCAAAAAGCTGGAAGTGAAAGTATGGCTTAAATGGTAGAGCATAAGCCTTAAGCTAAAAAGCCAAATAAGAACATGAGGCCCTATAGTCAAGCCCCAATATTAGCACACAAAAAAAGTAAGTAAGGGGAAGAAAAGAGGAGGTCATAAGGGTTATGAATAGTGGGAGGAAATAAAAATAAAACAGGAAGAACAAAGGCAGCCAGTGAGATAGAGAAAACATATTGCCAGTTTAGAAGACATTTTCCTTTAAACAAGTATTACATGCTAGATGCCTAGGTAAGTTTATTTGCTTAACCCAAATCTAAATGAAGAGTATTTAAAAGCTGCAAATGGAACTTGTTTGAAATAGTTAAGCAATGTAGCTAATGATATACTTAAACCCAACTACTGAAGTAGCAATTCCAAAATAAAAGCACCATATAAACTAGTTTTAAAAACTCTGTTTCTGAAAGTGTAGAAGTACCTTTTGCTGCTGCCTCCACTGGGGGGGTGAGCTCGGGCATCAAAGCTGATCACCACACCCCTCTGCTTCAGGTCACCAAACTGTTTTTCCAGGTATCTGCAAAATCCCTAAAAAACCCCGTATGTTTGAATGCATCTTTTATACATGGGATATAGAAAAATAGCCAAAACTTACGTTTTTCTTAACTTTCATGTAGAACATCATAGAAGAGGAGAAAAAAAAAGCCAACCTTTTCAGTGATCAAGAAAACTGAGCAATAATAAAATTTCAGCTTCATTTACTCTCCATCTCTCTGTATCAGGCATCATCCCAGATCAACTTTGCCCAGAAATCCTATTTCACAGATGGCAACACAAAGGCTCAGAGAGCCATACTGACCTCCCCAGTTCAGATCCATGGGGAGCAGAACCTGGTGAAGAGGTTCAGTGATGTAGCTAAAGCAAAAGTTGTGGGGCCAAAATATGGGTCAGTACTCTGCCACCTACTAGCAGGTGACAATTTCTTCCACCTTTGTGTGTGTGTGTGTGTGTGTGTGTGTGTGTGTGTGTGTGTGTGTGTGTGTGTGTGTCATAGGACTTGAACTCAAGGCCTGGATGTTATCCCAGAGAGCTATTTTCACAAGGCCAGCAATCTACCACTGTGAGCTACAGCGCCACATCTGGTTTTCTGGTGGTTAATTGGAGATGAGTCTCATGGACTTTCCTGCCAGGGCTGGCTTTGAACCACAATCCTCAGATCTCAGCCTCCTGAGTAGCTAAGATCACAGGCATGAGCCATCAGTGTCTGGCATTTCTACCTCTCGACGCCTCAGTTTCCTCTTTTGTAAAGCAGAAATAACAACCGTGCCTAGCACATGTGGCTGTCACAAATGGGAATTAGGTGCATGAAAACATGTGAACTACTGAGAACCTTGTGTGTTTTAGAACCATCCTTACCTACTCAGACCACACCAATCTCAAATACCCAGGAGAAGAAAGCAGTGAGCTTGGAATCCAATTTTAATTGTTGAACATTATGACAGAACAAAGAGATAGAGCAACAGTTATGTTTCATTAACATGGACTGCATTTTTGCTAAAGAAAAGTCTTGCATAAACTGAAGCAGAGCTTCTATTTGGGGGGGGGGGGAGGGGGATAATTCACAGCCTTGTTACAAGAGCTGTGACAATTCAGCATGCTTTTCCTTTTTCCATGGCCAACATATTGAACTGGGCACCTCCTCTGAAGCTATTCCAAGGAAATAAAGACATGTGGGTATTGTGGTGGGATGTGTGCTAGGCCACAGCTCCACTTCTAGCATTTTGCTGTTACCTGGAGATTAGAGTCTCAAGCACTTTTCTGCCTTGAGATTTTTTCAGAGCTGCGTCTCAAGTGGTAGACTTGACAAGGAGGTATCTATATTCCTTCTCCTTGCATATAAGCCAGATTTACTGCCTCACTTTTAACAGACAGAACATAGTGTAACTGAGTTCCTTTGTGTGGCTTCCTCCTGCCACATTCATATCCTCCTTTTTCTCCTCCTCCTCATCATCTTAATCAGTGAGTTTGTACTGAAATAAAATCTCCAGGAGGAAATACGTCTATTTTAGTCATTGATATATCTCAATGTCTGGTATATAGTAGATACTTAATACATTTGTTAAATAGATGGATAGATGAATGGATGGATAGGTGAGTAGCCAGATGTGCAGGGCCATAGAGAGATGGAACACTTATGTTTTGAAATACACTAACTCAACTAACTGAACAAGCCTTAGTTTATGGAGTAAATGGTGGTGCCTCCTATCTCTCCAACTCCAAAGACAATCTAGAATGAAACATTGTCAAATATGAAAAGCGCAGTAGGGTAAGTAGGATGATAAAAGCACAGTACCTGTGTAGTCTGGATGATGGTCAAGTCATTCATACAAGAAATGCCAGCTCCCATAGGAGCTCGGAGGCCTGCTGTCCCAAATTCCATCCGAGCCCCAAAACATTTCTGTAGTTCTTCTTTATTACCTTCTGCAATTAGTTGTTTTACTGTCTCCAAAGTTAAAGGATTCTGCAAAACAGAGATGCACATATATGCCAGACAGGGCATAAGGTGACTAAGAGAAAGAAAAAAAAAAATCAATGTAAAAGATATTCCAGAGGGCTGGGAAGGTGGCTCAGTGGTAGCGCGCTTGCCTCACATGCATGAGGCCCTGGGTTTGATTCCTCAGCACCACACAGGCAGAAAAAAAAAAAGCCGGAATTGGCACTGTGGCCCAAGTGGTAGAGCACTAGACTTGAGCTGAAGAGCTGAAGGACAGCACCCAGACCCAGAATTCAGGCCCCACAACCAACCAAAAATAAATAAATTCCACAATTTTAACTTCTTCTAGGGAAAAATAGCACTGCAATTTTCTTATGTATTTAAAATCTAAGCTAAGGGTGAGTTTGATGTTACAATGTATTATTTTCTTTTGGGCCAAAGCAAGAAGTTCTGGAGAAACAGAATGAGATTTTTTAGGGCCAGGATTGAACAACCAGAATAGGACTCCAGACATGTCCCTTACTAAATCTTTGCATCTGGCCAGGCTAATTGGCTCCTTGATTTATACCTTCCCCAGCTATAAAACAGAAATGATCTAGACCCTCTCTAACACTGGTTTTAAAGGCTTAAGTTACATAAATGTGAAGGATCTTTCTTTGCCTTCTAGGCACTTGATAGTATTTAAAAGTTCTTCCCTATGGTCTTTGAAGTTTTCCCAAGTGTTACTTTTTGTAGTAAAAGCTTTACAAGTTCCATGAGGTGTTCACATACCTGGTCAAGTCTGAACCTTTCAAAGACGCCAAAGAAGCAGGTATGTAATGGATGGATAATTTTGTATTGTTCGTCTACACTACCAAAATTGAGTGACTTGCTTGAGGTGTACCTTACTTGACTAGTACCTTACTTCAAACAGACACTAACATGGAATCATTTAAGTTCATTATATGCATAGCCCTATTTTCTTGTGGCAGTTGTGGGAAATACTAAGATTAGAGAAAATAATGATGATCACACAAATTCCAAGTGCTCCAAGTACAATGTTAAAATAGGAGTTCTGGGGTAATAAAATAAGTACTTTGCTTCAGTATTATCAGAGTTATCATCTACTTAGACGAACACTCATAAAAGACATGCCACATCATTCAACTTGAAATGCTACTGCAATAAAACTTTAATTTGCTGGAATTAAGCCCACATTTCCAGATTATTCCAGACTCAATACAAATCAAGTATAAGCCTACTTTTTCTAAATTAAAAGCAATAGATAATAATCACAGCAGAGACTTATCCATCAAAGTGCCTGGTGCCCCCTCCCCGCCCAAGAAAGGGCTCAGATCTACTTTATGAAAGAGGCTCAATAAGTATCTTCTGAGTGCAAGAGAAAACTGACTTCATGGACACACCCAAAATCCAGTGCTCCCAGTTCACACAGGGTGGAATTGGGAAATGCTAATTGGCCTTCATTATCTAGAAAAGACTCAGTGGACTGAGAGAAACAAAGTGGATAGATAAGGAGTAGAAGGCAGTGGGAATGAGGATCATTTGGGAGTGCTGGCATGTCTCAGACTTGGAAGGAAGGACACCAGAAGTTGCCACACTTTTAGCAGGGAGTTCCACTCCACTCCTTCCCAGAGAGCTATCTGTCTCAAGCCAAAGAAACTGAGAGGAAAGAATACTGAGAGAGAAACATTCAAAAATAAAGAAGAACATCATCTCTTCACAGCTAACCAAGGAGGTATCATTGCTACTCAATCCCATGTTTATTTGTGTGTGTGTGTGTGTGTGTGTGCGTGTGTGTGTGTGTGTGTGTATTAGAGTTTCTTGGGTTTGTCTGTTGAGGCTGGCTTCGAAGTTTGATCCTCAGATCTTAGCCTCCTGAGTAGCTAGTATCACAGGCATAAACCACGGGCACTGGGTTTATTCTTTTTTTCTTCAAAGGGAAAGTTTTGTGGAGCAATGTGTTATTAACCCTGACTTTAAGAGACTTCTACATACTGAAAGTTACTAGTTTGTCACAAATGGAAACTTTTCCTTCCTCCTAGAATTTATCAGGAAATGAAATTTTTGTTCAAGCCGGTTGGCAATGGTGTTCCGGAAATGGGATTTGTTGACATTTCATTTTCCACGTCAGAGAATGTGAGGAAAAACAAAGATACCCCTGGCTGGTGGGTTCTCGATCTCCTTCACTCATTCAACAATATTAAAGCAAACAAACTAAACCAACTTACTGTGTGTAGGGCACTGTATACCATGGGACTTAGCTAGCGCAGACAGCACTGGCTACACAAAATGAAAGTGAGGGGCCTGGTTCAACAAGCAAGAACTGGAGGATACAGGGAGGGGGGAAGCATGGAACCGGGAACAGGCCCTTTTCTGAGCCTGGTTCACCTGACAGGTCTCACTACCCGGCTCTGGTTACAGACATCAAACAAACCAACCTACAAGTGTGCTGGGTGCTCTCCTCGGGCAGGACAAGCAACGAGGAGGTTCAGGGGGGGTTAATGAGCCAGGGAAGGCTTTCTGTATCGGGTCCAAGCAAGAATGACAGAAAGCGCGAGAAACAAAATCAGAAGGGGGGTGAGCACCGTTCTGGGGGAATCGTTAAGAAAGGAGAGGCTAGGGGTTCGGAGACACAGGAAGTCGGGCCCAGCCGGACTCTGCTCCAGGGTGGAAGGGAGGGAGGGAACGGGGAAAGGTGACACGTGTCCTAAAAGGTGGCCTCGTCCCCTGCCCGGGGCACTCGCGCGCCAGGTCCACCTGGAGGAGCCCTGTGGGCAAAGCAGCCCAGGGAGGAGCTGGGAGGGAGCCCGGCCCGGCAAGTCCCGGGGACCCGAGACGAGGCGGCACCGTGCGCCTCCGGATGCGGCGGCACCCCGCGCCCCGGGGCCCCGACCTGCCGTCCCCGCCCGCCGGCGCACGGCGGGCTGCCGGACGACCTTCGCAGGCCCCACTCGGAATGCTGTCACCAGCCACGCGGGCGGGGGGGGGGGGGGGAGGCAGCCGCCGCGTCCCCCGGCTCGAACGGAGAAAGGAAGCTCGGGCCCCGCGCTCGCCACAGGAAGCGCCGCGGCGCCCGGGGAGGGCAGCCCGGGAAGCGGGAGGGGGCGCCGGGGAGGGCAGCCCGGGAAGCGGGAGGGGGCGCCGGGGAGGGCAGCCCGGGAAGCGGGAGGGGGCGCCGGGGAGGGCAGCCCGGGAAGCGGGAGGGGGCGCCGGGGAGGGCAGCCCGGGAAGCTGGAGGGGACGCCGGGGGGCCGGGAGGGGTTCGGGGAGGGCCGGGGAGCGCGCCCGGGGAGGGCTGGAGAGGGGAGCTGGGGGCAGCTGCGTCCTCGGCGCGCTCCCAGCCCGCGGTCGCCCCTCACCTGGTCCCAGCGCAGCCACTGCGCCGTCTCCCTGTCCAGCCGGGCGTCCATGCCGGGGCCGGAGCCTCCCGGGGCGGGGGTCGCCGCAGCCTCCGCTGCCATCCTGTAGCTGCCGCTGCCAAGGCCAGGATGCCGGGCGCTCGCCCTTCCGGAGGGGCGGGGGCGGGAGGCGGAGGAAGACGGGGAGGGGCGTGGCGAGGGCGGAGGGGCGTGGCGAGGGCGGAGGGGCGTGGCGAGGCGGAGGGGCGTGGCGAGGCGGCGGGGCGTGGCGAGGGGTGAGGGGCGTGGCGAGGGCGGCGGGGCGTGGCGAGGGCGGCGGGGCGTGGCGAGGGCGGCGGGGACACCGCCTGCTCTGGCAGGCCTCTCCCACTCGGGTGGCACCGGGGCACGGAGAACGTCTTCGCCGTCACCTCCCAGGTCCCAGGATTTCCCACTGGAGCAACAGCTCTTCATAGGCTTCCCACAGCAGGCCCGCGCGCTGCGCGGAGCTCCCAGGATGTGTACACCGAGCGGTTAAAAATCCAGAGGGTTAAGAACGACAGAGGGGGAAACACATCTTTAAAAGGAAGAATCCAGGGTCAGGATTAAGATAAGTAGTTGGGTGGAAGTGAATGGGCCAGTGCATTTCAGAGGTAGCAGGTAGCGCTAAGGAGCCCAGGGGAGGAATTCGGTCCTCAGGGCTGAGCCCACTGGATTTCCACGCAGAAAAAAGAAAGGAAAAAGAAACTCCATCCCTGCCTCACATCGCACACTGAATGACTTCTAGGCCAGCTGTGTCCATCTGTGCACCCGAGGGCGCAAAAACACGCGCTTGTTTAGGGAAGCATTATTTATAAAAAGCCCCCGACTCAACGCAGCCCAAATGACTCTCAACAAGAGCATGGATAGGTAGGTGTGTTCACACCGAGTCATTTAAATTATGGTATAGCCACACAGTGACGCAAATGAACCACGGCTACATACAGTGTCATGGATGAATCTTGCATGTGTTAGTGGACTGAAAGAACACACACACACGCCAAAAATAATAATAATAACTGGATGGTTCAATCCTCTAATCCACTAAGCCCATCTCTACACACGTCCATAGAAGAAAGCTTCGTGGACTCTGATAGTTTGTTTCCTAGGGGAGTAGTAACTGGAAATTAAAAATTAAGTATGAATCATTTCCCATGGATAATGTGGGGTGATACTTGGAATAACTTGATGTGTATGCTCTTCTGCTGCCAGGGAACTTACTCACATGGATGTTCTAGTTTCCTTGGAAATTCCCCAACTTTTCCAACCTCCTGGACATCAATTCATCAGTCCCTTTATGTTCAGCCCAGGAGTAGTTCCTCTACAGCTTTTAATGACAATAAGTCAAATATTTACTAAAATTGATTGAGGAGGGGAGGGAAAGTGAGAGAAAATGAGGGAGGGGGTAACTGTTCGGTAATGTTACAGTTATGTTATATAACATCACCCTTCCAATCAAATAAAATTGAAAAAATTAGGAAACAAAAACAAAAATAAAATTGATCCATGGTAATGATCAGGGCACTCCCCATTGGCTGACACATCTCCAAACTTGCTTCATCTACTCATTTCTCATCCTGAATAACTTTGTGAGAAGGCTCCAGACATGATATATTATTATTCTGTCTGCAGATATTTTGTCATGAAATGCAAAGTCTTTGAAAATACCCACCAATCATCTCACTTAAACCTTATAAAATTAAAGCTAATCATTATTATTATAAAATATCCACTTCATTCAAATTTCTAAATATCTATTGAGTATTAAGTTATTTAAAAGTACAGTTTTCTTGATCAGGAGCCACAGAATCTTCCTACTGGCTGATAAGTATTTGGGGACCTCTTTTTTGTTTAACCATTTTAACTTATTATTGAAGATACTGGGTCACTTTCCTCTAGGCTGGTTTTTTGCTGGTTATATCTGTGGTATCCTTCAGCCTGTCTTTCTTCCTCCTATATTTCCTGTATCTTCATTGCATTACAGATTTCTCTTTATGGTCTCTCCTCTATTGGAGGAAAGGAATTCGGTCTTCTTTATTTCTACGTACAGAGAGCTAAACACTCTAGATGCCCAATAAATGGCTGAAAGAAAAAGGAACAGGTGGCCCTTGGTTCTTTTCTCACATAGGAACAGTGGAGACGCCAGAGTTATTTGCCTGGGTCTGGATCTTGATTCTAACGTTTTCATAGGAGACTCTAGGAAACTCATTTAATCTCTGTGGTTAGGAAACTCTTTTAGCCTCTGTGGTTAGGAAGTTCCTTTAATCTCTGTGGGCTTCCATTTCCTTATTTCTAGAATGGAGGTAATAATTGCATCCACCTCTTAGAGGGCAATGTGGGGCTTGTATGAGGAATGCAAAGTGTTTAGTGTAGTCTCTGGCAGAATAAGTGCTCCACAAACGTAAGCTGTTGTTAGGAAAGGCTTACGGGCTTGACATTCCATATTAGTCAGGATACACTAAGTCAAGCTAAAGCCATACATTTCATCATTGAGTTTCAAAACCTTGTGGATAAAAGATGTGCTTCTTTTTCATGTTTCCTGACCAGGTGAGTGAGAGGGTGCTGTGCCCCACACTCTCACCCCAAGATCAGAAGGCCTCCATCTTGTGGCTTCTCCCCCTCAGCAGCCTCTGCTATACCATTTGCAATCCTTCCTTGGTTTCGAGATGTACTTGGATTAATTTTATACCTTACATAGGCTTCAAAATCTGACTTCAAAATGTGTCCCCTGACCTGACTGCTTGCCAATTGTCTCCATCCCTCCCTATAATCAGCTCTGCTGGTGTCTGGGCTGAGCCTTGGATATGTGAAGCAAGTGCTGGTCCAAGGTCTTGGCATGTGTTTCTTTCTACCAAATATTCTGATGATAAATGTCCACATTTAATTCAGGTTTGGCTCAATTGGGAGTTCATCAGGAAGGCCTTTCTTTTGTTGAGTGTTGGTACATATTTAGCAACTGAATTTCTGAAATAACCCTGACTTGTATTTGCTACCGATACTCTGAAAAATACACACACACACACACACACACACACTTTATATATATATATATATATATATGTATATATATATATATACACACACACACACACACATAGTCCAGGAGCATGGTAGGCTGTGTCACCTAAATTTGTGTGAGCCAATGCTGTGATGTTTTACAATCATGAATATGGCCAAGGATGTATTTCTTAGAATGTAACCCCATCATTAAGCAACACATGACTGTAACTTAATGAGTATAGTTACTAATAACAGGTCGTAAGGGAAATGAAAAATGCTGAGTTTAAGTATTTATTTTTAAGTATTTATATTTTTAGTGTAATGTGTTTACTCTTGATTCATTCTAATTTAACTTTTTTTTTTTTTTGTCAGTCAGTCATAGGGCTTGAACTCTAGGCCTGGGCGCTGTCCCTCAGCTCTTCAGCTCAAGGTGAGCACTCTACCACTTGAGCCACAGCGCCACTTCTGGTTTCCTGGTGGTTTATTGGAGATAAGAGTCTCACAGGCTTTCCTGCCAGAGCTTGCTTGGAACCATGATTCTCAGATCTCAGCCTCCCGAGTAGCTAGGATTACAGGCGTGAGCCAACAGTGCCAAGCATAATTTAACTTTTAACAATGACCACATTTAACATCTGGCTCTCCAAGTTGCTAATGCTTTTCTAACAGGGCATTGTTAGCAGCTGTATGAGCACATAAACTTTCCTCATCACAGTCCAAAATACAGCTCTCAGCAACCTCTAACCTTACTTTACACTTTTTTAAGGGTTTATCACCGAGTGCTGAAAGGTTCTAACTTTGGGTTTTATAAAATAGTGTTTGTTTTTCCCTAACTGACTCTCTACTCTTACAGAAAGTTGAGTTCAAAATAGATGTTCAGTAAGTCTGTTAAAACTAGGGGACTATTACTAGTCTAGACTATTACTAGTCCCCTTACACCACCAAGAAAAAATACAGTAATAATACACCATTATCAAACCTATACCAAGTTTTTCTTTCTTTTTTTTTTTATTGTGAAAATATGGTACAGAGGGGTTACAATTACATGGGCAAGATAATGAGTACATTTCTTATCAAGCATTGTAGTCTCCTCCTTTGTTTCCCCTTTCCATCCCTTCCCATCCTCCCCCCATTCCCCCACCTAATCCTCCCCCCCACACCAAATACACCAAGTTTTTCTAAACAAGCTAAACTTTCTGTATTTAACAAAGAAAAAGTGAACAGCTTGTTGTGTTTTCTAGTGCCCTAATTGCAAAGTTGGGGACAGAACGAATAAGTAATGTACTAATAGACTTTATCTGTACACTCACTGCTGGCCATAAACCCAAAGTACACCAACAGCCAACACACCTGCAGGCTCACTTATGTGTAGTAGTTCTCAGTGAAAACGTAAACTGCCTGTCATGTATGCCTGTTCTCTTTACATTCATGATCTTTGCTAGTTTTTTTCCTCATTGCTCATTTCATTTAATTATTTTTTTCTGCCCATACTGGGGCATGAACTCAGGGCCTAGGCTCTGTCTTTGAGTTTTTTCACTCAAGGCTGGCCCTTCCCAATTGAGCCACAGTTCTACTTCCAGCTTTTTGCTAGAATTAAGAGTTGCATGGACTTTTCTGCCCACAATGACTTTGAACTGTGATCCTCAGATCTTAGCCTTCTGATATGATTACAAACATGAGCCACCAATGTCTTTCTCTTATTGCTCATTTTTATTGCTTGCATATCAACTACCACTAGAGTGTCTGATATTAAAAAGGTATCACCTGAGCACGTACTTGCTTGCTGATCATGCACAAGGCCCCAGGATTGATATTTAGCTCTGCACAGAAATAACAAAGACAAAGAAAAAGTGCAAAATAAACATTAACACCTGTTGCTTTGTATCCCCGATAGCTACCAGTTTCTTCTTTTCCTTCTTAATGGTACCTGGTAACCTGGCAGCTCCCACCCTGCACACACCCACACAGCAGCCTGTCATTTCCAGGTCACAGGGTATGACTGATTTATTGTTATTCTTTGTCATTAGGGGTTCTGGCCAGGTAAGCCTCACATGTTCTTTTGCCTCGGGCTTCCAGGAACCTGACCTAGCACTAAGGAGCTAGTAGACTTAGGGAAGCTCTGTTGGTCAATTGCTACAGGCTTAGTTTCTGCCTGATCAGAGAGATAGCTCAACCACATTAGAATCTGAGGACAGAATCCTCTAAGAGACTCCTATTTGAGCATCTCAAGGCTCTCAAAAGTGTTAGTGAGTTGAAAGGGCATCGCCACCTATGTAGTGTCCAATTGCAGAGACGTAGCAGAGAGTATCGGCTTGTTTGTTGTTTCGGTTTTCCTGACGTTTCAGAATCATCACTGTTTCAGCAACTGAACTTTCAACCTTGCGCCATAAGTCAGAACTCTTCAACGGAACCCAAAGGGTCAGTTTGAGTAGCTACTGGGTCCACGAGGGTGCTCCAAACCTTAAGTGTCTTAAAATACCATTACATCTAGATGTTAAAACATGCTCTTTTTCCCACTCGAATTGCAGTTTTGATTTTCTCAGATCATCTCTTTCGCTCAGTGATTTCAGTTGTCCATGGTGCTCCTTTTCTATGAAGATTGTTAAGGTCATCTTGGGTGACTCACAGAGCGACTTTGTCTGCTCTGAGCTCCTGCTCAATGGTGACAAAATTATTTCTCAATAAACTCCAGGCACTATGTACTTAAAATACTTGAAAAGGTATTTTTTTCCCTGTTAAAATGTCATTTTATACGTGTCTTTGAACTAATACTGAGATAAAGACTTGTGCAAAAAGCACAAAGAAAAAAAATAGCCCACAGCTTTTAAATAATGGTAATTACCTATTCTGAATAATAGTATGTCACAGTTTGACTTGATGAAATCTTACTAAAGCATGAGTTGGAAGCTATGAATTGCTCTATACAGCTCCTTTTGAAATTAAAGGCTTAGGTAATTATGTAGTTGGACATCTAAATAATTACAGGCTTTCTGTAAATTTAATAATTTATGCATGTCAAACATTTCATTCCATAGTTTTATGTCTTAGTATTCTATAGTTTTATGTATTACTATTCACTTATGTTTTTATGGATGTAAATATGTCATAGTCCAGTCAGGAAGTTATAACAAAATGCTACCAGCTGGATAGTTTATTTCTAGCAGAAATAGATTTCTCATCATTCTGGGAATTCAGAAGTACTGGCTGAGTGATGAACCTTAGACTCACAGTGGGAAAGCCAATCATGGTCAAGTTCAAAGTCAGAGCTCCTAATACACACACCAAAGATTTAAGGCATTGTGGGTCCTGATGCTTTGGAAGTAAAGGCGAAGGTGAACTAAAAGCCAGAACAATTGGTGGAAAGTCTGTTCAAGAAGCAGTTACTGGGGCTGGGAAGGTGGCTCAGTGGTAGAGCGCTTGCCTTGCGTGCATGAGGCCCTGGGTTTGATTCCTCAGCACCACATAAGCAAAAAGAAAATAAAAGCCGGAAGTGGCACTGTTACTCAAGTGGTAGAGCACTAGCCTTGAGCTGAAGAGCTGAGGGACAGCATCTAGGCCCAGAGTTCAGGCCCCACGACCGGACTCCCCGCCCCCAAAAAAAGAAGCAGTTACTGGGTGAAGTAGCTCATACCTATAACCTTCATCTTCTTAGGATATAGAGATTGGAAGGATCCTAGTTCAAAGCCATCCCAGTTGTAAAGTAAGTGAGACACCCCCCCCCAATAAATAACCTATGTGATGGGCAAATAACTGTAATCCCAGATATTCAAGAGTCACAAGTAGTAGGATTGTGGTTCAAGGCTAACTTCCAACACTGTGAGATTCAATCTGGAAAATAAAGTAGAAGAAGAAAAAGAAAGGATAGCTAAATTGCTGTACTTCTCACATGCCCTGGGCATTGCTATTGGTGTTTTGCCTCACTCACTCAGCAGTAAGGGGATGGAGATTTCATCTCTACTGTTGTTTTTTTTTTTTTCCCTTCCTTTTTGACTGAGAAAGCTCAGATCTGGATTAAGATCAAGAGACCAATTTGGAAATAAGCAAAAACTTACATGTCACCCTAGAATTCATGTTGACCTGAATTCCCAGAATGCTGGTCAGGTCAAGAGGACTAAGGAGAGCAAGAACTAAGATAAGAAGTAATGATGGGCTGACTCACACCTGTAATCCTAGTTACTCAGGAGGCTGAGATCTGAGGATCATGGTTCAAAGCCAGCCCAGGCAGGAAAGTCCATGAAACTCTCATCTCCAATTAACCACCCGAAACCCAGAAAAGTGGTGTTGTGGCTCAAGTGGTAGAGCTCTATCCTTGAGCTGAAAAGCTGAGGGACAGAGCCCAGCCCCAGAGTTCAAGACCCCAGACTGACCGAAGAAAAAAGAAAAAAGGAAAGAAAGGAAGGAAGAAGGAAGGAAGGAAGGAAGGAAGAAGGGAAGAAAGGAGGGAAGAAAGCAAGAAAGCAAGCAAGCAAGAAAGAAAGAAAGAAAGAGAAAGAAGGAAAGAAAGAAAGGAAGGAAGGAAGAAAGGAAGAAACTGATGGCCTCAAGTCCCAGGAGGAGTTCTTTCACTCTGTAGATAGATGAGAACTTACTTCTTCTAAGGTTCACATCTGCTGGCTTTTCTGTTACCACGTACTCAACTTCTTTCAAATGCTTCTTTTTACAGGTTCATGCTCTGGCACACGTACTTAAATTCAGTGTTTCTCCTAATATGGTGTAATTATTTTGTACTTAATACAAAAGGGATATCCTTTCAGAAATATGAGTCCTTTTTGGTGTTTTTCTCTAATGAATGTCTGCGTTTCTTCCTTTCAGACCCTAGAACAAAATACACAACAGATTAAAATACGTGCTGCCATTTTGCTGTGTAAAGCTATCAGGAGAGATGCGCCACAGGCCTTTGGTCTCCTTTAAGAAAGAATTCAGAGGCAGACACGGAGAGGAAGGCTAGCAGAGCAGATGTATTTAAGCGAAGCTATTGACTTAGAAGAGAATGCCAAGGCAGTGGCACACCCTCACAACAAACAGTGCAGCAGCCTGACCCCAGAGCTGTGGATCCCAAGCTCCCAGGCTAGGTACTTCTGTGGATAAGGTTTGATGACTGTGCTAGACATGTATGCTACTGTGGAGTTACCTTACCAAAAAAAAAAAAAATCAGAGGGCATTTCCAAGAACTAAGGTATCCTCAGAGTCAAGATGGCAATTTGAGGGGAGGTGTCTACAAAAATCTTAACTGTAATGGATATAAATGAGGCCCCTAGCTATGGAAAAGCACTGCTAGGGTCCTTACTAGGGACTGTTGACTGTTGTGCCAAGAAGGAGTCACAACTGATGTCAAGCTTTATTCCAGGACAATGCAGGCAGGATGTTTGGCAAAGTATGGGCAGATACAGCGTTGTACCCTTCCCCTGCTCATTGGGTTATAATAAGTCCTGCCTGTCTGTCCACCCTATATCCACAGTCTCAAGTGGGATGAGGGGTGCTGTGGCTGAGCACAGAGCTTGGAACTCACAAGTAGAGGATTGAAGATTACATGTGCAAGCCCAGGACACCAAGGACAATTCACTTTGTCACCATGTTGTTTGCTGGAGGTCCACAGCAGTCTCGGCCACATGAGATCTCTCTACACGGAGAAGCTGGCATTCCTGACCTGGGCCTTGGTCAAGATGCCAGGGGATAGCAGGCACTGGTGTTCACTCCTGCAATCCTAGCTACTTAAGAGGCTGAAATTTAAGGATCGTAGTTCAAAGCCAGCCCATGCAGAAAAGTCTGTGAATCTTATTTTCAATTAATTAGCCATAAAGACAGAAGTGGAGGGGTGGGTCATTGGTAGAGCTCCAGACTTGAGCAAAAATGCTAAGGGACAATGTCTATGTACTGAGTTCAAGCTCCAATAGCGGTATGGGAGAGAGTGCACGCACGCGCGTGTGCACGCACATGCACACACATAACACACACATATACAGACACCCACTTCAAAAAGTAGTTTGACTGGGGGTTAGGAGTGTTAGAAATGGCTCAGGATGTTGGGGTGTCATGTGTAAATAAGGGCACCAACTCAAAAGGAACTTGGCAAGCAAAATATACTTCAGAAGGGCAGACCTTTAGTCAAAACTCTGGCAAACAAACACACACTGTGGGCTGGCTGTTTTTTGGTTTTTTTTTTTAATCTATAATCCTGTTGGCCCTGCCCCTCTGCTCAGATTGGCTGATCTCAGGATCCCAATCTGCAAAGGGATGTGGCCTAATTAACAATGTAACTAAAATCCAAGGAACTTCTAATGGGTTGTAAAGTGCAGCAGGAGAAGGATGCAACTCAAATGAAATCAACAAGGGCTAAGCCACCTGGCCAAAGCAAGACTTTTTCAGAAAAACAATGATCCCAAGATTGACAGAAAATAAGTGATCTATTTTGATAGAAAAGACACTTTTCTCACAGGAGAAATAAGAATACGTTGAAAGAAGTATATAGGAACTTCTGAGATACTGGAGATTTTCTCCTAGATTTTTTTTTTTTTTTTTAAATTTTACCCAGTCTTGTGCATTCTAGGCAAGCACAGTACCAATGAACTGCCCTTTACTTCTCTTGCTTTAAGTTGCATATATATATATATATGTATATATATATATTCTCTGAAAATTATATATATGAATGTTTTACCATGAATTTAATTTAATTTGAAAAACACTATTTCTGAAAATATGAAGTTATAATGCTGTTTCACACAATGATTTTTGCTGATAGCCAGTGGATCTTGATTTTATAGGAAAGGGCGCCCTCTTTAGGCAACATATTCAATTTTGTTGCTGTACAGAAAAATGAAGATTTAAAAAAAAAAATCAGAAACGTCTCACATTAGATGACTCAGAGACACTTTGTGGGGTGATTTTAGCCTTAGAAATCTCTGGGAAGGGGCTGGGAAGGTGGCTCAGTGGTAGAGCGCTTGCCTTGCATGCCTGAGGCCCTGGGTTTGATTCCCCAGCACCACATAAGCAAAAAGAAAAAAGCTGGAAGTGGCTCTGTGGCTCAAGTGGTAGAGCGCTAGCCTTGAGCTGAAGAGCTGAGGGACAGTGCCCAGGCCCAGAGTTCAGGCCCCACGAACGGACCCCCCAAAAAAAAGAAATCTCTGGGAAATCTATTGCTCTTGCTAGCTATGTCCTTTGCCATGCAGAAACGCTGCAATTTCATGCAATGCCATTTGTCCAACCTTTCTTTGATTTGTTGTTTCTGGGTCTCTATTAAGAAAATTCCGGCCTGTGCCAACGAGAATTAGGGTTTCTCCTATTCTATCCTGTAATGTTTTCAGAGTGTCTGCTTTGACTGCGAGGTCTTTGATCCATTTGGAGTTGATTCTGGTGCAGGGTGATATGTAAGGATCTAGCTTTAGTTTTCTACAAGTGATTAACCAGTTTTGCCAGCGCCATTTACTGAAGAGGCTGTCTTTCTTCCATTCTATTTTTTTAGCTCCCTTATGGAAGATTAGATGGCTATATGTCTGTAGGTTCAAAGGACATAGCTAGCAAGATCAATAGAAAGCCCACAGATTGGGAGAAGATCTTCATTAGCCATACAACAGACAAGGGTCTCATATCTAAAATATACCTGGAACTCAAAAAATTAAATCCCCCAACAACAAATCTTCAAAGAAACAACTGCCCAATAAATAAGTGGGCTATAGACTTAAAGAGAAACTGGCCAATAGACACATGAAGAAATGCTCAACCTCCCTAGCCATAAAAGAAATGCAAATCAAAACAACATTGAGATACCACCTCACCTCAGTTAGAATGGCTATAATCAATAACAACAGATGCTGGAGGGGATGTGGACAGAAGGGAACCCTACTGCATTGTTTGTGGGAGTGTAAATTTGTTCAATCACTTTGGAAAGTACTATGGAGGTTCCTCAAAAGACTCCACATAGAGCTCCCCTATGACCCAGCAATCCCACTTTTGGGCATTTACCCGAATGATCACAAACAAGACCACACTAAAGCTACCAGCACAACTATGTTTATTGCAGCATTATTTACCATAGCTAAGATATGGAACCAACCCAGATGCCCCTCAGTAGATGAATGGATCAAGAAAATATGGTATATATACACAATGGATTTCTATGCCTCCATCAGAAAGAATGACATTGCCCCATTTGTTAGGAAATGGAAAGGCTTGGAAAAAATTATATTAAGTGAAGTAAGCCAGGCCCAAAGAAACATAGGTCCCATGGTTTCCCTTATTTGCAATAACTAGTATATGTATTAGTCAAGCAGAAAAGGTCAGATAAGGTGATGTTAGGCAAAATGAACACCAAGATAAGGACACAAGTGTTTTCTTTATTTTTTGGGGGTGCAGCGAGCTTCATTGGGGTGCGGTGGTGGACACAGGGCTCGGGGCCGCTCCCCGGGGTGGGGTGCGGGCTGGCAGCGCTGGGGGGAGCAGGGTTCTCGTGTCGGGCCGCGGGGCGGCCGCTCACTCCTTGGAGGCCACGTGCGCTCTCAGGCCCACCAGGCGGTTGCCGTAGCCGTACTCATTGTCGTCCCAGGAGATGAGCTTCACGAAGTGGTCCTTGAGGGCCGTGCCGGCGCCCGCGTCGAAGGTGGACGAGTGCGCGTCGCTGTTGAAGTCGCAGGAGACCACCTGGTCCTCGGTGTACCCCAAGACGCCCTCGAGGGGGCCCTCGGACACCCGCGTCACCACCTTCTTGATGTCATCGTACTTAGCGGCCTTCTCCAGGCCGCACGTGTTTTTTTTTTCTTTCATGCGATTGTTTCTAACACATTTATAAGATGATTTCTTTGTTGCTTTGTATGTCCCTCCCCACAGTATAATCCCTGCTTTCACTGTATTTGATGTCGGTATAATTTGTGGAGGGGAAGGGGAAAAACAAATCGTTTAAATAGGGACACAGGTGGACCCGTTGCAATAATGAGACGTACAAGACGTTATGTGGAAAAACAAACTTTACAGCTTTGGCAGGGCAGGGAGGGGGGGAGGCTGGGGGTGGGCAAGGGGGAATGGGAAGGGATGGGAGGGGGAAACAAAGGAGGAGGCTACAATGCTTGATAAGAAATGTACTCATTACCTTGCCCATGTAATTGTAACCCCTCTGTACGGTATTTTCACAATAAGAAATTTAAAAAAAAAATCTCTGGGAAAGGATGTTTTGGTTGGTCATGAGCCTTGAACTCAGGGCTTGGGCTCTATCCCTGAGCCTGTCTACGCTCAAGGCTAGAACTCTACCACTTGGTCACACAGCACCACTTCCAGTTTTTTCTGTGTATGTGGTACTGAGGAATTGAACCCAGTGCTTCATGCATGCTAGGCAAGTACTTAACCACTAAGCCCATTCCCAGCCTGTGGGAAAGGATTTTTCTACATCCATTTAATGATATGACAGTTTTTAAACACATTTTGTTTTTCTTTATATTTCTGTTCTCTTTTCAGTATGTAAAAGCCTTTAGGCTCCTTCCTTAAAAGGACCTATTTTTCTCTGTAACATCAATGCTGGAAAAGGCTGAGCCACTTGCTTATTGCTAGAACTTGTGCATTCTCACAAGTATTTCTGAACTCTGTTTCTATTCATAGAGGAAACATTGAGCCAGATCTAAGATCTGACAGGGATCAGCAGTTATGCTGAATATTTAATGCAAGCCTCCATTTACTGCATGTATTACACTGTAGCCTATAAAAATAATTTCAGCAGAAATTACCACTTATTACTAAGAACAAATATAGGTGAGATATGGCATTTAATATCTTGGAATTAATAGGCTCATTTTTGTCATTGGCGTATTTTCATTAGTAGTATTTCCTTTTTTATTGATTAACTAAAGAGGCATTTGTTTATATATCAAACACAAAATTTATTTTTATATCATCTCAGAGCACTATGAAAGTCTATTTATTCAAAGAAGTTAGATTTTTATGTCATATGTTAATTGAAAATTGGGGCTGGGAGTATAGCACAGGGGCAGAAGTATTTGCCTGATACACAAGGCCTGGATTTCACCCCCAGCACCACAAAAGATAAATAAAACAAACCAATTACAGAGTATTTTACTAGTTTATTATTTTCCTTTTTTGTGATCATCTGAAAATTTGTATAAAGTCTTTTGTTGGTATACATAATGTATACATAAAGTATACATAATGTATACCTTATGTATACTTTTTTATTATGAATCAAAGAACAGATACTGAAAAAGCAAGAATTAGATTCCTAGTTTTTGAAAAGCAGGTTTTTAAGGCCACCATGTCAATGTTCTTTTCATAGCTCAGTAAGTTAGTTGAGTTTTAAAATAATCACTTGCAATGAGCTCTTCAGTGGGAACTTGTTAAACTCATTGTTTGCCACGGGGAAGCTGGGAGGCACTGTTACACAGTGGAGGACTGGGGAGTTACAGGAAGAGATAGAGAACTGGGTCCTTGGTCATTGGGCGAATTACTCGGGATACAAATGGGATTAACAACACAGCAACCTTACACAGTAGTCATCATGAGGCTTAGAAGAGATGTGAAATGCTTGGTGACAGCTCTTGATGATTATTAGCCTATCATGCCTGTTTTTATCAGTAGTCATATTTTATCATTAGCTGCATATTTATTAAATATATGTATTATTAAATATACATTCTACTAGTTGTATAATTTATGCTGTATGCATTTTTTCTTTTTTTGGGGGGGGTGGAGGAGAAGACATTCAAATTTTATTTTCCAACAACATCAGCAGGTACAAACCCCAGGGACTTTCCTCGGGCCCCACATCCATTGGCAGGCGTGTTCAGCTGGGTTGGGCAGTGAGGAGCGCCTCAGGGTGCTGGGTCCCCTAGAACGATGCTCATTTCACAAGGTAAACAGGTGAGTCCCAGTATTACAAACACTGACAATTCTAGAAGGAAAGGCACGACGTGGCAAGAAACAATCTTTTGGATCCTAAAGTCAGGTGCAGTATGGAAGAGACAAAACTTGGGGTGCAATCTTTGTCCTCATTCCAATATGGGGGAAAATTCGACACAGTGGAGGAAGACTCCCCCCACTCATACCCCCAGGCTGGTTCCTTCATCCTCATAAAACCATTAGGTCAACCTCCCATCTATACATCCAATATTGTCCTGTGTACAAAGGAGGACAATAATAATACAGCAATCAAAGATTTCACAAAGGTCTTAACTGTTTCCACCCATACAATCAACTCTGAGCTTTTCAGATAAAGCCCGGGAAGACTTCATTGGTTATTGAAGAGGAAAATAAGAGACTTGTAGCTACAAAAAAAAAAATAGTTTTAAAAATGAGGTAGATAAATCAAAGCTATTTTGCAGCCTCTTCACACAATTCTCAGGGCGGGGGGGGGGGGGGGGGGGGGGGGGAGAGGGAGAGGGGGAGGGGGCAAACTTCATGAATTACTAGGCTTAAGTTACACCAAGGAAACACAACAACAGTTGCACGTGAGCCTCTGGGATGAGGAACATGCCTCTCCAGGAGAAAAGTCCAGGATTCAACAGAACAGGCTCTATAGAACCAGCTGAGCTGCCTCCCCATAGCGGCTTCTCTGCTCTGCTATCTGGCGAGACAAGGCTGCTGGGGATTGTGGGGGAACAGCAGGCACTCTTGGGGCTCCACACATACTTAAATAAGCAGCAATTGCATGCATTCTTCATCTGACATCCACCTCCTTAATTTTTGCTACATACCTTAATCCTCCACGTTTCCCCATATCCCTAGCAGAATGGACAGCAGGGTACCATACTTAATTCCTTGGTGTCTAAGTTTCCTTATTTGTAATCAGATGGAGGAAAAACTTTAAAGTCCCTTTCCACCCTAACTTTCCATGTGCTCTCTGGTTGAAGTGATAGAACAAAGCAAAACAAAGCAAAAATAAAAACAAAACTCTACTTCTCCTAGGGATGTTTTTAGGTCTAGATGATTTGTATCAGTTTCTTATCAGTGATTTACTCCTTTACTGTGCTGTGAAACATATTGAACTGGGAAACTGGAGATTTACAAAATGCTAGGGGTGGTCACAGGGAGATTGAAAAAAAGCAACAACAACAAAACACCCCAGCCTCTGAGGGCCACTGGGTTCCTCTCACACATACTGAGAACCCAGGCAAGCTAGTATCTGTAGATGAAACTTGTTCCTGTAGTCAGCCATTCTTCCCAATTCTAGTCATACAAGGCCAAAGCAAAGCTAGCAAGGTAATGATGTCACTGCTTACATAGTCTAGGTTAGAAAACCCTTCTCCCCTTTATAGCAAGCAGTGATTAAAAAAAAAAAAAAAGTAGCACTTTTCTCTGTCTCTGTCATCTGTCTAAGTTTCTATAAATCTCGTGTTTTTTACACGAGTCCTTCCTGAGTATTCTGACTTCTTAACAACCTACCCCACTGCACTAGTTTATCTGAACTTTTGTCCATGGTCAAGAGCTGTGGCCTTGGGCAGGAGCAAGTATGAGTCAGGTGTCTCATTTCTTCTTCCACAAGAAAAAGGAAAGAATCTGTCCTCTTCAGCTTCCATACTAGGAGTGAATCTACAGCCTACTCACCACCAGGAGGCTCCACAATTAGGAAGAAGTTTTACATACCCAAGAGGAAAAATAAAAAACCAACTAGTAACCATGCAAACAACAACAAACCCCTAGCACATTAGAGTAAGAGTTCTTGGGTATCTGGGCCACTGTTAGATGTAGGTTTTAGTTGTATCCTAACTCATAGCGGGGAGCTTGAATAAATGCGAAGTCTTCTGCAGTTTTCTACTTCTCTGATTTATTTATCTGGGCATGTGCAGATGCACGTTTGTTATATAAGCTATACCCATCAATCAGCAGGTCCATCAGAATTCCCACCAAAGGAAGGGTAGCCAGCACTTAAGCTAGAATTGTTCAAAATCCTTGATAAACAAAGCCTGGTGCGCTGGAGTCTTGCTTGAGCCTGCAGTGTTCTCTGAGAGGTACATTTTATCTCTTGCAGTATATCTTAATTTCTCTTTAATAAACTATCCTTTTCATTATGCTTCATGTCTTGCTTGGATTTTTCTCTAGGAAGGCAAAAAAAAAAATTCAAAGCTAAGCTATGTAAAATTCTGCTGACTTATTATGAGGTTTAGCTGTATGCTTTTCCTGTAACACTATCTCTAGTCCTGACTGGATCCTGACAGATACAACATTGATATATTGTAGCATTCTTTGGGTCTTCAGCTGATTTTAAGGCTGTCAGATTCAGAGGGGGCTTCCTGTCACCTGAGAACACTTCTATTCAAGTGGAAACTCATAATCTTCTGATCTAATCCTCTCTCCTTCCTCCTAAATTTCCCAGCCAAACAATGGGTTGCTGTCAAACAGAATATGGATGGAATAGGCCTGGCATTTTTATGCCTGAACCGTAAAAAATCACTTCTCTCTCCTTGCTCTTCTGACTGTCCCTCAGCAGTCCAGACATGTTGCAGGTATCATGACATTCACCTGCCAGGGCCCTTAAGTGTCTCAGAGGAGCAGCCTCTTTAGGTCTTTGCTATAAAATGGGAATAAGAGACAGGCAGCAATGGTTTGCACCTGTAATCCTAGCTACTCAGAAGGCTGAGATCTGAGGATGGAGGTTCAAAGCCAGCCCAGGCCTGAAAGCCTGTGACATTCTTATTGGTAATAAATTACCAAAAAAAGCTGGAAGTGGAGCTGTGGCTCAAGTGGTAGAATGCTAGCCTTGAGCAAAAAGAGGGGGGGGGGAAGGAAGGAAGGAAGGAAGGAAGGAAGGAAGGAAGGAAGGAAGGAGGAAAGAAAGAAGAAAAGATCCTCAGACACATTACCCAGGCCCTGATTTCAATTCCCAGGATGGCCAAAAAATTTTTAAATAAAAATAAAAATAACCATAACTGAATAGCAGTTAGTCCTTTTGTGACTAGACAGCTAGAAAGCAAATTAGATCTTAAAAATAGATTTTGTTACTCTGTGTGCTATTTTAAGTCAGCAATATCTCATAGAACCCTAAAGTGCACCAGTGTAAGTTGAGTAAAGTCCTAATTTTAGATGAGCAGGACTTCATTCCATCAATCACATAGCCGCTGAGCTTTCTTCCTGGGATTGTCATCAGATTTTTTTTTTTTTTTGCCACAGTTGCTGGATCCTAATGGGGCTGATTCCATCTTCCTAGGGAAAGTTCAGTGAGCACCTAGAAGGACAAATAGGAGCAGGGCCTGAGAAGCCACAGCCTCATTTGACCTCCTCCATTAGGAACAAAGACACCTTTCTCGCCTGCGCTGCGCACGTGACCCTCTGTATCAGCACACCGGAAATAACCAAAAGGCAGTTTAATGCAGCTACTCTTCCAGGTCAAGGAGAATGAGGTCAGGTGGGAATGGGTAAGGAGGAGGGTGGGGGAGGGGTGAGGGGATGGGGGTAGGGGGGTAAGGATTTCCTTCCTGTACAATGGGAATCTGCGCTTAGACCTGGGCGTGAGAGAGCTAGGTTTGGGAAGAAAGTGAGTTTGGCTGGACTTAAGTTCTGGGATAAGGTTGTGTGATTTAGGGGAATGCAGCCACGTGACACCTCTGCCAGGTGAGGAGGAAGCTAAAGCAATCAAACACTTCACCTTGCTCCTCTCTACCCTTGCCCTCTCTCTGGCTGTGTTGCTGGAAAGTGAGCTCAACACAAGCCAGAGTCTCCAGTCTCAACTGGAGCCCAGCTGAAGTTGACCATGTTAAGTCAGCCTCCGGGCACCACGGAGCAGTGGAGAGAAGTGGAAAGTTGATCCCAAGGGGCAAAAGAGAGCATCCTTTCCCTGCCCTTCAGACCCATGTGCTTCGTAGAAAGAGAGCGAGCTTCTGCTGCTTATTGCCAGTATATCCTTAAGCTCAAGGAAGGGCATTTAATGGATGTTCGTTGAGCAAAGGAATGCTTGCACTTCAGCTGGAAGAAACATGCGTGCTATTCTCACATCCTTTATTTGCTCTGGGGATAATGAAACTTCTTTCTGACTCAATCAGTGTTTGATGAGCCCTAGGCATCCCAGGCCTGGGCGCCATGGGTCAGCTGGCATTGACAATGGCACTTGTCACCTGAGGCCTACCTGTGGCCAAGAGGTATCCAGAGAAGACCCCTAGGCTGTAGTGCTCTCTAAGAAGTTTTTCAAAAGTCAGAGGGCTTCCAGGATGGCCCAATTGCCTGCTGCTCCTTGTTCTCCATTTCCTTAACAGCTCTCGATGCCTTAAAACTTGCACTCTGACGACATTCAGGCTGACACGCATGTCCTTGACTTTTCAATTCGTAGGTGTTGAACTGTGTTAAAACTTGTATCTCGACATTGGGACTGATATTCTTCCTTTGATTTTTTTGTTTGTTTTTACTTCAGGTCCAGCTTAATAATCCAACGGATTATGAATAGCAGACAAAAGAGCAATGCCTATTTCAGAACATCTCAAGCCAAGGTAGAACAGTAACTTCCACTGGTCATGAGATGGATGAACTGTAGAGTTCGGTATACTTGATATTTCTGATTCTATGGTTCCCCACCCCCCCCCCCTTTGGTTTACAAAATTATCTTAGAGGTGAGTAGTATATAATAAATCTGTACTTTACCAGAGATGCACTAACTAGGACATGACAAAAGAGAAATTCTTTGGCAAGTTATAAACACTCGTAACATATAAAGATTAGAGTTTAATTATGAAACTTTAAAGTGAATTTTTTAAGGAAATGACCTTTCTATGTATTTTAAGTCTTGAGGCAAGTCTTTTGTTCTAGAAGCAAGAAAGCATCTGAACATCTGAGTGGAAAAACAACCCGGAAAAGTGTTTCCTGTGGCTTTTTTTTTCTTATTGGCTTAGTTACTCCATTTTCTATGAGGACCATTAGAATAAAAACAATAAAAATAGAAATATGATGAGAAGTTATCAACCAGTACCTCTCAGGTATGGGCAGTTTTAGTATTCACACAAATTTTAAAGCCTTAATTTTTATAGCTGTTCTAATCATCAAGCTCATTCATGTTTTCTACATTGAATGCATCACTGAAGGTCACAGATCAAGTTGCTTTTAAGTCAGAACTTAGGTGAGATTTGGCCAAGCTTACCTAATATTTTTTTTTATTGCAGGAAGGAATTTCTTAAGGAGATAAGATGCTTTTCTTTTCTTTTTTTTTTTTTTTTGCCAGTTGTGGGGGCTGAACTCTGGGCCTGGGCGCTGTCCCTCAGCTCTTCAGCTCAAGGCCAGTGTCCTACCACTTGAGCCACAGTGCCACTTCTGGCTTTTTTCTGCTTATGTGGTGCTGAGGACTCGAACCCAGGGCTTCATGCATGCAAGGCAAGCACTCTACCACTGAGCCACCTTCCCAGCCCTAAGATGCTTTTCTTTCAGTTCCCTGTGATCAAATCAGGGCTATGAGGACAAAATTGTATTCATTCATATATAGTTTGTGATATAGTCTTTATCTGCAAATTCTCTGTTTTTTGGGTGACTTTTTTGGGAGCCCTGATCCTGGTGTTTCAGGACTTAATGTAAAGTGAGACATTGCCCTTGCCTCAAAAGATCTTCTCTAGCTTGGCAAGAAGCAGAGAAGTTCTCCCAAAAGAGAAGTAGAGGAGGCTAATAGAATCTAAAATAACCAAGGTTAGTGGAAGAAATGGGGTGACTAGAGGCCCTTAGAGATTTCCTATTTGAACATGATTTCTCCACCAGGCAGGGAATTGGTGCCTACGTAAGACCAGAGCAAATAGTTTAATTGAATGGGCCATCTATTTGCATGGGTGAAGCTATCATGTGTAAGATTTGGCATGTTTGGATTCTTTATTTGGTATGTAGTCGTCTTGTCATGGAGAACAACAGCAAAAAAACCCCTGGATAAATCATTCTACTTCAGGAAGGATTTGAAGGGATTGTTTTTACTTCAGGCCTAAGTCAAACCAAAGCAGAACTCACCAAAGTATGCTATAAAACAGATAGGAAAAAGGAGTCAATATTGACAAAGTATTCTAACTATCCAGTTATTGTCACCAGAAAAATATATGTATGTGTATGTGTATATTATAGACACTGTCAACACAAAATAGAAAGGAAAGCAAATAAATACAAAACACTAATACCTTTAAAAGTTAATTGCACTTTAGTTTAAGGAGACTCAATGTGTTCATTCTCTTTCTCTTAGTGTTACAAGTTCCTCAGTGTAGGCAGTTTCTGAACTCAGCACTGTGGGCATTTGAGGTGGGGTGGTTGTTTGCTGTTTGGAACTGTCCTGTGCATTGTAGAAGGTTGGTCTACACCCTCTGGGTACCAATGCCCAAGTTGTGATAACCAACAATATCACCAAACATTATTAAATGGAATATCACTCCTATTGAGGCCGCGTTTAGACAAATGGATATATTTTTTCAAAAATGCCCTAAATAGATTTTAACAAATGACCACATTATGCATTGACACAGAGAGAGAAAGGAAAGATGATAAAACAAGACATTTCAAAACATCTCTGCAAGAAAATACATTCTTAATTGATTTTACTAGTCTCCATCACTCCGCGTGCAAAACACACAAAATAGAATTTCTGGAAAAAGTCACCCTCTGTATTGAATTGTCCAGCCAAAACTTGAATGTGCTTGTCAGCTGACACCAGCTGGCTGAGGGCAGGAATTTTTGACCTGGCTCCTGGATAAACTAACAGGTCCATGCTAGGTCAAGTTCAGGTCAGGGTCTTTTATTATTACGATTGTTGTTATTACTATTGTTATTATTAAGTAGTTGTACAAAGGGGTTTCATTTCAAGCTATCAGTTTGTGAGTACAATGTATTTTGATCACTCCTTTCAGCATTCACCCCCATCTCTCCCAAGTCTAGCTGTCCCTTCAGTTGGCCTAGTTCTATTCTCACGTAAGTATACTGAATGTGATGACTGCATTCTCCCACCCTCTCTCCATTCATCTGCCCCTTTTCCTTAGCTTCACCCCTCACCCCACAACACATGCTCTAGGTTCCTGGTTTTCATTATATGAAACTATGGATTAGTAGGGAATACTCGAGGGGAATAATCCCTTGAGTATTCCCTACTTTGTTAACATGCTTGTGTATAAATGCGTATGATCGTGAATATATACATATATATACTTACAATTTAGATCCATCTTTTACTTATGAGAGAAAACATGTGTCCTTTGTCTCTCTGAGCTGGAGTTACTTCCTTTAACATAATTGTTTCCAGGTTTATCCATTTCCCTGCAAATGACATAATTATCATTCTTCCTGATGGATTAGTAAAATTCCACTGTGTATATCCACATTTTGTTGATCCATTCATCCATTCATTGAAGGGCATTTGAGCTGTTTTAATAACTTGGTTATGGTGAATAGTGCAGCAATGAACATACATGTGTAAATGTCTTTACTGGATCCTGACTTGTCATCATTTAGATAAATGCAGGGCAGACAGTTGAGGCAGATGGACTTGCGCTCGGATTTACAGTGTCCTCTCAGTTGGATGTATGCTCAGTTGCACCCATGGAAGTGATCTTTGGAAGAAGCAAGCCACATTGCTCAGGATTGATTGACAGTTCTCTCCAGTTAGGTACTGTCAACACTGATCAATTCCCATTGCTTTGCAGTTACCTCATCAATACTGTCTCAAGAGCTTTTAGTATTGGTACCCTTTTTAGAAATGCTTTTTGTTTTATGTGGGAAAGTAGAGGATATTTTTATATCTGAACACACATACACACACACACCATAATTCCTTTGATGGGAGAGCTGATTTTATGGGTGAAAAATGGAGAAAATAATGCTTAAGATACATTTATCTGAAACAGGTCATCATAACTACAAATGCTGTATGGGAAACAGGTGATAATTCTGCTTTTATTTTTGGAGGAGATAATGAAGTAGAAGAGGGAAATGAGAGGAGAGAAATAGAGAAGGCAAGGGTCAAGTAAGATAATAAAAATTTCTATCTCTCTGGGTCCTCCAAAGTATTATAGCAAGATCATCTTTATCTTTAAACACATATTGAGCTTAAAGTAATAGAATACTAGGTACATTGTGAATTGAATAAATGGAAACATTCAAAATCAGAAACATGTCACTGTGGGCCTGGCTTGTGGGGTCAGACTCTTTCTGTATTTGCACTTCATCCTCCTTACTTGGCTGGCTATTTACACATGCCGGCCACAGTACATTCTCAGGGTTGCTGCTGTGGGATTGCCTGAAATCCTAGATACTTAGGAGGCTGAGATCTGAAGATCACGATTAAAATCCAACCTGAGCAGGAAAGCCCATGAGACTCTTACCTCCAAAAACCTACCAAAAGAAAAATAATCCAGAAGTGAAGCTGTGGCTCAAGTGGTGGAGTGCTAGCCATGAGCAAAAGAAGTTCAAGGACAGTGCCCAGGTGTTGTATTCAAGCCACAGGAACAGGAAAAACAAATTTGAATTGTCATGGAAGAGGGTTCAAATATTCATTTGCTCAGTGAAAAAGTGAGGTTCCCAGTAGCATATATGATCTGAATTTTACACACACACACACACACACACACACACACACACACACACACACACGCACGCACACACACACACACACACTGGTCAGGGAGAGGTAATTGTGTTGTATCATTGCATTTTTGGCATCGACTTTGGAATTGAATCTCAGTACAGTATGTCTCCAATATCTGATTCTGTTAGTATGTATCAAGATCAGAGTTACTTAGTATAAAAACAATACAGTAAAATATTGCCAGCAGGACTCTGTTCTTAGATGTGTTTCCTCAGCCTAGTTGAACAGTTTTCAATGGCTCATATGCAGAAAGAAGACTAGTTTTCTAATGTTACAGACATAAAACAGTCCAGGAGAGTTTGCACAGCTTTTCCCTATGCTACCTTTAATAATTGGCTTGAGAATCCAACATTGAGTCACAAGGGGCTGAGATCTGAGGATCAAGGTTCCAAGCCACATGACCCACATGCTACTTTGACAACTTACATATTAAAGAAACCCCTCCTGCACATAATATGTACAAGAAAGTAGAGGAAAGGCATTTTTTTTTCTGTTAGTGGGATTGTTTTAAAAAAGTTTTTGTTCCTATCCATTTATTTGAAATTTCTGCAATGAAGACACATTAGACTTTTCTAATCAGAAGATTTGAAAATTATTCCTTTTCTAATAAAATAAAAAGTTCATCAACAATGCTCAGTCCCGCTCCCCCACCAAATTCTTAGTAACTGGAAGATCAAAAGCTTGTTATTGCCTGGTGCTAGTGGCTCACATCTATAATCCTAGCTACTCAAGAGGCTGAGATCTAAGGATCACAGTTCAAAGTCAGCTGGGGCAGGAAGTCCATGAGACTATCTCCAGTTAACCACTCAGAAAACCTGGAAGGTGTGGCTAAAAGTGCTAGAGTGCTAGTCTTTTGTGAAAGAGCTCAAGGAGAGCATCCAGGTCCTGAGTTATCAAATGCTGCCATGGCAATGATGAGTCAGGTATTAAGGCAGGTACTGTAGGGTGATGGTATTAAGGACAAATCAATTCAACTGTATTTAGAGATAAACCAACTCATGAACCAGGGCTAGATTACAAATTCTGAGACCACTTTTGTTCCACACCACTCAGATTTCTGTCTTTATACAGTCCTGATTGTTTCTAAATACACATATTCTTCCAGTGCTTAATTGATTCTTTTCTTTGGTGCTGGAAATTGAAGCCAGGGCCTTGAGCATGCCAAGCACAGGTTCTACCACTGAACAACACTCCCCTCCCTCAGTCCTTAGTTGATTCTTAAGGAAACTTTTTGTGTGAGAGAAGAATTTCACAGATTTATCATGCTGAGCATCTGATATGACATAATAGTTCTGTTGGTTTGAAAGTATTTAGAAACACAACCAGTTTAGCTACTTGGGCTGTTCAGCTAGTATGCAAACACGTTTAGTGTTCCCAGATTTTCAGAGATTTTTTTCCCCTACACCTTTAAGGTGTGGAACAAGAAGTCCTTTCTCTATGCTTGTAAAAATCTTTTCATCTTGGCACTTGTGCTCAGAAACTGTGGGTGACATTGAAAAGGGCAAATAAATATATACAAAGCATCCTCTTAGCAAACCTTTGTTGAATTCAGTTTTATTGGAGAATGTAAAGGCTATGCCCAGCAGTAAACAATGAAAACCTGGACTTTCCAGGACATTTTCTCTCCCAAGAAATTGTTGGGGTTCTAGCCCAGCCTCTTTCTGTATCTCAGTTTAGGACAGCTTTGAAAGTCTACAGCAGTTACAAAAGGACTGACACAGAAAGGTTTGAAAAGCAAACCCAATAAAACACAGACCATTTATTTTGATATGCTTCTTGGCTTTTTTGATCTCCCTCCTTACTGATTGCTCACCTTCAGTCCTCACAAATTTTATAGGGAAGAACAAAATCTCATGAGCCTTAGATTCATCTAAGCCAGGTGCCTATAATCCTAGCTACTCAGGAGGCTGAGATCTGAGGATAAAGATTCCAAGCCAGCTTGGGCAAAAAGCTCCATGAGACACTAACATCCAATATCAGATCTACCCTGAGCAACAAGAACCAGAATACAAGGACACATGCACTTCCATGTTCATTGCTGCACTGTTCACAATAGCCAAGATGTGGAAACAACCCAGATGCCACACTACAGATGAATGGATCCCAAGATTGTGGTACCTATATACAATGGAATATTTTGCAGCCATTAGAAAGGACAAAATAACAGCATTCACAGGGAAATGGATGGAACTGGAAAAAATTTTGAGTGAGGTAAGCCAAGAGCAAAGAGACAAATGGTACATGGTCTCCCTGATACGTGGGTGTTAAATACAAAATGCAAGGAGATACGACAAAGTAAACAGGACCTCCACTCATAGTATCATTACTAAATGATCCCATGTTGTTGACCACATATATAGATACATATGTGCACATCTGAGGGAAACTAGGAGGACACAGAATCAGAGGGAAACAGGGGAAAACATACAACAGAGGGGCCCATCAGATGCACTGGACATTGATGAAAACGAACTAAACGACTCAAGGGCAGTGATGGGAGGGAGGGAATGAAAGGAAAAGAGGGAACAGCTAACCCTAAGCAAAAGGAAAGAAATGTACCTACCACCCAATGTGGAAGAAGTAGTTGTATTGTCAAAGCTCATAGAATCCAAAAACTTTATACACCAAGATAATGACAATTTGCCTCATGAAGGTTAGAATGTGTTTGACTTTAACTAAGTATCACTATCTCCCAATACTGTGAAATTTATGTATTCACTTATCACAATAAAAATTATTAAAAAATAAAGTTAGAATAACAAAAAAAATTCTCCCCCTGAGCCTCAGCTTCTTTTCTATTGGATGGATTATGAGGGCATTGCAAAGAACAAAGCAAGTTTTGTGTCTCAGTGCGATGGTGTGGATAGATCATTTCAGAGATTACTTAAGAATGACAAGAAGAGCCGTCTTGCCACAGTATGGCCATCTTGCCACACTGGGCCTCCCTCCCCTCCAAAGTTCCCCGAAAGCTTTAATTCATCACTAAACTTCCACAGGGTTGAGAGGAAGGGTAGAATTGAAGGTCTTCTCAGTGCAGCTTTCTCTTTTCTGGCATCAGTGCTTGTTTGATTCTTCATTTGCATTCATCCAGTCTCACTGACTTTCCCTTAGTTTTGAATGTAAAATACATTCCGAAGGGAAGTCAGTTGTGATCTCTTTCTAACCTTAGCATCTTAGTAGAATGCTAGCTTTTCCTCACATGGAGAATAGTTGCTTTAAATTGTAATTACTACCCTGCTCTTTCTTGTCTTGCCAGAGCCCGTTATTACACCCAGATAGAATGGCAACCCAATTTGCAGGTGGGATTGTGACTACATTGGCGGAAACACTGCTGATTAATACAGTGGATACACATTCTAGGTTGAGATGCTTTTGTGGAGCATGGTGATGGGCAGCCATTGGTTTCAACCGACCTATCAACATTTACTATAGGGCCAAGCATTGGGCCCAGCATTATGGGAACAGGTGAAGAAGTTACTGGCCTGGTGTATATGCTAAGAAGAATGAATGAGGGAGGAGCGGTTAGTATTTCTAATGCTCATTATGCATTGGCACATGTGCTAGTCATTTTGGAACTACACAAAGAGGACAGGGCTTGGCTGCTGCCCCTGGGGAGCATGCGCGCTAATTGAAGAACAAAGTGCTTCTCTCCCACCATATGTACATATACATATATATATACATATACATATATATATATATATATATAGAGAGAGAGAGAGAGGGATAAGAGCAGACAAGATTGTGTGTGTATATATATATATATATATACACACACACACAACTATATATATTTATATATACACGGTGGCATATATATACAGTGATATATGTACACATATACATCTATGTATGCGTGTGCATATGCACATATGTATATGTGTACATACACATATATAACTGTATATATATGTAGTATTAGTATGAAAATTATTTTATTATTTTTCTCTTGGTTGGTTCCAACTATGAAAGCTTTTACATTGGAAGAATTATTTAAATTAAGATTCTAGAGGGTACACTGAAAACTACGAATATTTCCTGAGAGGAGTTACACAAAACTCATTCTAGTCCCCCAGGATTATGTTTTAAGAAAAGAAATGTTTATTATGTATTTTGTGGTGTGACACATAAAATACTATGAAATTAAGTATACCTGCCTGTAGCAGGAAAAAATTCAGGCAATGAAAAGTAATCTCCCTGCCTTTTCTGACTTACATTCCCCCACTCCAGTGGTAAACATGGGTAAAGTTTCTGAGTCATAACCTAATTTTGCTCTTGAAAAGAAGAAAGAGATGGAGATGAACATGGGAGGATGGCAATGGATTGAGATGTATTTATAAACTTACCTTGTTACATTGAAGGCCCTCTGTACAACTACTTAAAAATAACAAATAAACAAATAATTTAAAAAGAAAAGAGTGAATCAAGGCACACATCTGTAGTCCCAGCACTTGGAAGGAGGAGGTGGGAGGATTTCAAATTCCTGGCTTGCTCAGGCAACATAGCAAGACTCAGTAAAAACAAACAAACAAAACACCAAGAAATGAAACAACCCCAAAAACTCAGAAAAAGAAAAGAGAAGCCAAACAGCAAGCAAACAACAATAACAAAAACCAAAACAAAACAAAAAACAAGAACAAGAAGAGGGACTATATTACATGTGGCTGTTATAAATGACCAAGTTTGAAGCCTTTCTGTGTTTGCTTGCATAACTGTGTCTGTTCTGTTCAGATAATCCAGATGGGCCTCCTGATGATGATGCTTTAGAGCACAGAGAAGGAGAACAGATGACCTTGAAGCAGGCCTTGCATGTTCTTAGAACAATGATGCTCATGGGAGATTCTGGGGGTGGGGGTGGGGAGGGAATTGGTCACAGTGATAATTTAACTAACTTAATGAATTTGAAGGAAAATGAGGGGCTGGGAAGGTGGCTCAGTGATAGAGTGCTTGCCTTGCAGGCATGAGGCCCTGGGTTCGATTCCTCAGTACCACATAAGCAGAAAAAGCCGAAAGTGGCACTGTGGCTCAAGTGGTAGAGCGTTAGCCTTGAGCTGAAGAGCTGAGGACAATACCCAGGCCCAGAGTTCAGCCCCTATGACTGACAAAAAAAAAAAAGAGAATGAGTATTTTAAATATACTTGCAAATAATGACAACACAATCTTTGTAACTTATTATTAAAATATTATTTCATATATGTTTTAGTGTTGTGTATGAAAGGATCAAAATATTGCCTTAACTCCAGATGTGTAAATAATAATACATATCACGAACAAACTTTTATGTAGATTATAATTATTTTCATTATCATGATTGTTCCCTATGTTAGACTTCTACAGAGAAAAACAGCCAAAGAACACACAGACACAGACACACATAGATACACACAGACACAAAGACAGACAGACAGACAGACATACCTACCCTCCCACCCCCCCCCCCCCCACACACACACAGGTTGAGTCATGCTGTTAGGGAAATAAAGAAGTCCTCTGACTTTTCCATCTTCAAGATGGAGGATGAAGGAAGCAGGTGAGGCCATCAGTTCAGCCTGAGTCTGAAAGCCTAAGAACCAGGGGGAGACAACAATACAAGTTGCAGCTTCTTGAGTCTGAGAACTAGAAGTTGCAACATATAAAGGCAAGGGAAGATGGATGTCCAGCTGAGAGAGAATGAGTCCACCTTGCCTTTGCTTGTGTGTTACACTCAAGACCTCAAGGGATTGATGAGGTCTCTCACGGCTGGTATTTGTCACTTTCCTTACTTTGCCTACTAAATCGAATGCTACTCTCTTTCAATGTTTAATCAGCTATCAGTGCATCCTTCAGCCCATTCAGGTTGGCGCCTAAAATGAGCCATTGTACTTCCCTATGAAAATGGATTTCAATAGGAACATTGTGAAAATTAGTGTTTGTTTGGCCAGAGTGGCAAGGCCCATCTCATCCTGTTCCTGTTTCCTCCTCCTCTGGGGTGTGTGTGGAATCAAGATTGCCATTCCTCAGTCTTTCCCTTGGGTATATTGCCTAGAAATGGTCTTTTCATCAAATCCTCCACTTCTGTTTCCTCCCCCATATACAAAGCCAGAAGTCACAAGACTAGTGCCCCAAAGGATAGCAAAGACCGAAGGAGCTGGGTCCTGAGTCATCCTTTGGAAGAGGGGACCTCCTGACCAGGAACACCCACATTGGACTTTGTGAGTGAGAAGAAACAGCTTTACTGGGATTGCTCATGGTAACAATCAGGAATGCCTGACTAACTCAGCTGATTTCACGCTGCCTGAGGCTGCACACTGCATTTGCCTCTCGCGCCAGATCTACCTGAGGATCATTTCTCTATTTGTTTTTTATTACTTTTACTTTTTAAAATAAAATGCATGGGCTGGGAAGGTGGCTCAGTGATAGAGCGCTTGCCTTGCATGCATGAAGCCCTGGGTTCGATTCCTCAGCACCACATAAGCAAAAAGAAAAAAAAGCCGGAAGTGGTGCTGTGGCTCAAGTGGTAGAGCGCTAGCCTTGAGCTGAAGAGCTGAGGGACAGGACCCAGGCCCAGAGTTCAAGCCCCACGACCGGACCCCAAGAAAATAAAATAAAAAATAAATAAAATGCACAGTCCATATTTCGTGATTGCTAGAATCATAGACAAAAGACACAGAAAATATTTGCTGAATGGGGGAATATCACAGTACTTCATTTACATGAACTTGTAACGTTTCAGGACAATATCTTATAATAGAAATTTTTTTTTTTTACAATTTTGACCTGAACCATGTCCATTTAGAAGAGTGACCAAATGCAAGAAAAATGGACACAAAGGCAGTGAAATCAAGGGAATGTGTGAGCTGAAAACAAGAAAGATGGCCATAGTTTATAAGCTATTGACCTGAAAATTTAAAATGAAAACTTGAATCAAACTAAAAGACATGAGAAATACTTTTAAATGGAGACTATTTGTAAGCAGAGAAATGTAGAATACCACTAAATGTTAAAGAGGAACAAGGCAAAGGAGGTTTAAGGTCTTGTCGCCTGACTTTAATTTCCAGTTCTGCTTTCAACTGTGGGTGTGAACGTGTATTAAACAATTGTTTTACTTCTCTGATCTCAAATGCCCCCAAGTGTTTAGGGAAAGTAATAATGTCTCATAACCTGCATGTAAGACCATATTTCCTTTTTCTTTTCTTTTTTCTTTTTGCTGCTCCTGGGGTTTGGTTCTGGGCCTGGACACTGTCTAGGGCTTTTGTGCACAAGCCTAGTGTTCTACCACTTGAGCTCTAGTACTACTTTCAGCTTTTTTTTGTAGTTTAGTGGAGATAAGAATTTCATGGAAACCGTGCCCGTGGCTCACACCTGTAAACCTAGCTACTTAGGAGGCTGAGATCTGAGGATCGTGGTTCAAAGCGAGCCGGGCAGGGAAGTCTGTGAAACTCTTATCTCCAATAAACCACTCAGAAAACCAGAAGTGGTGCTTTAGCTCAAGTGGTAGAGAGCTCCCCTTGAGCTGAAGAGCTGAGGGACAGTGCCTAGGCCCAGAGTTCAAGCCCCACGATCAATAAAACAAACAAACAAAAGAATTCCATGGATTTTCTTGCCTAGGCTAGCTTCAAACATTCATCCTCAGATCTCAGTTTCCTGAATAGCTAGGATTATAGGTGTAAACCATCAGCACTCAAGTAAGGCCACATTTCTTAAGTTATCTCTCCTTGATGGTAATTGAATGTCTCTGCCTTGTGATTGGATAAAGCACATGTGACTAGGTTCTCACCAAGGACATGGGAAAATCACTGTATGGTCCATTTGTGGTCTCTCTTCTAAGACACTGAGTGTGCCTCTTCTATGCTCTCTTTCCCTTTTCTGCCTTGAACCAGTGGAGACCCCGACTAGATCGTATGGATGAGGCTAACACTGCAATACCTGAATGACTGTGGAGCAGAGCTTTGAGCAGCCTTGATCAGCCACTTCCACCGGACACACAGGAAATCAATGAGCTCCCTTTCTCTTTAGCCTCCTGGTTAATTGGCACACCTCTTTCTCACCCAATCAAGTACTAGCTTGATGAATTTAGCTCCCTTTCAGGATGGGAAATCTTTTTGTTGTTGTTGTTCTGCAAAGGGAAATTTGGATATGTATAACATTATGGTGGCCAAAGAAAATGATCGGTGGAAGCAGGTGGGTTGAAGGAGCCCCATCAGGAGCATTATGGTCTGTCCCATCATGTACCAAAAGATTGTAGGGGCCTTGTTTGGCTTGAAGGCTTGATGTTCCCCATCCTGAATTCTCTCTTCTCCTTCCATCCTGGCCCAAGTGGAAAATATCACAGTAAATTCTGGATATTTCCAGATAACAAAGCCTGAATTGACTTTAAAAAATTCTAGAACAATTGGGGGGAAAAAATTTCCAACCCTAAAACAACAGTATATAATTTTTCCACATAATTTTTCCCCTTGGGGGGCGGAATCTGGTCACTTGCTTACCACTATAAACTATAATGTATTTATGGAAAATTTGAGGCTTACTAAGGCTAATGGATGGGGAGATGGCCATCACTGGCAAGATAATTGTCACTCACAGTTCTCAGAAGGAGGGGGACACCATGTCATAGGGAGGGGAAAGGCAGATAGAGAAGCACCAGGGTCAGTCCAGAGGGAGACAGAGTAATGGCAGGCAATGAACGGGAGAGAGGGAGGGCAGATGCAGGATTGGCGAGTTTGATTAACTTCAGTAGACTCTAATGCATGAGAATGTAGTTGTCTTTTTCCTGTCTGAGGTGAGCAGGGCAGGGAGAGAAGAGGCTAGGGTTTGAAAGTTGGTTAAGACATGGTTGGGGTGTGAACTCTCCATTTATATGTAGTTGAAGAGTATACTTGGGAGGCTAATGTTTGCTATTACCTGAAATGGGCTGATCTGGGAGAATGAATTCCTCTAAGACCAGAGAAACTTCAGATATCAAAGCATCAGAATCCAGTCCATTAGGGAGGGAGCCCTTGTGTCAAATGTAGTCTGGGAAATTATGTTAGATCAACATCAGAGTCGATTTGTAGTGTCAGAGCTCTCTCTCTCTCTCTCTCTCTCTCTCTCTCTCTCTCAATGTGTTAATATAACATTCAGTGGCCAAATGGCTTTCCCAGAATGGAAGGTAAATTTGGTTCAACCTGTTCTGAGTTCAGTGATAGAAACTTACTGGGAAATTCTATAAAAAGATAAGCTGTAAACCATATGGCTTGCTGGAAATAGGTACAGGTTGGCACCTGGAAAGCTACCTGAAGAATGCTTGTGCCAAATTCCTGCTTTGTATTTGCAGCTACCCTTCAGCAAGGAAAAGGCATGTGACATGGTGGAAAAAGTCATTGCCCAGATTGACCTCCCTGGGCCTCCCATTCCTCATGGATAAAGTAAGAAGATTTCATGAGATATAGGCAACGCTAGATGCAAGGATACTGAGAACCCAGGTAGGTGTGAACACCATCTTCCGAATAGAGGACGAAGACAATCATGGCTCTCTGGGTGGCATGGGTGGGTGGTAACAGGAGTGACTTCTTTTGGAACTGCACTAGAGGTGCATGAGAGCCTTGTATTTTGTTCAATTTAAAAAAGGAAAATTTGTCCAGTTCCAAGAATATCTTGGGAATAAAATGATGAGGAAGACAGGATCCCTGACCTTGAAGAACTGAAAGTTTAGTTCGATTTGGTGAGAGGTAGTAAGAGGAAGAGAGTCTGGGATAAACTCACTTGGAACTAGAAATCCTTGCAGGGTAATATCTATCTTTCAGTGTTGTGGCGAAGGTCAGCTGACCACACAACCACTCAGACGAGAGTGATTTGCTGTGGTCACTCACGTGACAAAGGAGCTCAAAGAGGAGAATGTAAGAGCTTGCTCCCCTGACTCTGCTTTAGATAAGCAGCCTGCTCATCAGTGGGACTCTAAAGTGAAGCACTTTCTGAGGTAAAACAAGAAAAATGTGATGTGGAATTAAAGCTGGTGAGAGGAGGTAAAAGACTGAAAAGCAAAGCAGATGCAATACTTGCGGGTTTGGAGAGGAGGGGTATGTGGGTATCTTCCAGCCTTCCCCTTCTCCATCTCTTTCCTCTCTGTGTCAAAATACTGTCATGAGACCTACTTCATGAGACTTTGTCATGAGGCTTTGCTGTCATAGGAACCAGAGTTTTGAACTTGGGTTTGGAGATGGTCTGAGTGTGCTCCCCAAGGGTGTACATATTGGTTGTTTGACAGTTTGACAGTGTTGAGGTGGTGGGACTTTTAAGAGGTGGAGTCTATGGGAAAATGATTAAGTCATTGGAGTGGCTATTCCTAGAAGCGTGCATACACTTGAAGGAGCCACTTAATTTCAACATGAGTGAACTGTGATTTTAAAAATAAATAAAAGCAAGTCCTGTCCCTGCCTCCATCTCACTTTTTATCTCTCCAGGTGATGGTGTCATGATGTCATGTGCCACATTGTGATGTAGCCAGAAGGCTCTCACCACAAACCACCAGATCTTGGGCTTTCAACTTCCAAGACAGTGAGTGAAGTGACCTTCTTTGCTTCATACAAAACCAGCCTCAGGTGTTTTGTTGTAGCAATAGAGAATGGATTCTTTACTTACTAGAATCTATAATGGCAGTTATTTCAATGTTTTTTTGTTTTTTGTTTTGCTGGTCAGGTGTTTTGTTGTAGCAATAGAGAATGGATTCTTTACTTACTAGAATCTATAATGGCAGTTATTTCAATGTTTTTTTGTTTTTTGTTTTGCTGGTCAGGTGTTTTGTTGTAGCAATAGAGAATGGATTCTTTACTTACTAGAATCTATAATGGCAGTTATTTCAATGTTTTTTTGTTTTTTGTTTTGCTGGTCCTGGGGCTTGAAGTAGGGGCCTGGTGTCCTCCCTAGCATTTACCACTTGAGCCACAGCACCACATCTGTCTTTTTCTGAGTAGTTTATTGGAGATAAGAGTCTCATGGACTTTTCTGCCTGGCTGGCTTTGAACCATGATCCTCATATGAGAGATAATCCTTTAAGATATGTCTGGCTCCAATCAATGGTAGATTTTCTGTCCCTATTCCCCCAATCCTCCTGTTTTGTTTTGAGCTCAGCAAATCTTTCTCTAAGGCCTCTTCTATGACAGTTTGTATTCAAGGAACTTTCACACATATTGTCTCACTTGTTTTGCAGAACCACCTTATTAAGTAGATTGATTTTATTCCTTTTCAAGTCATAGTGAGACCCAAAGTTGGGGTAACTGACCAAGTCCCTGTTATTGGAGGTAACAGAGCTATGACCCTGACCTGAAATGTACTGCTCTATGCCCGACTATAACACAGTACCACAAGGCCTATTTGATTGCCGAGAAATTAACATTCTCAATTTCTTTCCATTTATTTTCAAAAGTTGAATATTAGTTGGTTTTATTTTTCTTAGGAAACAATCATAAGCCCTCCATGGCAGGTCTTTTAACTTGAAGTGTGGCTCTTAATTTAGTTCTGAATGCCTGCAACCATCTTTAAAAGAACTGCTCAGTTTATGCCCCACGTGACATGGAAGCCTGCCAATCACTCTGCTCTTTCCATCCTAAGTGCCTGGCACGTGGCCATCTCAGAGCTCTGAGCTCATGTCCATTGTAGTTGGGCTGGTCATGTGAAGGGATGTGAATGACGAAAGGCCACAAAAGTCACAACTACCGGGAGTGGGAATAAAAGCAATGGTTCTCCTGTCACAGCACACACACCAGCAGATGCTGCTCATGCCAGCCGACCACCCTCAGCGCTAGCCCCATGCTACAGAGAGGTGGTGCTTGCCCCTAGGTAACCCCTTACTTGTGGGAGAAGAAAAACAGGGTTCTCATTGGACAGATGCAGCCCAGGGGGATACAGGGCAGGGCTAGCAGGGGTCCTGTGAGCCAACCAGAGAAAAAAACACCTCTTCCTGTGGTAGGGACAGAGACATTGCAAGACATGAAGTTTGCCACAGAACATGGCTTGAATGTTGATCCCTTTTTCCATGCACCAGGAAGCTGGAACAGAGGATAGGAGAATAATTGAATCACAGCTCCACCACATAATGGCTGTGTGATCATAGCTGTTTCACAGGGACAATGCAATGATTTAACAACACCACAGATCAGAATGGTTCCCACTCATAGTGAACCACATATGTGTGTGAGTTAGCTTTGCTCTTATGAGAGCCTCCAATTCTCTGCCTTCCTCAAATTCCACCAAGAAGAGAGACGCTATATTTGCTCTTTATTTCCTCTGCTGTTCTAGAAGTACCCTCTTAGATACCTCACCCTCATCCACTCTTCTCATGATAAGAATAAATTCCCCTAGGAACTAAACTTTTCATGTATGTGTGTTTCAACACACATCTATCTTGCTGAGTTCGTTTGTTCAGATGAAAGCTAAGCTGTTGAAACAAAGAAATCCAGAACTGGAGAAGCTTCCAGAAAACACAGGTTTATTAGCTACAATCATCACCCCACATCATTTTGGAAGTGATCAACAGAATCAGACTATCTTTCCAATAAGGTATCTGCCTGTGTCTCTTCAGTTAAAGGAGTCACATGTTAGTCATTTTTTGTCATGCATAGGAAATAAGGCTCATTTCTTTGATCTCTGAACTTAAGACACTACTTAGAGATAGCCTGGGCTCTATAAATCCTGAACTTTTCCATCACTGTAACAAAATACTTGAGTCAAATAATTTACAAAGAGAAAAGGCTTATTTAGCTCACAGTTTTGGAAAGTGAATGACAGGGCACCTTCATTATCTTACATCTGGTAAGAGTGGCAAATATGAGCTATCACTAGCTCACACGGGAGCTATCACTGGAAGAAAACACCTCTCAAGTCAGCGCAGAAGGGATTCCCAGAACCACCTTCAGGGGTCTGTTTCCAATGACCTAAACACCTCCCAGGAGACCTCACTTACAGATACACAGAATCTTCCCATACTGACACCCAGAGAACCAAGCCTTCACAGATGCACACTGCCTCTTACTTCCAGCAGTTTCCATGGGCTCCTGGCTCAGTTCCCCCTCCATCCTCACAGTAAGTACATTCCTTCCAAGAACCCCATTGTGCCCATGTTTTTCTCACAATGGTTAGAACAAAATATACAGAGTGAAGAGAAGACTATTTCTACCCTGAGACCTGATTTGGCATCTTTCTTCAACAGTTTTCTGTGCTTATTAGTACTGACAATAAATATTCTGGTATGAGAAGATGACAGCAAAGAAAATGTCAATAATTGTGATTGTTCATTGTTATTAGTTATAAATGGTGCTGGCAAAATGAACTCATTATCCACAAGAAATGGCAGAAATGTTGGTACCACACAAGAACGTGTAATGTGTACATACACAAAGCGTAGACTTCACTTCATAGATAAAGAGTCTTTATTTTGCCATCTGTTCCTGAGTTTCTCATTTTTAAATCTCTGACACATGAGCATTTGTGCTGGAGGTAATTGGCAAAGCTGTTGTATTCATTCCCAGGGCGTATGGGGTGTGTGGAGGCCGGAGTTCGCAGCCCACCAGCAGCTGTGCTATGCAGAGGTGTCCTGCCCACTCTGCTGCTCAGTCTGGGACCATTGTTCTCCAGAATCCTTTCCAAGAATACGGAGCTGGGGTTTGGAGACTAATTCACAATGCGGAGATTCCAACCTTCTATGGACATGAAGAAGAACTCTTGCTTGCTCAGAGATCATCAACTCACTGCTTGGGCTATGCAGCTAGTCACGACCAGCCATGAGGTCATTGTGCCTCTTACCTAACCCCTTCCCTCCCTGCTTTCTCTTACTTGTTTTTTTTTTTTTTTTTTGGAGGTCTGGTACAAAAAAATCCAAACAAAACATTATTTTATGAAAGAAAGCAAGAAAAGATTGTGGGTCCTCGCAGTGTAAAACACGGCTTTTTCCTATTTTCACCCATCATCCATCAGAGATGCATTTCTGTTGTAAAACTCCATAAGCACAAGAAACAACACACACCGAATACAATCTCCATGTCTTTTCACAAAAGCTGAGAGAAATGATTGTTGATTGATTATAGGGCAAGTCCAGTCTTGCCATTATCCTTGAGTTCTGTTGCATTGTTCCCATGCATTAAACTTTGATGCCATGGGTTTGAATTTGCTAGTTGATGGCAGCCTGTATCCATGAAGTACATTTACATGTCTGATTAGCCATGAGGATGGCACAAATTCTAGCAGGGACTATGTTGTCGTATCTGACTCCTAATTACTTAGTGTACCTTTGCCTGACCTTGATCTTTAACCTCTTTTGAATCTTACATCCTCATTTGTAATGTAGTGGTTTTAAAAACTGTCACCTTGTGGGATTTTTATAAGAATCAAATGGACAGAATGATATTTACTGAGGAGTGTAGCTCTGAGCAGGTTCTAGGTCCCCCGAGTCTCAAGTTACTCACCTGGGGATAAGGATGATTACTTCCTGATGCCAGGAAGATTAAGAAAATATATGTGAACTATAGAACTGGGAACACATGAGCCATCTATCAGGCTTGGCTATTATTTTATTTTGCTTTTCTCTTCAGCTCCTGGTTCAGTTCCTTACATAACATTTGATGACAAATGCTATGAAACAGCACTGTGAAACACATGGATGGTGAATGAATGGAGACCAAAGGTTCAATTCTGAGATGGAAGATGGGTCTTTGTCCCCAGACTCCTTTGCTGACACTCTTGCTCCCTCTCTTTGGGGCCTGGAGAAATCCTCAAGCTTCTGTCTTAGGGGTGACCTTGACATCCACATTAACTGATCTTAGAGCGCTATTCTAGACAATTTGTTCAGGGTGCACAAGGAGCAACTATGACTGCTCAGAGTCATCTTTGAACTTTGAATGTGTCTGCTACAGGAGAAAAACTTTCTGAACTATGAGTAATAGTGGCTTTTGGCTTACAAGGTGGGTGGGAGATCATCTCCCTGTCCAACTCATGGATAGAAGCATCACCATAGGAACAAACAATGGAGAGGAGGTACAGAGCCTTAAAATGCCATTTTTTTAATTGTAAGGGGGATTACAGAGGGGTTGCAGTTGCATAAGTAAGGCAATGAGTACTTTTCTTGTCAAACATTGTTGCCCTCTTACTTGTTTTCTCTCCCACTTCCCTGCCACCCCCAACAAGTTGTAAAGTTCATTTCCAAAAAAGTGTCTTGTGAGTATCACTGTTGCATTGATTCACCCTCACCTTTGTGCTTTGTCTCACCCATTGTATTATTACTCATCCCTTTCCCAAATCAAATAATCATATATGCAGTAAAATAAAAAACAGTGACAACAAGGGATAAACAAAAGGGGGAACATGAAGGAAAAAAGAAATAACTTCACACAGTACTTTAAAAAAACTCTTGTTTCCTTATCTTATAGTTCATTTTGATTAGCATCATTTTATATGGTCATATGTACATAGCTATGGAACTATTGTGATCCTCTGCTAGGACTATCCTAGACATATTCTAATTATTACAAATGAGGAAAACCATGGAGCCTATGCTTCTTTGGGTCTGGCTTACTTCACATAATATGATTTTTTTCCCAAGTCTTTCCATTTCCTTACAAATGGGTCAATGTCATTCTTTCTGATGGAAGCATAGAATTCCTTTGTATATATCCCACACTTTCTTGATCTATTCATCTACTGAGGGGCATCTGGGTTGGTTTTATACCTTAGCTATGGTAAATAATGCTGCAATGAACATAGTTGTGCTCATAATTTTAGTGTAGCCTTGTGATTGTTGGGGTAAATGCCCAAAAGTGGGATTGCTGGATCATAGGAAGTTCTATGTGTAGTCTTTTGAGGAACTGCTTTCCAAAGTGGTTGAACAAGTTTATACTCCCAACAGTGTAGTAGTGTTCCCTTTTGGCCACTAAAATGCCATTCATAACATATATTGTATATATAATTTATAACATATATATATATATATATATAAATTTGAACTTTGGGCCTTGTGCTTACTAAGTTAACACTTCCACTTGAATCATGATTCCAATCTTTTTTGCTTTAATTTTTTTGTTTTTTAAAAAATAGGGACAGCATATTTTTGCCTAGTCAGCTTTGGGCTTCAATCCTCCTTTCTTCCTCCAAGTAGCTAAGATGTAGGGGGGTGTGTGTATGTGTGTATGTGTGTGTGTGTGTGTGTGTGTGTGTTTGTGTGTGTGTGTGTGTGACTACATCTAGCTTACAATACGTTTATGTGGTAGACAAAAATTTATTGAGACTTACTAGATACCAGGCACCATGTTAAATACCTTGCATGTATTATTGACTTCATTCATACCTTATACCTTTTTAATATAGGCATACTATCTTTTGTAGATGAGAAATCTGAGTTACATAAAGAATTTTGGGGGTTTTATAAAACCCCAAATCAAGATTTCAAAGTCAAGAACCAAACTTCAAACCCAAGGATGTATGGACCATCAAAAAAACTTTTCAAATGATTTTAACCTTGTCTAAAATATTTTTGAACCAGATTTTAAATGAATAATGATCAGAGCCAGTTAATTTCAGAGAAAAAGTTTATTACATGCATAATTCCACTTGTGTTTGGCTAAAAGAGCATTCTGGTACTTACTAGATTATTTTATTTACTCCAGTGAGCTACTGTGATAGCTGGCTATTCACAGATCAAATCGGCCTTCAGGACAAAGAGTGGTGAGGAAGAATGTGAAGGTCCTGAAAGTGAATCTCAGAGGCAGGAGGCTAACAAGCCTGACCTGGGCGGGATCCACTCTTGAAAGCCAGACACATTTGTATGTATACATTAGTGTGCTATTTTTAAAAACGTCAGCTGGACACCGGTGGCTCCTGCCCATAATCCTGGCTACTTAGGAGGCTGAGATCTGAGGATCACGGTTTGAAGCCAACCCAGGCAGGAAAGTCCATGAGACTCTTATCTCCAATCAAATACTCAAAAAAGCGGGAAGTGGCACCGTGGCTCTAGTGAAGGAGCCCTTGCCTTGAGTGAAAAAAGCTCAGGGACGGCACCCAGGACCAGAGTTCAAGCCCCAGGACCAGTCCCCCTAAAACACAAAACAATCATCTCACCATGCTCACAGTTTATTCTTTTTTTCTTTCTTGTAGGCACCTATATAGCAACAATAAGGGATCCTACCTAGCATTGGCTGTAGGGCATCTGGAGACTGTAGGTGGTATCCAGAGGGTGACCCACGTCATTAGATGGGGCCAAGGAAAACCACTGAACAACTCCAGAAACATAAAAGATGGAGAAAGAACACTTCAATGACCTGGCCTGACCGTGGTGGGCCCATCAAGCAAGTGACAGAAAAAAACTCAGAGAAAACTGCGAGAATGATGGTACCTTGAACACTCCTGGACCAAATTTGGAGATGTTTTCTAGTGCAAATGAATTATGACTTGGGATTTTATGGACATCATGCAAAACTCCCACAAAAGAAAGAAGAATGCAATGTATGCCCACCATTTTTCCTTAGTAATTGCTAACATTTTAACCACATTTTGCTTTGCTTTGTTTGTATGGGAGTATGTGTGTGTGTACATGCTTATTTTGCTGAAATATTTGAAAATAATATCCAGACATTGAGACATTTTACTTCTTAATAATTTGACTAATAATAGGAAATCTTCCAGGGTAACATGATGAGATTTATCCTTGAAATGAATTACAATTTCCTAAGATTGACATTCAATCCACACTCAAATTTCTCTCACAAGGTTCCTAAAATATCTTTAAAATGTTAGCATGAATTGGTTGTACTAAGGAATTTCATTGTAATATTTCATATATGTGTATAATAAATAAACTCTGATCACATTACACTGTATATATGTATGTGTGTGTATATAAAACTCCTCACTAACAGTTTTTAGTAAGTTCCGTTGTGCTATATTCATGTATTTATATAATTTACTTTGATCATATTCATCACCCACCACCTCCTCCTTTTCCCCTTCTCTTTTGGCTGGTCCCCTTCTAATGATTGTACTCTTAAAATCATATTATTATTATTGCTCAAATATCTTTTATAGGTATCTCTTTTTTCCTTTCCTATAAAAGACAAAATAAAGCAGGATCCAATCCAGGCACTGAATCGGACTATCTTTATCATCTTTTATAAGGCCTGCATGCTTTAAAATACACAGACACACACACACACACACACACACACACACACACACACACAGTCCCTTTGAAGAGGTCAAGGCCACCGTCTTGGAGAATGTTTCATGTTCTGAAATTACCTGCTTGCTTTCTCATGGTCATTTAATTTGCTTTGCTGGCCTGTGGATTTCCTGTCTCTGGAAGTTACTAAGTTCAGATGCTTGCTGAGATATAGGACTTCGTAATGAATATTTCATTAGTGATCCTGTATGTTTCATATTGTATTTGATCATAATTCATAATTATGCCAGGGTGTCTTCCTATGACCAATATTGAGTGTGATTACTGGATGAAGGCAGTAATTGCCAGAACTTTCCATTGCGATGCTACTCTTTTTCTCTTTGCAATGAGAAACCCATGTGGAGCCGACATCCATCTTGTACATGACTTCCTCCAAATGCTTCAGTACTTGACATCACCAATTGGATCCAGCTCCTGTGCTTCAGAAACTCAAGGCAGCTTCAAAGCACTCTTTCTAACTTCTTTCTTCAAACTTCTTTGTTTTGCTCTATGTTTCTTAAGAATCCTAGGTAACAAGCCTTCATTCGGTTAGTCTTCAAAAACAGCTTGATCTTGCTCAATGCTGATAAAGAACTTCTGCAAATATGTGCAAGCATTTCCTGTCAGGGACAGCTGGAAGTATTCTGCTTTGCTCTGAAATCCTTCTTGACCCAGCACCAGCACCCACTGAGTCCATTTGCTACAAGGGATTTCAGCTCTGATTAAACACCACTCATCTGGAGATATTTCAGACTCTATCCTGACCCCAGTGTCTATGAGGGTAGAGACCAGTGTAAATAAACATGGGCCAAAGCCCTATAGGTAATTCCACTGGGCAAGCCAGCAGGGAAGCAATAAGATAGACATTCCAAAAAGGATAAGGAAGTGAGACAGCACATTGAAACATCAAGATACTGGAGATCTTGCTCTAGAATAGTGGTTGCCTGACTTGGGTGCACTGGACAGTTAGTTACCTGGGGAGCTTCTAAAACTCCTGATGGCCAGGTGGTACCCCGTAAGACTGTGAAGGCACAGGAACTATCTTATTCAGTTTTGGAACCTCCGCCTCAGAGATTGTCTTCTTTTGATTCTTTTTTTTTAAATACCAGACTTGGTTTTAGTTAATATATCTCTCTTTCTTATTAGCACATATTAATTGCACAGAGGGATTTCCTTGTGCTATGGCTTTACATGTGTGTAATGTAGTTTGATCCAGATTCGGAAGAGTGGTTGTGGTTTGTCGAAGAGTGAATGTGGATTCTAGAATCTTGCTTACTGCCTGGGTAATTGCTTAGCATAAATTTCCCTATCAGGAAAGGAGGAACACTTACGCTAATGCACAGCTTTGAGGAATGAAAATACATTTGCTAGTGTGTCATAGTACCCATTTTATCCATGTGTTACAAATGGCCACAAAATTAGTGGCTTAAAACAACCAAGTTTATCTTATGGCTCTGGAGGCCAAACATGCAAAATGATGCTCCTAGGCTAAAATCAAGATGTTGACAGGGCTACCTTCCTTTCCAGAGGCTAAGAGTAGGACCTTTTGTCTTGCCTTTTAAACTTCTTTGTGTTCGAGGCTCATGTCCATTAACTTCCATTGCTGAATATCAGCAATGGCCAGCCAGCGGTCTTTCTCAGATCATATCTCTTTGCCTCTTCTGCCTCCCTCATCCACAGTTAAGGAGCCTGTGATTACATTGAGTTCAGGCTGGGGGTGTGGCTTAAGTGCTAGAGCCCTTGTCTAGCATGTGTAGGCCCTGGGTTCAATCCCCACAGATTGTTCTACACTGAGCACCTAAGAGAATCCAACATAAACTTTTCGCTCTAACGTAACTGATGAACAGCTTTAATCACATCTACTTCATTTGTTCCCCTTTTCTGTGAAAGATCACATAGTCACATGTCTGGGCGTTGAGATGTAGACATTTTTGAGAGGATTGTTTCTTTTCTAAAGTGCTGGGGATAGAACCCAGGGCCTCATGAGTACTAGGCAAGTAATGTTTCCCTGAACCACACCTCCAGCCCTGGAAAGCCATTATTTTGTCTATCATATGTTCACTACCTTTTCCCTCTGATCAAGATACAAAGTGTAATTATAGATGTATCAATTGCTATAAACGCATGAGGGTCTTTTTAATATTTTATGGACATGACAACCAATTAAACGATCCCTACTGCTGGCTCTGCTCCATTATTTGCTGAAGGGACAGACTTAAGCACCCTTGTTTGTATCACTGGCTTCTGTGTACTCACAACCAATTGGACCAGGGAAGGACGTCTGGCCCTTGGGGGCTGATGAATTGATTTGTGGATATTTATTGGAGTCTACCTTCCTTCTTCTTCTTCCTTCCTTTCTTCCTTCCTTCCTTTCTTTCTTTCTTCCTTCCTTCCTTCTTTCCTTTCTGCCTGCCTACCTGCCTTCCTTCCTTCTTCCTTCCTTCCTTCTTCCTTCCTCTCCCTTCTTTTATCCCTTTCTCCTTTCCTTCCTTCTTTGAACTCAAGATCTTCCTATCTCCATCTCCAAGAAACTAAGATTACAAACCTTCACCACCACACTTGACTTCATTAAAATTTATCTTATGAACCTGAGTCATAAGGTACAGAAAATTGCTTTTAGTTGTTATTGTAATCTGGCACCAAAAAGAATCACAAAGTTAGAACTGAAAGTGGTAAGATGGTCATTCTACACCTTGTGCAAATCAGTGTGTGAAAGGAGCAGGAGCCATTAGAGCCAGAAGATGCTGGTCTGAAGATGGATAGCTAAATGCAATTATAGGGAGAGACTGATGCGCAAGACTTCTCAGTCCTCCAAAGAGAGTTGCTACTACTCTTAGAAAATTTCCCATAAACTTGAAATTAATGTTTCAAATAAGGGACTAGAAACTGGAATCTGTGACAGATTAAAGAGGATTAAAGACCTATATTCCTAGTTCTGAATGTTCTTACAAAGTCATCACAGCAAATGAAGAAAAGATACTGAAAAAAATAATTTAGAAATTTCACCATCCTAATGTTTCTGACTTTCTGCCTCTTGAAAATGATAACATGGAAAAAATCCCACAGGGAAAGAAAGTACATCAATTAGAAATGTTTGGGACTAATATTAGCAGCAAATCCAATTCAAGCCAGCTAAACTCAAAGGACATTAAATTTATTGACCAAGAGGTGACGCCAGGGATTGTTCCAAGGCTTTCCACAAGGCCATCAAAGATGTCAGTCCTACTCAAAGCACATCTTAGTTGCTGGCTTCTTATTGGTTCTTGGTATTTTGGGCTTCACATCAACATTTCAAATTAGAAGCAAGCAAGTTAAAGGAGCAAAATTGGCATATAAGAATTTTATCTCACCCAGCACCGGTGGCTCACGTCTGTAATCCTAGCTACTCAGGAGGCTGAGATCTGAGGATCACGGTTCAAAGGGCAGGAAAGTCCGAGAGACTCTTATCTCCAATAAACTACTAGAAAATTCAAAGTGGCACTGTGGGTCAAGTGGTAGAGGGCTTGCCTTGAGCTGAAGAGCTGAAACAGTGCCCAGGCCCAGAGTTCTAGCCCCATGACTGACCAAAAAAAAAGAAACAAGAAATTAAAGATAATTTTATCTCTGTGGGATACTGTCACTTACCTAAGAGAAGAACCAACCTAGCCAACACAAGTGGGAATGAGACACTATGATAGAGTAGAACAAAAATGGTACAGGAACAGAGGTATTCCTCCTTGAGACTTAGGACTTACCTTAGCTCTGTGCCTTCAAATATCATCTTAGAAACACTTGTGGATCACAATAGGTAGAACCAGTCAACACCCAGAGTTCCAATAACCCTGGGGTGCCCTGTTTTCTCCCTCCTACCTGGCCTCAAGACATTCAAAGTAAACCAAAGTTGAACTCAGAACTACCAAAATTTCCCCAGTGACTATGACTCATTTTAGTGCCTTTTTCTTTCTTAAATAACAATACCAGTTGTTTCAAAAGCGTCTTCTTGTTTTCTTAAGAGCATATATAGCTTTTTTGATGTTATAAAGTACGTTGTTAGTCTCCATTTTGGGTAAGACAGGATTGTTGACAGGGCAGAGAATTGCTCTGGCCTTTCACATGGCATCTGCTCCCATAGACTTATATAGAAGAAAAAGACCTTCCAGAGAAGAAACTGGAGAAAGACTCATGGACAACAGCGCCCTAGGCTATAAGGCAAATTGGAGCTTGCCAGACAGAGAGTTTGTGGGAAGGCCTTTCAGGCAGAACTCTTAGTGCCCTGACAGGAGACTTTATAAGTGCTCTGGGCATTGCAAGTAGTTCAGAATCGAAGACTCAGGAAATTTAAAAACAAATCCTTATGGAAGAGCAGATTCCAGAGTCTTAAAAAATGTTTACCATGTATTTATTTATATGATTCAGCATAATGTGATGTCACCAAACAAGAGATCAAAGTATAGAGCCCTTAAGTCATTAATACTTTAAATATTCATGTTGGCAAAATACTGGAGATGATCAAAATATCCAGGAACAGAGATTGCTTAAAATGTATTTTATATGTGCTATATATATACATACATATGCTTAAATATATTTACATGCATAGATGAAAAACTAAGCAACTATTTACAAATGAAAAGGCAGAACTAGGGACTTATGGCTCACACCTATAATCCTAGCTACTCAGCTACTCAGGAGGCTGAGATTTGAGGGCTGAAGTTAGAAGCCAGCCTGGGAAGGAAAAATCTATGAGACTTTTATTTCTAATTACTAACCACTAAAAAGCCAGAAGTGGAGCTGTGGCTCAAGTGGTAGAATACCAGCCTTGAGCAAAAACAATAACAACAACAAAATGAGGCAGATCTATATGTTCTTGATGAGACTCTGTAGTGAAACGCCAACTGTTTGTTTGGGAGGTACAAGGCCTGGGTGATGAAGATGCCAGCAAAAAGGAAGCAGGAGTCAAGAAGCAGTTAAATGCATGTTGTTACTGAGTCATAAAGAGATTCAGCGCTGCAGCTCTGCACTTGCTCAACAAATGGCTTACTAGCATTGCTGCAGCGTCTCAGAATGGTCCATGGAAGAGAAAGAGAAACCAAATTGCTGCATTTTATTTGCTGTCTTGTTGTCAATTGGTGGAGGGAGATTCACACTTTTCAGTTACATTGTCTGGGCCCCTGGAGCACACAGAAGTTGGGACCGTGCTTTGTAGTGTGATGTTTCATTCAACTCCCATAGGAGATTTTTGGATATGGTACTGCGTTAGCAAGGTACACAAAGGTAATAAGATGAAAAGTGAGCCTTTCTATCAAATCCTTGGCCACGCAATTCTTGCTTCCAAAGATACTTGGAGGGGCAGCCAGGAGCCACAGGAGTGCTAAATAGGACAGAAAGATGGAGGCCATACAGGGATTAAGAAAGGAATCTAAGGGTTTTATCCCAATATGTCTGTTTCCTTGCTACAAAATCTGTAAATATAGCTATGTTATTTTAATATATGTGTATACCAACGAGCCATGTCTTCTCTTGATGAAAAGATTAAAGAATCTACCTCCTCAAGCCCTTTATCCCATCAGATGAGGGCCTAACCTACAGTACTTAACCATTTCTGAAAAGCCCCACCTCACTGGACACGGATGAAAGTGAACTATACAACTTGTGGGTAGAGTTGGGAGGGAGGGAATGGGAGAGAATGAGGGAACAGATGACACTGTATGAAAGGAAATGTACTTATTACCTGACTCATGTAAATGTAACCCCTCTGTATATCAACTCTATAACAATAAAGTAAATTTTTTAAAGGAAAAAAAATCCCACCTCTTAATACTATCACATGGATGATTAAGGGTCTTCACATAAATTTGAGACTACAGTATTCAAAGAAACATTTTGTTTTTGTACTAGAAAGAGCATACAAGTAGTAGAGTTTTGAAGCTCTTGAATTCTACAAACGTATATGAGCATTAGGCTGCTGCAGCAGATATGGTGCAGCACCATATCTCCACCCTGTCCTGGTGGAGCTTAGAATCCAGTGGAGATGACATAGCATCAAGATGACCATGGGTGCTCTAGAACCCTAACCAAATCAAGACAACATCCTAGCTCTGAGAACTCGATCCTTAGTATAAAAAAGTCATTCCGTGTTAAAACCTTTATAGGAGAGGTCTCTAGTTCTCATTTTTAACTTGTTGATGTGGAACTTGAACAGGTGCCAGCACACTTTTTCTGGAAAGAACAGGTAACTATTTTAGGCAAGCCAGGCCCATCTCTGTTACAACCACTTAACTCTGCTGCTGACACCCCAAAGCAGCTGTAGACAACACAGAAACAAATGAACAGAGCTGTGTTCCAATAAAACTTTATTGGAAGTTTTGGGAGTTGATTGGAGATTCCAAAAGAACCTTAAATTTCATAATATTTTTATGTGTTGTGAAATATTCTTTTTTTTCGTGATTCTTTCCCATCCTGTAAAAATGTAAAACAATTCTTAGCTTGAAGGCTATGCCAAAATGGGTACCCAGCCTTCTTTGGCCTGAGGATATAGTGTGCTCATCCCTTAATTAGAATCTCATTCCCTTGTTAAAATTCCAACTGTGTTCATGGAAAAACCTCAACACTCCTCCAACTAGTAGTTGGCATGGAGTTCTGTGGGGAGTAGCCTAATAAAGCTATATGGCTCTTATGGTTCTTATGGCTGTTGTTGCTTGATGCTGATTGCTTGATTTGCATGCTATTTTACTTTAATTTTGTGGGGGTTTTTTCCTCTTTACCTGCCATATCTATTTTTCCCACATTGGTTGCTGCTGAGAAATAGACTCCCAGATGACAATGAAGGTCACAAAAGATGACTTTTTTTGTCTTCTGTGCCTGCTGGTTAATCCATTTCTGGATGTTGGAACTACACTTATGAGCCCTGAACCATATGCCATATGGAATATCATTATGTGCTCCCTAGAGCTTCTGGAATGCCATCTGTCTGACTTCCTGTGAGAGTTCTTTAGCAGCAGGGGGATTCATCTATCAGGAAGACTTCCATAGAGCAAGTTTTGAAAACCCAATCCCAACCAACATTACCTCTGAGCTCAGAAGTACATTTTCCAAGCTTAATGTTTAAAGCACATTAATAAGGATCTCTGGGAGAGAATAACACGGAGTTTACTGTAGTCCATCACCTGGAGATACCCAGATAATTGCCAATGCTATAAAAGCTTCTAGCAGCAAGTCTTTAATATCCCTCAGCTTAAAGACCTGGCATCGTGGATCCTAGACATTCTGTTCCACTACTTTTCTATTCTCAAATACACCCACAATGTTTCCATCATTCACAGTAGGAGCTAGATTAGTTTAGTTTGGTTTTGTACTCCATTATCCAATCTATGTAATATTTGGTAGGAGTACAATGAATTCATGTTGACTTGAACTGAAATGTTGAATCACAACCTGCAAGTTTCCATGCAATGCCAAGGTTTTTACTCAAGGTGGTTCTGGTTATTGGTTATAAAGATACGCATTGTTTGTTCTATTGTCTTGTGGTCAATGATGAGTGTATGTAAGATACAGGTGAGTGAGATGCAGATGAGTGAAATGTTCAGAACAAAGCACTTGTAGATAAATTCATATTCTAGATTACTCAAGATTGCCAGGCATAAGAGAAAGGGATTTGACATTGCGTGAGAAAAATCTCAGTTTAAATCCCACTCTTTACAAACTAAAAGGAGAAAAAACACCACTTACTCTCTCAGACCTATTTTGGGTCTCAGTGAAACAAGAATAATAAATAGTACTTTCCTTGCTACTTCCAGGAATTGACAGAAGAAATGAGTAAGATGGAGGAAATAACAACAACAAAAAACAGGCAACGAAAAACTCATAAGTGCACATATAGGATGTACCACTGCTCACACACAGCAGGGATAAAGCACCATGGAATACAAGTGAACAAAGCAAAAAAGCAAATAAATCTCCTTGCACACACAGGAGATTGCAGGAAACTTTCCAAGTGTGCAGACAAACATGGTGGGGGTTGTGGCAAGCATGCAGATTCTCGGTATTCTGTGTAGAAGCAGGATCAGCAAGGAGTTTGAGAGTTTTAACAAACTCCCCATGAGATTCTGGGCAGGACAAAGAACACCCACTTATAGTTTAGTGGAAAAGGTAGGAAAAAAGTCAATAATCAATTTCTTATTAACTGGATTCACAGATATGCCTGTAGTCAAGGTTCAGAGATCTACTGTCCACGCCTTGAATGTTGGCTCCAAAAATGTACTTGAGTGTGTCAAGAGACATTCATTATCATGAAGGGGCTGTGACCCTTAACCTTATGGTCCCAGTCTTGGCATCCTCCCAGGTGGCAGAGTATGGAGAGAGAAGAAAGGACAAAGAGAAAAACAGCTGTGTTGTAAAAGACTTCCTAAAACTATCCATGCTTTTCTTCTTGTATCTCACTTATCCAAAAGTTAGTAACATTGGCTCACTTGGCTGCAAGGAGGTGCAGAAGTGTGTTTTTGATTCGTCAGGCAGCCACATGCCGAGATAGAAATCAGTGTTTCAATTAGTGAGGAATCAAGGAGGATAAATCCTGAGGCAGGCGGCCAGTGAACACAGCCCGGATGGGATGCTGGGGTTGGAAGGTTGTTTCACAGGGTGAGGGCTGCTGGCTTCGGTGAATTTAGCCCCTGCCAGCTTTTGAAGCACTGGAAGAACTGGCAGAGCTGAGAGAAACAAGTAAGGTGGACCAGCAAACAGTCAGACTACAGCGCAGCATTTCCAGACCCAGATGTTTGAGGAACTGAACCTTCATCTTCTGGAGCTCATTTTGATCACAACAGCTACATCTTCCTAAGAGACATTTTGAAGGTGACCCAAATCTCAGATTGGAGCCTAAATAGTCCTATGGCCCTTCAGTTGGTAATTTAGATGACAAGCAAAAGCTTGTGATTTCTCTAAAATTGAAATGCCCAATTAGGCTACCTCTCCTGTGGATAAAGGTTATTTTGTTAATTGATGTATGTAAAATATTGTTCAACATTTGAGTAAGAATCATGTAAATTATTTTGGGGAAAAACCCATCAGGTAGGTATTAAGGATTAATGAAAACATCTGAATTATTTAAATTGGACTTATATGCCTAAAAAATGTCCTATTAGTAGGTGATATGAATAATTAAAATTTCTCATTTAACAGAAGGGAAATTCCTCCCATTGAATTTTTAATAAAAATCCAAACTATGAATGTCTCAGCTATTGCCTCCAATTCTTCCTGATTAATATATCTCATTAGCACTAAATGATATCTCTACCAAAGCCCATCCTATTTCTTGAAAGTCTTGTCATTTCTTCTTTATGTCGCATTCGGATATTCTCTCCTTCAGTGACCCACGTCTCTCCTACCTTCTGTTTTATGTATATTTTAGAGATGACTGGACAGGGAAGAGGAAAGTGATGCAATCCTGCTGGCTGGATTCATTAGATGGATGATGACTGACCAGAGACTCTGTCATGCTGCCTTTGTCCTCGATGTGTCTCTGTGATCATTGATCCCTCTGTCTCTTCTCACTCTAGGCTGTTAGCTGGACTGTGCTCTGTAAATCATGAAGAAAACAGCAGGTATCAGAAGACAGAAGGCGACTCGTTCTTATCTACGCACCTGCCAGTGCTGAGTTCTTCCTCTTCTCACGTGTTAGAACAAGCGCATCCCCCACTGCTGTACTGTGGATCTGGAATGTCTTCCACAGGCCCCCGGAGCATACAGGTTGTCCTCGGCTTGATGCTATTAGGAAGTTGGGGAATTCTTGTGGGGTAGAGAATGTATGTTCCGTAGGCCATATAAAGAGTCATTGATCTGGCCAGGCAAGGTAACCACAGGTGGGGCTGAAGATTCAATAAATCTAGGAACTCTTCTCAAAGTGAACTTCAATAAATCTAGGGTCACAAATGATGTTATAAATATCTAAATGGTCCTTGGCAGAATCAGGTTTTCTTACCTCTTTAAAAAGTGGGACCTATGGAGAGATTTTAGGTCATTGGGTTTGTGTCTGTTTTGGAGACCTGGGCCTCTTCTTCCTCTTCCTTTCTTTTTCTGTTCCTGGGCCAGATAAGAATGGTTTTTCTCTGCCACATACTCTCAGCCAGGCTGTGCTATCTCACCAAGGGTACAGAAGCAACTAACCACAGACAGAGGCCTTGTGCAAACTGTGAGCCAAGTTTAACTTCTTCTCTTCATTGATTATCTCAGGTATTTGTTACCATGGTGGAAAATTTATGATCACAGCAACTGAGAACCCTGCTACTTGTCTGCTCTTCTGCCAACCCAAAGACTTGCTTCAAGGCATTCTTTTCTTTTTTCTTTATTGTCTAACTTTCTTCCTAATCTATGAATCCTCTACATATTCCACCTTGTTATTCCTCAATGCCAACATGTTTATATTCTTTCCTGCACAAATCTTCTCTGAGTACTACACTATTTCTGTTCCTCACTTTGTAACAAAGCCTCTTGAAAGAGGCTTTAGTATTCAGAGAGTCCAATTGCTGTCTCTCTTTCTCTTTGAGATACCAGGGATTGAACCCATGGCATTGTATATGTGAGCTAACACTTGAGATATGTCCCTAGAGCTTTTGTTTATCATTAGAATGACTGTGGAAGATGGAACCAAGTAATCTGACCAAGCCATGAGAGATTACCATGAATCAATTGAATGCCCTTTTAATATTTGTATGAATTATATGAACCTGACTACATCAAATTATATTCACATAATCCTAAGGGCTTTAAATCTCAGCCAGAACATATTAGAATATGAAACATTTTTAAGTAATCAACATGGGTGGGGTTACAAACTTTTGTGAGTCAATAAGGGATTAAGTCACAAATCAGATCCAGCCAAGGCCATGTGATATTTCACTCTTCTTAGAGCTGTAGAGTCACTGGCCCAGATATCTCAAGTAGGTTTAACATGTTTTAAAAAGAGCTGGAGAATATCCCTTCTGGGCCACCAATAAAAACTAGTCAGCAGCCAGGTTATTTTATAAACTCAAGCAAGCAAAGAAAGTGATTTCCAAAAAGTACCTAAAAGAAGTAACCACAGTCCCCCTCCAAACTGATGAATAACAGAGATACTGTAAGTAAGTATGTAAGCATCTCATCCCTGGACACATCTAGAATTAGGGAGAGGATTATCCAAGAAAATATGTAATTCCATGTTCTGTTGCTAATAACACAGTACTCTAGACTAGGTGAATTATAAAGAAAAGAGATTTATTTTGGCTCATGGCTCTGGTCTGAAGTCAAGGGGTCACATCTGGTGATGGTCTTACTGACAGAATCCTGAAGTGGCCTAGAATATCATTGAATGGTGAGATTCTGTATTTTCTATCCTAATCTTTCCTCTCCTTTCCTCTCTTCTCCTCTCCTCAAGAAAGAGCTGTCAAAAGGAGCCAAAGACATACAGTGGAAGAAACACAGCCTCTTCAACCACCGGTGCTGAGAAAACTGGGCGGCCACATGCAGAAGACTAAAAGTGGACCCCAGCCTATCACCATGCACCAACATCAACTCAAAATGGATTAAAGACCTTAACATCAAACCTGAATCTCTGAAACTACTGCAGAACAGAGTAGGAGAGACACTTGAACTTATAGGCACAGGCAGGAACTTCCTGAACAGAGTCCCAGGGTCACAACAAATTGGAGAAAGACTTGACAAGTGGGACTACCTTAAAATAAAAAAGTTTCTGCACAGCTAAAGCTATAGCAACCAAGCTAGAAAGACAACCAACTGGGAAAAATATTTACCAGCAATATATCAGACAAGGGGTTAACATCCAGTATATACAGGGAACTCAAGAAACTAATCCCTCCCAAACCTAACAAACCAATTACTAAGTGGGCAAGGGAACTAAAGAGAGACTTCTCAGAAGAAGAGATAAAAATGGCAAAGAAATACATCAGGAAATGTTCACCATCCCTGGTTGTGAAGGAAATGCAAATAAAGACAACCATGAGATACCACCTTACCCTAGTCAGAATGGCCCACATCCTAAAGTCAGCCAACGACAAATGCTGGAGGGGATGCAGAGAAAGAGGAACCTTATTACACTGCTGGTGGGGATGTACACATATACAACCACTTTGGAAAGCAGTCTGGATGGTCATCAGAAAGCTAAATATTGACCTCCCTTATACCACTTCTAGGCATCTATCCTGAACAACAGGAACCAGTATACAAGGACACATGCACCTCCATGTTTATTGCAGCACTGTTCACAATAGCTAGGATATGGAAACAACCCAGATGTCCCACCACAGATGAATGAATCGAAAAATTGTGGTATCTATGCACAATGGAATATTATGCAGCCATTAGAAAGGACAAAATAATGGCATTTACAGGAAATTTGGATGGAGCTAGAAGAAATCATGTTGACTGAGGTAAGCCAAGAACAAAGAGACAAACGGCACATGGTCTCCCTGATAAGTGGATGTTAAATCCAAAATGTAAGATGATACAACAAAATTAACAAGACTTAAGAAACAAAGGACTTCCACTCATCTGGTTGAATCACTACTAAATAACCCCATGCTGGTGATCACATATATGGTATATATGTGCACACTGGAAAGAAACCAGGAGGATGACACAGAACTAGAAAGAATCAGGGAAAAACATACAACAGCAGGATTCATCAGCTGCACTGGACATTGATCAAAATGAACTAAGCAACTCAATGGCAGTGATGGGAGGGAGGGAACAAGTGGGAAAGAGGGAACAGCTGACACTATGCAAAACAAAAGGAATGTACATATCACCCAATGTGGAAGAAATAACTGTATCGCAAAGCTCACAGAACTCATAAATGTTATAGACCATGATAGACAGTTTGCTCCATGAAAGTTAGAATGTGTTTGTGACTTTAACTAAGCATCACTTTCCCACAATACTGTGAAATTTGGGAAATTATGTAACCACTTAATCACAATAAAAAATTTGAAAAAAAAAAAAAAAGAAATGGAAAAACCTGGGACAAATTACGTTAAGTGAAGTCAGACCCAGAGAGACAAAGGACCCATGTTTTCCCTTAAATGTAGAAGCTAGATTTAGCTTACAAACTCCTAACTAAATATGTTGGGTGGTATGCAAGCGTGGATCATGAACTGAAATACATTAGATCTCAAAGAGTGTAAATCTTTGGAAAGCCAAAATCAAAGTTTAGCAAAATGAAACAGGAAGAGGGTACTTTAAAAGGGTGAGGATGGAGTCAAAGAGAAAGTGGTAGAAAAATGAAGAAGAGAAGACAAGAATCCAATGTTTGTTTTACAAACGTAAGAAGAGGGAGGGAAGAGGGTGGGGAGGGGAGGTATGTGTAAGACTGTTGGAAATGGTAACATTGAACAAGATACATTGTATTCATAAACTGCTTTGTTAAATGACAATTCCCTTTTACAACTACTTAAAGATAATAAATAATTCTTAAAAATTAAAAAAATACTACACAACTTAAAAAAAAAGAAAGAGCTGTCAAACCATCACACATTTGATGTTAAAATTTCCATGTGGAAGAATCAATAGACATTCGGGAGGAAGGGAGGTACTCTACCCTTCTCTTCTCTGTCATTCTTTTAGTTGGTGGGATATCCCATGATCTCTTGGAAGGGTTCAGAATTTGAGCATCAGATTTGAAATAAGCAAAGGATTTAATCTATCATCATCACTTTCCAGAGCTGTAATCTACAATAGAGTTTTGTTTTTTTTTTTGGCCTTTCTAAGACTCAGTTTCCTCATCTATCATTGGAAAGATTCAATTGCACATGTAGCACATTGGTTCAGAACAAGTGCTTCACAAGTAACAGCTGCTCCAGTTATGTACTGCTAGCTAATACAAAGCAATTCCAACACTTGGTAGCATAAAACAATAACATTCCTATTATGCTCATGAATTCTGTGGACTAAGAATTTAAGACTAGCACCAGAGAAACAATTCTCTATAATGTCTGGGGTCTGAGTTGCAGTGGCTTAAATGACTGGGGCTGAGATGGCTTCTTTACTCACACATCTGGTGGCTGGGCTGAGCTGGCTAAAGAATAAACTTAATTAGGATTGTGGGCTGTAGACCTTAACATGGGATCTTTCCATGCAAGAGAGCTTGGGCTTCCTTACAACATAGCAACCTTGACTAGTTAAACCTCTTACTGGTGACTCACAACTATTAGCTTATATTACCAGCTTTCATGACAGATTTAAAACATGGCTCCAGATTCTATCAAGGTTTTACTTCTAAAAGTTTGCAATTACCACAAAAATAATTCAATAGGTAAAGGACTAGAATAAAAAATAAGGGTTCCTTGAGATGGTATGTGCATTGGAGCTTTGAAGATTTTAGATTTTGATACCTAATTATTCTTGGCTTGCAAGGATTCTTGCTAATTTTGTTCTAGCAGTTCCCTTCCTCCTCCCATTATTGTTCTTCCTGGGGCTTTAGGCTATAGCAAGCTGCACCTGTACCCCAACTGGTTCTCTGACTTTCTGATTCACAAACATTCTTGGCCACTGCTTCAAGTCCTTTTCTCACCGGACAGAGGTGAAGCTCCACTTTAAATATAGGAACTCTTCACTTAGCGTCCTTGACTTTGATCATAGAACAAGAATTTCTGGACAAGTCACAGTGGTAAGAAAACTTGGCAGAGCTTTATTACGTAAACAAGCAAGGAAACAGACAGACAAAAAAGCAGACAGACAGAAGGACAGGGGCACACTCTAGCAGAGTGTGGGTGCTCTCATAGGGACACAAAACACAGATACAGACACAGACACACAAGCAGACACCCAGAGAGAGACACCTAGCTCCTCAGGCTGTAGGGTATTTATAGGGTAAAGGCAGGGGGGGGGGGTCTAGCTTTAAGTTATGCAAAGTTAGGTGCTTTGTCTTTGCATTAACTACACCTGGTGTTATCTCTGAGTTTTTAGGTTAAGAATGCATCCTGCCAGAAAACAGATCCTTATCCTTGAAACAAGGAGAAGCCCTATTATCTGCATTTTGGGGTATCCTGTCAGGCAGTTGTGATTCTGGGGTGGGAAATGCTTTCCTCAGGAAAGATTGCATTCAGTTGCCTCCCTTTGAAGCAAAGATAGCATTTCTAAGTTCCTAAATACCATATTTCTGAGTTGCCTACACCAGGCCTCAGTTTCCTTAAGTTATCCTGCTTCACTTTTCTGTTTTCAGGATAGGCTGTTTTCTTCTAGGTCACAATCGTGGGAGGCCAAAACTGAGGAAGCTATTGGGACATGTGTGTGAATGCAGGATGGGTTGATGGGAATGCATACTGCTTAGCATTTACTATACAGTTAGCACCAAGTAAAATTATACATTTGTCTTTTAAAACAAAGATATCTTGAAGACCCTGAAAACATGACTTTCAAAATAGAGTACTGTTGCTGTATATATGTATATATATGCCTCCTTTTTTTTTGGTTGGTGGTGGTGGGGCTGGAACTCTGGGCCTGGGTATTGTCCCTCAGCTCTTCAAGGCGAACGCTCTACGTTGAGCCACAGGCTCAAGTTTTCTGGTGCTTTATTGGAGATAAGAGTCCCATGGACTTTTCTGCCTGGGCTGGCTTTGAACCGTGACCTTCAGATCTCAGCCTCCTGAGTACCTAGGACTACAGGCGTGAACCACCAGTGCGTGGCTCTAATGATTTTTAACATTTTTAAATTTTAATTTTTTTATTGTTATTATAAAGGTGATATGCAGAATTACAGGTTACAGTTAATGTAAGTCAGGTAATGAGTATAGGTTAAAGTTACGTAAGTCAGGTAATGAGTACATTTCTTTTTGGACAATGTCATTCCTTCCCCTAATTATTTCTCTTTTAACTAAGAATGTAGAATCCTGGCTCCTACAAATATATTTCCTGTAAATTTATCCACCAGCTCAGATAAAAAGGGCAAGGAGTCTTTTTTTTTTTGGGGGGGTCGGTCGTGGGGCCTGAACTCTGGGCCTGGGTGCTGTCCCTCAGCTCTTCAGCTCAAGGCTAGTGCTCTACCACTTGAGCCACAGTGCTACTTCTGGCATTTTTGGCTTATGTGGTGCTGAGGAATCGAACCCAGGGCCTATGCGTGCAAGGCAAGCACTCTACCACTGAGCCACCTTCCCAGCCCGGCAAGGAGTCTTTTATAAGCTGTAGCGGCTCTGCCCCACACACTGGATGGTGAAGCTTAGCAGCCATGCTCTCTCACATCATGACATATAGCAAAGAAGTCACATGCAGGGGGCAGTGTACAGAAAGGGCCACAGGCCAGGGGCCAGCATATGTGACAAATAGCAGTTTCCAATGAAACAAAAAACACCCTCAAACATCCTATTTACTATGACACCTTTTACACCTCCCAAGCTTCCTATGTACCAAAACACCTTTTATACCTCTCAAAAAAACATCCAAGTCTAAGGCCAAAGTACCTTCCAGGTTTCGGAGCTTTTCCTGAGGTCTGCTACATTTCAGTAGCCTGATGTTTAACTTGTTTATTATTCCATTCTTTACTTTGGGTATTTTCCTCTGGAATTTCCCTTTAGTGCTTTGCCCTATTTTTAATAATTAATAAATTTGTTCACATTTTACAAGAATGTCCTTTACTCTATTGTTTTTCTTCTTTCTGTCTGGCAGGTGTCACTGGCTGGACCACTAGTTAACCATCAAAGAGAATCCTATTGTGGCTTTTTAAAAGATCATAAAGCTTCTTAGAGTTAATTAATGTATTTCTCCCTTTGCTACTGGACAAAGTGAGGATAAGGGATAAAGGGAATGTGGTCAACTTCAAATGAGGACATTCGCTGCCTTCTGACCACCCCCAGGCTCCAGCTTGCATCTGGCTTTTTCTTTTAAGGTGATTACCTGAAAAGAATAAGGAGACAGAGTGAGTCTGTGCAAACCATCTCCATACCTGACCAGAGGACCCAGCCTTTCCATAGTCCCATGTGTTTCATCAGACTAATGTAACGACAGACAGCCTAGAATTCAACAGGAAACTTTGCCTTTAGCTTTGCTCCTGTGTGTGTTTTCTTGGCCTGCGCTGATTTTGCCTCTGGACTTGCTAAGTGCCTGTACTTGGAGCCCTCATATTTTATTTACCATTTTATGGCGATTACGTTTGAGCTTTATAATGTCTACTCCTTCAATATTGTGGGCTTTTGGCTATTGTCTCTCTGTTTGAAGTTGGTTCATAGGAACTTTTTCCACATAAACTTTTTACTGTAAGAGTCAGTCTAAAAATGTCTCTGGAAACTATGCACGGAGTTAAATGAAGCCAGACTTTAAAAAGTCTCTGAACTAGGGCTGGGAAGGTGGCTCAGTGGTAGAGTACTTGCCTTGCATGCATGAGGCCCTGAGTTTGATTCCTCAGCACCACATAAGCAGAAAAAGCCGGAAGTGGCACTGTGGCTCAAGTGGTAGAGCACTAGCCTTGAGCTGAAGAGCTGAGAGACAGTGCCCAGGCCCAGAGTTCAGGCCCCATGACTGACAAAAAATAAATAAATAAAAGTCTCTAAACTGGCTATGTAGGAAGGTGAAGGTACTTAGGGGTAGATTTGAGGAGCAGAATGGGCTGCTGTACTGCTAAATGGGGCGGGGGGGGGGGGGGGCTGTCCTGCAAGTAAACCATGCAGGCTGAGGACAAACTGATGGGAACTTGGCCCCATAACCCAGTCTTCATTTAGATTCTTTTCCTACCCAGTGTCTCCTTAGGACGCCACATTTAGTTGGTCACATACCTTCAATCTCTTTGACTACAATAGTTTCTCAGCATTCCCTTCGTTTTGATGATCTTGACAGTTTTGGGTCATACTGGTCAAGTATGTGTTAGAATGAACTTCAATTGGAATTCAATGTTTTTTCATTAGACTGGAGTTAGGAATTTGGGAAAGAAAGACTGTAGGTAATGTGACAATTCTATCACATCCAATCAAAAACAGCATATACTATCAACATGACTTTAGCTGTTTGGCACTGGTTTGGTGGTTTCTCCAACATTTTCCTTCTGTAAGAAAATATTGTGAATGACATTGCCCCATTTGTTAGGAGATGGAAAGACTTGGAAAAAATTATACTAAGTGAAGTAAGCCAAGCCCAAAGAAACATAGGCCCCATGGTTTCCCTTATTTGTAATAACTAGTATATGTCTGAGACAAGCAGAAAAGGTCAGATATGTTGATGTTAGGAGAATGAACCCCATGATAAGGATTCAAATGTTTTTTACATTCATGCGCTTGTTTCTAACATATTTATAAGATGATTTCTTTGTTGCTTTGTATGTCCCTCCCCCACGATATAACCCCTCCTTTCACTGTATTTGATGTCGGTATAATTTGTGGAGGGGAAGAGCAAAAAGAAATCGTTTAAATAAGGATACAGGTGGACCCATTACAACAATGAGATGTACAAGTCATTATGTCGAAAAACGAACTTTACAACTCTGGCGTGGGGGTGGGGAGGAGGGGGGATATGGGGGGTGGGATATGGGAAGGGATAGGAAGGGGAAAGAAAGGAGGAGGCAACAATGCTTGATAAGAAATGTACTCATTATCTTGCGCATGTAATTGTAACCCCTCTGTACAGTATTTTCATAATAAAAAATTTTTTAAAAAAGAAAAAGAAAATATTGTGAGTATCAAGAGTATGGATAAAGAAAAGAGCAGAGAGACAATCTTAACAGGCCAATGGGTTTATTGAACTAAAAAAAAAAAATAAGAAAAACAACCAAGTCTTCAGCCTGGCTGGAGAAGAAATGGCTCATTTTCCTTATAAGTAAGATCTCTTTTATTAGGCAGAGTGAAGAAGGGACTGGGGGATGGGGGGCTCTCTTGTACAGAGATGGAATCTTAGTTACAGGAAAGTTTTTTTCTGTGTTGTTTTTTTTGTTCAGTAATATGGCTTGAACTCAGGGCCTGGGCGCTGTCCCTAAGCTCTTTTGTTCATGGCTAGTGCTCTACCACTTTGAGTCACAGTGCCACTTCAGATTTTTGAATGATTAATTGGAGATAAGAATCTTATAGACTTTCCTGCTCTGACTGGCTTCGAGCTGTGATCCTCAGTTCTCAGCTTCCTGAGTATGGAAGAATACAGGCATAAGCCACTGGCTTTTTTTTTTTTTTTTTTTTTTTAGCAGCACCTGTTTTTTAGCAGACACTCAACAAAAGGTACAGCCCTCAGTTCACAAGTTCTCTCTTTTATTTATTTTTTTTTGGGGGGGGGGTCCGGTTGTAGGGCCTGAACTCTGGGCCTGGGCGCTATCCCTCAGCTCTTCAGCTCAAGGCTAGCGCTCTACCACTTGAGCCACAGTGCCACTTCCGGCTTTTTTTCTTTTTGCTTATGTGGTGCTGAGGAATCGAACCCAGGGCCTTATGAATGCAAGGCAAGCAAGCACTCTACCACTGAGCCACCTTCCCAGCCCACAAGTTCTCTCTTTTAGAGCCCCAGGGTATGTTTGAGGAGAGGGAAAGCAGAGGGAGATGATTCAGCAAGGTCTCCGGCAAGGCAGTTTTAAGTTATGGCTACCAGGGAGAGGCGAGTGCTTTTAGTTTAATTCATTGTCCATCATCTTCCATACTGTCCTCTTTGAGAGAAAGTCACCATGGGTGGCCTGCACTTAAGAAATGGGACAAAATATCTGCATAAATTATTTGGAATTCTGCACAGCCATTCCTCGCTGATGATTCGATCAGTATCACAATGAATGTCTAGATGTCAATTTTCTTCTTTGAGTATAGCTCAACCTTATTTTATTTGTTCCAATTGTTCCATTTTTGGCTCTTAAGAGATCTTTCAGTTGGCTCCTGTTTCCATTCAACCTACCCCTGAAGTGTGTATGTACGTATGCATGTGTGTTTGTCTGTGTCAAAGCTTTCTTATTTCCTGGCACTACAAGATACTGGAGGATTATATTGTGTATTTCCTGACCCAGTCTTAAAAGCAACCATTATTCCTGATTCCTTTAGTAGAAATTATATTAAAAACAAAGATCTGTATGAAATGTTAACCCTGCTGTATATCACCTTTATAATAACAATAAAAAACAAAAAGTTACTCAAGATGCTTAGCCATCAGCCAGGTTAATGTTCCAGTTTTTTTGCTCTTCAGATTCCCACAACCAATCCTGGCTCCCAAGCCCCTCAGGCAAGTGTAGGTCTAAACTCTCACGGGAGAGCCAGAGTTTCTCCACTAAGGGAAACTGAACATTTCCTTTACAATGGGCCATTCCATTGCCTAGAGCAAGAGGCTCTCTTTCGTGTTTGTTTTGTTTGTTGAGGGATAAAGACCCAAGGGTGAGGCCCAGTTTACAGCTCTAATTTTTCTAACTCAGACATCCTGCCAGAGCACCACAAAGGTCAGCTCATTCTAGTCGGTAGGACTGGAGAACAGTCACTTTGTCAGCTCAGTCCTTGATTGAACAAGTCCTCTGGGTAGCGAAGAAGCTAGGACACTGTGATGAATGAGACACAGAGCCAGCCCTGGGGAGGCCTGGCTGCCTCTTAACAGCCCAGAGTGTGTGTATAGAAGTGGCTTAATGCCTATTGTTTATTCATTAGAAGGAGTCATGTCACTTTCCTCTGCCTCTGTTTCCTTGCCTGTAGAATTCAAAGGGATATTAAATAATTTTAGCCCCGTGAAGCCTTTAGAACATAAATGCTACATGTAATTACTGGCACAAAGTAAGTGTTCAAAATTCTTTTCTTTTTTCTTTTTTTTTCTGTTCCTGGGGCTTGAACTCAGGGCCTGGGTGCAGTCCCTGAGCTTCTTTTGCTCAAGGCGAGCACTCTACCACTTGAGCCACAATGCCACTTTTGGCTTTATCTGTGTATGTGGTACTGAGGAATTGAACCCAGGACTTCATACAAGCACTCTACCACTAAGCCACATTCCCAGCCCTCAAAATTATTTTCATTTAAGGGGGATGTAATTAATAGTAGAGTACTCACCTAGCTACCTAATACCCTGAGCCCCATTCCCAGTACTGCACACACACACACACACACACACACACACACACACACACACACACACACGTGTGCGCGCCTGTATGTGTGTGTGTATCTTGTTAGCCTTATTAAGCAGAATTTACCATGTACCAGGCTAAGTGCTGTGCATTCATTATATAACTTGGTGATGACTCGGCTTTATGAGGTAAATGTTGTTACTACTGCCAATTTATAGATGGGCCAAGGGATGGGCAGAAGTTAAGCAATTTGCCCAATGGGCACAAGAAGTAGCTTAGCCAGGCAGATGGCTCCGAAGCCCTGGAGCTGAGCTATGGAGTGAGAACAGGTAGCCCTGTTTTGTGGGAAGGAAAACTATAGCAGGTCTGTCACAACTGTTAGGGTTCCCAGGCAACCCTAGCATAACAAACCCCTCACGTAAGAACAATTTGGAGGCACTGATGATATTTAGGAAGCATTCTGATCTTGGTGAGGCTCAAAGGTGGATGAAAAATAAAAGCATACCTATAGTGGATAACATTTGTAAATTGGGATGATGTTATATACCTTTTTGAATACATTTATTAGAACGCACAGCTCAGTTCTCTGGTGTCAGAAATGAATGGACACACAAGAGACAGAGGAGATCTCTTCAAGGCAATTTACTTTTGTACAAAAGGGTGCAATGCCATTACTCTACCCAGGGCTAGGCAGGCACACTGGGCAGGGCAGTTTGCTGGGCTTTTATCCCCATCCAAATTGTTCCTCCTCCTTGTTGAGGAGTTAGGCTCACAATCTAAGTACAATTGATTCTCAAGGTTAGAAAGGGGACCATTCTATAATTCCTGTCAAAGGCTTACTCTTCTTTCTTTTTTTTTTTTTTTCACTTAGCAATTACAGTTTATTACTTTAACTTCTTCAACACAAGATTTATCTTGCTACTATAGCTAGCTGGTAACAAGCTGTACAGAACATAATTACAATTGAGGTAAATAAAGCAAATAATTCCAGGAAATATCAATACACAATACCAAAGACATTTAGTTTAACAGAAAGGATTACTTTTTCTCACATTCTGTAAGTCAGGTATCAATGTTCTTAAACCTTGGACTGTATTTTATTGTAACAAACCTAGGAGGGAAGAACTCTTTATATTATTATTTTCTAGGCAATGAAATAGAGACCATTAGATGTGTAATAAGTTGCTTGGATCCCACAGATTCATATCTGATCCCAAACTGTTTCTACAGCCCACACTCCTGAACTACCATAACTCTGTGGTTTGCCATTGTAGGATCCAGGCACAGAGAGACATGTGCCTTGTAGATCCAGGAAAATATGAACAAAATCTTAGAGGCCAGAAGGTACAAGATGAGGCAAAATAACCCCCCCAACTATGTGTGTGTTTATGTGTGTGTATTAGTATGCATTATATCTATACATACTTATTTCTCTATGGCAATATCCATATAGGAAATGGTGCATTTCTTACAGCTATAGGTGAAAAAACCAGGGAATATTTATAGCAATGCTTTTAATTCAGCAATGATGACCTGTTTGATGACTAGTATATTATTTTGAGTATTGTCCCCATAGGGAAACTAGGGAAAACCATCAACCTTAAATGTATGTTATATTTTCAGCTATTTCTATGTGGAGATTTTCAGTCTTTTGGGGTGTGTGTGTGTGTGTGTGTGTGTGTGTGTGTGTGTGTGTGTGTGTGTGCTGATACTGGTACTGGTACTGGTGCTTGAACTCAAGGGCCTGGGCACTGTCCCTGAGCTTTTGTGCTGAAGGCTAGTGCTGTACCACTTGAGCCACTGCTCCATTCCAGCTTTTTTGGTATTTAATTGGAGATAAGTGTCATACAGACTTTCTTGCCCAGGCTAGGTTTGAACTATGCTTGATACTTAGACCTTCGCTCCTGAGTAGCTAGGATTACAGACGTGAGCCACTGGTGCTGAGAAGGTGTGTGTGTGTGTGTGTGTGTGTGTGTGTGTGTGTAAAGTATCTTCACTTTTCAAATGTAATTCATATTGCTTTTACAATACTAAAAGTGAAGCATACCTGAACATTTGACCTTTTCTAGGCAGCTATACATTCTGTCCTGTATGCAAATATTTTATAAGGCTCTTCAATCAGATACTATAAATGCCTGACATTTATTGACATAGCATCTTTCCTCTGAGGAGCTTTGGCAGCATGTCTTTGGAGTTCATCAGTATCCTTAGGGACACCCTTGCTAGTGCTGAGAACTATATAGAACCAAAGATGGACAAGCTGGCAGCTTTTTATCCTATTTGAAAAACTGAAAATGTGACTCTGGGGATTGGTAGTGACTCATACAGGGCCAAGCAGGGAGTATAAGAACTGGGAAGAGTCCCAAGCAGCCCCAAGTTCTAGTTGAATAAGCAGATGTCTAGACACGGAGGGCAGAATGTCCACATTGGCCTAGATTGATTACACAGAGACAGCCAGTCCACAAATACTGACCACATTTGCAGGGTAATGTGTGACCTGTTGCAGGAAATATGCTCAAACTCAAGGGCAAGAGGAAAGAGTTGTTTAAAAATACTTTTCTAGCAGGGGGCTAGTGACTCACACCTGCAATCCTAGCTATTCATGAGCCCGAGATCTGGAGATCACAGTTCAAAACCACCCTGGACAAGAAAGTCAAAATCAACCCCAATATCAAAAACAAGCAAACAAACAACAACAACAAAAACAGAAGTGGAGTTGTGGCTCAAGTGGTAGAGTGCTAACCTTGATCAAAAGAAGCTCAAGGACAGTGCCCAGGCCCTGAGTTCAAGCCCTAGGACTGGCATACACACACGCACACACACACACACACACACACACACACACACACACACAGAGGCACACACAGGCGCGCACACACACAAACACAACCACAATGTAAGCAACAGAGTGTAAGTGTGTGTGTGTATGCATGTTTTTCTATCTTCTAGTATATAATAATTTGTTGGAAAAATCTGCTGGTTAGGATAGTGAATCAAAGATCCCATTGTATTTAGATTGAAAACTATTAATAAATCAGTTTTTTTAATATCTCTTTTTTTATAATTCTAAAAGTTTCCTTGTGATCTTAGATACAACTTGGTTTCCATTTATGAGATAACGCAGAAAATAAGAATTACTGATCTGTATTCTTTTTTTTTGCTTATGTGGTGCTGAGGAATCAAACCCAGGGCCTCAGGCATGCAAGGCAAGCGCTCTACCACTGAGCCACCTTCCCAGCCCTGATCTGTATTCTTGACTATATTTTTTTATCCTCTTGACAATCTTATTTGTTGTTACTTTCAAACTCCTGGGAAATTTTTGTTTTAATTAGTTAAGTAGTTTATATTAGAAATTACCAGGGAAAACTGCAGTATAAATGTGCAAAATAATTTCCATATATTGCTCAAGAATATAATATTCAAACATTAATTCAGCTAATTCTGAACAGGTCTCCAGTCTTCATTCCAATTATTTAAAATTATTATGTGTTATGTTGTAAAACTCAATAGTGAGCCACTGGATTTCTAGAAGAGAAAATATATGACATACACAGATAATCGTAGAGCTTCAATAATGCACATTTTTTGGAGCACATAAGTTTACTTTTATGAATAACACTGAAAAGTGTCCACAACTAGGCATTGTAATAAACTGCCACGGTGATTGGGAGTCACATGTACTTTTCTGATTTTAAAGAGCATACTGAGTAGCCTAGCATTTCCCTTCAAGCATAAACCACCAGCTCCCAGCTTCCTCGTCATGACTGATTACATGCTACCATGGTGACGTTGCTCCCACGTCTCTTCTGTCCACAATAGACAGTGGGAAGGGATCCACAGATCTAGGGTTTGGAGATAATACTACTCTACCATTATAAGTGCAGACACTGCAACCAGAAACTCAGAAAATCAGGGGTACTGAAGATCCTCGTGGTTAACATTTGGATGCTCATTTTTTAATGACCCCGTAGTAACTTTCACAGGTCTTAGAGTGAGATCTCTCCTAATCACCTGGAGGTGACCTCCCTGTTCTGTGCCACAAAAGTGGGGCAAATACAACGTCTGGCACATTGCCTCTTTGTTTGGTGCTGATTTCAGCATTAGATGATGGAGCACACTCCATACCACATTACCACCATCATTATTTGAGTCCACCTTCCGCAGGCTGAGGCTCTCTTAGGACTGTGGTTTCTTAGGCTGGAACTGAAAGCTACTGACTCAAGAGTTTTGAGTCTCAAACAGGGGTGTGGCCTGTAATAAAGCACCATACCCCAGGACCAGAAGCTTTAATATGTGGCTTTCTCCAAGCTATTAGGCTTGTTTCTTGGGGAATTAAATGCCTTCCAACTTTTTAGTATTGACAAGGAGAAACGGCAAGAACAATTTGTCTTAGAAACTTCTGAGGCCGGTACTCTAAGAGGTCACCCAAGTACTTTTATGGCTGAACATCAACCATGTTTTCAGATCTCAACCATAGGCTTTTCCTAGCTCAGGATTAAACAGAGACTTGCAGCCACAGGTAACTTTATCATGGCAGAGTACCTAGTGTGCCTTAACTTTATTATTATTTGTTTTTTTAGATAAGGTCTCACGAAGAAGCCTAGCTTCCTGGGTGTTGGGACTACAGGTGTGTGCCATGATGCTCTGTTCCTGATTTAGATCTTAATCTAAGCAAGTATATTTAACAGAGCTAACTTTTTCCTTCTTCCCTGGGGTCTTACTATACTATAGCTGTTGAAAATACTCTTCCTTTGCTGTAATTACCTTAGTATTTTCTAACTTTCTATCCAAACTTTTTTCTTTATCGATGTTGTCACTTTGGCAATACAGTCTTGGCTCTATGAGAATCCATTAGTATACTCTCTTCTATTTTAGGTGCTAAGGGCTGCTGGCTGTGTCTGTATGAACATTGCACATTCTGATTCTGTGACCATTATCCAAAGTTAAACAGATGCTGAGTTAGGAAGGCCGAAGCTGGCCACACCTCTATGCAGGTTAACCTCTGTCTCACCAGGAAGCAGAGCAGCCCAGCATGTCTTCAAGCGATATTTTATCAACATAACACACTTCCATCCTACTGGAACCTTTCTTTTCCTCCAGTTCTCCTTCACTGGATCACCTGCTGTGGTTGGGAGTTTCAGTTTGGGCTTTTCAGACTGCCATAGTGACTGTTGTGGGGATTCTTGAGTCCTGAGTCATGTTTGCATCTTCTCCAATTCTTTGTCTTACCTCCAGCATGGCTGTGGAGAAGGCCAAACTTGGCTCACAATGTAAAAGAAAGAAAGAAAGAACAAAGAAAATAAAGGAGAGATGACTATGAGTTATGCTACTTTGAAGTGTGGTTCAGAAGTTCAAAAAAATTAACTCAGTACTTAGCATATTATAGAGACTCGATACTTGTTGAAATAAAGAATGAATAAGTCCACGGGAAAAAAAAGTTCACACGTGTATTCATTCAAGTGCTTATTGCACATTTGTGTCAGCCAATTGTTGGTGATGCAGTGATGAAGTCCCACACCAACTCCATTCCCAGAGTTTGCTGTAAGCTCCATTAGGCTGGTCATTAACCAAATAAGTGGAAAAGTTTTAACTTTGCTAAGTGCTCAGAGGTTAACTGGTGGTGGAAATGAAAGCCAGAAAGATAGAATTCTATTAGGTAAAGGGGAAAAAAAATAATATATCAGAAAATGACAACGACGTGTCCAAAAGTCCTGTGGTAAGGAAAAGCAAGGTATGAACTGAGCCTGGTGGTGGCTGGTGGGAAGCATGGTTCCAGCTGAAGTAGGAGGGTAGGTAAGGACTAAATCATGCAGTGCCTTATGCCCATGCTAAGACTTGGTATTTATCTTTACAGTTGAAGCCGTTGGAGCCGCTGAAGTACAGGGATGAAGGGAAGGGTGATCCAATTTGAAAATGAAAAGATGCCCTGGTGCTAGTGTGGGACAGAGGCAAGTAAGGCTAAGATATAAGTAAGTATGGGCCCAATAAGACCCAAACGATTGTACTACATGAAGTAGGGAATTTGGGTAGCTCAGGGATTGTTGAGAATCATTTCTGAGCAAGTCTTTCCAGGAAGAACAGAGAAAAGACAAAATCATCCCCACAACTAGGTTAAGTCAATCTTCTCAGGTCCTTTCACATTATAAATTTTGAGGGTATTGAGAACTGAACTCAAGGCTTTCTACTTACAAGACAAGCACCCTACCAGTTGAGTGAGGCTTCTAGCTCTTGGTGTTTTAATTTGCTTTTCAGATAGGCTCTCACGCTTTTGCCTCGGCTGGTCTCCAACCACAGTCTTCCTACGTCTACATCCTGAATAGCTGGGATTATAGCAGTGTACCACCACGCTCAACCTGATACCATTTTTTTGAGAGACTGCTTTTGCCTTGAAAACTCAGAGAACTGGAATTTCTTCAGGAAATATTTGATCTTTCCTCTGGGCCAGTTACTGGCAATGGTGTCGAGGATGTTGGCACTTTAATGAAGATGGTGCACCAAGAAGGTTAAAAGAAAGATTCAGAGATCTACATTCCTCCAGAATTGGCTTTCAACAACACGTTCCTCTCCCCCACCCAAATTGCTCTAGTAATATTCCCTGTAGTATGCACCATCGCTTGTAATTTATGTGCCCACACTTCTTCTCTCCATTCATCTGTCCCCTCTCCCCTGGTCCTCATTCCCCTCAAAAAAAACAGAGAACAGCTTCCTGGTATTCATTTTATTAAACTGTTAGTTGTACAGAGCTATGTTATAGTTAGTAAACGTTAAAGTTCCAAGCTGGTAGCTCACATCTATAATCCTAGCTACTTAGGAGGCTGAGATCTGAGGATCGTAGTTCAAAACCAGCCTAGGGAAGTAAAGCCCATGAGACTCTGATCTCCAATAAACTACCCAGCAATAGTTTGAAGTGATGCTATGGCTCAAGTGGTAGGGTGCTAACCTTGAGAAAAAGAATCTCAGAGACAGTGCTCAAGCCTTGAGTTCAAAGTCCCAGAACTGACACACACACACACATAATGTATATTAAAGTTTCATTTGTCAACCTTTCCTTTATTGTTATTTCATGTATGTGTTATTCAGGAACGTCTTGCCTCTGTAAGGGACATGATTGTACTTGACCCTATTCCATTCTGTAAGGCAAGCACCCTTAGAATCTGATCCTGGTTCTTACAGAAGAGGAAACTGAAGCACAGCTAAGTCAACCACTTGGTCAAGGCCTGACTCCCAGTCCAGAGTTTTGCCTCTCATTTCACAGTGACTCTCTTGGCATTCTAGCGCCTGGAATGAACCCCTCTTCTCATGGGACTGGTGCTAATCAGACCCTTACAGAGCAGATTCTCCCTCCAAAAGTCTGTTTTGCTTATCTACTTCCCTCCAGTATACCAAAACAAGCCTTAAGGTGATCTTATAAGAAAGCACAAAGAAGGCAGCTTTTTAGTTACAGAAGACTTAGATTAGGTATTGAATTGCTTTGTTTTTTAGTAACTTTTGCTGTGGTTGTTTTCTGACTTCAGTGCAGAAACATAGGGTTAGGAAAAGAGAAATGGACGGTTCTTGACTAAATGGCACTGAGTGGGTTCTATTTTAGGATGGAAAATAAATAACTACATAGTCCATGTTAAGCGTAGCAATTAACAGGACTATCAGGGAGGAGCATAAAACAACCTGTTCCAGCACTTCACCAGGTTGAAGCGAGGATAAAATGAGCTAATGGGCAGACATCAATGCCAGGGACCATGATGGTAATACCTCTTCTCACAACTGCAAAACCCTGCCAGGGGGCAGAAAATATCCAGCGTGAGGAGCAGGGCCATTTGTTAGTCAGAGCAGAACTCAAGAAAACTCTGTGGTCTACATAATGTCATCATCTATAAACACCTATATTCTTATTAAATAGACCTTACTAGCCACCAGGAAGCCTGCTAACTTCTTGCAGTTGTTCCCTAACTCACACAAACAAACCAGTAGGCGAATTAGGCTAAATGATTCGTTAAAGAATGAAGAGGCAACTCAAGGCTCTACTAGTTCAACTTGCAGGATTTCTGTTGAAATAAGTGAAAGGTAAGACATTGGATGAGGGTTTTTGTTGATTATGTATATTTTTATTTTTGAAATGAGGTCTTGCTATGTACCCCAAGCTTGTCTCAAACTCAAGGTACTTCTACCTTAGCTTTGCAAATGGTAAGATTACAGGCATGCACTACCACACCTGGTTTAGGATGGGGTGTCTTTGCAAGTTCAGAACAATTGCGCTCCTAAATTTGTTATGGCATATGGCAAGGGAAATAGTTTGGTTTGGTTTCTGATGCATGAGTGTGGTGAGTTCTTGTTCTCCATCAGATATAAAACCAGGAATGATGAGCACAGTTATAGTAAGTTTGCAAAGAGTTTATTTAGCAAGAAGAAAATAAAGACCTCCTCAGGAGAGTGAGCAATGAGATCTGGAAAGTGGTTGTCTGTTTGGGGGGGTCTCTGGCTTCTCCTCTATTTCTCCTCCCTTTAGGTAGTTTGCCAGCTTGTGATTGGCTTGTCTAAAGCAGGCAAGACCCTCCCCATGGCAGTTGCCAAATAATGGTGGCTGGCCCGAGACATTGTGACAGTTCTCTCTTTTCCTTCATTTCTTTAAAGGGACAATTTGTATTAGTATAGTAACCTCTGGTTAGGAAATGTCAAACTCAGATCCTGACATCACAGAAAATGAAAACTCCAATCAAGAGCAAATTGAAGATGTTTGCAGGCTAGCTATGTGCCTGGTACTGTTCTCAGTGCTGGGCAGTTTTAGGCCACTTGATTTCCATGACAGCATCATGAGCTACAAATGACCATTTCTCTCAATTCTGCAGATATGGAAAATGAAGTCACAGAGAGAGAGGAGCCAGAATTCACACCAGTAGACTTGGCTCCAAGAGCCTGCCCTTGAAACCTTAGGAAGTATAGAGTATAGCTAAATACTAACAATATTTTCAAGTCAGGATAGAAGTAGCTTACTCACAGTTGACAGCTTGAAACAGTTAAACAGGAAATGCATAAAAAGCAATAAGTAAATATTAACCCATTTTGTTCTCTGTAGGATTAATTTCCTTTGTTAAAAATGTAGCTATTGAGCCAGATTCTGATGGCTCACACCTGTAATCCTAGCCACTCAGGAGGTTGAGATCTGAGGATTGTGGTTTGAAGCCAGCCTGAGCAGGAAAGTTCATGAGGAGACTCTTATTTCCAATTAACTACCAAAAAAAAAAGAGCCAGAAATGGAGCTGTGGCAAAAGGCTTGATCAAAAATGCTCAAAGATAATGCCCGGGCCCTGAGCTCAAGCTCCAGGACTGAATGCACAAATATTCAGGAGCATGCACACACACACACACACACACACACACACACGCACGCGCGCACGCACGCACGCACAAAATGTAGCTATTGGAAAAACACTATTATCACATTACTATACACAGCCAAATAGATAAGACATGTAAGAATACTGACACTTACTTGCATTTGGTACCCTGCATCTTGTATATACATTTATCTAATTTGGGGAGGGGATGGGGTATAACAAAACTCTGAAATAAGGACACAGGATGATGATCCATTGCAAACACTATATTGGAAGTGAACTTTACCACTTGGGGGAGGGTGGAGGAGGGAGGGAGGATAGTGGGAGAGCAACAAAGGAGGAGGTAACAACGCTTGACAAGAAATGGACTCATCACCTTACTCCTGTCACTGCAACCCCTCTGTAGAGCATCTTTACAATAAAATTAAAAACTAAAAAAGCGAACAGAGGAAGAAAAGAACACTGACAAAACATTTATTGTTATGTCTTGTATACTACATATCCATTCAAAAGAATCAACCTATCTATTTATCAAGGATTCAGTATTTCTTTTTATCTTGTTTTTTTTTATTTTTGTCAGTCATGGGGCTTGAACTTAGGGCCTCAGTATTGTCCTTGAACTTCTTTTTTTTTTTTTGGGTCCGGTCATGGGGCCTGAACTCTGCCCTGGGCGCTGTCCCTCAGCTCTTCAGCTCAAGGCTAGTGCTCTACCACTTGAGCCACAGCGCCACTTCCGGCTTTTTTCTTTTTGCTTATGTGGTGCTGAGGAATCGAACCCAGGGCCTCAGGCATGCAAGGCAAGCGCTCTACCACTGAGCCACCTTCCCAGCCCCTGTCCTTGAACTTCTTTACTCAAGGCTAGTGCTGTACCACTTTGAGCCATAGCACTACTCCAGGCTTTTGAGTGGTTAATTGGAGGTAAGAGTCTCACAGATTTCTTGCTCTGGCTGGCTTTGACTTGTGATCCTCAGATCTCAGGCTTCCTGAATAGCTAGCTAGGATTACAGGCGTGAGCCACCAATGCCCAGTTTCAGTCTTTCTGAAGTACTAAAAATCAGAGAGAGAGCCAGGTACTGGTGGATCACATCTGTAATCCTAGCTACTCAGGAGGCTGAGGACTGAGGATTGAAGTTCAAAGCCAGCCTGGACACTGAAGTCCATGAAACTCTTATGTCCAATTAACTACCAAAAATGCCAGAAGTGGAGCTGTGGCTTAAGTGGTAGAGCTCTAACCTTGAACAAAAAAGGGACCCAAGTCCTGAATTGAAGCCCCAGAACTGAAATAAGATAGGAAAGAAGGTAGGGGAGGGAGAGGGGGAGGGAAAAGGAAAGGGAGAGGGAGACACAGACAACAGACACAGAGAATCAGAGACACAGAGACAGACAGAGAAGATCTGTCAAGATCTTAGGAAAAAATGGTGAACACTCCATTGAATAGTGAAGGGAAACATCCTCTCCAGCAAGTATTCAGAAAGTTGTGTGACTTGGTTCTGCCATTGGGTAGAAAACAGGCTTTTTTGTAAGTGATTAACTTACCTGAGAAAATTCCAAGCAACCTAGTTTCCAACCTGGTTTCTCTTTGCTTCTTGTAGAAAAACAAGAGTGTAAAGAGAAAAAAAATTCCAGGAATGAAGTGTTAAGAAAAAAGCACTCAGTGATCTGGAAAATTCTTAGTCTGACTTCTTTGGAAGTCTTCCAGCATTCAGCCAGACAATCTTTTGCTAAAAAGATTAAAGGTGACTCATAGAGTCAATCAACCACCTCAAAAGAAACCAGGAATAGAAATGTGGTCATCTAGCAAAAGTATGTGGACTCTCTTTCGGATGACTCCCTTTCTGATGACTTCTATGAATTACGTAGGAGAACAACATAATGTTTAAGAATGTTATTACCTGCGGAATGCCGCCAGACTGGACTGAAAGGGACACAGATAGGAGGAAGTGAAGGCAGAATGATTTCTAGGGTGGTACCGTGGATTACAGCAACCAGGCTGACAGAACTGGATGAAAGGGCAAAGCCCTGTGACTGCCCAGGAGTCACAGATGACTGTGGAATGAGCCACAGACTGTTGTTACTCTAAGGTAAGTTTTCCTGCTTGGTTTTAGACTTATCTAAGGCTGTGGCACCTTCTCACTTCCGTATTTCCTTTTTAGCATGGGAACATTTACCTTTGCCACCATATTGTTTTCTTCTTTCTTTCTTTTCTTTTCTTTCTTTCTTTCTTTTTTTTTTGTTTGGTCATGGGTCTTGAACTCTGGGCCTAGGTGCTGTTCCTGAGCTCTTCAGCTTAAGGCCAGTACTCTACCACTTGAACCACAGTGCCACTTCTGGTTTTCTGATGGTTTATTGGAGATAAGAGTCTCATGGACTTTCTTGCTTGGACTAGCTTTGAACTGTAATCCTCAGATCTCGGCCTCCTGAGTAGCTAGGATTACAGGCATGAGCCACAAGTGCCTGGCCCACCATGTTTTCTTTAGGAAGTGAATGCCTTGTTTTCTGGTCTCCACGGTTCACAGGTAGAAAGGACTACTGCCCTGAGATAACACATACCCTAAACCTCACTCTTTTTTTTTGTCTGTTGTGGGGCTTGAACTCTGGGGCCTGGGCGCTGTCCCTCAGCAATTCAGCTCAAGGTAAGAGCTCTACCACTTAAACCACAACCCCACTTCCAGTTTTCTGGTGGTTTATTGGAGATAAGAGTGTCACAGACTTTCCTGCCCAGGCTGGCTTTGAACTGTGATCCTCAGATCTCAGCCTCCTGAGTGGCTAGGATTACAGGCGGGAGCCACAAGCACCTGGCTAAGCCTCACTCTTAAATGATTTTACAGGTGGGCGCCGGTGGCTCACACCTGTAATCCTAGCTACTCAGAAGGCTGAGATCTGGGGATCGCGGTTCAAAGCCAGCCCGGGCAGGAAAGACCGTGAGACTCCTATCTCCAATAAACCACTAGAAAACCAGAAGTGGTGCTGTAGCTCAAGTGGTAGATCACTCGCCTTGAGCTGAAGAGCTGAGGGACAGCACCCAAGCCCAGAGTTCAAGCCCCATGACCGACCAAATAAAAATTAAAATCAGGGCTGGGAAGTTGGCTCAGTGGTAGAGCGTTTGCCTTGCATGCCTGAGGCCCTGGGTTCGATTCCTCAGCACCATATAAGAAAAAAGCCGGAAGTGGCGCTATAGCTCAAGTGGTAGAGCGCTAGCCTTGAGCTGAAGAGCTGAGGGACAGCGCCCAGGCCCAAAGTTCAGGCCCCACGACCGGACCAAAAAAAAATTAAAATTAAATGATTTTACACCATAGGGCTCACAGGTGTGATTTTGAAGATTAAATTCAATCATGCATTCACAAGTATTGTTACAAGGTCCTTGCTAGTTAGATATTAGATATTGCAGATCTAGCGCTGAGGAAAACAATGTGGTCCCTGGTTCTTACCCTCACAGAGCAGGTGGCACATGGAAGACAGATGTGACAAGAGAGGAAAGTGATGGATGCGACTCTTACTGCAAATACTAGATGCCACAGGTCAGTGTGATTGGGGAGGAAATAAGGAGAAGTGACTTTTTTACAGGGCATTGAAGCTGAGCAGAACATTCTGTATAATACAAGGGAGGTTGGAGGCAGAAAGAAGCAAAAGAATTGAAGAAATAAATGAGAATTAGGTAAGTCCATAGTACAGTGATACTTTCCCCTAAAAATGAATAACCTATGAGTTACTTCCGAAACATGGGCCAGCATCCCATTTTAATTACTGTGCTCTTTTTAAAATGTAATTTTATTGTTATGTATTAAGGTGTTGTACAGAGGAGTTGCTATTTCACAACTCAGGTAATGCATACATTTCTCTTTTGGTCAATGTCACCCTTCCTTTTGAATTATTTTTTACATGTGAATCAAGGATGGCACTTCCTTTCTGCATTGTGAAGCACATAACATAGCAACACTCCCTAGGACAGCCTGTCTTTCAAATCTCCCTGGTGTTGTGAATCATAGGTATTCTCGTTACATCTCAAGTTACTTCACAAAGTCTGAGTGGCATCACTACAATCTATCACATATAATTCCTTGAGTCTTTAGGTCTTTCTGATGATTAAAATCACCATGAATGCCAGTAAAGGTACTAGTTGTCTGGTATCTGTCTGTCTGTCTGTCTGTCTGTCTCTCTCTCTCTCTCTCTCTCTCTCTGTGTCTCTTTCTCTCTCTCTCTCATGCCAGAATGGGGGCTTGAACTGAGCACCTGAGTTCCTTAGCTTTTTAACTCAAGGCTAGTGCTCTACCACTTGAGCTACAGCTCCATTTCTGGCTTTTTGGTGATAAATTATAGATAAAATTCTCAAGAGTTTCATGGGCTTTCTTGTTCAGGCTGCTTTGAACCTCAATCCTCAAATCTCAGCCTCCTGAGAAGCTAGGATTACGGGCATGAGCCACCAGCGTCCAGGAAGATTAAAGTTTCTAGTATCAATAATTAAAGAGAATGTGAATTTTGCACTGAGTGGAATGCTTTTAGAAACTGGGTAAACCCCAAATACACTCAAGTATGTTCACTATTTTGTTGTGATGCCATCTGATAGCCACTAACCACATCTGTTCTTAAGTTAATTAAAACGAAGTAAAAACTGACATTGAGGTTCCTATTCTCATTGGCCACATTTCAATAGCTAACTGTGGTGAGTGGTCACATGTTTGCACAGATGCAAGATTATCTGAATCATCTGTATAGCACTATCTGGAAGTTCTCATCAGCAAGAACTAGCAAGCAATCTTGCAGAAGCCTGTGTTGAAATGGGGCTTTCCTTTATTCCTGTCTCTTAAGGGGCATTTGAAAGGTTAAAGTTTGAGGCAGTGACCACTACTTGTTGCTTGTTTCTGTCTAGCAAAGCAACACGTGGTGGTAATCAAAACACCTGGTTGATTGTGTGCCTATATAAGACCTGCAAATGCTTAGCTCGGGCTCTCCTCCTAGGCTCCGCTGTGTCAGAGTGTAGGACGAGGCCTGATCTGCAGCCCGTTTAAATAAAACAGCTGTAGAGTCTGACTTTCGGTGGTCTTCTTGGTGGGGGTCCTGCGACCTTGGCATAACAGCATTAAGAATAGTTTCTTCTAGAAACATATCCTTAAAAATGTATATATGAATCTACTGATATGACCAAGACTATTTCTACCGTTATTGTTGAATGAATTAATATTATTCCTAATGTTAATGTTGAATGAATTAATATACATATCTGACATAAGAGAATGGTTAATAATGCTTCACAGTCACCAAAATCATGCTTTAGGAAACCATGAGAAAATGGTAATGATATAATATTTTTTTTAAATCCACACATACAATAGGATACAAAATGTACTCAGCATGATCAATTGTGATTTACTTATTGGGCTTTTTATTTATCTCCATATTTCATTTATATAATTTGTTTTAGTTCACCATATTGAAATAGTGTTTGAGATAGTTCATAATATTTTTCGGATAAAACCACTATCCAAAAAAGACATGAAAGCAAAAGGTAGGGGTGAGGGAGAAAGAGCCAATGTGGGGCGGGAGAAGGAAAAGAGAAGGTGATGGAGATGAAACTGATTGAAATGAATGGTGTGCAAGAATGGAAATATCACGAAACTCATTATTTAGTACAATTTAAAGGAAAGGAAGGAAGGGAGGGAGGGAGGGAGGGAGGGAGGCAGCGAGGGAAGGAGGAAGAAAGAAAAAAGAAAGGAAGAGAAAGAAAAAAAAGCAAGCAAGCAAACCAGGTGCAGTGGCTCATGCCAGAAATCCTAGCTACTCAGGAGGCTGAGATCTAGGGATCAAGGTTCAAAGCCAGCCCAGGAAGAAAAGTCTATGAAACTCTTACCACCAATTAACCACCAAAAAGTCAGAAGTAGGGCTGTAGCTCAAGTGGGTAGCCTTGGTCAAAAATGCTCAGTGACAGTGCCCAGGTCCTGAGTTCAAGCCCCAGGACTGGCACCAAAAAGGAGGAGGAGGAGGAGGAGGAGGAGGAGGAGGAGGAAGAGGAGGAGCAGGAGGAGGAGGAGGAGGAGGAAAGAATTACCGAATACTTTCCCTGATTTAGCTGCCAACTGCTTAAGAAAGATTCATGAACAGGCATTTCAATCTCTATTTTGTTTTCTCTTGGCCATAACCAAACAGCTTAGGAACTTCTGACAATCCTCAACTACAAAAAGAGGAAATAGAAAACAAACTTTACTAAATTTGCAAATGTCAATTTTGAATGTAAAGCTTTGTTGGGAAAATTGGAGGGAATGTTTTTATTTATGCTTCTAACTCACAGATTATGCTAAGGTTCCACAGAGAAAAAGGCTCCATTCATTTCTTTTTTCCTTCCTTTAGTTCTTGGCCTAATGAACTTGACCCAAATTGTCATTTAAATTCACATAGCTTATCATCAGACAGTGGAACTTCTTCACATCCCACAGAAAATCAAGGACTTTATGCCAACAACTTTATGTTCAATATATAATGAGTGCATGATGAATTCAACACTAGAAATGTGATTGATAGAGCCAGTTTCAGCATTTTTAACCTTGAACTATTTTTTGTGGGTCTTCCTACCTTGAATCTGTGGGAGGAAGAATGAAGAAGATAGGGTCTGGCAAGTAGATTTCTTCTTTATCTTGGACCTTGCTACCATATTGATAATGACTGAACACTTTTGTGGAGATTTTCTAGAACACCAGAGACTCTTGGTCTAGACCTGATACCATAATGGTATCACTCAGAGACTGTAGCCCTGAATTTTTGTGCTTGTACTCAGGTATTATTTTCAATGCAGGATTCATGAAGTCGAGTTCAATAGACTTGCCATCTTAGCCTCTCTTTCAATAGCTCAGGAACTACTGTGCTAGCACTGAATTACCCTGCTGTATTTGTTCCTTACTGCTGCTCTAACAAGTGACCACAAACTTAGCAGCTTTTAAAAACTCAGATTTATGGGCTGGGAAGGTGGCTCAGTGGTAGAGCGCTTGCCTTGCATGCATGAGGCCCTGGGTTCGATTCTTTAGCACCACATAAGCAAAAAGAAAAAAGCCAGAAGTGGCGCTGTGGCTCAAGTGGTAGAGCGCTAGCCTTGAGATGAAGAGCTGAGGGACAGCGCCCAGGCCCAGAGTTCAGGCCCCACGACCAGACCCAAAAAACAAACAAACAAACAAACTCAAATTTATTAGCCTATATAAGCAGGGAATGGGTCTCACTAGGTTAAAATCAAACTATGATCAGGCTTGCATTTCTTTCTGGAGGCTCTAAGGAGAAAACTGGATTCCTTGCCCTTTCTAGTTTGTAGAATCCTCCCACGTTTCTTGGCTCATGACTCCTCCATCTTCAAAACCAGCAAGTTGCATCTCTCTGTCATAATCACAGATTACCCTCACTTCCCTGTCCCGTCTCTCCCAACTTTAAAGGGCCTTTGTAATTGCAACGACTTGCTCAGATAATACCAGATATTCTCCGTATTTGATGGTTAGTTGATTAGCAATTCTAGTTCCATCTGCAATTTAATTTCCCTTTGTCATCCTAGGTAATATATTCATAAGTCTCAGAGATTCAGACATGGACATCTTTGGGAGGCTACTATTCTTCCCATCACGCAAACTCAGAGTCTTTTCTCAAGGTCTTTTTTAAGTCTATTCCATAGTTTTGTAGTACAAAGAGTGTGTTCCTGAGGTGTAGGGGGCCTGAGGGGTTAAGAATTCCTAAGGGAAAGAAGGGAGGGGCAGCCCTGGCATCTACAGACTATAGGAATCTACAGGAATAAAGAGATGGCTAGCTGAGTGCTGGTGGCTCACGCCTGTAACCCTAGCTACTCAGAAGGCTGAGATCTGAGGATCACAGCTCGAAGCCAGCACAGGTAGGGAAGTCCCTGAGACTCTTACCTCCAGTAATCACAGAAAATGCTGGAAGTAGTGCTGTGGTTCAAGTGATAGAGTGCAAGCCTTGAGCAAAAGATGCTCAGTCAGGGGAAGTGCCTAGGCCCAGAGTTCAAGCCTCAGGACTGGCATGGGGGATGGGCGGGGGGAGGGGGAGAAGAGTGATGGCTATAAATATTTGTCTCCCTTTTCAAGGAGAATGTGGAAGAAACATTGCCAGGCTGCGGAGCAGTGGTGCCAGGAAGGGGAGGGTGCTAGAACTCACGGAAATTCTCAGGAGAGAAAAGTCGGCTTTTAACATTTTCCAGCACCATTGAGATCTAAAGAGAATGACAAAGCAGAATTCTCACACTTATTCTTTCTCTTTGTCTCCCAGCCCAAGCCTAGAATGGCACAACTCATATAGCCCCAGTCATTGGCCAGACAGGTGGGGAACGTGTGGAGCAGAAAGACTGGGCCAGGGAGAGGAAGAAGTTAGTATGAGGGTATGGTGGTTGTATGAACTTTGTATCTCCCTTATCTTCTCTCTGTTTGTAGCTCTTTCAGGAACATCTAACATTTAACCCTTCAAATCCTTAACAAGGGTCTCTTGGGCGGCGGGAGCTGTGGGGAAGGAGGTGTTGGTCCATTTCAAATCCAGGGCAGGATGAAAAGATCATCCCTACCTCTCCTTCCCATCCCCACCCCCAAGGCCAGAGTTTGTGGCAGCAGGTACTAAGAGGCTAGCCAAGCAGACTAACTTGTTGGCAATGATGAGAAGACAAGAGATTTCACGTAGTTAACCAGGGCCGGCCTTGGCACCAACGCAGCCCATATGGGGTTCTCAGTGTTGCAAAGCAATTGGCAGCATGGATAGCCTGGAAAGGAAGGCACCATCCTTCAGCAATCTTAGGCTCTCTGCCTCACTACCCTGATCTCATTCCTCACGGATTGCCAGACATTCCAAATTCTGCAGCCCCGTTGTTTAGTAGCTGGACCAGTCTACTGTGAAGCTCTTTCCCTGAGCCCCTTACCCTTCAGCACAGTGAAGCCTCTGAAATGCCTCCAAAAATACGAGGCTCCTTCCTGGAAAAACTGTCCAATAGGCTCCATCTCCTAAGCTGTCTTCTCCACTCTAGCCCCTGGCCTACTGGGCATGGGCACAGAGCATCATGTAATTGAGCAGATGGGCCCATGAAAAACATCTCTGGGCAGCAGCCCAGCTGCGTGCTCAGTGACACAGCAGTGCACTCAGGGCAGCTCTCTGATTCCCTTCAGTAACTGGTCAGTGCCCCTTCTTCCAGCAAGTTTTACTCTTGCTCAATCTGGACATCTCTGACTTGGGAGTAGAGGGTTAGAGATTTTCACACTCCCTAATGGGAAGCTGCCTGACTGCCCACAGGCATGATCTTACCCCAGTTGCTGTCTGAGGGTGCCCACAGGGTCTACAGCCCGTATATCCTCTGCTTTCACGCCTCCCTCTACCCACAGCAAAGAGAGAAACAGTTGAACTCTTCTCTCAAGTGTGTGTATTGCCTTATGGGCAGTGTGAGTTTAGGTGCAGGAGGAGACTTGACCAGGAGTCTAGAATCACTAGACTTCTGGCATCAATTAATCTATGGTGCCCTTCTGCAGCGCACAACCAAAACAACTGTGCTGGAGACTCTGAACACAGTGTACTGAAAACGCCTGTAATCCCTTCTATCCATTCCATTGTCAGAAGGGGGCTTAGATCCATCAGGGAACTCTCCTCAACCTTCTGATCCCCACCTGAATATGTTTTCACATTTGTGCCTGTCTTTGTCTTTCTCTCCAGTTTCATAGCAGGGCAGTGTTATTTGCCTTTTATCTTGGGCCAATAGCTCCCAAGCTTTTGATCTTACCAGTGTGCTGTTTTGGATCTTGCTGAATAAGTTATCCTCCTCGTTCTGATTTATTTTCTTTTATTGTTATTGTTATCATAAAGGTGATGTACAGAGTGGTTACAATTATACAAGTCAGAGACATTTCTTTTTGGATGTTACCCCTTTGCTCGCTCTTCCCAGTTTTTCCCTCCCATCCCCAACCACAAGTTGTAAGTTCATTTTCCATATAGTGTCCAGTGAATACCACTGCTGCATTTGTTTACCCTTTGTCCCTCATTTCTGTGCCCTTTCTTGCCCTCCAAAAGACAGACAAACAATTCAACAGGAAAAGAAAATGAAAACAACAGCAAAGAACAAACCTCCTATTTCTGTTTCCTGGAATTACTTTCAATAAATACTATTTTATATGATTAGAGGCACATTGGCATTGTGCCTTTGTGTCATTCTGATTTCTTTAAATATTGTTTGTGTGTACTTTCTAGTTACGCTATATCATAAAATCTAGTTGATTCCGTGAAGATCTCTTGACCCGCAAGGCCCTCTCTTCCATTCGTTTTTTTCTTTCGGCCAAGTTCTAGAAAGATAACTCTGTGCTACAATTTTGAAGAACTCCATGCTACAATTTTTCTTTCATTGGCCCACATACTCTGACCTCCATCCCCATCACTTTTAATATTCATCCACAGGATTCCTCAGCAACCTGACTGTTGCCTGAGTATCTTTTTGGTCCTTATTTTTGCTGGTGATCCATCTGCACCTGATACTAATGGTCTTAAGTCTCTTGTCTTCCATGATATGTCCCCTACATAGGACCAGTCTGTGGGTCGATCATTTCCAATGCTCCATCTAGGGGGAACACCTGCACTCAAGGTCTCTGGATGGGCAGATCCTTGTTCTCTCAAGTCAAGGGAAACCAGCCCACAGCTACTCTGGGTGGGAAACAGCCATGGGTGCCTTGCTTGAGAGTTTGCAGCCTAGCTCTCTTCACATCTGTGAATGCTTTACCAACCTACTGTGCGGTTACATAGCTACCTTTTATTGAACTAGTGCTTAAGTTACTGCTGGTTATAGCCCAAAGGCATCTTCTAAGCTCTTTGCATGTTGTTGAGCTTGTCTTCTGAAGTATACATTTGTAGATTTTTATGGTCCCAAGCTATATGGTTCCTTACTTTAATGCTTTCTTGGTCCTTACTGAGACAGACATAGTAATATTGTATGCACCTGGATTTGAGACTCTGGTAGGAAATGATCTCAGTCCCTTGGAATTCTCAGGTGACTGTATGCCCATGAAACATCACTTAATGTGGTGATCGAGAGAACTGGACAGAGGTTGAAGACATCAGTACTAATGAACACATTCTCAGGTTTGTGAGGTTTCTCTGTTTGAGGCTTCCTGATTTATGATGGAAGATTCCTAATTGAACAATGGGAAATCTCCCCTATAATCTATTTTGTTGATAGTCATTTATTATGCCAATTTCATAGGCTTCTAAAACCCTTCAGTTTCCTTTTATCAAGTATTTATTATTTTCAGTTATAGCTGACTTGTTCTCTCTCTGTTACCCATATGCATTTGTTTGCACCTTACACCTTGTAAATTCTTTCACCACATGTCACTCATGTATTTTTCTCCTCTTTCCCTCAGTCCACTCTGTGCTTTCATCAAACTGCTCAAATTATACCTTCTCCATGAAGCTTTGTTCAGAGCTTCCAGTGACAGTCCAGAGAATTCCTCTAGCCCAGTGATTCTCAATTGGGGTGACTTGCCCCCATCCCCAGGGATGGTTGGTGATATCTGAAGATATTTTTGGTTGTCACTGCTGGGGTGGGATGCAGCTGGCATTTAGTTCCTAGAGGTTAAGGACACAGCTGAACATCAGGCAGTGCACACAGTAGCTCTCCATAACGAAGTGCTACCCAGCTCACTGTGTTGAGAAACCTGCAGTCTAGTCAGATTTCAGACCCTGTCATATGGCTACTAGTTACAATGTGAAATCTTAGCAGGAGATGGGAACCTTTAGAAAACATGATGTCTATCTCCCCAATCCCCAATTCATGGGGAAGAAGACCAACCCAAAATTAAGCGATGGGGGCGACAGAATGAATGAGTCATCAGCAGGGCTCTGTCCCTGATCCCTGGGCCTTTGACAATTTCCATTTCAGAATGTGCTTGTTTCCTGTCTTCCAGGTAACTTAGATTTCTATAGAAAATGTGAGGATCTTTTCTTAAGCTTGCAGTGTGTCACCCCTTTTAATTCTCTGCCTAATACTAGTGAAACTGGATAGACTACGGAAAAATGAGGTATGGTCCGCTTACAGCAAATATAGGAGATATTCCCAGAGTTACTTAGGGGAAAATGAAACAGGATAACTTAAGGAAACTGAGGCCTGGGGATACAACTCAGAAATATGGTATTTAGAAACATAGAAATGTCATCTTGGTTTCAAAGAGAGACAGCAGGATGCATTCCTTCCTAAGGGATGCTTTCCTCACCCCAAGAATTAACACTTGTCTGACAGGATGTATACCTTCCCGAGGAAAGTGCTTTCCCCAAACTTAAGCAACCTCCTGCCCCAAAATGCAGAGAGCAGGGCACCTCCTTATCTCAACAATAAGGCTCTGTTTTATGGCAGGATGCATTCTTAGCTGAAACTCAGAAAGTAACACCAGGTGTTACCAGAGCAAAGACAAAGCACCTATCTTTACATAACTTTGAAGCCGACCCCCTGCCTTTACCTTATAAATATCTCAGCAGCCCAAGAAGCTGTGTCTCTCTCTCTGGGTCTCTCTGTCTCTGTCTCTCTCTATCTTCCTATGAGAGCATCCATACTCTGCTAGAGTGTGCCTTCTGTCCTTCTGCTGGTCTGTTTGTCTGCTTGCCTGTTTGTTTACTTATTCAATAAAGCTCTGCCAAGTTTTCTTACCATTGTGACTTGTCCAGAAATTCTTTTTCCATGATTGAAGTCAAGGGCCCTAAATGAAGAGTTCCTACATTTAAAGGAAAACTTCACTAAACCTCACCTCCATCGGTGACACTAGAACACTGTACATATTTTTTGTTAGGTCAAAATAGCCCTAGCTTTAAAGAATTGTATTTATTACCTTGAAGATATATATATATATATATACATATATATATATATATACATATATATATATATACACACACACACACACATACATACACCATAATATATATTATGGTATGTATTAAATATATATATGAAAAACTATATATTTATCTCCCATATAACCTCTCAAAAGGAGAGCTGACCTCATGGAAATCAGAGATGGAATATATATTTTTAAACAGGGACTTCTGTGGAAGTACGTTCAACATTAGTTAGAGTACATACCAGTCAATTGAGACTTAGGCATTTAAATGATGGCGATGAAAATTACTGCCTTAGCCATACAGAAGAAAACAGGAAAGGTTTTTACAAAGGGGAATGATTAACTAAATTCTGTCAGAGAAACTGGAAGAAAAGACTCAACAGCAGCTAGAAAGGGAAGCACATTATATAAGTTACTCAATCTGATCCTGTGCACTCTGATTTAAAATTCATTCCCACATATAAGTAAATTATTCTTGTTAAAAAAAAAAACATGTAAGCAATAATCAAAACAGTTTAGAGAGGACAGATCACACATGCAATAATGAAATAAAAGAAAGAGGTTGTATTGGGAAGGAAGATGTGAAGAACTAGTTTCCTGCATTTCAGAGGCAGACTGCTGTGTATGGCAAGCCCAGGCTGGAGTGAACTGATTCTGGAATTACATCTCAGCGGGGCCAGGCAGCAGCTGTTTGGCTCAGCACCCTCTCTTAAATCCAAGGCCTCACAGCTTTGAAGTGAGGCTCATTAACAATACTTTTTTGTTGTTGTTGGTTGTGGGGCTTGAATACAGGTGTGGGCTTTGTCCCTGAGCTCTTTAGCTCAAGGTGAGCACTCTACCCCTTGAGCCACAGCTCTACTTGCTAACAATACTTCTTAAAATATCCCCTCGTTGTGTGACGATTTCATGAAATAATCGAGGGGAAACTTCTCATTACAGGATCCTACTAAATGGGGGGCAGGACTTGAATAATTGACATCCGTAGTCACAACTATTTCTATATGATTTCTGAAAAGCTTTGGGATTACTTAGCTTTGGAATGCCAGTTTTGTTTCATCAAAGTAATATGAGTTTCTTTTCTTAATACAAAAGAGAATTTCACTTACACTGGAGTCCTTACATTTAAGATAAAATGGTGAGCTTTTAGGCATGCATACATATAAATAAAGGAGCTGAAAAATAATTTGAAGGCAATTTTCTTTTTTTCTTCCTTTCATCTTTCCTTACTATTTTAAACAAGATATGCAAATGCACAAATATGAAAGGAAGATAACTATAAAGTATCTTAAGTAGTTAGTGTTACAGAAAGTCTGGGAAGGGAAGCTATGAGTTCTGATCTTATCCCAAGACCTGAGAAGTGAACCATCTCTCTGCAAAATAAGAGGCTTAGTGGATGATGAATGGTGTTTCCTTCGGTTGTAAACACTGCATTTTTATTTCTGAAGAGCCATAAGCAGGCATCCTATTCCAATCAGTTGTTAAAAATGATCCTGACTTCTGAACAGTAAGTTCAACCAATGGGGAAAAAGTGAAACATTATCCAATTTTGAGGTGGTATTTCATATTTTGAATGGATATTTTAATGTAAGAATTTTGTTACAGTCTAAATTCCAAAGCCAGGGTTAGATTTGTAAGTAGGTAATCACAGATTTCCATGTTTAGGAAGGCTTGAAAATTGGTTTAATACTCTGTTGCTGAAATTCTTAGCACTGGGCCCTGCACATTATGAATCAGACTAACATTAATAATTTATAGCTCAATGTCTAGGCCTGGAATTCTCTCCTTTAGTTAGAAACTCTCATGGATCTCTTCCCTTAAAATTCACTGCCGCTATTATCATTATTACAAATGCTCTACCACTATTCTCAATTTTTATATTGATATAAAAGTAGGAAGGGTGGCCTGCTAAGCCTGTCAGACTACAGGACGTGCTGCCAGCTCTGGTAAGACATAAACTGGGCAGTTTCTGCCTTTGGCTTCAAAGGGCAGGAGCTCCATGCTTCAGCTTCAGCCATCTGTGGTACTCTGCGGCTGGCAATTCTCACATTGGTGTAAATGTTTGCAATAGACTAGCAGATGGCAGGGAACATTTACTGAGAGGATAAATAGTCCTCCCTTTAAAAACTCAAGACCATCAGAGTCAGTTTAAGGATGAGACCCATAATGAAAACTCATTTTTCAATCAGCCCTTTCTTGCTGCCTAGTGTTGAGCGCCTGCCAAAGCATGCCCCCCTCTCCCTCAAGCTTAGACTCCATGGCCTTGTTTCAGAAGGAGTCGCTAAGGGTTAGTAAAGGCGGATGTCCTTAGAAAGGCCACCTACCCTACCAGTGCTGGGACGAGTCCACTTCAAGAAACGTTTCTGCCTTTTAGTGCATGCTGCCCTGGAGCCAGGTGCCTGGGGCAAGCACAACAGGGACCTAACCACAGTGATCACAGTTATGGTGGCAGAGACTCAGTGGAGCTACCTCCTGGCCTGTGAAATGGGACCAGGCCCGTGTCACAGAGCTGATGTGGGGACAGAAGGAGATAGTGACTGGACACCGGCAGAGCTAACCTCGTGGGAGTGTTTGCAAGATGCCAGATGCGATTAAAATAAAATCGACAGAACCCTCTAGGTTATTCCTGGAAATGTGTGCAGGTAGTTGCCCTAATGGGAACACTTGCAGGGACCCAGGCCTAGGAACAATTGAAGATATTAATGTCTATTCCTTCCCCCTTGACATTCAGAAATCTCCCCGGACCAGAAACGGTGGGCAACGGTAGCTGGATGGATGCCATCGGAGGGAAAGCATCGTGCCCTCCGCGATGCCGGCCCCTGCAGTGCTCCTGCTACCTTCCGGCTCTCCTTCCCACGCCGGCCTGGTTCTAGAACCCAAGTGGTTGAGTCCGGGCTAACCCCACCCCCTCCCGCCCGCTCCTCCTCTCCCCGCCCCCCCCACCTCCAGCCCCAGCCCCGGGCTCCCGCGCTGTCCCGGCAGTTGCATCCGGGCGGAATTTGGAAAGGAAGAAAGCTCAGCAAGAGGAGGCGGGATCCGGGCGTGGTGGGCGTGGCGCAGGGGCGGGGCCACGGCCGACTCAGTGTGGCAGAAGCAGTCAGGAGAGAAGCGGGAGCGACCGGAAGGCGGAGCCAGGACGAGGTGGGCGGGGGCACAGGGGCGTGACCATTAGGCGGAATTCGGGGCTTGGCGGGGAGGGGCGTGGCCTAGCCGGGGTGGGTGGGGCTGGGGCGGGCCCTCCGCGGGGCGGGATTCGTCCTGCGCTCGGCGCTGGGACACTCGGTCCTCCCGCCGGCTGCAGAGCCGCACGGTCCGCCCGAGCCCGGGACGCAGCGCCCCGCGGAGGAGGGCGCCGGGACGCGACGATGGCTCCGCGGGGACTCCCGGGGTCCGCGGTCCTCGCCGCTGCCGTCTTCGTGGGAGACGCCTTGAGTTCGCCGCTGGTGGCCCCGGGTGAGTGCCAGAGCCGGGCAGGGGAAGTGCGGGGTTGGGAGGGTGGGCGACCCCGCGTGCGGCCCGGGGCACAGCTGCGGGATCCCGGCGCCGCACAGCTGGCCGTCCCGGGGTGGCCCGGGCGGGGTGCGGCGCATTCCCGCCGGCCGGGCTCCCGCCCTCCCTCCCCCGGCCTCTCGGAGGACTGTCACCGCGGCCGCGAGCGGTTCCGGGGTCCGGAGCCCGGCCTGCTGCCGCCCTCCTCGGGGGGCCCCTTGTGTCTTTCAAATATCTTTAAATCTGCAGCGGTTTGCACGACTTTCCCACGTTCTGGTCATTGTGTGGGTGCATGGGTTCGGATTCCTCATGCCTTTCCTGGACCCTGGGTAACTGAGGCTCGGAAGCGGAGGAGGCTCAGTTGTAAACTTACCGCTCCTCCTTCTGGCATCGCAACAGGAACTTTCTGCGATCAGGCCGGGCCGGCACCGGCGGAGACCCCTGTGCGCCCGAGGATCCAACGACGGGCTGACGTTCTCAACGGAGGTCTAACTTTGGCGGAATCCCGGTGTCGCACACTTGTTTTTCTATCGACACACACCGGGGATTTCTTACCATCATCTCCCCCCCTTAATTACCATCGCACAGCCGTAGTTTGAAAAAAAGAGAAGACTCAAACCTCCGTAGCCATTTGGGGTTACCACAGGCTGAGTCTGACGTCAGCAAGCTCTTCCAAGTTTGCCTTTGGGGGTGGCTCTTTTTCAGGTCTAAATAATAAGCATCTGGAAACCTTCCCACAATGACTATCTCCTCCGTAAAAGTACATACACCGTCTTCTCCCCGGAGACATTGCCCCACACTTTGTGCATTTAAACTGATTGATCAAGTGGCTTTCACTTTTCCAACAGAACCCAGAGCAGTTTGGGAAAGGAACGAGATGGAGATGCATCTCCTGAGTCTTTATTAACAGATCTGTATTTCCTTCAGCCATCTCCCCCGGGGGAAGTGGTAGCTGGTGACTTGTTTTATTGGATGGGAAATTTTGGTGTTCATCTTGTGTTTCGTTGCTGGGACATACAGGTACCTAATGAGGTTCAGATCAGATTTGTGGTTGTACAGAATTTAGCCAGGCTGAGTTGTTCCAGAATTTGGAAAAATAGTTTAACCTAGGAGTAAAATTGTTAAGAATGCAGCATATGATGCATGTAATCATTCATCAGCTGGAGAAACTCATCCATGGAATTGGTTTGCATTTTGATGCCTCTCTGAGCAACATCCAGACCTCAGGACAGCTGTGTGACTCTAATTGTGAAGTAACCTCTTCCAGGAGAGTTAATGCTTTAGAAGAATGAGGAAAAGGGCAGGTTGTAGAGTATGAGTTTATCTTTGAGTTTTGAGGCCTTACTCAAAAGATCTCCTGAGTAGCCATCATCGAATCTGCTTAGAATTAAAGATGGGGGGGGGGTCCGGTTGTAAGGCCTGAACTCTGGGCCTGGGTGCTGTCCCTCAGCTCTTCAGCTCAAGGTTAGCACTCTACCACATGAGCCACAGTGCCACTTCTGGCTTTTTTTGTTTATGTGGTGCTGAGGAATCGAACCCAGGGCCTCATGCATGCAAGGCAAGCGCTCTACCACTGAGCCACCTTCCCAGCCCCTAGAATTAAAGATGGGAAATTGGAAGAGATGAGAAGTCATATGGAGAGCCTGCTGCAGTCATCTCTGGCTTCTGGTTGACTACATGTATTTCTAAACTTTTTCTCTGTGACTCTGTAAAGTATTTTATTTTCCACTGGAGCAACTGGAGCCCAACTTTATATAAGTATTTTATCAGTCAGCATTAAATCAGAGATGGATCACTAGAAGTAGTATGAGTGTGTGTGTGTGTGTGTGTGTGTGCGTGTGTGCGTGTGTGCGCGTGCGCGCCTTTGTATGTATCTTTAATACACAGTAAACACATAATACATAATACAACCTGCTTTGAGCCTGCAGTTCGTTCTCTTTCTGCTGTACTCTGCTGTTTTCTAGAGAAAATAGAATATGTTGGCCTAACAGTCTCACTGAGATTTTAAAATTAAGATACAAAAAAATTGTAAACATGTGTATCAGAAATTGTGAAGAGGAGGGAAAAAAAAGAAAAGACAGCTTCACAGTGGGTAGCTGTAGTTAGTATCTACTATTTCCTGCTTTTAAGAGTCTCCTGAAACTTCTGTCTCTTTGTAGCAGCATTGGAAACTAGACACCGCAAGTACCAGAAGGGATGATTTTCCACTTCTTGGCTTATGTATGTCTTTATGTTCTCTTGTTACTCGATTCTGGGCCTATTAGTGTTTCTGTTCTTCTACTAGACAGTAGATCTAGCCTTGAGGAAGGAGTGGGTGGGAAAGGTCCTGGGTTCTATGGGCTTCTGTCCAGCCTCCTGACTACTCATTTAGATACTAAATATAAGTTTTTTTTTTTTTTTTTTTTTTTTATTAAACTCTGAGTTTCTTTTTGCAAGCAGCCCAGGTAGCAGCCCAGGTAGCTGCATCTAGTGGATATTGCATGCAATGTTTTCAAAACAAAAAATTGTCAGAGCTTAGGATTCCATGATCAAATTTAATTTAAAAGGATGGTGAAAAATTTGAGAAGTGTCTGCCATGTCTTCCCTCTCCTTGCAATTCTGATCTTCTCTATTCACCACACAGAAAAAGATAAGACAGGAATTAAGAAAACTATTTGGGAGTTTGAAAAGTTGGATTTGAATGAGAGAGAACCCAGTTCAGGTGATCAATGATCACTGTCATTTTTTTTTTTTTTTTTGAGATAAGGTTTTGCTTTGTAGCTAATGGTGGCCTGCAACTCATGATCTATTTGCTTTAGCTTCCTCCCATAGTAGACTTTACAGATTTGTAAAACCATAGCTACACCCAGCTTCCTTGTTACTTTTTAATGAATTGTCTCTGATGTTGAGGTCTGCTTACATATTGGGACAATTAATGATATATTACATATTGGGACAATTAATGATATATAGTAATTAATTTGATACGGCTTATAGAGACTAACATTAGAAATCTGAGTGAATTGGTACCTTGTAGACACTATTCTCCTTGAAATAATTCAGTGTTTGTTATTACTTGTGTGTGATAGGCATTGGTGTAAGTACTTAGATCATTTGATTCTTGAACATCCTGTAAGTTATATAATTTTATTTCTATGTTTATGGGTGAAGAAATTGAGTCTCTGAGAAAGTTGAAAGTTACTCTAATGTAAGCTGGGTTTTGACATAGATTTAGATCTGTTCAATTCTGAAGCCTACTTTTATGATTACTGAATGCTTTTGTTTTTCTAAGTAAGAAAATTCTTGTTATCCTGAGATATTTATAAAGAATCATCAAGGGGCTGGGAAGGTGGCTCAGTGGTAGAGTGCTTGCCTTGCATGCATGAGGCCCTGGGCTCGATTCCTCAGCACCACATAAGCAAAAAGAAAAAAGCCGGAAGTGATGTTGTGGCTCAAGTGGTAGAGCGCCTAGCCTTGAGCTGAAGAGCTGAGGGACAGCACCCAGACCCAGAGTTCAGGCCCCACTACCGGACCCCCCCCCCCCCAAAAAAAAAAAAAAAAAAAAGAATCACCAAGTAATAGCATCCCTTGAGTCAGAGCCTGGGCTTGAGTCATAAGCCAAAGAGAGTCCCAACCACTTATAGTTGGTTGGGTCTGGTGAGCCATCAAAATATCTGCCTGCATTTCCTTACCTGTGACATGGGCAGTGTGCCAACTGGTATTGCTATCTGCTAGGGAGGATATTGCTGAAGAGTCTTGGCAAATGGCAAGGTGGCATGACTTTTACCCTTTGCAACTTTTTTTAAAAAAATGAACCATGCCTCCATACCTCCAGCCCTTCATTTTGCTGGTTGTTTTGGAGATTGAGTCCAGGGAACTCGATGCTTGGGCCAGCCTTGAATCACGACCCTATACAGACCTCAGTCTCCTGAGTAGGATTATATGTGCCTCTTTAAAAAAAAAAATTGTATTCCTTCCACTAAATGTCCTAGAGGCTTGATTTATATTATTATGTCAATTAAAGTTCATAATAAGTGTAGGTACATAGACTATATGGTTTTCATTCTGGAGTTGTTGATGCTTTGCAGTGACTTAGGGTAAGTTGCTTAAAAGCCCAGGATGACCCCTGAGAGCTTACTGCTCCTGTCTAGGAGTTTAGTGGAGAACCCTCCTTCCTAGTCTCTCAGCTAAAATGAAGCACAGTAGGTACTTGTGGATAATCTCTCCAAATATTTAGAGTTTGTGTGGAAAGGGGGAAAGGATCACACCGCCACTGTTCGCATATTATGTTTGTCTTTTACTCTTGAAGCCATTGATGCCTCCCTGTAGATCTTATTCACTTTTTTATGTTCTCTTATTTTTCCTGAAAAACATTTAATAATTAGTTAGACAATAATTGGTACCTTGATTATTTTTGATTTTGTTTTAAAATATATGTCTTTCATCTTTTCCAGAGAATTCCCCTAGTACAAAATGCTCTGAAAACTGATATTTTTATAGTTTTTTTTTTAATGGTGTTTGGGGTTTGAACTCAGAGCCTGGATATTGTTGCTGAGCTATTTTGCTCAAGGCTAATGCTCTACCACTTGAGCCATAGCTCTGCTTATGGCTTTTGTTTTGGTGGTTAATTGGAGATCAGAGTCTCACAGACTTGCCTGTCTGGTCTGGCTTTGAACCATGATCCTCAGATCTCAGCTTCTTGAGTAGCTAGGATTATAGTCATGAGCGTCAGCTTCGTAGGCTTTTGGTTGCGCTGTGGGTAGTAAACCTCACTGGAAGCAAGGGGAAATTCATGGTATATGCTTCTGTCACTTAGATTGACTCTTCCTGGGAGTTGCTATGGTGATAATCACAAGTTTCTGTGTGTGAAGAGGTTTCTGAGTGTGACAATGTGTGTTCAATGTACTTCTTGTTACCTTTCTAGAGTCACAAAGCCTGAATTTCAAAACACAGCTTCCTTAATTTATCAGCTCCCATCTGTTGGGATCCAAATGCAGATATCCAAATATCCTATGGAGAAACAGCAAAAACGTCATAGAAATTTAAGAGCTAGCACAAAAATCCAGTGAAGGATTTTGTTAAATAGCAAATTTCCCTCTGAAGAGAATAACTTCTCAAATGTGTGGCACCAAAGGGCAGAGCAGGGCTTTGTTTATTCTGGTGGCTTCATGGATGTGTGCCCACTGTAATGGGACCTCGAAGGTAGATGGACAGGTTGAGCTGAAGGTCTCTGCTTTCCTCTTTCAGGTATTGACACAGTTTTCTTTGTAAAAGAAAGAAATTAAATCCATCAAGGGACTTTTGGGAGTTGGGATGGGTAGAGGGTGATGGCTAACTCAGGCAACCTGAGTTCTTGTGACCAAGAACTTCCTTTTGCCAAACTGGTTTTCTGGTCTGTGTCCCAGAGTCCCACAGAGGGACAGTGCTACAGCCTGGGCCTGTCCTGTTGGCTGTTCCAGCTGCCAGCGCTCTCCACTCCTTCCTTCATTTCTTATTTGCATACTCCTTTGTATAACTACATCCCAGCTTCTAAGAAGTGTGCTATTGTACAGAGAAACAATTTGAATCCCTTTTAAGCCTGTATTTGGAGAATATTTGGATAATCTATATCATGAGGTTATACATGAGGGCTTGGCACAATAGTCCACAGGAAGTGCTAAAAACATTATTTGTCTTTAACCTAACACAGCTAAAGGATGACACACGTTTTATGTATGTAAGTATGCATGCATGTATGTGTGTATATTTATTTATTTATTAAGCTGGTTTTGGTGCTTGAATTCAGGCCTGGTCATGGTCCCTGATCTTTTATGCTCAAGGCTAACACTCTACCACAGCTGTATTTCTTGCCTTTTGGTGGTTAATTGGAGATAAGAGTGTCAAGGGCTTTCTTGTCCTGGCTGGCTTCTAACTGTGATCCTCAGAGTTAGCCTTCAAAGTATGATTACAAGCAGGAGCCCCTGGTGTCTGGCTTTTTATTTATTTTTATCATTAAGTAGTTGTACAGTGGGGTTTCAATTGAGCATACCAGTTTAATGCATCTTGATCAATGTCACCTTTCCATATTCTCCCCCATCTGTCCCAATCCCACCAATTCCTCCAAGTGATACAACATTCTTAATCACTCCAGAATTGTACTTTTTTTCTTTTTTCTTTTTGGTCGGTTGTGGGGCTTGAACTCTGGGCTTGGGCACTGTCCCTCAGCTCTTCAGCTCAAGGTGAGCACTCTACTGCTTGAGCCACAGCGCCACTTCCGGTTTTTGAGTGGTTTATTGGAGATAAGAGTCTCACGGACTTTCCTTGCCCAGGCTGGCTTTAAACCGAGATCCTCAGATCTCAGCCTCCTCAGTAGCTAGGATTACAGGCGTGAGCCACCGGCCCGGCTTTACTTTTTTTCTTATTGTCTGCCATTCCCAGGCATCCCCAATGACTTGGTAACGTGTGTGTCTTGTTCACTGTTGGAGACTCAAGACCCAAAATAGATATTTAGAACTGTGAAGGAAGGAAGAAAGCCAGAGCTAGTTTCCAGAGTTGTAACTCTTGGCTTCAGGTTTTTTTCTTTATACCTTTCTAAAATTCATGTTGGCACAATTAGCTCAGTCTTAGCAGGAAGTCTTCCGCCTCTTCCCCAGGCTTGGTGAAATGCTGGGTTGCCTGTGTCTGTTTGCCTCTCTGGACCAAGTGCCCCAGAGGTGGAAATACCTGGTCATCTAAGAGAGAGAGAATGGTAACTAGTAGCAACCATGTTCATTGCAAAAGTTTTCTAAACCCAAATCTATTCAGTGTTCTTTTCAAAGACAAATTGAGTTGTGTTCTAGAGCCAGTGATTCAAGGGCATCTGAATTGTGTGCCATATTTCTAATTTCATAGTACTGTGTACCGTTCATGACCATTTGTTTACCCTGACTTCTGTTATAAGAAAGTACATGAGACTGGATAGTTTAAAAATTTTATAAAGAAAGCTGGGCACCATTGGCTCATGCCCATAATCCTAACTATTCAGGAGGCTGACATCTGAGGATCGCAGTTCAAAGCCACCCTGGGCAGAAAAGTTCACATGAGACTCCTATTTCCAATTAACTACTAGAAAACAAGGTGGCACTGTGGCTTAAAGTGGTGGAGCACTAGCCTTGATTGAAAGGGCTCAGGGACAGTGCCTATATCTTGAGTTCAAGCCCCATGACAGACCAAAAAAAAAAAATAGCTATTTTGCTCATGGTTTGGTGCTTATAAAGTTACTACTGTCGTTCTGAGAAATACCCTCATGACCTCATATAATCCTAATTAGCTTCCAAAGGCCCCACCTCCAGACATCATTAGCATATCAATTAGGGATTAACTTTCTAACTTTTGGTGGGGGACATAAACAGTAGGAACAGGATAACATTTATTTTTGTCATTGGGGAAAATATTAACAAACTGTCATGCTATAAACTGAGGATCAACTGATGTGAATGGAGTAGTCTGAATCTCTGCCTTTGGATGGAGCTCACAGCGACCTAATAGGCAAATCATTATTAGCACCCTGAGGTATATTAAGGACAAGGAAAGCCTGGCATGTGGCCAGAGTACCAGTGCTGAGCTGGGAGTGGGCCATGGGTGGAGAAATGGGGCTCTAGTACAGGTTGGGCAAGTTTGGAGGAAATGAGGTTTTAAAGTGACACCTGTTAAACTGTGGGCATTAGCTAGGCCAGTGGACCACTAGTGGTCACCCAGGAGAGGAGTTGTTGTGAGTTAGATATGGTTTGAATGTGTCCCCCAAGGGTTCAGGTTGAAATTTACTCCCCATTGTAAGACATGTTCATATGGTATTTAGAAGTAATCTTTCAGTAGATAAACTCATTAAGACTGGAGCCCTCATGGCTGAATGGAAAAGAGGAAGACACCGGAGATCTTGTACACCTATACCCACATACACTAGCTTGTGTGCCCTCCTACCCCTTGCCCTGTGATGCCCTGCGCTCAGTGCTTGGGACTCTGTCTGCCGGAAGGCAATCACCATATGAACTGTTCACTCAGCCTGGCACCAATGTGGCTCAAGTGATAGAGCATTAGCCTTGAGCAAAAGAAGTTAAGGGACAGCACTCAGGCCCAGAGTTCAAGTCTCAGGATCAGCAAAAGAAAAGTCACCCACTCTGTGTGATGGTACCTTATTGGCAACATAGTAAACCAAGTTGCAGCAGTGGTTTGCCAACTGGGAAGGGAGAAGTTGCTTCTCTCTCTCATTTCCTAGTGATGTTGGCTGAGTGCTACATAACAGCGGAAGAGTGGAGAGAGAAAATATAGAACAAGTGTGGTGGGCTGTGTCCCTTTTCAAATGGAACTCCTGTGCTACCTGTGAGGAAATATTATTAAGGAAAGATTTCGAGTACCAGGAGTATGAATTAGGAAAAGACCAGGAAGACAAAAAAACCCACAGGCCAACATGTTTATTGAACTCAAACTGAGAAGGGCAACCAAATCTTCAGCCTGGCTGGAGAAGAAATGGTGCAATTCCCTTACAAATAAGTTCTCTTTTTACTAGGCAGAGAGACCAAGAAAGAGGGAGGAGGGGGAAGGAGAGAGAGAGAGAGAGAGAGAGAGAGAGAGTAAAGTCAGGCAGGGCAGGTCGAGGGTAGTTTGTCAGGGGAGGAAGGATGGGAACAGGAAGGGGCTCTTTGTGCAAAGATGGAATCTTGTCTTGAGTTACAGGAAAGCTTTTTCTTTTAAAAAAAAATTTATTTTTAAAAAATTTGATAGCCTCTGTTTTTAGCAGACATGTTAACAAACACTATGGCCCTGGATTCCCAGGATATCTCATTTACAGCTGTTGGATATGTTTGGGGAGGGGAAAGAGGAGAGGAGTTGATTCAGACAGTTCTGCCACAAGGACAGTTCTAAGATCTGGCCATCAGGGTGAGTGTTGAAGTCCTTTTTTCCATCACTACCCATATCCTGCTGACATCCTTCAAGCTGACATCAGGGCACCATTTCTTCTTTTCTACTCGTCTGGACTGCAGCCTTGCCTTCTGTGTAGGGACAGGGAGGGCAGAAGTGCTCCTTGCTTCTCCTTCATGTTATCTGGCCCTCAGGTTTATGGCTCAGTTGTGTATGTTGTGTTTGTATTTGTTGAACCAACAAGACATGAGATATAATCATGCTGATTGATTGCTTGATCAGATTTAATTCTTGCAATCATGAGGAAGCCGGCTTCCCACAAGGAACTAGTAAGATGAAGGAAGGAAGGCTTGTTGTGTGGGCCACACAGGAGGGAAAGCTGGAGCTTCCTATCAAAGCTCTGTGCCCGCTGTGGTATGCTATGCTATGCCTCCTGGCACTGGTAGAGGAAAGTTGTGGTTCATTTGGTTTCCTTTTTCATTGTAGTTCCATCCACTTAAAGAGAAAACCAAGGCATCTTATGCCTGGAACACAGATTTGTGTTTTTTAGTATAAAACAAATGATTATTCAAGAAATTCCTAGAAATTATCCACTTGCCTTTTGAGTAAATATTGGAAGGGAATGATTTAATTTACATGTGGTTAGATTTTTGAAAACAAATTTTTCTTTTTTGAGACAGGATTTCACTATGTAGCTCTGGCTAGCCTTAAATTCTAGATCTTCCTGCCAACCCATGCTTAGTGTTTAGAGATTACAGGCATGTCCACCATGCTTGGTTATAAATGATTTTTTAATAAAATTTTGACATGGCAGTCCTATAAAGGCAGTATCTTTAATTAATTCCAGAAAAGACACGGATTAGACAGCTTTGTCATCATTGCAGCTTGAACCAGCCAGCTACGTTTATCTGAGAGGTTGAAGCTTTATAAAGAGCCTGTATATAACATATCACGTGACAGGTAGGATTTAAAAACAAGAATTCCTTGCAATACTGTTAACATGCAAGTCTCTTCTCCCACGCATGCACACTGACATTGTGGTTTTCTGGGATTCCTCTACCGGGAAGAGATTTGAAGAATTCACTAAGGGGTGGAAGTTTGAAGACCTCACTGGGCTTTCTGTCTCACAGTGTAACAGGGGAACATTAGTTTTCCCAGGGCTGTCACAGTTTTCATAGCAGTCATCACCAACACAATCCTGTGAATTATCCACAGTGTAAAAAATAGTAGCTGGAATTTTCTGGCACTGGCGAGATAGCAGGAGGCTAATGGCAGGTATTCCTTGGTTTTCCTATGTGCATTTGTGCTATATGAGTGTGTATGGTCAGAGTGCTCTCCCTGCATCCTCAGTTCCTGCCACTGACTCCTCAGTTCCACCCTTCTCCTCTGTGTTAAGAGAAGAAACAGAAAGAAAAGAACCACCAGGAGAAAAGCTGGGGCCTTGGGCAGGGCCTGAAGCTAGATATCAGTGCCAAGAAGCTGGATTCTGAGGTGGGGAATTTCACATGTGCATTCTCACAAGTCAGTGAGTTTTAGTGCTCTTTAGGGGGATGGGGTGGGGAACTTGTATATATTCCTTAACACACAATATGAATTTTAATTTAAAAATGAGATTTTTTCCTTACTTGAGTACTGTTGAGTGTTGTGTAAGCATGTTGGATGAGCAAATAACTTGGTGTCCTGGACAGGCTTGTTGGGAGCAGACAGCTAAGCTATGGACACAGGAGAATAAGTTTGATACACCCGATTTTTTAATCACTGATCCCAAGGATGGAGAGTAAATAAGAGCCCAAAGCTTGGCATTTACGGGATCCTTTTATTTGTTTAAGTTTTAAATTGTTATTATAAAGGTGGTGTACAGAGGAGTTACAGTTACCTAAATGAGGTAGATTACTTTGGACAATGTCACCCTAAGTGACCCTTCAGTGAGGAGTGTAGGGGACAGAATGATTGCATGAACGCACGTGGAAGGGAGGATCAGGAAAGTCAGACTGGGTAATGGCAGAGGTTCTTCTACAAATGTTACTTGAGAGGAAGTTCTGTGGGGGAGACTGAGGCTAGGGTTTTGGAGGGTAGGGAGTAGGGTGGTTGGGGGTCATGCTGAGGAGTACAGGAAAAGGGAACTGGAGCACTGTCTCAGGCATTTTCCTGTGTTGGAAAGATACAAGCACTGAGCTGTCCTAGACTTGAAATTGCCGCTAGGCCTCATACTGTCTGCAAGGCGTTTGAGCTGCTGTGTCCTTGTAGGGAGGAGGGTGCAAATAATACATGTTTTGTTCTTTATATCTCAGAGTTGTGAGGATCAAAGGAATAATATAGTCCTTGTAAGACAAAGTGGAATGGGTTTTATGCAATACATATGATAAATAGATAGAAACACTTTCAGTTTAAGGGAATGCTAATCCTGAAGTAAATGCAGTATATCTTAGAGATGTGGGAAAGCCAAGAAATGTTCATGCATGGTGAAGATAGATCAGCATGTATTTGTCTTCAGTTACAGTCAGCCCTTGGAAATGACACAAATGAGTGGGGCTACTGAATTCTTACCTACTAAAACATTAATTTTTACAGGACTATTGAACATCTTCATCTTTTAACCCAGCCATTGGTCAATGCTACATTGTTTTGTTCTTCATCCAAGTCTGGAGAGCTGTCAGTGTTGGGGCAAGGTCTTTAAATAAATATTTGAGATAAGCCTGGGAATAATTGATTTATGAATGCCTGTTTGGCTACGGGCTCCTTTACTTCCTGCAGATCTATTTCTCAATCTGTATCCTCTAATGTGATCTAACATTTGAAGAGAGGAAAAAAGATCCAGTGTGAAAGTAATGGGCTCCCTATGTGGGGCCTGCTTATTGTGGAGCAGGGGCCACACAGGTAGTAGAAGCCATATATCTTGGCTTCTAGAAAAGGGATAGGAATGGAAGAACACTTGAGGAGGGAAGGGAATTCTTCTGTTGGACTGTATGGTAGAACAGTTGAAATGTTTTACCCAGGCTGATTAGTGCTGTTCCTTGAAATTTTAGTGGCTTTGAGTCAGTGTGGTATAATAAAATGCATATGTACTTTGTCTCTGGCTCAGATTTCTGGCATGGGACTCCTAAAATGCTTGGAATTTATTAAGGGTTGGACTTAGCGTCTCTTTCCTTCGTGTAATGAGCTCCTTTGGACCATACTTGGGATTTTGATAGCGAGGTGACTCTTGGCGGAGCCTTCAAGAGCTTCAAGATGGAGCTGGTTGCTGGAGTCACCAACCTTGTGATTGGAAGGTTAGAGCTGAGGCCCTCCCCTGACCTTTAGGGTTCAATCCCCAATTATGTAACAGTCAGTCCTTCCCAGATAACAAAGTTCCCACAAAAGCCCTGACCAGGAAGCTAAGCTCTGTACTGTATCCTCTGCCCTTTGCCCTGTGTGTATATCTTTCATTTGTCTATCCTGAGCTGTATCCTTCATAACAAATCTGTAATAGTAAGTATAGTACTTTCCTCACATTTATGAGTCAGTCTAGTTAATTATCAAGACTGAGTGTGTGTGTGTAAAGGGGTGGAATTGAAGGAAACCCTCACATTTGAAGTCAGCTGAGCAGAAGTACAGTTAGCTTGGAGACCCTCATTTGAGGCTGAAGCTGGCATGTGAAGTAGGGACCCTTCCTTGAGACTGAGCCCTACACTTGCAAGGTAGTGTGAACCCCAGGTTCTTAGAATCAGAATTAAGTTGAATGGTAGGGTACCCACAGGGGCTGGAGGACAAGGTGTTGGAAAGATGAAACAATTGAAATCTTTATTTATTGGGAAGAACTGATTCATAGTATTAAAAAAAATCTCTTTGAAATTGCACTTGTTTTCTGTTTAGAGAAAAGGTTCAATGGCATGTAAAAAAAAGTTAATGGGAAAAGACAAAAAAATGAATGGGCTAGTGCTTAGTGTACGTGTTGTTTACACTGTGTTTTATAGTATAATAAAGTGGAAACATTGCCTAGGATGGTTTTCTTTGGTCCTTGTTTCCTGTGGTTGAGATCAAAGGTTTCACAGCATTGTCTGTGCCTTCAGCCCAGTAGAAATATAATCTGTGGGTATCCTAGGTTGTAGTTTTGGGCTGTCCCCTTACCAAGGAATTCAGAGTTCTGAACTGTAGCTACCTTTCTCATTTTAACATTGGTGTTTGGTGCACCATGCGAAATGGCCTCTATTCAACTTGTTTTGACAGATGGTGACTGGTTTAGTGTGGCTTTGTCTAATAGGAATGAAGGGTCCTCACTGACTTCATTATCTGTAGTTAAAAAAATACTCATCCATTCTGGCTATCACTAAGCTATGTTAGGAAATGCAAAAAAAAAAAAAAGTAGGAAAAACAAGTTCTACCAATGAAAGATAACTACTGACTATACTGGGAAGGTCCTTCCTTCCTTCCTTCCCTCCCTCCCTCTCTCTCTCCTTCCCTCCATCCCTCCTTCCCTCCTTCACCTTGTCCTTGGGCTTGAACTCAGGGCCTAGGCACTGCCCCTGAGCTTCCTGTGCTCAAGGCTAGAGAGCTACACTTGAACCACAGTGCCACTTCTGGATTTTTCTGTTTATGTGGTACTGAGGAATTGAACCCAGGGCTTCATGCATGCTAAATAAGCACTCTACCACTAAGCCATATTCCCAGTCCCAGGGAAGGTGTTTTCTGACAGGCTAGTTTTTTTCTATGCATTGTCTCTTGCTTTAAAAGAAAAATAAAAGAGAAAATATGGAAAATACCAAGATACAAAACACTAAACAGAACTGAAAATCCCTCCTCAGAGGTAACCAAATGTTGAGTGTTTGGCGTCTCTTTTTCCTTTCCTAATATAAACTGAAATTATAGTAGTGCTACCTACTCCATTACAGTTTAACCCTTTCATTAACAACTGAGGGGGCTGGGAAGGTGGCTCAGTGGTAGAGCACTTGCCTTGCATGCTCAAGGCCCTGGGTTCGATTCCTCAGCACCACATAAGCCAAAAGAAAAAAGCCGGAAGTGGCGCTGTGGCTCAAGTGGTAGAGCGCTAGCCTTGAGCTGAAGAGCTGAGGGACAGCGCCCAGGCCCAGAGTTCAGGCCCCACGACCGGACCCAAAAAAAAAAAAAAACAATTGAGATCATTTTGGACAAAGTGGGATAAGGCAAATCCAATCCCTTCTTAAAATTGTTTCTCTTATTTAAGAATCAGGGAGAAGTTTAGGATTTCTGAGAAGTAATTAACAATGTCAAGAATTATGTAGAGTGTTTAAATGTTGTTTCTTAAAATAACAATTTTTATTTTTTTTTCTTTTTTGAGATAAAGGCTCACCTGGCTACACTGTGGGCCTTGAACTCCTATATACTCCTACTTCTATCTCCTGAGGGCTGGAATTAGAGGTGTGTACCACCATTCCTGGCCTTATTTATTTTTATTAGCACTTGATATAAAAAATAGATGAATATGCTTGGAGAGACTCATGTAACATTTATATGTACTCTCTTTTCCAATAACTATATCACCAGGAAAAGCTATTATATCATTCTGGCTATATTACTGGATTTGATGAGTCATGATTTTCTATAGATTGTCAAGGCAAAACTTTTGCTCAAGTACTTGCATATCCGTTATCAAAAATGGAGAAGAGTTATGGATAATCCCATGCTATGGAATTTTACTGAATGTCAAAACTGTTTACTCTCATACTTCAGAGCCCCAGATGCCTTGATTGAAATCTTATCTTTGTTATTCCCTAGCTGTGTGGCTTGGTTTAAGTTACTTGGCTTCTTGGTTTTCACATGCAAAATGGAGTTAAAAGTAATCGCATGTACCTCACAGAGTTGAATGAATTAATACTTAGACATTGCTTGGAACGATAACTGTACAAATATGTACCAATATGTAATATTATTCGGTGGTATTTTTTTCTGGTTAGTACTGGGTTTCATACTAATGGCCTTCACATCTATTTCTCACCCTTAAAACAAAAATCAACTTTTGTGCTGGGGGGTTTTCTAGTTCTTTTGGTTTTCTCTTTCCTGTATTTGCCTTCCTGATAGGATCTGTATTTTTTTTCTTGGTCTTTCTTCTTTGTTTTTGTCCAGCAGTGGTGTCTTGAGGTTTCACATCAGGAAGCTCCCCCTTTCCCCTCCGGACAGAACTTGAATGCCCATACTCCGTGGCTCTGCCCGCAAGCGCCACGTTACCATCATTCACCTTCTCTCCCAGTTCCCAGAGTCTAAGAAGCTGGGTCACGTGCCTGCTTTGTGGGAACACCGCTGGCCTGGCGGAACCTGTGACTAATTGGAAATCCCTCTGTCTAGGACTTTTGTAGCTTTCTGTTGAATCATTACCTGTTTTCTGTTCCTGGAAGAGAAGGCTGGGCTGTGTGCGGGATGTGGGAACCTGCTTGTCTGTGCGGTGGCTGAGCAGTGCTGGTGTTCGTGCTGCAGTGCCCTTGCCCACTGCTTGTGCCCCATACCCAGCACTGTCTCCTCTAGTCTGGCTTCATCTTTTCCTATAGGCTTTTTTTTTTCTTGGTTGTTTGTGAGGCTTGAACTTAGGGCCTGGGTACTGTCCCTGAGCCTCTTTGTGCTCAAGGCAAGTGTTCTACCAACTTGCGCCACAGCACCACTTCTGGTTTCTGAGTGGCTAATTGGGTGTAAGAGCTCATGAGGACTTTACTGACTGATCTGGCTTTGAACTGCGACTCAGATCTCACCTTCCTGAGTGGCTAGGATTACAGGCGTGAGCCCGGCCTCTAGTACGGGCATTGTGAAGGTTGCTACACTGATTGTAGTGATCACTGTGATACTAATTAGTATCATAGCAGTGCCAGCTAACATCTGTGGAGCATTCCTGAAAACCTAAGTTAATCTCATTTCATACTGGACAACAATTCTGTTATTATCTGGACCCCATGATGAAGAAACTGAGTCAAAAGTTTCATGACCTGCCAGGGGATGTCACAGCTGCTTGGTCTATTGAACACGGAGTACTAGGAGAAAGCTGCCTTCTGCTTTGATTCCTTGAACTTTAGAAACAGCTTTGGTTCAGAGTCGTGTGGTTCAAGTCTTCTCATTTCTAAGATGGGTTTAATAATAATATCTATCTCAGAATTGTGGAAATGAAAAACTAAGTAATGCAAGCCAAAACACCAAGCACCTAAGTTCGAACCCAATAAAGTTTAGTTACTCTTTTTTTTTTTTTTTGCGGGGGGGGGTCTGGTTGTGGGGCCTGAACTCTTGGCCTGGGCGCTGTCCCTTAGCTCTTCAGCTCAAGGCTAGCACTCTACCACTTGAGCCACAGTGCCACTTCCGGTTTTTTTTTTTTTCTGCTTATGTGGTGCTGAGGAATCGAACCCAGGGCCTCATGCATGCAAGGCAAGCGCTCTACCACTGAGTCACCTTCCCAGCTCTTTAGTTACTCTTAACAGTTGATGATAGCATAGCCAAGCCTCTTGGAGGCTCAGAACATGGAAATCATAAACCTTAACACTCCCTGAGGACCAGAGACACCTCCCACCCTGGGCCACTCTGCTTTTTACCTTTCCTGAAGCTCGTGGTCCATGGAGCCCCAGGTTCTGCCCTGCTCCACTCCTTACTCCCCCCGCCCCGCCCCCTGTAGGTGGTTTCTATAGCTCTACTGTGTTTTGCACTGTGGGTGAAAATGCCTTGGCTGACTCCCTGACCCAGATAGGGCATCTTGTATCCAGAAACTGGGGATCCTGCTCTGTAAGAGTTGGTCCACTGCCTCAAACTCTCCCCTCCCCCCTCCTGTAAGCTCAGAGCAGTCACTAATTCCCTTGGGAACCTCCCTGGCACCATTTCTGAGGTTCCTGCCGGACACAGGCCATCCGCCCTGTCCTCTGCTTCCTATTTGATGGTTTTGTTCTGGCACTTGGCTGCTTACCCTTCCTTCCGCACTGGAAGTCATTTCTAAGCTAGTCCTTGCTTGGCCTCGAGCTAAGAATGTTACAGCCAATCAGTGAGGAATCGCAGCCCTCTGGAAAGTGGGCAGTGGCTTCTGGTGTGGTTACATCAGTTGGGATTTAGTGTTCCCACAGGGACCTGGCAGTTTCGAATGAGATGGAGTCCTGTGAAAATCAAGTGGAGAGCCAGTTCGCAAAGCTGGGGTTAGGAATATGCTGCTATTTGTAGCCGCCTTTTGCATCTGTGCAAACATTCTGTTGATTTAGCCGAGCACAGCATATGGCTACCCCCTGCATTTGCAGCAAGCGCTCTACCTCTTGATCGCGACTCCGGTCCTTTTGCTTTTTCAGATAGGGTCTCATGCTTTGCCTTGGCTGGCCTCAGACCGAGATTCTCTTCCTCTGCCTCTTGAGTAGCTAGGATTGCAGGTGTATGTATGCCACTTCATCTGGTGCTCATATACCTATTTTCTGAAAGGTGTCACCTGATGCTTTATAGTCACTCGTCTGGCATTTCCACAACATCTGTAAGGAAGCTTCTCTCCTCATCCCATTTGCTCACAAGAAAAATGAGGCATTACCCCAGGGTGCAGTAATCCCTCCCAGGCCGTGGGACCCTGGGAGCCCACACTCTTATTAGCAGTGTTTGTAAGAGCAGAGGGGGCCTTGGATTTTTATGGAGTGACACTCAGAAGATGGGTGGGTTCCTCCGGGTGTGGTGACATGCCACATGCTTTGGCAGCATGGCTGGTGGCTTCCTGGCCTGTATCCCACAACAAAAAAACCTGGTGAGCTGACCTTGTCCCAGTCTGGGTGAGACCTGGTCAGATGAGCAGCTGTCATCTCTTGATTGCAAGCTATTGTTGGAGGTAGGCTGCACGATTCCAGGAGAGTCTGGAAGTTGAGTTACTTGTCTTTTCAGACACTGGGATGCTGGGGTTAATCCTTTCTCAGGCAATGGTTTAGGGTGACAGGTTTTCTTTGGCGGTCAGTTACTAAGTTCTTTTTCCTTCCAGATCACCCTTGTTTCTTCTGTTACCAGCCCGCTTGGTGCTTCCATGAGAAGACTCCAGCCAAGCAGAGACCGTGCCCCAAATCTTCCATTTAGGCAGTTGGATTGGAAATTGGAGCAGTTTTCCATTTACAAAGATATTCACCATTCACAGACTTAGGTGCTGCCTTTTCCTGGTTCTAAATTCTGGTTTAAATCACTTCCTCTTCCCTACAGTCTTGGCTGGTCCATTCGTGTTTATTCAGCAAATTAATTGGGATAGATTGTAAATTGCATAGGTTTTGCTAACCCGTACAGTTGTCAGCTTTCATTTTGCTTTAAATGGAGTTATAAAGAATGATTTTCCAGCAGATTTTAGCTTTGACCTGTGGACATGGAGTGGGCTTGTGTTTTTCTCTCTAGTAGTGAATGTTGAGTAGAGCTGGAAAAGGCCAGGGAGTTGGGGGATTCTGAGGCCCTCGAAGGATGTGAGCTGCGAAAGCAGCTTCTCAGTCATGCTTGGTGTGGCATGTCTGCTTACCAGCTCAGCTAGGTCTCTTTTTCTTTGTCAACTCTGCTGGATCTTTGTTGGGAAATCCTAGCTTTTGAAAAATACCACCATTTCCTGATAAGAAGAGAAGAATTGTTGTCAGAGCTGTTGAAGGGATCTTGGCTTTCATGGGCATAAGGCTGCTTGAGAGTGGTTACCAGGGCCTCCTTATCTGGTGTCTTTGGTTACAGTGATCCTCTTCCCCTTACTTAGCAGCCCTCAAGCTCCACCCACTGGACTTGAAGAATCTATTTCTGGGCCATTCTGTCTGAGCTCCTCTGTTCATTGGGGTCAGTTGGAAATACAAATGGTTCTTAGAAACAAGTTAGGAATTGCTTTTGACTTTTTAGATGAACTTCCAGCCATTCCTCGTACCTCTTCTCCACCTCCCGGCTGTTATCAAGTCTTTTTTTTTTTTTTCCTTCCTGATTTTTATAATCTTCTCAGAAAGACCCATAAAGACATACATAGCCAACCCTCAGAATGCTGGAGATTACCAAAGCAAGCTAGACCAAGAAAAACCAAGGAATTTTGATAGGCCTTGGCCTTTGTGGGACATTATCTATTTGTAAAAGTAGCCGGGGTGGGTCTAAGTGTCCTGGCTATGTGCAGAAGTCTCCAGGTGAGGTGACAGGCTTGCTCTTGGAGTCATTTCCAAAACATCTTACTCATTACTATGCTATTTGGAACCCATTTTTTTGGGGGGGGGGAAGGAGCTTATGGAGCTTAAATTCAAAGCTTGGGCTCTATCCCTTAGCATTTTCACTTGAAACTGGGAAACTAACACTTGAGCCATAGCTCTACTTTTTTTTTTTTTTTTCCTGGTTAATTAAAGATAAGAGTCTCAGGGACTTTCCTGTTTGGGCTGGCTTCAAACTGCAGTCTTCAGATCTCAGCCTCCTGAGTAGCTAGGATTACAGGTGTGAGCCACCAGTAACTGGCTAGAACCATTTTTTTTTTTTTTTTTGAAATTGGGGAGTCTTTGAACCAAGCTGTGAAGTGTGGGAGAACAGGTTAGCATTAGCATTCTAACAGAAGTGACGAAATATTGCTGAAAGGAAAATAGTGAAGATCTACTTGAAGCAGGTGTTGGCCTTTGGAGGGGCCTCGACCCTGAGGGAGAGGGGAAGCCTGCCTAGGCAGCAGAGCCACTTCCTTACGAGTGATCTTGGGAACCTGATCTAACCTGTGCTTGTTTCCTGTGTATTCCCTGGTTTACTGTGACTACTCAGTTCCCAAGTTTAGTGTTGTAGTGCCCCCCACCCCCAATTGTGACAGGAATTATTGGCAGTCATAGAGTGGTGTCATAACTACTGTGAGTCAACCTTGGCAGCCTCTAGCACCATCTCGCCCTGAACAGTTCCCTTCTTGCTTTAGTTCTTCCTGCCTTCCCTTCTGACTTGGTTGTTTGTCCCTTGTCCTCTCTGGCTTTGCAGCCTGCATTGCACACCTTGAGTGGGCCCAGGACAGTTGGTGATTGCGGATCCACATCTTAGCTAGGTGCTGAGTACCAATTAGCAGGCTTTCGCTGGCCCCTCCCACCCCCTCAGTCTCTGCTGAGCCTGCTTTGTGGTCAACCTCCTCTTCTACGCTGGTCACCTCCGCATCTACCCATCTACCGATGTGGTTGCTTTGGATATAATAGAATCAAGGACATTAGCCACCTCTTCCCTCAGCTTCCTCTCATTGGGCTAATAAAAGATGCTTCAGGGGGAGGTAATTTCCTGTTTAAGTGTTTAATCTGTATCCTTCAAATGGGAGTTACCTCCTCAAGGTCATTGCTCCATAATCCTTCTCAGTCTTTTTTTTTTTTTTTTTTTCCTGTCTGTTGTGGGGCTTGAACTCTGGGCCTAGGCACTGACCCCGAGCTCTTCAGCTCAAGGCGAATGCTTGAGCCACAGTGCCACTTCTGGTTTTCTGATGGTTAATTGGAGATAAGAGTCTCTTGGACTTTGCTGCCTGGGCTGGCTTTGAACCACGATCTTCAGATCTCAGCCTCCTGAGTAGCTAGGATCCTTCTCAGTCTTTGTTTTGCTGCTTTTCTGTGTCACAGTGCTCAACACTCCTTTGAGTATGTCGTGCAACAGTTCATGTGTTGGGAGATGAGCCCTCCCCCTGTGTGGCAGTGTTGGGAGGTGAGGCCTAATGAGAAGCGAGGGATCATGGAGCAGAGCCCTCAAGAGTGGCTTAGAGCCTTGCTTGTGGAGTGAATTTGTGTCCTTGTGAATCTGGATTAGCCATGCCTAGCATGTAGGGTATTGATGATTGGTTATGGTTAGGAAATGTTATCCAGCGAGGCTATCCCAAATGTTTGTTCTGTTTGGCCTGTGTCCACTTGCCCTTGTCTACCATGAATCGAAGCATCAGAAGGCCCTGGTATTGTCAACCTCAAGGACCCTGATCCAAAATAAACTTCTTTCCACATAAATTACCTAGTCTCAGGTCTGCTATTAAAGTAAAGAAGACAGTGTAAGAGAAACATTGTAGTCCTGTCCTCTGGAAACAACAAACTCCATTAGAAATGTTTTTCCTTTACCCAGAGCATCAGCTGTTCTACCCTCTTTGCTGGCACACACAGCTGTGGAGGGAACCAGTTGTACGCAGCTCTCTGTTCCTCCTCTCAGGAAGTCTGCTTTCCATTTCACTGAAAAATTGTTGCACTGAAACCCATTAACCAGCACCTGTTTTTTTTTTCTTCTACTTTATTCTATTTTTGTCCTCAATTTTATTTTGTTTTATTTTTAAGATTTTGAAAGAATGTTAAAGCTGGGGGCCAGTGGCTCCCGCTTATAATCCTAGCTACTCAGGAGGCTGAGATCTGAGGATTTCAGTTAGAAGCCAGCCCAGGCAGAAAAGTCCCTGTGAGACTCTTATCTCCAGTTAACCACTCAAAAACTTTTGTGGCTCAAGAGCTAGAGCACTAGCCTTGAGCAAAAAGTGTCCAGGGACAGTGCTGAGTTCAAGCCCCATGACCAACAATAAACAAACAAAACAATTTTTATTTCCAGAAACTACAGAGAAATAGGGAATAAAATTCAACAAGGAAGAAGCTAAAATATATTCCAAGCTGCTTCCCATGTTTTTAAGGAAAGCCCCTGTGGCTTGATTTGTCCAAATTCATTTCAAGTCTCTAGACCTTTAAGGGGGTTTTGCTGCTTCCTCCTCCTCCTCCTCCTCCTCCTCCTCCTCCTCTTCTTCCTCCTCCTCCTCCTCCTCCTCCCCCCTCCTCCCCTCCCCCTCCCCCCTCCCCCTCCCTCCTCTTCTTCTTCTTCTTCTTCTTCTTCTTCTTCTTCTTCTTCTTCTTCTTCTTCTTCTTCTTCTTCTTCTTCTTCTTCTTCTTCTTCTTCTTCTTCTTCTTCTTCTTCCTCTTCCTCCTCCTCCTCCTCCTCCTCCTCCCCCTCCTCCTCCTCCTCCTCCCCCTCCTCCTCCTCCTCCTCCCCCCCTCCCCCCCCCTTCCTCCTCCTCCTCCTCCTCCTCCTGCTCCTCCTGCTCCTCTTCCCCGGAATTCTTCCTCTCCACACAGTTTTAATTGCACAATACAATATTACTTGATGTCCAGAGTGTATTCTTCTTGTACAACTGAAACTTTATTATACTTTTTGAGCAACAACATTTCTCCCACTCCCCACCAAACCCCGGCAAACACTGGTTTCTGAATCTGACCACAAGGGTCTGTCATTAGCCATGATTTTGGCTGGCTGTGGTTTTAGCTACCCACGTCAAATATTTTTTGAATATATGAAATGGAAAATTCTGGAAACAAAAAATTTGTACAATTTAAATTGCACACATTCCTGAGGCGTATGACAGACCTGGACCCTTCCTGCTCTTTGCTGTTCTATCCAGAGTGCTACTGGGCATCAGTGCTCATGTTCTTGTAACCCTCAGTTTACCTTTGATGGCCCCTAGAGCAGGAAGAGTGGGGCTGGGATGTGTCAATGAGAAGCTGGAAAGTACTTCTTCTAAGGGAAAAGATGGAAGATCAGCAAGATGTTGAGAAAGAGAATATTTTCTCACAGTATAGTGTTATGATTGGTTTATTTTATTACTAGCTATTTTTGTTTATCTCTTACTATGTCCAACTTGAAAATCAAACTTTATCATCAGTGTAGATGGAGGAGGAAACAGCACAGAGGCATGGTACTATCTGGTTTTAGGCATCCACTGGTGGTCTGGATTGAGGTTAAATCCTACTTTAGATGGTATATTTGTGTATACTATTTATATACGCATAATCAACTCACGCCATCTTCTTATATAAAGTGACGCCTTGTTGAATAGTTTGGCTGGTCTAGAGGATAACCTGCTACACACTAGACTATATGGCCCGATCTGTTGCTCTTAGGCTACTAACATGTACAGCATGTTACTGTGCTGAGCACTGTAGGCCATTGTTACACAGTGGTGTTTGTGTTGCTAAACACAGGAAAGGTATAGTAAAAACACATTACTGTAGGAAGACTTCAGCTTCGTTACAATCTTCTGGAACCACTGATAGTCTGTTGCTGATTGAATCAATATTATTTGGGATGTGATTTATTATATATACATGATTACGTCTTGGAAGGGAAATCAGAACAGAATAGGCTATCTCACATTCTAGAGGTTACCTGATAACATAATGAATGCAACCTTTTTTTTTTGTTGTTGTTGGTCATGGGGGCTGAATTCTGGGCCTGGATGCTGTCCCTTAGCTCTTCAGCTCAAGGCTAGTGCTCTACCACTTGAGTCACAGCGCCACTTCCGGCTTTTTCTGCTTACGTGGTGCTGAGGAATCGAACCCAGGGCCTCATGTATGCAAGGCAAGCACTCTACCACTGAGCTACCTTCCCAGCCCTGAGTGTAACCTTTTACAGACTACAGAAACTAGTTTGCTTTTGATGACTAGTGTGCTGCTGTGGTCATTTCAGACCAGTTGTTTATTTCTAATGTAGTCATGTCAACATTGATCCTCTTCTCCTGGGGGGAGGAAGAGGGAGAGAAGGAAAGAAAAGAACCCTTTCTTGAGGAAGCTCATGGCTAAACATCTCTGCCTTTCTAATTCCTGGGTTTCTTAAGCAGTGTTTGTGAAGTTCCCTAAGGTAGAAAACTTCATTCAGCCAGGGGCTGGTGTGTCATATCTGTAATCCTAGCTACTAAGGAGCCTGAGATCTGAGGATTGTGGTTCAGATCCATCTCAGGAGACTCTTATCTCTAATTAACTAGCAAAAAGCTGGAACTAGAGACATGGCTTAAGTGGTAGAGTGTCAGCCTTGAGCAGAAAAAGCTAAGCGCGCACACACACACACACACACACACACACACACACACACAAGTACGTGTGCAAGCATTCTTCATCCCATAATCAAAGTATTTTGAATGCTGAGACTTTATTCCAGCCAAGTGCCACATTTTTCTCCATCCTCCCTTCATATGCCATGATGTGAGGCTTTGCAGGTTCTCTGCTGAGTGTGTTCTTTGCCTCATTTGGCCACATCTTAGAGTTGTGTGCTCCTGGCTCTCAGTTGTACTTTCAGGAGGCCACACGGCACCCCCACAGATGCCTCTTGGTAGAATTGCATGTGATGCCAATCATGTGTCTAAAAGCAAACTTCTTCCTTTCTCTAAACCCTATGCCCTCTCCACAGCTTCTCTGTTCCTGATGGCATAGGGCAGGTCCCCAGTGCTGATGAACCCAACACGTCCTTATCACCAGAAGAGACCTTCATCTGATCACGTGCTGACTTGCTTAATGCCTGCTTCTGGTGCAGCCCTGCAAGCTCCAAGTGGTAGATGTGGATTATGCTGTTTGTCACTCTATATTCCCAGCTCCCAGCAAGAGACTTTGCACATAAAAGGCTTGTAGAAAGTGCTTATTTTGATCTGGAAGTCAGTAAACAAATGCACAGACTCCATGTTTATATTTGTACTCGGGGACAAAACTCAGACTACTTCTGATACTTCCTTTTTTTCCTACTGTAGTATGTTAGTTTATCAAATCCTTCCAGAACATAAATTCTTCTAGAACGCCTGCACTGGAGCCCCACAGGGCAGTGACAGAGGTTGGCAGTGTTGGAGAAATGCTGTAAGGGTCACATGTAGTAGTTTGTTTGATCTTCATAGGTAGATGGGAGGTACGTCCCTTTCCGGTGAAACCTGGCCATTGAGATGTTAAGTCATTGTTTCTTGTCATTGTTCTGCTATATGGTGGCACTGGACAGCTAACCTAGTTCTTCTGAGTTCATTGTTCTCAACCATTAAGTACTATGCTGTCCTAACATCTAATTTATATGCACATATCCTGTGCTGAACTGTTCACTAAAGCCTGTACCCTCCTTCCATACACCATGTACGGCACTCACAGATGACGTAGAAGCTGACATAAAGAGGTTTTTGTTGTTGTTGCTGCTAAGTCTCAGCATGGTGGAGCACACCTATAATCCCAGCACTAAAGAAGCTGAGGCAGGAGGGTCATGAGTTCAAGGAAAACCTAGCTACCCAGTGGGTTTTATGCCAGCCTGAGGTACGTAGTGAGTTTAGCTCAATGCTGTGGTCTTACTTTTGCTGCCAGAACCTGCAGTGTGGATGTGGCCTGAGGAGTCAATGCAAACAGTTCCCTAGGATTATTAGGGGTTTTCATTTTCATTTTTCTTCTTCATTTTCTTTTAACCTCCCCCAGCCATCTAACCTAGCCATTCACTTTCCTTTCTGTAGACACTGCTGGCAGCCGCACATTGCACTCGAGAGCAGAGACTACCCCATCACCCACCAACAACACGGGGAACGGACACCCAGAATACATTGCGTATGCGCTTGTCCCTGTGTTCTTCATCATGGGTCTCCTTGGTGTCTTCATCTGCCACCTGCTGAAGAAGAAAGGGTATCGCTGCACGACAGAGGCTGAGCAAGAGGTGGAAGAGGAAAAGGTTGAAAAGATAGGTAAAGAACCTGGGTCCATCCCTCCCTCCCTCCCTCCCTCCCTCCCTCCCTTCCTTCCTTCCTCTCGGGGTTTGAACTCAGGGCCTGGTGCTGTCCCTGATCTCTTTTTGCTCAAGGCTAATGCTCTACCACTTTGACCCACAGCACCACTTCCTGGTTTTGTGGAGGCTAATTGGCTAGGATTATAGGCGAGAGCCACCAGTGCCAGCTACTTGGTTTTTTGTTTTTTTCTTTCCCCCTTTGATTGGGTATGGGGCTTGAATTCAGGCCTTGGACACTGGCCCTGAGTTTTTTCTGCTCAGGGCTAGTACTCTACCACTTAGAGCCACTGTGCCACTTCTGGTTTTCTGGGTTCTTTTGATGGGGGGAAAGGACAGAGTTTGTAAATAAGTAACTGCTTCTTGCTCTGTGAGGTACAAATGATCTCAAGACCTAGCATAGAGTAGTCTCTCTTGGAGCTTAAATGCTTACAGGACATTTTTCTGCTGTGGCCTGATGGTCTTCGGCCAGTTCTGTGTGTTTCCAAGTCAGTGCTATGCATAATTTAGCTTAAATTTCTTTCTAATTAATTTAAATGAGGACAGTAATCTCTACCTTGCAGGTGAAATGGAATGCTTTGGTGATGGGCACCTCTGGCTTCCAACAAACTTTAATCTTTACTTATTATTCTTGAGTCAGATCCTAATGAAAAGGCAGGAACATGAAATGCAGCTTTCCATTTTCATGGTGTTCTTCTCACACTGGGGGTTCTGGCTCCCCTCCTCCTGATTGGGTGACAGTGCTGTAGAAGTGTAGCAGGAAGGGGAGCTGACCTTCAGTCTCATCTCTGCATCTTCATAATGTTGCTAGGTAGTATTGGGATATGCCTGAAAGATGAATCCTGTTTCTTCTTTCCACTCATCCTTTAGGGCGCTGTCCTTAGGTGGATTCTGAGGGTTGGCGGGTTGTTATCCACATCCCGCTCGCTCGGCCCCTCCACGTCAGTCTTTTGCAGAGGTGACATTTGGAGTAGGTCACCCCCTGGGGGAGCAAACCTGCAGGGCCAGTGTGGGGAGGTTCTTTGATTCTTGCCAGCTTGCTGGAGTGTTGGTTTTTCCACCCCCACTGACCTTTGAGGCTGTGGAGGAACACGGTTGTACGATGAGTCATGTGTAAGCTTATCAAAGCCAAGCCGAGTGTTTGTCAACTGAAAGTGGAACATCTCCCTCTGCTCCTCCTTCACGGCTGTAGGATGGCTCAGCCCTCAGCCTCCACTCTGTCCGTGTGAGCAAGCATGCTTGTGCAGGAGGCTCGCCAGCCTTGGGGTGCAGAGGACACTTTGCCAGGTAAATGGAAGGGTCATTCATTGCACTGCTGGTTCGGTGGCTCTCTGAACTAGGACAGGGTATTTCAGCGCTCTCTCTTCTTTTCAGTCCTAGCAGGCCTGAATTTTCTTTTTTCTTTTTTTGGGTCCCATCGTGGGGCTGAACTCTGGGCCTGGGCGTTGTCCCTCAGCTCTTCATTTCAAGGCTAGCGCTCTACCACTTGAGCCACAGCGCCACTTCCAGTTTTTTTCTTTTTGCTTACGTGGTGCTGAGGAATCGAACCCAGGGCCTCAGGTATGCAAGGCAAGCGCTCTACCACTGAGCCACCTTCCCAGCCCAGGCCTGATTTTTCTTAGAGACCTATGCATATATTTCTGGTGCAGAATCTCTGGGGGAAAATAAGCATAGCCAACATTTCGGAAATTTGGAAGCATATTGAAAAAGGATAAGAGAGTTTTGTAAGCATAGATGAATAACTATTGCATTTAAAATATTAATACTCTCAAGGATGTAGCAGAGTGATGAACTGCTTGCTTATTAAGTGCAGGACATTGAGTGGTGAACTGCTTGCTTATTATGTGCAGGACACTGGGCTTGATCCTTTGTACCGCACAAGAAAATTGCTTTACATTTATATAGTAATCTGACGCTAAAACAAAATCCCATTTCTTCTGAGGACTTACTATGTTTGTTTGTTTGTTTGTTTCTTTCTTTCTTTTTTTGTGGTGCTTGTACTGTGGTTTGAACTTAGTTCTCAAGTTCTTTGGTTTTCTTGTTCACAGCTGATGCTGTGAACCAAAGTGGTAGTCCACTTTGGGCCTCTTAGTTAGAGATGGAGTCTCTTGGACTTTTCTGCCTGCTTGGCTTCAAACCTCCATCCTCCATATCTCAGCCTCTTGAGTAGCTAGGATTACAGGTGCAAGCCACTGGTGCCCAGCTCCCCTGAGGACTTAAGGAAAGAATATGAGACATGTTAATACATGCAGTTCTGGTATAGATGCATTTCCATATTTCTGGTATAGATGTCATTGTGGCAGTGCATGGATATTTGACCTTGAGAAGACATTGTTGGACAAGTGATTTTTTAAAAAAATGCTTGTTATTCTAACAAAGTTATAACCTTTGACACTGGGAAATTTGGGGCTGAAAGCTAAAGTCTTAGCATGAGTGCTTGAGCTTTCTGGAAGCTGTTCAGTGAGGTTGTGGGCTCTAAGACTGAATGTCCAGTTGTCTTTTTGCTTGTGAGAAGTTTTAACATGTTCTCCCCTCTTTTTCTTTCAGAATTAAATGACAGTATAAATGAAAACAGTGACACTGTTGGGCAGATTGTCCACTACATCATGAAAAATGAAGGTATGAATATTTGAGCATTCCAGGACAATTCCGTATTCTCCTTTTGTTATAATTAATTGATTAAGTAATTGTATTTATTTAAATTTTTGTGCTGGTCCTGGGGCTTGAACATAGGGCCTGGGACTATCCGTTAGGTTTTTTTACTCAAAGTTGATGCTCTACCACTTGAGGCCACACATCATTTCTGGACTTTTGGCTCATTGGAGATAGGAATCTCACAGACTTTTCTGCCTGGGTTGGTATTGCACCTCAATCCTCAGATCTAAGCCTGCTGAATAGCTAGGATTACAGGTATGAGCTACTAGTACCCAGCTTCTTCTTTTATTAAAAACCTGTTCAGGAGAGTCAAGATTTGTAGGCTCTGATTTTACTTTAGTTCTCTAGTTCCCTAGCTTCCAGCATTCTCCAACCATGAGGCTATCTTTTCAGTGAATTTCTGGGTGCCAGTTGGTTCCTGTTGCAGAGAGCTGGCTGTGGAGTTTCATTTCACATCCGGGCCTTACCACTTCCTGAGTGTGTGCAATTTGGAGAAAGTCCTCTTACCACATGAAGCCTCAGTTTCCTTCTGTGGAATGAGTTTTTATAGTATTTACCTCATTACGTCACACACAGAACAGCACATGTCAAAAGCTCAAGCACTCAAATAGTGTATATTCATTTTTTTTTTTTTTTGGCGCACTTAATATATTTGTGACAAAATAGTAACATATAATAAGCTATTACAACGATTTTCTTTTTTTTTTTTTTGGATCCGGTCGTGGGGCCTGAACTCTGGGCCTGGGCGCTGTCCCTCAGCTCTTCAGCTCAAGGCTAGTGCTTTACCACTTGAGCCACAGTGCCACTTCCGGTTTTTCTTTTTGCTTATGTGGTGCTGAGGAATCGAACCCAGGGCCTCATGCATGCGAGGCAAGCGCTCTACCACTGAGCCACCTTCCCAGTCCCTACAACCATTTTCAATAGAGAATTCAGTGGCATTTCCATTTATTTTGTGACATAGTATCACTACTGCGTAGCTCCAGAACTTTCTCATTAGCCCAAAGTGAAACTGTACTCACCATTCTCTATCACGGTGATCTCTGCACTTGTTTTTGTTCCTTTAGATTTGTTTAGTCTTGATGTTTACAACTTTTCCAAGTCTGGATTTTGAGTATTCGCATATTAAACCTTCATCTTCTTAAGTGGAGAATTTATTCAGTTGCTGTAACTGAGTCCCGTAGACTGTGTAATTAATAAAGAGCAGGGATGGTGGCTCTGAAGATGGGGAAGTGTAAAAGCATGGTTAAGCATCTGCTTAGCATCTGGTGAAGCTACCTTGCTGGGTTATACCATGGTATAGGGCATCACGTGATGAGACAGAACAGTCACGTCCACCAAGCCACACCCTCAGTAACTCACACATCCACTCACCTGTGAGTGGATTAATCCATTCATTAGGGCAGAGCCCTGTGAACCAAACCACCTCTCATGAAGCCCCAGCTACAAATACCATTAAATATAAGACTTTTGTGATTAAATTTCTAATGCATGAACTCTGGGGGCCGTACCCAGACTGGAGCAATTTTCGTGCCCTTGGTCATTTTGTATTTGTAAGTTGGCACCTAGCCTGCATTCTCAATAATTGTGGATTCCCATAGTTAGAGTTCTTTGAGATCTCAAGAGAATTTGAAAGGAAAGACTTTCCCCTGGGCTGTCTCTGTGGCAGTGAACACTGCTGACTCACCCTGCATACACTAAGACAGCTGGGCTTTGGTCTAAAATTGAAATGCCTGGTACTTATCAGTAAATATCTGCTCTCCACCCTCAGCTCTTCCCTGTGGACACCTTCCTCCCTCTTCCTTCCTCCTTTGTCCTAACAAGCCAGCCAGGGTACCTGCCTGGCCCAGGAGGTTTGTCAGTGTGTTGGGCTCTGTCCGGGTTAGCATGGTTTTCATTGGTGTTCTTCTTAGTGCACTTTGTGTGGTTGGCACAGATCTAGGTGCTTTGTGTGTCTGATCTCACCTAATCCCCACCACATCCTCGTACAGTGGGAATTCTGATGATACCCATTTTATAGGTAAAGAAAAGAGCTCAGGATTGAATTCACATAGCCAGTGAGCAAGCAACTCTGTCTACTTCCTCCTACTGTATGAGGAAGTATCGCCTCTCCTCTTTTAATTTGCAGTTTTATATTTCTATAGTTTGTAAAAGTCAGATGACCAAACTTTAACTAGAATGATATTTAAAATAAAAACATTAACAACATGGTAACTCTTTTATGCAACTACTTGAAGATAATGAAAATATAAATTTTAAAAATCCATCATCAATAACAGCAACAAAAAAAAAATCAGACAGAACACTTGGACTTGGATCTGGAGACCTCGATTAGTGGACGGGATCTGCTCTCTAACACACTGTCAGGTCTGCTCCTTTTATGTGTAGGGGAAAGAAAGTGCCTTTGCCTCAGCCTCAGGAATGCAGGAGGGCAGGAGTGCTTTCTGAGAACTTGAGCGTCAACCATGACAAAGTAGGGCACAGAATGGCGTGTGACCTCCTCTCCTGGTTTCAGTGCCTTGCACACTGCCTCCCGGGGCAGGGACAGCTTGGGGGAGTTGGGCTTGAACTTCCTCAGGGTGGACAGCTGCTGAGCCAGTGGTGTTTTATGAGGCTAGTGACTGTTGGTTAGATCTTCAAAATAAATACCTTGAGAACTTTGACAGGGACTGAAATTCTTGGGCATAGACTTCATGGTGCTCAGGAATGTTGGTGTTTGTGCCAGGCCTACTCTAGGCTTTCCAGGGACTAACACCACCATGATTTAGATACTCATGCCATTTTATAGTTGAGCATCTTGAAGCCTGTGTTGGCTTAACCAACTTACCAACTCTGTACTGGTGCAGTGGGGTTTGATACAGCAGTCCTCCTTATTGAAAGTAGGTGGTAGGCGGGGAGGGACTTGAAGTGAAGGCTTGAAACCATGAAGAATGCCAGACCCTATTAGTCTGTGTTTTTTCCTGTATATACCAATGAGAAAGTTGTACTGTATATAAACTAGATTCAGAGATTAGCAGTGCCAATAAAAATAAGAAATTAAGTTGGAAAATCTAGCTAATTTTTTTATTTTTATTTTCTTTTTATTGTGAAAATACCATACAGAGGGGTTACAATTACATGGGCAAGATAATGAGTACATTTCTTATGAAGCATTGTTGTCTCCTCCTTTGTTTCCCCTTCCTATCCCTTGTAGCTAAATTTTTGAGTGCAAAGGCATGTTAAAATTATTATTCTGAAGGTTTCTTTTTTCAAATTAGCGAAAAGAATATAGTTTAGAATGGTGGCACCCAGTGGAAATTGCTTCCTCTGAAGGTACCATTCTTATTAGCTAAGAATTTGGTATTTAAAAGTTCCTCTTGAGGGAATGATGTGTAATATAATTTGAAATAAAGATACAGCAGTCTTAAGAACATTACACCTGATGGCTTTGTGACTGGGGTGAATTTGTTAAATGAATAACTACGATAAAGCTTAAAGGCACAGGTGGGAATTTTTTACAAAAAAAAAACTAGATTTCTATGTGCTGATCTGCTTTTACTTTGTAATTTGTAGTCCTAAAAGACTTAAAAAATAAAATTCATCCTTACACTTAAAAAACCTAGAAAATTATAGCATTATCCTATAGTAAAGTTATTTGAAACTTAGGAATTAATTAATTTCTAGAATTTTTACTTAATATTGGTTGTGTGTAACCAAAGCCACGGAAGGCAGAAGCATGGGTAGGGTAGGGGCACGATCAAATCCTTCACCTGGCTGATTCCTGGTGACATGAGCGTGTATGGTAAATTTACTCTCTTCAAAGGAGTAAAGTAGGTACTGGAAAAGCTTCTAGAACTTCTGAAACATTCATGCATTTGAATTCTCAACACCCCTCATGTGAGGAGGCCCTCTAGTCACACTAGCAGGGCAGTGACCACGGGCCCTCCCTGTAGTTACAGCGTTTGGTGTTTCTGGAAGGAGCTGGGGGCAAATAGGGCTATTCTTTCCTTTGAAAGAATGTTCTTTTTTTTTTAATTGAAAAAAAAAAAGTAGCCTTTTAGTTTCCCTTGGGTTGACTGCCTTCCAGTAGGTACCATGGATGATCCCCGCGATTCCCTTTTCAGTCCTCTCTGCTCCCTCCTTGCTCCTTCCCCCCTATCTTATTCATCACCCCATTTTCCTTTACTCCTGTTCATGCCTTCATCTGTCCGCCTGTGGCTTCTTCAGGGCGCTGAGAGCGCAGGTGATGGCTCTGCCTCCGTGCCGTCCTCCTAGATCACCAAAGATACCTGATCTCACTGCTGCATGTCCTTCCTTCCTGGCTGTGGTCCTGCCTTGTTTTCTACTTGTCCCTGGACCACAGCTGGCTGAGAAGATAATATACTGGGCTGTCTTACCAATTTATAACTTTGACTTTCCCCAGTCTTGCTCTGAGCCTGAAATTCTCTATTGTATGGCACAAGCACATTTTCATCCTTTGTCATCATTCACATAACATCCTGATTAATTGCAGTGAATTTTCTATTTGTAGAAATCTAGAAGCACACTATAACTTTTCTCCAAAAAAATAAACAAGGATAAAATTAAGCACAATCTCTCCATACCACTTTTTTTGTTTTCTTTGTTTAGATTCATGTATTTATAAATATTTGCAACCATGATTCTTGAAGGTTTTTTTTGCCTTGCCTTTTAAATTTGACATTTTAAATTTAATCTGTAGTCATTTCTTGTTTATAGTATCAACAAATAGCTTTAATTTTGGAAATCAGTTTTAGCCTAGTCCCTAGAGGTGGGCTTTCTCAGCTGACCCGCAGGGTGGCAAACTTAGTCTCTTTGCAGCCTTACACAGGGTAGATAGATTGTTTTCCAAATTAAGCAATTCTCTAACTGTGAGCACTGCTTGGGTCTTGTATAACTTAAGTCATTTCTGATTCTGCCTGGGAATGAGTTCCAGATTCCAGGGGTGCAGGATGACATCCCACAAGACTGTCCCTTCTTCAGATGAAAGTGACAAATCCAGGCCCCTGATTCTTCTCAGCTACACACTGCTAGTCAAAGGAACTCCTGTAACCTATTTTCTAGAATGGCTTGTGGAGCACAGACAGACACTGTTTGATTGTGTAGTTTATTAGAAAAAAAAATCTCTAACAGGAATAATGGAACTAGGGAGATATGTAGTGCAAGGTATTTGGAACTGGGTGGTAGAGGGGGAGCTGTGTGGTGGCCGGGAAGCACTCATGCCCATGTTGGGTGCTGTACAACCCTCCAGGTACCTCCATATCCCGAGCAGTCCAGAAACCCTTTTACTCAGCTTAATCTCCAATCCCAGACCATCCCCACTCCCCCTCCTTGCCAGTGGCCAGTGTGTGGGACAGATAGTTCCAGCCCTCTAATTACGTGGCCCGTCTGATGACTGGCCTTACTTTCACTCACTGCATTAGTGCAGAGTCAGACATGATCACGTAGCTCATTGGGAACAACAAAAGATACTCCTCTCATGCAGGTCATTTTGAGGGTTTTAGGAGCTCTTTGGCCTGCTCACTGATTATTTTCCTCCCAAGGCCTACAGCTGGATTAACTACAGAACAAACGTACCTTTCTCAGAAGAGTAAGACTGAATAGTGTTAGGGACATCTGTGGGGTGTATTATGTGGACATTGGACATTATCGAGGACTCTGCTATGTAGTGCATTTCTCTGAGAGGCCCTTAAACTATCCACTGTGCTAGAAATGGAGAGAACTACAATTATTCCTCACAGTCCTGATGATGTCCATGAGGAGAGAATCTTTTGTGGACTTTTCTCTTGAATATCCATTCCTATAGTGAGGTTTACAACCTTAAGTGATTGCTGTGCTGATGATTGTACAAATTGCTCTGAACACCATTCAATCTGTCTGTGTGGGTAAAAACTTGACATTGAAGATGGAAGGATTACATCCAGCACTTTCTGTGGAGGTAGACCAGAGATGGTCTGTCTGTCACTCTCTAATGGGTGATTCTGGACAGTTTTTGCCAGCTTCAAGCCTCAGTGGCATACCAAGAGAATGACCCCATGAAGGTCATACAGAAAGTCTGTAAAGCCTTTTGGCAGTGCCTGGCACACACCAGCCATGTGGTTCTTACTTAGAATATTTGCCTTGAGTATAAGGAAGACTGAAACAACATTTTCTTGCCTAAATTGGACATTTTATGCATAGTTTCAAACAGAAATTTAGGGGGAAAAAAGAAAGGAAGCAATTTCTGGAAAATACCACTTACTAGAAAATTCCCTCTGTTTCCACCGGGTTTCTTTGCCCTGTACCTAGTTCCTTGCATTCTTTTTTTTTTTTTTTTTTAGTAAATTATATTTCTGTTATCTTTTAAGTGTTTTACAAAGGGGTTACCATTCCATGAGTTCCTTCCATTCTTGAGAAGCCTGTGAAAGGAAGTATGGTTGACAGACTGTTGGCAAGTATAGGACGTTGTCTTTTACACAATGTATTAGAGCTCTGAGTAATGCACAAGGAAGAGATACAGTTGGCTTTTCATGCCCAAAGGCTCCACATCAGGAAATTCAGTCCACCACAGATTGAAAGTGGTCTGAAAAACTGAATCTGCTGGCCACTGCTGGCTTTTGTAACCCTATCTACTCTGGAGGCTGAGATCTGAAGATCACAGCTCAAAGCCAGCTAAGGCAGGAAAAGCTATGAGTCTCTTATCTCCAGTTCATTATCAGCAAGCCAGGAGTGTGGCTTGAGTGGTAGAGCTCTAGCCTTGAGTGAGAAAGTTTAGGGATAGCACCCAGGTACTACCATCTCCAGTACTGTTGTGCATGCATATGATGCGTGTGTGTGTGTGTGTGTGTGTGTGTGTGTGTGTGTGTGTGGTGTATGTCTGTGTATGCATGCACATGTGCATGCATGCACACTCAAATTGCCTTTGTGCTGAGACATATATAATTTTCTTGTTGTCAGTCCCTAAGCCTGCCGTAGAACAACTATTTTCATCTAATTTACATTCTATTTGGTGCAGTTATTTATAGGAGGATGTTGGTAGGTCCTATGCAAATTCTGTGCCCTTTTATATAAAGGAGTTGAGCATCTGTGAATTTTGTTATTTTTTGGAGGTGCTGGGACCAGTTCATCTGTGGGTCTTGGACAACTGTTTATTGTTCCTTGATGATATTTTTGTCAACCGAATTAAAATGGGTGTGTGTGTAAGTGCTGATGGTTGTGCAATGTTATGTGGTGTCTTCTCATCACAGGAAAACAGAAGTGTTCCCAAGGGACACAATGCTGAAGTTTATTCCCTGGTGTTGTAGACTTGGAGGTTAGCCCAGAGACAGGGACACGAGCCTGCTCATGCATGTACATGGTATTTTCTGTCAGCCTTTCTCTACCCTCCTCAGACAGAATGGTTGTGAGTGATGTTTGCATGTTAACTAGGGTCTGTGCTCAAAAACTTCACTCAAAGCAAGCAGAAGGATTGTTTTCTACTTTTTTCCTAAGAGGTAAGACTGAGTCATAGGAATTTATGAAAGCACAAGAAACACAAGTTTACAAAAATCAAGCATGGATAATGATTTAATACATCTCCTCCTGGAATCATCTTCCAATTTGAGATTTCACTTTTTAGGCAGTCATCATTTTATAGGTGATTAATTTTCACAGGCAACTAAATTTTTGTTTATGAAAGTTTAGTACTCTTCAGTGCTATTACTGTTGACCATGGTTTTATACCTTTCATGTTTGTTTTCCCTTTATTTTTTGTTTATAATTCAAGGTTTGATAAAGAGCAAATTGGCTAATTATTGTATATTTTGTATGCAGTAAAGCATGAAATTATAAATGGCACTGTGTAACTTTATTAGTCTCCTTTCTATTACTGTCATAGAATACCCGAAGCTCAGTGTTTGCTAAAGATAAGAGGTTGCTTTAGCTCACAGTTTTGAAGCTGGAAAGTCTGAGATCAGGCAGCCACATTGATCTGGCCTCAGGTGAGGGCCCATGTGGCTGGGTCATGAGTTTCACAGTAGGTGACATCATGGTGGGAGTATGTGTAAAAAGGAAACATAACAGGGTAGGATGAGAAGCCAGGAAGCAGTCTGTGAGTCAGGTGCTCTTGCATACTGCTCCCCTGCCCCCCCAGTTCCCATTGCTGGAGATTTATTCCAAGGCTTTATGCATGGCTAGGTAAGTGTCTACCGCTGAGCTACATCCCCAGTCTGCTCTTTTTTGTTTTCTAAATAGAACAAACACTCTCTTGAGAACCAACAGGATTCAATAAGAATCGTAATCAGTTCTTTGCTGGGACAGTGCCCCAGTGCCCCAGTCCCCTCCCTCTAAGTTCCCCGTCATCACACTGGGGGCCGAGCTTCTAACAAATGAATCTCTGGAGACTCACCCCTATCCATACCGTACCATTATCAAAACTCATGATGTGGAGGGATACTAATTTCCTGAATTCTCATTATTATCCAAAAGGAAATAGGACGGCCGCTGTGAGTTCTACCTCAGTATGTTTCACAGAGTAATGTGGCTGTCCTCCCTTAAGGCTGGGGACTGTGGATCTATTTCAGAACAGTTTTTGTAATTACAAATATTTTACATTTTTTCCTTTCTTTTTCTTCTTTTTTTTTAGGTCAAAAGTTGCATCCCCAAATGCATTTGGGCCAGATGCAGGTCCCTCACATCTGTAATCCTAGCTACTCAGGAGGCTGACATCTAAGGATTGAAGTTCAAAGTCAGCCAGGGCAGGAAAGTTGAGACTGTTATCTCCAATGTAGTGCCACAAAAGCTAGCAGTGGCGCTGTGGCTCAAGTGGTAGAGTGCTGGCCTTGAGCTAATGAGCAGAAGGACAGCATCCAGGCTCAGAGTTCAAGCCCCATGACCGACTGAAAAAACACCAAAAACCAAAACTCAGGGATAGTGCCCTGTACTGGCACACTCACACAAAAAAATGCATTTGGACATTCACGCAGATGGAAGGGCAAAGAAAGTTCTTTATTTTTTATATAATTTTTGTAATAATTATATAATGTATATTTTTTTCAAAACAAAACAAAGTGCAACACCTTCCCTCCCATGCATTCTTAAGGGTTGTCCAGAAAAGACAAAAATTGTAGGGGAGAGCCCCCAATCTTGCTCTCATCTACAAAGCACACACATGCGTGTGGAGCACAGCAGATGTGTAATAGATGTTCAGTATTGCACTTTTGTAGGAAGATGAGGAGGGGCAAAAAAAGGTGAGCAAGTGCTCTTGGGTGGGGCAAGAAGGAAAGGAACACAGTGGGTAAACTGAGATAAACTTTCAATATCAGTGAGCCCAGCAGTAGTGTTGGTGATGTCATTTGAATATGAAATATTAAATGCTGGCTTTGGTTCATGTCATAAATAATGATTTCTTAAAATCTTCCTCTCTAGAGAATTCATTGTGGTTAGAACACTGCTTTCATAGTCGATGGAAAGGATTAGGAGTCAGTACAAGCATTTGGCCTTGCTGATTAAATAGTCAAGAGACACTCAGCATTCAGTTCAGCTTTTTTTTCTTGAACTTACGGGCTCCTTGTGAGGTGCAAAAAACCCAGGGTGGGGGGGTGGGGGTGAGGCGAAAGTAGGGTGACTGGTGAAGCTTAGATTCGGTTTGTTTTTGTTGACAGTCTAACCTTATATTTTTAAAGAAATAGAACATTTCAGGGGCTGGGAAGGTGGCTCAGTGGTAGAGTGCTTGCCTTGCATGCCTGAGGCCCTCTGTTTGATTCCTCACCACCACATAAGCAAAAAGAAAAAAAGCCGGAAGTGGTGCTGTGGCTCAAGTGGTAGAGCGCTAGCCTTGAGCTGAAGAGCTGAGGGACAGCGCCCAGGCCCAGAATTCAGGCCCCATGACTGGACCCCCTCCCAAAAAAGAAGAAATATAACATTTCAAGTCTATATTATGTAACTTGTATGTGGTGCTCAACACTTAAAGTGAAGGTATTTGTTCAGCTTAAGGACTTATGGGGCTGTAGCAGACCTAAGCCAGGAGCCCCCTTGGGAAAATTAACCTTCTCCTTTCCTGTCCCAGGGCCCTGGGCTCCATCTGTGCGCTGTAGGACTTGAATGAGGTTTGTCCACCAGCTGTGCTAACGTGCCAATTCTAGGATTGCTCATTCATCCCTTTGTAACTCTCCACTTTTCTTTTTATTCCGTAGCAAATGCAGATGTTCTCAAGGCAATGGTGGCGGACACCACCCTGGGTGATGCTGAAAGGTTAGTGTGTGTCCCCCTCTCCCCACCCCCCCATCCACCTGCTGCCACAGAAGAGACAGTTCTGGGGAGTTGCTCAGTTGTGATGTGAAAGGCAGTTTTGCTGCAGCAGGCCCCCAGTTTCAGCATCAATGATGTTTGAGGCAGACCATTCTCCACTAGGGCTCCCGTCTGGGGCATGGTGGGATGTGTATTGATATCTGGGTCCTCCTCTCACTAGATGCCAGAGCACTGTCCCTCTGCCCCTCCTCCCATAGGGTGTGACACCCCCAAATACGTAGACTTTGTCAGTGACTCCCTGGGGGAATATCACCCTGGCTAACGACTGTTGTGGTAAAGATGGTGCCAGGGGAACAGAAGTCTGCATTCTTAGCTGTGGGTCAGATTTGCATTATGAGCCAGTTCCTTAATAATTTTATTGGACAGATAAGGATGTACTTTTTAAATCGTGAGTTCAGATTGTTCTTTTTAGGTCAGTGGGGAGAAGGGACAGGGTACAGTAGTTCTCAGATAGAGCTTTTCAAGTGAGACATAGGGACGGGGCGGGGAGGGGGAGAGAGAGAGAGAGAGAGTGTATAGAGGGGGTTGGCTTCAGAGTTGGGAGGCTGGTTGCCCATTCTTGGTCAAGTCAGAGGACTACTGTTAGCTCCAGTTCCATCATCTAGAATGGAGATAGCCATTGGATTGTTCTAAATACAAATACACCGAAAGACCTTTATTAATGGCAGGTAAATGGACACTGAGGTTGGTTAGCACACCACCTGCTCTGTGCTGTTTCTGCTTTACTGCTTTCAGGAATCTGGAAGCCCCCAATTCCTGCATCACCACGTTGCCTCACCAGCAATTACTGATAACTGTTGCTATGCAATTGGCCATTTCTCCAGCAAGGAGCATTGTTTGAGGGCTGGCTCTGGACTCTCACCAGAGGGAGACTTGCCCGGAGAGACACTCATCTTCTGAGATGAGAGTCTCATTTACAGAGGCTCCTGGGAAGGGGGGAGGGGAACCAAAGGAAGGTCAGGGAGGTCTGCAGAAGAGGCCACCTGGAAGCAGATGTTAAGAGAGGCAGAGGCTGGTTGTATGTAGAAGAAGGTCCAGAAGGAAAGGTGAGGGAGCAGTGTGGGACATACCTAGGAGTGCTTGGTCTGGGGTGACCAGAGGTGGCGCTGTAGGCAGTAGCCAGATACACAGGGACGAGTGGCATGACAGGGGAGGTGGGAGGGTCCTTTCCTGTGTGGACCAGGTGCCCAGCGTATCTTCAGTATTGATGTGTCCTTGAAACTGGCTGTGTTAGGTGTACTTTTTAGAGAGGTGGCTCAGGGTGCTGGAAAGTGGAGGTAGGAATCTGGCAATGTTCAGACATGAGCTCTGACTTCTCCCACTTGGAGCACTGACACCTACTGTTAGGATCATATTAGCTCCTGGTGTTCCCAGTCATCACTGGGTGTCATTGGGTGTTGAACCTGATAGATAAATACCTGTTGAGTGAGTGCAGTTAAATTCAGGAACTTCACTTTCTAAGAGTTGTTGTCAGGTTGACATAGGTCTCCTGGGAAGGCCTGTACAATTTCTTTCAACCATTTAAAGGGCCTGGGAACTTCTGGCTGTCTGTACTGTTTAGATTGTCTCTTCATTCATGACCTGCACCTCTTTAAAAGTGTGTAGGTGCTGGGTGCCAGTGGCTCACCTCTGTAATCCTAGCTGCTCAGGAGGCTGAGATCTGAGGATTGCAGTTTGAAATCAGCTAGGGCAAGAAAGTCTATGAGACTAAGTTCCAACAAACTACCAAAAAGTGGAGCCATGGCTCAAGCAGTAGAGCTCTTAACCTTGAGCTAAAGAAGCTCAGGGACAATGCCCAGGCCCTGAATTCAAGCCCCAGCTCGGTCGGTCTGTCTTTCTGTCTGTCTGTCTTTCTGTCTGTCTGTCTGTCTCACACACACACACACACACACACACACACACACACACACACACACACACACACACACACACACACACACACACACACACACACACACACACACACACACACACACACACACACACACACAGTGTGCAGGTCAAAGTTTGTTTCTGGCATTGCCAGCAGGCTCTTGGCTGTGTCTTGAATGTCAGGTCTCAGATATGAGGCTTTGTGGGGCCGCCTGGCCTACACCCATATGTACACATGGCTGGTTCCAGATCAGTCTGCCTCGGTCCTGTTCTGATCCCCCCTATAGTTAGGAATGCCTTTTGAAAGCAGCCAGCAGCTGGCCTATACATTTTTGCTTTTTATGTATTGGCTCATCTGGGTAAGTGTTTTGAGATTCCCAGAGTCTGCACTGTGGATGAAGCACTGGCGGATTTAGTGTGGTTTTGGAACTTAGCTCTCTAGTTTTGGGATACACTTATCTGCTGTGTGGCCTTGTCTAGTAATTTAGTTTATCTAAACCTTGATGTTCTCATTTTTTAAAAATGAATCAATAGGGGCTGGGAAGGTGGCTCAGTGGTAGAGCGCTTGCCTTGCATGCAGAGGCCCTGGGTTTGATTCCTCAGCACCACATAAGCAAAAAGAAAAAAGCTGAAAGTGGCGCTGTGGCTCAAGTGGTAGAGCGCTAGCCTTGAGCAGAAGAGCTGAGGGACAGCGCCCAGGCCCAGAGTTCAGGCCCCACGATTGGACCCCCCCCCCAAAAAAAAGAATCAATAGTATCCACATCATGAGAGTAAATAAAAGGCCCATGTAAAATTCATGGCATGGCTTTTGAGATCTTGATTTTAAGCTTTCTTCCTTTGATACAATAGTCAGATTGGATGGTATCTATCAAGTCATATGATAATTAAATTGAAATTGCAATTTTCAAATTGCAATTTTTCAAATTGCAATTTCTCTGCTTAGAGTTCTAGGCAGATTTTCAGCTGCATGTGAGAAATTATTGTGACTGTATGAGAAGGGAGAATTTTTATTTGTGTGCCAGTACTGGGGCTTGAACCTAGTGTCTCCAAGCTAACACTTGGCCTTCTTGCTCAGGTCTGGTGCTCTACCCCTTGAACCGCAACTCTACTTTTGGCTTTTTTGGTAGTTAATTGGAGATAAGAGTCTCACCATCTTTTCTGCCCTGGCTGGCTTTGAACCATGCTTCTTAGATCTCAGCTTCCTTAGTAGCTAGGATTATAGATGTGAGCCACAGGCACCTAGGGAAATTTTTGAAAGGAAATTTAATAAAGTGAAACTACATCATCATTAGAAGCTTTGGTTTATCTGCAGCCAATGAATTCCATTCTGGAGGTGACAAACACCTGTCATTGGACAGTCCTGATTGCTGAGTGCAGCAACCATTGATGGTCAGTTCAGAGTCCATCTGTATAACTGGGAGATAGATGCATTTTTGAATTTTGGTTTGAATTGAGTTCTTGGGTCCTGGGGGAGGGGCTGCGTTTGCTGGTATTTAAGTAACCAGTTTTACTCTTTCCTTCTCCTATTTCTCCCTCCCGCAGCCCCATGACGCCGAGCACCCCTGGAAGCCCACCCGTGAGCCCTGGGCCCTTGTCCCCAGGGGGCACCCCTGGGAAGCACATCTGCGGTCACCACCTACACACGGTGGGTGGCGCTGTGGAGCGTGATGTGTGCCAGCGGTGCAGGCACAAGCGATGGCACTTCATAAGACCCACCAACAAGTCTAAGGACAGCAGACCACGGCGCCAGGGGGAGGTGACCGTCCTCTCTGTGGGCAGGTAAGGCCCTGTTGATGCTTCTAGTGGGTATGGCATGGTTCGGTGGTTACAGATTGTACTCCTCCCTGGGGAGCACATCCAACTAAGCCTACGAGGCTGCTTAGCTGTTTTCTGGTCTGAGTCCTGGGTGTCTTCAACATCAGCAGAATCCTGAAAGAAGCATCCCACTGAGTGCTAGATCAGAGTAATTAAGATGGAGTAATTAGGGAAATGATTAATTACTTGCTGCAACAGAGCCCAGCCTCTTCACCTTTATCTGTCTATTCCTTTTAGGGATATCCACAATAGAAGATTGGGGGAGGGGAGGTTCAGTGGATGGCTCAGTAGCTATGGAGAGTCCCAGGTCCTTTCCAGGTCTCTGCAGTCTAGAGAAAGGCTCTCCCAGTACACACACGATTCTTCTGCATGTGCTAGACAGGCGTGGGAGGGCACATGTGACCGGAAGACCTCAGTGTTGAGGGGCACGGCGAGGGAGAGGGGCATGTGGCTATGACCAACATGTAGTGTGTTTTGCAGTGGGTCCCAAGGCCCACGCAGGGCCTGGCTTGCTAATGCCGCATCTGGAAAGACCACACATATTGCACAAGTCACAAGAAGAAGAAAATGGGCTGTTTGCCACTTCTACCAAAACAGCATAACTCATGACCAGTGTTTTATTAGGAGGCAAGAGTCATGGGAATTTATGAATGTAAATGAATGAGAACCTGTAGCTCTTAGGGACAAAGCACATTTTGTTCACTTGGGAAAAAAAAAAGAATCTGCTGAAAATTTTAACTCAGATTCAACATGCATTCTTCAATGCCGCATATCCAGCTGTGAGCCTTGGATGATTCCATGTCGAATCCTTCAGAGCATCTTCCAGTACCACAGGCTGGATCTGTGCTTCAACTTTGCCTTGTTCTTTCTTTCTCTTTCTACACCCTTCCCCTGGACCTCCCAAGGTGGGTGACCTCGCTTTGTACACAGAAGAAGAATTTTATTTTAGAACATTTTATTTAGAAAGTCATTGCTATTGAAAGCTCTTAGGGAGTTGCAAATTGTCTAGGAAAATAGTCGAGTTGAGTAAATTGCTTTTAACTTCACTTTTACTTCCCAAGGAAGACCTCTTCTTTAACTTTTTTATCTCGTCTTTAACTTCTTTAATTTTTTTCTTGAATGCTTAAAATCAACCCAGTTTTATCTTTAAAAGAAGAAAGAAATCTCCCAAGCAGTGCTGGTGAAATACACTGTTGGGTTCTTTTGGCTTTGTCTCTATGTCTCAGTCTCTCTCTGTGTTTGGGTGTCTATATGTCTGTCTGTATATCTCCCTGTCTTTATCTCTGTCTGTGTGTTCAGCTAAGTCTGTCTGACAGGTGTATGTTTTCTGAGGTCATTATGTAGTGATGGTTTTGGTTATGTCATTCTAGTTTGAAACCAGTTAAGTTTTCAGTCAGCCTCCTGTGGTTAAGGCTCATGTCACTGCTGGAGATCACAGTGCTGAGCACCTGTGTTTTCCACTGCGGTTTGTCTGCTCTCTTAGTAACCTGCGTTGTCAGTGATCAGTGGATGGGCATCAGCTGGCAAGGTGGGAGGGGCTGCCTCTGGGTGTGCCCTTCCTGTTGAGTTCTTTTTTTTTTTTATTGCTGCCCTAGTTTTTGGTTGTTTATTTGAGGTCTTTGAGCTGGGTACTTAAATATTTATTTGTAATTCTGTTTTCCTTTCCTGTGCTGGGAACCCACAGCCTTGTCACATGCTGGACAAGTGCTTTGTCCCCGGGTGACAAACCCTCTTCATAATTGTTTACTGGAAAAGCAAAAGCCACCAGATCTTCCCTTCCTCTCCTCAGGTTTAGGGTGACAAAAGTGGAGCACAAGTCAAACCAGAAGGAGCGGAGAAGTTTGATGTCCGTTAGCGGGGCCGAGAGTGTCAACGGGGATCTGCCTGTGACGCCCGTGAAGAGAGAGCGAAGCGGCACGGAGTAGCAGGTGAGCTGTACTTTGGGTGACATGGTGACGCGGGAGAAGGTACTGAAGGCCTCCCTGGACCGTGGTCATAGACACTGACACTTGTCAGGAAAATGGTAAAGCGTTTCTGAAATTGGTCAGGAGGAGGGGAGTCAAACATGATTACCTGATTAGAGCTTCTCCTAAAGACTCTGCAAACTCAGTCCCTCCAGACCCATGGCTTGTAATGAGCATAGAAATATTGCCTAGGTTGCAATATGCCGTGGTAGGGATTGTATCAAATTAGAAATCACATCACCCATTGGTAAAGGCTTCCATTAGCATAAGACAGGAAATATCTAGTGTTCCTATATTATGAGTAAAAAAGGTGTAAAAATCCAGATTTTCACATTTTATGTGAAATCACCACTTTTTTTTGTTGGTTTGTTTGCTTGTTTTTTCTTCTTCTTTTTCTTTTCCTCCCTTTAAAAAATGTTATTATAAAGGTGGTGTATAGAAGGGTTAGAGTTCCATAACTCAGGTAATGAGTACATTTCTTTTTGGACAGTGTCACCCTTCCTCTACTCTCAGTGTTTCCCTCCCATCCCTACCCACAAGTTGTATAGTCCATCTTCAACATATTGCCTAGTGAGTACTACTGCTGCATTTGTTCACCTTTTGTTCCTCCATTTCTGTGCCTCCCTTCACCCCCACCATATCTTTCTCTTTCTCCCTCCTTCCTTCCTTCCTTCCTTCCTTCCTTCGTTCCTTCCTTCCTTCCTTCCTTCGTTCCTTCCTTCCTTCCTTCTTTCCTTCGTTCCTTCCTTCGTTCGTTCCTTCCTTCCTTCCTTGCTTCTTCCTTCTTCCTTCCTTTCTTCCCTCTTTCCCTCCTTCCCTCCCCTGCTTCCCTGCTTCCCTCCTTCCTTTTTTTTTGTCGGTCATGGGACTTGAACACTGGGCCTGGGCGCTTGTCCCTCAGCTCTTCAGCTCAAGGCTAGTGCTCTACCCCTTGAGCCGCAGCACCACTTCTGGTTTTCTGAGTGGTTTATTGGAGATAACTGACATCCTCAGATCTCCGCCTCCCGAGTAGCTAGGATTACTGACGTGAGCCACCAAGCCTGGCTCTTTCTTTTGATTTTGAACTCATGGCCTTGCATTTGTTAGGTAGACTCTCTACCAGTTCTTTGCTTTATTGTTTGAAAAGATTTTTTTTATGCCCAGGCCAGCCTGGATGCAACCCCTCCTAATTTTATGCTTCCTTTGTGGCTGGAATGACAGGTGTGTCCCACCACACCTGCTTTTTATAGGTTGAGGTTGGGTCTTGTGAACTTTCTTCCCAGGCTGTTCTGGTACTGTGAGCCTCCCTATCCCCTCTCTGAGTAGCTAAGGATTACAGGTGTGAGACTGCATGCCTGTACCACAGGGGCTTAAATGTTGGCAGCTTATTAAATTTCTTGCAAAAGTCAAAGTATCAAGCATTCTCTTTGTATCCCTAGGAAAATTGTAATTTGAAAATATATGAAGCAGGTAAACCAGTGCTTTTTTTCTTCTCCTTTGAGTTGGAAGCCAGTGTGATTTAGTGTATGACATCAAAGCAGACACCTCTGTAGGGACATTACTCTGAAATATACTGCATAACAATACTGTTGTTTCCACCAAATATGTGGGATCAATAGAAAAGCAGAGTTGTCTTCGCAACTTTAATTTTGGAACACAACACTTGAGACAAATAAAAGAATCCCTTGATGACTTGATGGTGGCTGGCTCACACCTCCTCCTTTTTTGGCCTAAGGAACATTCATCCTTTTTATGCTTCTTATATGCAAAAGAGTGAAGATTCCATGAACAAAAGGAAGGGATGGGTGGAGCAGGGGTCACTGGAAAATAACAAAGTTGAGCCGAAGCCCTGGGATCCAGCTGCCGGGTTCCACTCCCATCTGCTTTTCTGACAGCAGGACTTGGGTGAGGTATCCTATCCCGCTTTTGATGCCCACTTGGCAAATGGAACCTATCAGCTTAGTTGAAGGGGGCAGCAGTCTTTCATGGAGTAGCCTGGCTGCCCAGGGCTTGGCAAGTTGGAGGTGCTGGTCAGGGTTACTGCTTTTGGTAGGTGGTCTGAGTGCACAGGAGACTTGGAATCTGACATCTGCCAGGCACCGAGGGGCTGAAGGTGTCTGGAGGTTTTTCGTAAGACACAGGCTTGCCTGATAGCTAAATTACCTTCGAAGTATCTCAAAGGTAAGTAAGAAGGCTTTAGAAGCCTTTTGAAGAGGAGAAACACACAGAAAAGTCTTGTCTTAGGCTTCACAGCCTGTTCGGTGGCCTTGGGAAGGGAGCTGGGAGGAATTCGGAAGCCAGAGTCAATTCTGCTGGCGGTCCTCTAGTTGTTGTGCTGATAGACATCTACCTCATCATCATGATAAATATCTAATGGGTTGATGTAGTCATCCAGTTTTGTGGATGAGGAAACTGAAGTATGTAAAGGGTACTTTACATATGGGAGGTTACAGGGCTAGGGAGAGGAGCTCAGATTGGGTCTCTAATGACAAGATCAGTCTCACCCACCAGCCAACAAGTATGGCCAGGAACAGGTAGCCTGGGACCATGGATGGGGAGCATGTCTACCCATGGTGGAGGAATTCATGGTCTAATATGGTAGCCACTGCTCATACGTGGCTACAGAATTTAATTAACAATAAAAACGTACTTCTGCAGCTGCACTAGTCACAAGCCAGTGCTCAGTAGGCACAGTTGGTGAGGCTCTTACCCGTTTGGGCAATGGAGACTCACAATTGCTGAAGAAGTTGTATTGAACATGAGGTACCTGAGGAATTGTATTTGGGCTGCTGAGTGACCTTGGCCAATGACAGAATCATTCAGATTGAAGGCCAGGGAAGACTGGCCTGTCTGGGAACTGAAGCTTCTGACCACTTAAGTCCAGGACAAGGAAGGCCCAGCCAGCTCCGCTGAGACCTGTGCTCGTCAGAATGGGTCATAAGGACAGTGACCACGTGCCCATCTGCAGGTTGTCCTTAACCAGCCAGTCATGGCTCAGTGGCAGGCAGGAACTGCAAGGTGATCCTTTTGTCACACTCAGCCCTAATGAGAACCAGGCCAAGATTTGCAAAGGTTAAAAGAATTAGGGTTGCTCAGCTGGCTTTCTTGGTGTCAGTTCTGTCTCTGTCTGACTACAGAAATTGGATGCAGTCATCTGAAGTCTTTACCACATAGATCTGCGTTATCATTCGTTAGTACCACATAGATCTGCGTTATCATTTGTTAGTGTCTGCCAAGCTTCCCCAAGTGTGAAAATGGTGCTATCTGCCAGTACCTCCTCTTTCCGTTAAGTGTGAGGATACAGAGTCTAGGGTACAGTTGACTGTCAGTAGATAGTGGCCACACACTGTTGTCCCATCCACATTAGTAAAGGGCAAAATAATAGTGGCCTTAGAAAGGGAATGTATTGGCAGCTGGGGACATGGCTCAGGTGGCAGAGCACCTGCCTAGCAAGCTGAGTTCAATCCACAGTGCTGCCAAAAGAAGTACAAAAATGTGTAATTTTGAAATTCAAAAGAAAAAAAATAAGGTGCTGGTGGCTCATGCCTGTAATCTTAGCTACACAGGAGGCTGAGAACTGAAGATCTTTGTTTGAAGCCAGCCTGGGCAGGAAAGTCCATGAGACTCTTACCTCCAATTAACCACCAGAAAACTGGGAGTGGTGCTTTGGCTCAAAGTGGTAGAGCACTACCCTTAAGTAAAAATGCTCAGAGATAGCACCTAGGTTGAGTTCAAGCCCCATGACCACCACCACCATTACCACCACCACTACCACTAACAACAACAAAAGAAAGTAAAAAGAATGTGTAATTTTGAAATTAAAAAGAAAAAAAATTAAGTCAGGTTCTGGTGGCTCACAGCTGTAAACTATTTAGGAGGCTGAGATCTCAAGATTTCAGTTGGAAGACAAGTTGAACAGGAAAGCTGTGAGACCCTTTACCTTCAGTTAATCACCAAAAAGCCAGATGTAGAGTTGTGGCTCAAGAAGTAGAGCACCAGCCTTGAGTGCAAAAGCTAAGGGACAGAGCCTAGGTCCTAAGTTTAAGCCCATTACTGGTGCGCATGCATACGTGCGTGCGCGCACACACAGACACACACAGACACACATATACAAATAATATAGAAACTTTCAAACCCCAAAGTAAAGTATAAATGTCTATGATCCAAAGAATAAATGTATTATGATGAACTATGATACTTAGATCAAAATTTAGAGGAGTCTGTACATTCCACGTGTTAACTTACTTAACCCTCAGGAAGGCAGTAGGTAAGTGCTAGTTGGTACTTCAGGTTGCTGATAAAGGTTTTAATCATAAGAGTTAAACAACAAACAGAAAATGTGCTCAGACTTGTCTGCAGGAGAGTGCTGGAGATGAGAGTCAACAGGCAGCCTGGCTTCAGGTGTAGCAGACTTCATCCAACTGGGGCCAAGGGAAGCAAGTTCGGTCCTGCTGGGTGAGCACAGTGGCTTGCTCTCACTCTCAGTATGGATTCTGGAGGACAGAGGAGTGGTTATTTGTGTATTTCTTTTTTTCAATAATGTATCATTAAATGTTTTTTTTTTTTGTTCCATCTGGGCCCAAATTTCTGTATCTAAGTTGAATCAGAAAAATTTCCCTAGTAAAATAGTAAAGAGGTGTTGTGTGTCTTTTACATAGTTGAATATAGTCTTTATAGTTGTTCCTGAAAGATGTTTTGGTTCAAGCTATTTTGTTGGAGTGCTTTATTTTGCTGTAGAGTAGCTTCAAGTATTCAGATGAAAGTGCAGATCCATTTATTAGGTTCCTTTTTTTCTTGGGTGGTGGTGCTTTTTTGTAAATGGTGTTTTAAAATAAAAACTAAACTTAGTTCCCTGCATCCACAGTTCTGCTTCTGTGACTGATGCAGCATAACAATATTTACATAGCATTTACATTGCATTTGGCATTACAAACAATCTAGAGATGACTTAAAGTTTACAGGAGGATGTAGGTTCTAGGGAAATACTGTGCAATTTTATATAAGGGACTTGAACATCCACAGATTCTATTTTCCTTTGGGATCATGGAACCCATCTCCATGGATACAAGGGAGACTATGACAGTATCTCCATGGAACTTTATCAGTATCGCACTGGGGTTTCTCTCTCCTTCTGGCCTTGACTCTTTTCTAAACCAAATCAGTAGTCTGTCTGTCCCCTCCCCCATCGTGTTCTGCTCCCCCTGCTTCTTTGGCCTGAGTTCTTTTTTGTAGCTAGTTCTGACTTACACTCTGCCTGATTTATTTTGGCAATGCAGCTAAAAATGCTTTCTTCTTCTTTTTTTTTTTTTTTTGTTTCCACTGAAAATGTGTTTTGGTTTTTTCTCAGAAGAATAAGCTTTTGTTCTTCAAAGTTAAATAAATCGAATTGCGCTCAGTCTCCAGATGCCACGGCCTTGTCTTCATTGTCAATGGTCTTTTGCCTTTTTATAAAAATGATCCTGTAGTAAACATTCTGGATTCTATGCTCCCTTTTCCATTTCATGATTATATCTTCTTACAGACACTGATTTGGTAAGTTTACACAGCAATATTTCACTCATCTTTATTTTTAGCTAAACATTTAACTTTTTTTGGGGAGGTGGTTTTAGTATTATTATTTACTATTGACGGATTGAATTCTTTAAAAGTTCTGGATAGTTTGTAAATCTTTTCTCCCCTTCTGTAAGTTAGTTCTCTGTTTTTTTACAGTGCTGGGATTGAACCCATGGCCTCATATATGATAGACAAATGCTCTTCCACTGAGCAGTCACTAACTCTATACTGTCATTTCCTTTGTTATGAGAAGCCTTATACTTTTATATAAACAACAATGTATATTGTTGTTTGTGTTTTTGAGGTCCAACCTAAAAAATGCTTGCCAGATCAAGGTCATGGAGATTTTCCTCTGTTTTCTTCTAGTTTTTTGTTGTTGTTGTTGTTGTTTTGTTGGTTGTGGAGCCTGAACTCTGGGCCTGGATGCTGTCTCTCAGCTCTTCAGCTCAAGGATAGCACTCTACCACTTGAGCCACAGCACCACTTCCGGCTTTTTCTGCTTCTGTAGTGCTGAGGAACGAACCCAGGGCCTCATGCATGCAAGGCAAGCACTCTACCACTGAGCCACCTTCCCAGCCCCTCTTCTAGATGTTTTATAGTTACTTTTTAAATCAAACTAAAAGTTATTTGATTTTAAGTGACTTTATCATTAAAACTATTTTATAAATTATTTTGGTGAATAAAAATTGGATCTTAAAGATTGTAGCTTTAATTTTTAACTGTGTCACTTAGCTACCAATGGTTTTTAGGAATGTTTCTTTTTTTTTTTTTTAAATTTAATTTAATTTTATTTGTGAACATACTGTACAGAGGAGTTACAGTTACATGGGCAGGATAATGCGTACATTTCTTACCAAGCATTGCAGCCTCCTCCTTTGTTTATCCTTCACATCCCTTCCCAGCCTCCCCCCTCCCCCCCTAATCCCAATCCTTCTCCTCCCCCCCCCCCCCCCCCAACGTTGTAAAGCTCTTTTTGGACATGACAACTTGTACTTCTCATTGTTGCAACAGGTCCACCTGTATCCTTAAACAACTGGTTTTTCCCTATCACCTCCACAAGTTATACTGACATCAAATATAGTGAAAGCAGGGGTTATACTGTGGAGGAGGGACATACAAAGCAACAAAGAGATAATCTTATAAATGTGTTAGAAACACATGCATGAAAGAAAAAAAACATTAAAATACACATCTAAGGGTTCATTTTCCTGACATCACATTATCTAACCTTTTCCGCTTGACTCATACATATACTAGATATTACAAATAAGGGAAACCATGGGACCTACGTTTCTTTGGGCCTGGCTTACTTTTAGGAATGTTTCTTAACTTAATCCTTGATTTCCTCATCTTTAAAATGGGGTGTTGTTGGACTTAAATGGCATGATATACCTGTAGTTCTTAAGTTCAAGCTTTGACACAGAGTAAATTATGTACTGAATATTCACTGCTATCAGTTTTTTCATGCCATTTTGAGTGGTCTTAGGAGGAAATTTTCCAAGCATCATCTGGGACCTCCTGTTCTTTTTTAAAATGTCTTAAGACCCTAACAGCTTTGTATTCTCAGGACATCTCAGAATAGTATTTTGGCCAGGCACACATTTCTCACACCTGTAATCTCAGGAGGCTGAGATCTGAAGATCACAGTTTGAAGCCAGCCCAGGCAGGAAAATCTGTGAGACTTTTTTTTTTTTAATCTCCAATAAACTACTTAGAAAAAGCCAGAAGGGCAGCACTGTAGCTCAAGTAGTAGAGTGCTGGCCTTGAACACAGAGAGGTTTTGGGAGAGAGCCCAGACCCTGAGTTCAAGACCCTGGGCTGGGAGAAAATAGAAAAAGAAATATCCCTTAGGATACAGTTTAACCCATTGCAACAATGAGATGTACAAGACACTATGTTGAAAAATGAACGTTACAATTTAGGCCAGGGCGGGGGAGGGAGGGGACGAGGAGGGGGAGAATGTAGTTGTGGTGATGGGAGGGAAGGGAGGGGAGGGGAAAAACAAAGGAGAAGGCAACAATGCTTGCTCATGTGATTGTAATCCCTCTGTACAGTATTGTCACAATAAAAAACTTATTTGAAAAAAAAAAAGAACTATCCCTTAGGAATTTGAGCCATTTTCTTGCATGCGTTAAGGAAGCCTTAGTACTAGCTCCTTACTAGAGGTAGAATCAAATTAAGATCTGGGGACTGAGAAGTTGGGCTGACGTCATCTTTTTTTTTTTTTGGTTCTGGTAATGGGACCTGAACTCTGGGCCTGGGCGCTGTCCCTCAGCTCTTCAGCTCAAGGCTAGCGCTCTACACAGCGCCACTTCCAGCTTTTTTCTTTTTGCTTATGTGGTGCTGAGGAATCGAACCCAGGGCCTCTGGCATGCAAGGCAAGCGCTCTACCACTGAGCCACCTTCCCAGCCCCTGATGTCATCATTTTATGGAAGGTCCACTCACAGTTGGGCATTCGTGGGGTAGGGGGACAGTGGGAGTGGGGTTGAGTTGGTCTACTGCTAAGATTTTCGAACTCTCTTTCCTCTTGAGTATCTGCACCAATGAGAAGTTGACTCTCCTGACCCCCATCCATCTCTATCCGCTTTCCTTTAAGCTTGGTGACAGGGACTCTGGAGGTTTCTTGGGCCCCTCTGAGGTTGTACTTTATTTGCATTCTCTGAATTAAAAACTCTTTGGAGGTGGGGTTGGGAAATGGTAGGCTCTGATAGTTTTTATTTCCCCCTGCCCCAGTTTATAGGTTCCCCCTCCCCACCCCAGCCTTCAAGAAAGACATTTTCAGCCAGTGGCTGGTGCCAATAATCCTAGCTGTTCAGGAGGCTGAGAGCTGAGGATCAAGGTTAAAAGCCAGCCTGGGCAGGAAAGTCCATGAGACTCTTTATCTCCAGTTAGCCACCAGAAAACTGGAAGGGGCTCTGTGGCCCAAAGTGTTGGGGCGCCAGCCTTGAGTAAAAAACCTCAGGGACAGTGTCTAGGCCCTGAGTTTAAGCCCTACAACATACCAAAAAAAAAAAAAAGACATTTATTTTCAAAAAATGAACAAGATTTCAGATATGACAGAAGATCCTTATTTGGATTTACTGATCTTTTAGGAGCAGTGTGCTCAAACTTTATATAAAGAAACCACCCACAGTAGATAGGGTCTGGGTTTGAATCCAGACCTCTGGCTCCAGCCCATAGTCTTGCATGCTCACTCCAAGGTCTGTCAAGTATATTGCAAAACCTTCTGAATGGGACGTTCTATTTTGTGATGGAACATGGCATTCCAGGTTCCCATTCCTTGCCCTTGACTTTGTTATTTTCCGGATACAAAAGTCTAGCTCTGACATCTCACAAAGAGGAGACAAACACAATGGATTATCCATTCTCTTTCTAGATGATAAAATTTTATTGAAAAATTTCTCACATTTTTTTGCTTTTTCCCCCCCTTTTTCTTTTAGGACCATTTCTGTATTTCTTCATCTCTGGCCCCTGTAGCTCTTTCTGTGCTGGAATGTTCTGTATGAGTCCTTTCTGGAAGTAGCCTCCGCCCACCTTCCTTGATGTGACTTTGGCCGGCTATAAATATGAATCTGCACTGCTGGGTTGTGGAATTACTGTGCGTGATGAGTTCTTTCATTAGAATTGAAAGCTTGACTTGTGCCATTTAAGGTGATACTGTTTTAGTTCCAGTTCAGCTAAGGAGATGATGGTACCCAGCTCATCTTGCTTAGAAAACCAGCCTTAATCCTGTGTCTCATTTCTCCTCTCTATAACTACTGCAAGTCACTCATGAATGTAACTAGTAACAGAAGGAAGACAACATGGGTGATATTGGAATACTTACCTTAAACTGCTATCCCAGGATCATATGCTATCATAGATGAAGACATTTAGATATCTTAAGATGCCTTGAATTTAAATGTAAGTGCATCTTAAATTAAGACATCTCTATAACCTTTTTGGCAGTCCCGTGTTTCTTCCAGCTGGCTTTGTCTGGATTTGTTTGGCAGATGGGAGGTTTTATTCCTAAGTCTGTCTAGCTGCCACTACTATATCTTATGTACCTCTGGAATCTGAGTCTGTTCTGGTCGTCCCAGCCTTCAGGAAAGAGGATGGCTACAAAGTTTTAATTAAATGAGATTCTTGTAAGAAGTCTTTTGGAAAGTATAAAATGGTTTCACAAGTATAGAGATTTTGTACATTGTAAATTCAGATATTACAATGACTAGTTGCTGCAAAGTGGTAAAATTACAATAGAGAACACTCAGGATCCAACAAAAATCTAAGGGTTTTGTCTTAAGCTCAGTAGTAGAAAACTTGCTTCATCTATGTGAGGCCCTCGGTTCCATCTCCAGCATTGCCAAAGGGGGAAAAAAAAAAACCAACCAACCAATCAACCAAACTCCCCAAATAAAACCAAACAGCAAAACAAAGCCAGACCAGACCACAAAGGGTTCTTAACTCTCCAGTGTTATCTCGGGCAAGCTGCCCTAGGAACTCAGTGCATACCCACGGCTAGTCTTTGTGGCATTACTGGGCAGATCCGGATGGCTTTATCTGGTTCATACAAAGTTCTGGTTATTGAAGATGCTCACTGTACACTTCACAGCCTGACAGCACATGGGGAGGAGTTAAAAGAACAAGTTTTCTTTGAAGAAGTGATACAGGAATCTCAGGGAGAATGCCTGTCTGTCATCCTTAGGCATGTGAAGATACCTTCAATCTCCTCAAACTATTGCTTTCTCAAGCTTTGATAATGAGGTCCCTGTGGAATTGTGGTACTTACATTTCCTTATGCTGGTTTCTAGAAGAAATGAATGAGAGGGAGGGATGAAGTGGGCTGGGGCCGGATTGAGTGAAGAAGTAACGTGGTTATATGTGTTTAAATATTCAGACACATCAGTTTGTAATGCGATGTTTCCTTTTGTTAAAGCTTTCCCTTTTCTGTTTTCTCTTGCAGACATGGCTTTCTTTGAAGAATTCAAAGAAACGGAAAACTTGAAAGATATGAAGTTGCTTCGGGAATATTTTTATATATTTTATACAGTTTCTATGAAGTCAGCAGGCATGCAGATAAAACCTAAAAGGAAAATTTTTTTTTTTTTTTGGCTATACTGCTGGATACAGAATTTGGTTTGCTTTGAAACAAGTTCTGGTTTAACAAGTCTAATGGAAAATGTATTAGTAGATTCCAGGGAAGGAAATAGCTCATTGGTGATCTTACTGTTCACGCTAGCCACCACTCCTGTTAGTGGCCTGTCCTGGGCAGCATATGCATGCTCAGCTCCCCCAGGATCACTGGGGAAAGGAGGGGCGGGGAGTGGAGGGAGGGTACAAAGGAGCTTCTCTCTCTCTCTCTCTCTCTCAGCTTTCCCCAGGATCACTGGGGAGGGGAGGAGAGGGGGAGGGGGAGGCACAGAGGAGTTACACACACACACACACACACACACACACACACACACACACACACACACACACACACACACACACACACACACACACACACACACACACACACACACACACACACACACACACACACACACACACACACACACACACACACACACACACACACACACACACACACACACACCCCAGCCCTGGCTATTATAAAAGATGAGCTTTCCATGGCAAAAGGCCCTTGGAGATCCCCTAGTCTTGTGCTGAGAAGATGATCTCCTAAGAGATCCTGGAATCAGATGGGACCAGACACTTGACTGGATTCCTAGACCAACACTTCAGCTTAATTAACTCCAGCGGCCATGCTGTTTCTGAGTCACTTACAATACATTGAGAAATTCCTGTTTTTCGTAACTTAAGCTAAGCAACTCATTTAGTTCAATGAATAAACAGAGAGAAATGGTTTCAAGTCACTAAGAGGGAAAAAGAAAATATTCTCATTTGACAACCAGAGGCCAAAACAATGCACTGCAGCAAGATGAGCCGGTAGAGAACTCAGTGTATCCTGCCTTCCGTCTTGTGGCTCATGCTCAGTATTTCAAAGACTCTGTGGCTTCTTTCTATTAAGGTTGAGACAGTCGCTTCCTTCCCTCCCTCCCTCCCTTCCTCCCTCCTTCTCTCCCTCCCTCCCTTCCTCCCTCCCTCCTTCCTTCTTTCCTCCCCTTTCCTCTCCTCTCCTCTCCTCTCCTCTCCTCTCCTTTCCCTCTTCCCTTATCCCTTCCTTCCCTCCCTGCCTTCCTCCCTCCCTCCCTCCTTCCTTCTCTTCCTTTTCATCCCTCTACCTGTGTCTCTCTCTCCTCCTCTTTCTATGTCTCCCCTTACACTTTCCATCTCTCCAGCTGGAAGAACACAGAAGAGCAGATAGTATTTAGGTCAATCTGGGAGTGGGGCTGTGGGAGCGCTCTAAGACCTGCCTTCCAGGTGTTGGTGCCATGCCTTGGGTACTCTTTTATCTCAAAGAGAAAAGGCACATTTGCCATTTGGCACTTCCAAAATGACTTTCATAAAAATAGACTCCAAAGTATTTACTGTCGTTATACTTACTTGGTTCTGTTTTTGTCATCACACTAAAAAATTCTAACCTTTTAAATGAATGATAGATTTTATTTGATGTGAGTTCTTAGTGCCCACTCATAAACAAGATGTGTGGCTACAGAGTAGAAGTCAGTATGAATGTAAATCTCAGTGTAGACCTGAAAGTATCATAGGAGTTTTAAGGGTCTGTGTAAATACTAGATGTGAGATCTAGGCCAATACTTTTACTTAAAAAAAATATATATACATATAAAAATGAGCCCTCTAAATGGTGAGGCATAAATTGTAAGATATTCTTCAGCTTTAATTTTTTTAAAAATTTTACTCAAGTCAGAGCACTTTTTAAAAAAAACAGCAATACAACAGGCAAGAGAATACTCAAAAATATTTAAAATTGTATTTATATGAAGAGTACGTTTTAAATATTTTTCTATTACTTGAGCAGTTTGTATATGGCTAGTTTCCAAATATTGCCAAAAGTTAAGCTATTCAATATTTCCAATACATCAGCTTTTTACTGGTTTATACTAGCTGAGGAGAATTCTTCAGTGTTCCCAAAGCAACTGATGTTTACAGGTCTTGTCTTTTTCTTTTCCTCCCTGAGAAGAGCTGAGGATCCGGAATGAACTTGCTATAGAAAACACTAATGATGGATAGCTTCTTGGCGTGATCAGTGGACTGGCTACCACCTTGATGTAAACATTCGTACAGGAAAAACTTTTTCACCCCTTTTTGAGTGTCAAATGTATTTTTAACTTGTCTGGTTTGTACTTTGGCTTCTTTTGTACTACCAAAGCAGAGTTAAAAATAAAAAAAAATAAGTTGAACACGTGTTGTGAATGACCCATGTGGTAGTATAATTTACCAAGTTTGCGCTCTCTATCTCTCTCTCTCTCTCTCTCTCTCTCTCTCTCTCTCTCTCGCTCTCTCTCTCTCTCTCTCTCTCATGGGGGCCTAGGCATTGTCACTGAGCTTTTTTGCTCAAGGCAAACACTCCCACTTTGAGCCACAGTTGAGCTTTTTTTAGGTGGCTTTTCCTGGCTGGGCAGGACTGGCTTCGAGCCGTGCATTCCTCAGATCTCAGCCTCATGACTAGCTAGGATTACAGGCATGCTCCCTGGCCTGAGCTTCTTTTACAGGACCTAATTTCTTAGGCCTTGACTTGTCAGGTCATCACTTGGCTATTATTCACTGGATTTTTCCACTGAGATTAACTTTAGATATTGAGATGAGCTATAAAACAATGTAAAATTCATGTGTTCCTTGAATTCATTTCTCTATTGCATGAACACTTCACGTTACCACAACAATTAAACCCAAGGTTTTAACATGGGTCTGGTGCAGTTGATTAGATTACATTCGAGGCTCATTAGTCTCACAAGCGCCTCTTTTTCTTTTTTTTTTCATTTTATTTTATTTTATTTATTTTTTTTGTGAACATACTGTACAGAGGGGTTACAATTACATGGGCAGGATAATGCGTACATTTCTTATCAAGCATTGCAGCCTCCTCCTTTGTTTACCCTTCACATCCCTTCCCAGCCTCCCCCCCACCACACCCCCAATCCTCCCCCCCAATCATCCCTCCCCCCCCCCCCCCCCCCCCGCACCAACGTTGTAAAGCTCGTTTTCGACATGACAACTTGTACTTCTCATTGTTGCAACAGGTCCACCTATATCCTTAAACGACTTGTTTTTCCCCCATCTCCTCCACAAGTTATACTGACATCAAATATAGTGAAAGCAGGGGTTATACTGTGGGGGAGGGACATACAAAGCAACAAAGAAATCATCTTATAAATGCGTTAGAAACAAATGGATGAAAGAAAAAAACATTAAAATACATATCTAAGGGTTCATTTTCCTAACATCACATTATCTGACCTTTTCCGCTTGACTCATACATATACTAGATATTGCAAATAAGGGAAACCATGGGACCTATGTTTCTTTGGGCCTGGCTTACTTCACTTAATGTGATTTTTTCCAAGTTTTTCCATTTCCTAACAAATGGGGCAATGTCATTCTTTCTGATGGAGGCATAGAATTCCATTGTGTATATATACCACATTTTCTTGATCCATTCATCTACTGAGGGGCATCTGGGTTGGTTCCATATCTTAGCTATGGTAAATAATGCTGCAATAAACATAGTTGTGCTGGTAGCTTTAGTGTGGTCTTGTTAAGCGACTCTTTTTCTTTCCAGAATCTCCCTAACTCTCCTGTGACCTGTGTTTTCAGATTGTTTTAAATGTTTATATTTTATTGATGTTATAAAGGTGATGTATGGAGCAGTTACAGTTACATGAGTCAGGTAAAGAGTACGTTTCTTTTTGGACAATTTCACCCCTTCCCTTTACTCCCAGTTTTTCCTTCCCATCCCCACCCATAAGTTGCATAGTTCAATTTTAATATAGTGTCCAGTGAGTCACACTGTTTTTCAGATCTTGATGCTTTCTGGTCGTCTTGGTTCGTTTTGTAGAAAGCTCTGTGACTTGCAGGTTATTGCCTCTTTCTCAGGATTCCATGGAGGTTTTGCATTAGAAAAAAGATACTCTGTGGGTGGTGTGCCACATCAATGATTTGTGATACTACAAAGCAACATTTGGTTCCTCTGTCTGGTCAGTGCTGTGTCCACCAACTTTACTTGGTAAAGTTGCTGTTTTTGCCTTGGTAATGAATAAACATTTGAGAGGGAAGATTTAAAAATGAGGCCACTAGCCTTGTGCTTGAACTTCCACCTAGTAATGTCACCATCTGTATTCCTTTCCTGGGCTTCCTTTAATTAATGATGTAAGACTGGGTGGCCTGAGACGGCCATTTACTGTTGGACAGTTGAGGAGAGGGCCAGAGTTGAAGATCAAGTCAGCTCCTTAAATTCCTGTGGTGGCTAGCTGTTCATGGTTTAAAGCAGCTGTAGCTCAAGATCTGTTTACATGGCCCTCTTCCGTGTGTGTGTGTGTGTGTGTGTGTGTGTGTGTGTGTGTGTGTGTGTCCCCTTTTTTTGTCCTTATAAGGCCACCAGACACTGGGTTTAGGATCCACTGCAATCCACTGTGACTTCATCTTAGCCTGATTACATTTTCAGAGACCCTGTTTCTAAATAGGTTCATGGTTCACAGGTCCTGGGAGTCTTGTGGGATGCTTTTCCACCTACTGTGCCATCCTGGGGGGGCGGGCGGGGAGGGTTTTGCCTACAGTTACTGCTGTGATAACTCAAGTGGGCACTATTATTTTTTAATTTTTTCCTCCTATGGTCAGGAAACCTGGATCTTAGTTTCTACAACATTTTTGAGTATTTAACCCAACCATACATGTAAAGTAGTTTGATGGTGCTCACTGGTAACAAACACGTGATGAGCTTGAGGACGGTGTGTATGTACTGTTCCTTTCCCCATCTTTTCAGTATTAGATTTAAAAACTAGTTGTTTGTCCAGATCCTTTGGTAATCCACTTGCTTCCACTTAGCTGTGAGATTCATTTGTAAGATAGGGTTATTTGTCACATCTGCATTCCAATATTCTGGCAAAAAAAAAAGCAAGCTTTGTTCTTTTGGTGTCTCATGGAGTTCAGACTTGGAATTTGCAGGTGTGTTAGTGTGTGTGCATACACGCAGGTTCCCTTTGGTAACAAAATGTTCAGTAGTAACTTCTGAAGAGGACGTGGAAACACTGACATAGTTTTGCTTCACAAAATCCTGAAGATCCAGAAGATACACAGATACACACAACACAAGGAGGATGCTAGAAATTCTCCAAATTCTGTGACTTGGTGGTGGCAGTCATTTTTTGGTTGTTGTTTTAATCTCAGCCCTTTTGATATTCACATTAGTAAAAGTCCAGTGCAGAATGGGTGGTGCTGAGCTACTATTTAGGGGTCACCTTTGCTCAGCTTTAGACAGAAGTGAGCAATTGGGAAGGTAGAAGATGACCCCGTGCTAGCCTGGTAGTGTCAGCTTGGACTACTAACTGGTTCAGTGATGTCCAGACAAGTCAGCTCTGGGTGAATCTGCCTCGGGGTGGTGGGGGGAGGGGGCATCCTTGGTCTTGAGTGTTCCCAGATTTCCCTCTCAAGTCTGTCTTGCTTGCCACACTTGTTCTCTAGGATGCTGACAGGGAAAGGTAGGACCCTTCTCCCAATCCTACAGGGCAGCAGAATGTTGGGTGCTTGGAAGTAGTGCTTATTGCTGAGTTGCTGGCTGGGATCACAGTGACTGTTTTGTACCAGAAGTACCAATTCTTGCATCCTTTTCACCTTTTTACTGGCATTAATTTTTTGTTTTTTTCTTGTCTTGGGGCTTGAACTGTGGGCCTGGGCGCTGTCCCTCAGCTCTTCAGCTCAAGGCCAGTGCTCTACCACTTGAGCCACAGTGCCACTTCCACCTTTTTCTGTTTATATGGTGCTGAGGAATGGAACCCAGGGCCTCATTCATGGAGGCAAGTACTCTACCACACCCACCTTTCCAGCCCTGTATTGTCTCCTTCATTTTCCTGTAAGCCTGTTCATTCAGTTCATAATCTCCTCTAAAGGACCCTCATTGGAGAACCAGCACCTAACGGTACCCCCCTGGGAGTTCATGGTTTGCATTCCACAGCTGTCGGGACCTGCCAGTCCTTTGTTGCACACAGCTGGTACCTGACCTCCCTCTGCTGGCTAAATATGGGAACTGCAGAGCGGATGGCGTGGCTGTTTGGTGGTGGTGCTATTAGTTACCTTTCTGGCCCTGTGTGCTGAAAGCCTTCTTGACTTTGTGTGTGTGTGTGTGTGTGTGTGTGTGTGTGTGTGTGTGTGTATGGAATGAATAATAAAAGCATACATTTGGAAATGAGAGAAGGCCATTAGCTATTTTGTAAGAGTAAGAGATCAGTTTTGACTTTATTTAACCCATTTTTGGATCTTGCCATTTTGTCTTCCTCCTCTCCCCCCCCCCCCCCCCCGCCGGAAGTTGCAGTTTCTTACTGAGCGTGCGTCCCTGTGGGTGTCACTGTGGATGGTGGTAGGAATGTCTGTGTTCCAGGAGGGAACAAGCCCATGCCCTCCATGTTGCCATGGCAGGGGTGTGGCCCTTGGAAGCTATGTAGTCTCAGGGAAGTATCCTGACCTTTTTTCTTCAGTTGGAACTCTAGCTCTTCCCATCTCTGCTGTGTTTTGGGGAAATTACCATCTCTTCCTGAGTCCCAGTGTCTTCCTCCATAAAGCCACCTGCCTCACTGCGGGATAGTGAGACTTAGACAGGCATGCTGTCACTCAGCCTGTCTTGCCTCAACATTTGCTCTAGAGGGCACTGTTGGAAGTGACTGTTGGTACCTTTGGTTTTTCTTTTTTTTTCTTTCTTTGTTTTTTTTTTTGGGGGGGGGTCTGGTTGTGGGGCCTGAACTCTGGGCCTGGGCGCTCTCCCTCAGCTCTTCAGCTCAAGGCTAGCGCTCTACCACTTGAGCCACAGCGCCACTTCCGGCTTTTTTCTTTTTCTTTTTTGTTTATGTGGTGCTGAGGAATCGAACCCAGGGCCTAAGGCATGCAAGGCAAGCGCTCTACCACTGATCCACCTTCCCAGCCCCGCTTTTGGTTTTTCTGACAAGATGCTTTAACGCTGAAGGAAGAGAGGGCTAGTTTGGCCCAAGGTTTTGAGGGGATGAAAAGTCTACCCTTGGCAGCCGCAAGAGGTGAGGGTCTGGTGTTGTTGTAACATGGATGGCATCATATGACAAGAATGTGAGTGGCCACCAAGCATGTATAGAAGAGGCAAAACACAGGGGTGATCCTTCCTTCCTTGCTTCCTTGCTTGCTTGCTTGCTTGCTTCCTTCCTTCCTTCCTTCCCTGGGGCTAATACTCAGGGCTTGAATATTGTCTCTGAGCTACTTTTGCTCAAGGCTAGTGCTCTACTGCTTGAACCACACAACTCCACTTCCAGTTTTCTACTGGATAATTGGAGATAAGAGTCTCATGGACTTTCCTTCCCTGGCTGGCTTTGAATCACGATCTTCAGATCTTAGCCTTCTGAGAATCTAGGATTACAGGTGTGAGCCACCAGCACCTGGCAACCTTCTCTCGAGGTAACTAGTGCAGTTCACAAGGAATAACTTGCTGAGAAACCTCATCCCATTGTAAGAGACATAAGATCCTTAAAAAAGATAATAACTCATTTTTGTAGGTAGAGACCCCACAACCTAGTTCTCAAAGTACCTACCACTCCTCAACACAGTTACACTGGAAATCAAACTGTTAGCATGCATTTGAGTGAGGAGAAACCATAATGCTCAGGGTTGGGTATGTGCCCTTCCACCTCTGATGGACGTGGATTGTGGGCATCCCAGTGCACACTGCTTCTTGCTATGTTAAGTTTCTTGCACTAAGAAGAACCATAGAATTTTGCAGCCTCGTGTGAAAGGAACAGATGATGGATGATTCAACTTGGAAAAGGCAGAAATCTAAGAACTCACTCTCCCATGGCCAAACTGCCATTGTTCGATTTTTTCCTAACCCATTTCTGGGTTTCATAAATGTTTCAAGGAAATTGGTCTTTAGCCTTCATCGTTTGAGTGTCTGTCACTTGTGACCAAAAAGACAACCAGAAAGATGAATGCAGAAGAGTTACAGAGCCACATGAGTCACCAAGCCTGACACTCCGTCCAATAGCCGAGGCTTCCAAGAGCTGCCTTAGATGTCGCCAGGAGCCTTCGCCATGGCTGGTTTCTGTTGTGAAAAGCTCTGGAAAGCTCTCTCCCCTTCATTACCTCAGGACGCCCTTCCTTCTCTGGATGTGGTACTGGCTTATGATTATAGCTTCCAGAAGTCTGTAAGACAAGAGACTCGGCACTCAGATCCTTTTGTCCATCTGTAACCTTAAACTTGCTGGGCCGCAATCCTCTAGCTATGAAGTGTGGATAGTGTGGGCTTTGGATAATGTGAGCCTTGACAATACCATGTGAGCGTGGATGTGTAATGCACAGGCCTGGGGACAGTTGGCATTCATTCAATTGTCTCCAATGCTACAAACAACCAGGCTACTGGCCTCAGAGCAGCTGGGGTTCTAACCCGATTCAGTGAAGGAAATGATGGCAGTTTGGACACGTGAGAATCTGTTCTTGATGGATGTTTCTGCCTTCAAAGATGGTGTCTTCTGGTAAAAGGCACCCCTTAATTGCTTTAAGATGATGGTGCTCTTTTCCTGCAGTTGAATGGACTGAAATATATGAGTTAAAGGGTTCCTTCTCTTGCGTAGAATTGAACTAAATCTATGAGGTAATAGGCTCGTTTGATTTTTATCTTATGATAAAAGCTCAGTATTTCAGTGAGTTGAAAAGAACTCTACTTTTGTTGCCAAGTTAATCTAGCTGAGAAATAACAGACAAAAAGGCTCTTGGAGTCTAACATTATACCCAAACTGCAGTATGTATTGGTTTGCTTATTATGGGTAAATATATATTAACATTGGTCAAATCAAAGAAAAGCCCTATAGAAAGCCAGAATACATAAAAAAATCAAGGACAACTCTTCAAATCACCAGCCAAATTCCCTATAGTTTCTGTTTGCATTAAAAATGCATTTTATCTTATAAAAATGTATTTGGAGCAAGGGAAGATAAAAGAAATAGGTCAGTTTTGATGAGATATTCATTTCAGACACAGTGTGAATTTGCCTCTCAATTACATTTTGACCTTAGATGAGAATTAATGATGTAAGTAGCACAGGAATTACACAGATTAGAAATTAATATTATTAGAAGTGGTTCAGAGACCTTTCATTGGTAGCAATCAAGATTTTATTGTTTAATGGGGGGGAGGCAAAATTTGATCAAAGGAGACTGTTTATGTATGGAAAATAACCAATAAAATCCTTCACGTGGTACCATTAACACATGCTAATAAAAATGTTGGGTGAGTTCACCCTCATAAAAGTTGTCCAAGGACCTTATAGCTGTGTGACCAAATCACACTGGCTGCTCACGGGTGAACGTATGAGAACCTTGGAGCCTAAGGAACTTCATGGTCCTGTGACCCATGTACAAACTCAAGTTCCACGGCCAGCAGATGACTGCAGAGATCCCACACACTTTGATTAGCTTTTCTAGTCTATTTATTAAAATCTTCTTTATAACTAGAGGGGAAACACCCTTATAGCATTCCTCACTTAATACACGTGTAACATCATTATGCACGGCCAAATTGTTCCCAGCGCGCCCACTTTGTCTAAAGTTCCCTTACCTTTCAGATTTTACATCCTTTTATCATGTGATGGTTGTAAAAACCCCTCAGCTACCCAAATCCTCGTCAGCAGATAGAAATCAGCGTAGTTCTTGCACAGAACCCACACAAATCTCTTGTGGGCTTTAACTCGTATCTAGATTACTCATAATAACGAATATGATACTCAGAGGAGGTAAGTGCTATGTCCATAGTCGTTAGTCTGCATTGTTTAATGACGAATGTGGGTATTCTCAGTACAAACGTGGGTTTATTTATTTTTAGACTTTTGCTTTATGAATTTTTATTTCCGATGCGGGACAGATGTCTTCCATTCCCCCAAATGAACCATGTGCTGCCCTAGAAAGACCTGAGGTTTCCAAAAGTCAGGTGCTGGGCACGGGGAAGGCTTTGTAGTTCCCCAGTCTATCCCTCCTTGATGGGGTAGGGAGATAGTTGCTTGAATTATTATACGATTATTCCTCTCATCCACCCAATCCCTTAAACAAAATGACTACTAAAAAAATCTTATGTATGGAAGAAAGGATTCCTTGCCGGGACGTGAACTTAGGATCACCCATGGACAAGGGAGGGGAAGGGGAGCCGGAGGCTGTTTGTGCTGCAGGGCTGCCTTTCTGGCTGCAGCCTGTAGCCACCGTGTGTCCACTTCATCTGCTGGCAACCGCACAGAGTGGGCCACTGAGCCCCGGAGGGAGCGGTTCTTCCTGATAAACTGTGATGATATTCCTCAGGCCCTGTGACACTGATGTCCGTCAGTTTGATGTTGAGATAGAATCCATAGAACGGAGAGTTCCATAGATGCTCAGGTTAGTCTTGAGCTCCACGACCACACCCTTGCCCATGATAGCCTTGAAAAAGGAGTAGAAGAGCAAGGTGCTGGTGCCATGAGCTATGGGCTGCACCAGATCAAAGAGAGCTGAGCCCCACGGGCCAGATGCCGGGTGGGAACCTGTGAAGCTTTCATATATATTATAGATTATATATATATTTCATATATATATTATATATTCCCATAATTAACAGTAGCCCTTAAAACACACATTTATTGCTTAAATTGCTAATAACTATAAAGGACATTTTTAAAATTTATGTTTTGTTTTATTTACTTTTGTAATATCTGAGTTGCTATTCACTGGCAGAAAGTTCCTTCTACTGTCTGGCCTCAGTCCCTCTTGCTGTTGGAAATTAACTCTCCCCTGAACCCCCTTTCCCTTGGAAAAGAAGGATATCCATGAGAACTAAACTGTGAAATCAGAAAGCAGAACAGAATTATTGATAAAGGGCAATCCTCTTGGAAAAGAAATACGCCAGATAAAGGCTGACCAGTAGTCAGCCTTTGCCTCTTTTCCATCCTTGCTAAAAAGCAAAAGAACTCTCCCTCACTCAAGCTAATCAAGCTACCAGCATTGCAGAGGGCTACTGACAACCTTGAGGCTTATCACCAGCTGCACTGAGTTGCTATATTAGGAGCTTAGAATAAAAATCATTCCTGTAAAATAGATCACCCCCACCCAATGTTGTATTTTGACTTCTGTAATCCACAGACTTTTTGTAATCAAATATCAATAGTGTCAATAACATTGATAGTATCGGTCATGCTGACCAAATCCAGATTGTTTTGCCTATGCTCTTGTGACTCAAAGCTATGTTGTTGCTAGGTTTTGCTTTGGTAACCTTGCATGCTTGTCTCAGTAGCAAGGCCTTAAGCCCACCAATTAAAGACCACCACCGAGTGGTCCCACTATGGGCTTATTGCAAATTATTAGTGTGATATTTACCATAAAGAACAAAAGAATTTAAAGGTCATATAACCATAACCAATGAAAATGTGCCAAACCTGCCTTGCAGAGGCTCGTCTGTGTAACTCCATGGAACCACCCCTACAAAAACCCATCCTACCTGAGCTCAAAGCCGTTCTCCTACTTTCCCAGTAGTAGGAAGCAGACCTCGTGCGACTGTAATCAAGTTCCTAGTTCCTTTAACTGGGTGTCGTGGAGTCTCTTTTGGATCTGGGATATAATTATTTTTATTGCCAAGGTGGACATTTTCTTTTGAGACAAAGATGTCACTAGTACCCCAGGCTGGCCTGGAACTCGTGATGCTCCTGCCTCTTCTTCCAACTGCTGGGATTATGAGTATGTGCCACCAATGCTTGGTTCAAAGAGGTAAACTTTAATGTGCCCTCAGCACCCTGGCTTGTGTGCGGTGGGGCTCCTGTAGGGGGCAGCAGAGCGTGCTTCACAAGTTGGCGGTATCTGCTGTGACGTGATCACGGGAGAAACTTGCATACTTAGTGCTTTAATAAAAGAGCAACTTATTTTCCCATGAATGAGCAGGGAAGGCATTTCACATAAGAAAGAAATGCCAGTTTGTCTCCATCTTCATAACAGAGAGTCTACAAATGAATGTGTTTATACAACAAGCAACACAAAGCCCAGCACAAGAATTTCCTCATTTCCCATCATTATGAGCTTTCATAAAGACTCATTGTGCAAAGAGGAGCCCTTTGGGTGAGAAGTGCAATTCAAGGTCAAGGCTGGGGTCCTGGGTCCTGGGCTCTGGGTTGCTATAGTGACTGTGTTCTGTCTGCCAGGTGGCCTGGCTCAGAGGCCAAGCCAGAGAAGTCAGGAGATCTTGGGTCTTCTTTCTGCACTTGGTGTCTCGTTCATTTTCCCTAGGACTTCCTGCTTGGGTGAGAGCAGACAGAGGCAGACAATGAAAATGACCTACACTTCCTGAGTATGGCCACCGTGTGTGTGTGTGTGTGTGTGTGTGTGTGTGTGTGTGTGTGTGTGTGTGTGCGCGCGCATGCACACCCCATGTGAGAAACCTAAAATTCTCTTCATTTTGCTAGGGAATCTGGCTGCCATTCTAGCAATTTGCTATTGTTATATGCCTTGGAAATGAAGGAAAAAAGTATTTCATTTCCAATCTGAATGGTAGTGCGATTTCCTCCAGTAGTAAAAAAGGAAATGTGAGGTGTTTAGCTCAAGAAACCTCCATGTAATAAATAATAATCTTAAATCAAAATCAAGATTTAGCCTGGTAAATCCCATGCCATGCAGATGGCAAAGGATGGTGAACGGTGATGTGCCATCCAATCCCAGTTGAGGCCTCTGTCAGTGTGTGGGTGAGTGTGTGTGTGTATGTGTACTTTCACATTGTCTACACTGTGTGCAGGGCTTCCCTCTCTTCACATTATCTTCCTGCTAAAGTGGCACCAAACAGTAAAACATTACACACAGCAGGATGCCGGAGCAGTGGCTGGACTGCTTGGGAGATAAGCCCAAATGTGGACTTTCATTGCATTGTGCCTGTCCTCTGATGTCTGTGAATGGGGTCTCCATATGGGAAGCAGTCAAAATTGCTTTTAAAAACAGCTTGAAATTCTTAGTTACCCATGAACCTTTTTGAATCTGTTGTGTACAAAAAAAACAAAAACCAAAACAAAACAAAAAACCCCCAAACCAACCAATCAATAACAACAGGAAAACAAACAAGCAAACAAACAATAAACCTTTACCACTTGAGAGAGTTGTTGGATCCAGGGACTCTGCCACAGTTCTGAGATGTAGAGTAGATACAGAGGGTGTGTTTGCACGCACACCTCACCTTGCCCTTTCCTTGTCTGAATCTATTCATGTGGAGACACCGTGGAAAGTTGGGGTGGTGGGTCTTCCTTCCCTTGGACCAGAGAAAGGTGAAGCCAGTTCTCTACGCAATCTGCAGTGTGAACACCATATTCTGACTTCTTGCAAACCAGCCTATCCCAGGCTTTTGGGTTTTGAGGATCTGGTGTGGCAGATCCTGATGGCCTCAAACTCCATGTTGATTCTTCCCCCTTCAGTAACCCAATTTATATGAGAAAGCCAACTATAGAGCTAGCACGATCACCTCTTCTAGCCTCTCTTGCACCAAATATGGCCAAGTGATCACATGCTAAGCAGTGACATGACTGGAAGGGCTGAGTGTAGGCTGGGAGAGTGACACTAGTAGACCAAGTATGATCACTGCTCCTAAACTCTTTTTTTTTTCCTGTCTAGAGAGCAAATTTATCTCTTTAAATGGAAAGAAATGGGGCTTGGAAGGTGGCTCAGTGGTAGAGCGCTTGCCTTGCACGCCTGAGGCCCTGGGTTCGATTCCTCAGCACCACATAAGCAAAAAGAAAAAAGCCGGAAGTGGCGCTGTGGCTCCAGTGGTAGAGCGCTAGCCTTGAGCTGAAGAGCTGAGGGACAGCGCCCAGGCCCAGAGTTCAGGCCCACGACCGGACCCAAAAATAAAAAAAAAAAATAAATGGAAAGAAACGTCAAGGGTCAGTCTGGAGACCTTGGATCCACGTCTTAGTCAAAACAGAAAGACAAGTGTATTATTCCTTTTAATCAGTATCAGACATTTAATGGCATAAAACACTCCATATATGGCTTTGCTGTCCCCGAAACTCACGAACTTAAGACCAAAATATGACACGAGAAGTTTTTAACAATGACTTTTGGCCAGCCTCCCCAAATCCCAAAGGAGATTAAAAAGTAATAATGTAAAAAAGTTAAGGTCAAGGTGTTTTCATACCTCAGCTAATGACTAACCATTTATTTACTGGTCACTTTCTCATTCCACTCTGAAGGCCACTGAGCTTGGCTCCCTGTCCAACAAGTAGTTAGTTATTAGTTCCCTGGGTGATTGTCCCTGACAGTATGAAGCCATGCCGGGGGGACATAATAGGCACTTTAAAAAAGGGTGTAGTTCTTTTTTTTTTTTTTCTAGGTAGGGTAAAAAGTTTGGCTCTCAAAAGCAAGGTATAGACTTTATAGTCAAGCCAGGAGCTAGAGGCTCATGCTTAATCCTAGGGGCCGGGATCAGATTTGAAGCTAGCCAGGGAAGAAAAGTCTGTGAGATGCTTAGCTCCAAATAACCAGCAAAAAGCCGGAAGTGGAAGCATGGTCCAAGTGATAGAGTGCCAGCCTTGAGCAGAAAAAAAATCTAAGCAAGAGCTCTATGCCCTGAGTTCAAGCCCCAGTACTGGCACACTCACACATGTGTGCGTGCACGCACGTGCATGCACACGTGCACACACACACACACACACCTCAACCAGAAGAATTTTACAGTCACACAGAATGCTCTGTGATATGTGCTTTGGGATTAGATGTTGAGATTGCAGAATAGCCTTCTGGACATCTGGATCAAATATTCTGGATCCCATTGAGAGCTGGGAAGCAGGCTGCTAAAATTCTGCAATTGCCACGGACCTAGGCACCGTGGTCCGCTCAAAGTTTTATTCTAGTGTCCTGAGTGACAGCCCATCATCGCAGAGTGATGCTCTGCATCTTTAGCAAGCAGCATGGCACAGGACTGACAGTCAGGACAGAGGCAATGTAAACAACGGGCCAGGGGGCATTGGGCATGCTAGCAGAACGATCACCTGCTCATTACAAGAGGGCAGTGCACCTGCACTTGCTCAGCCTGGCACTAGCTTATAGCCTGCACCCAATCCCCTCCACTAGTCTTCCTCATCTGTATCTTCTCCTGCCGTAGCAGCTTCTAAGGCTGCCAGTGCTTCAGCCACAGCCATGTCCTCATATTCCACCTCCACGTCCGTGTCTCCTTCTGCACTGTGAGAGCCCTCTTCTTTCATTCTGGAATCATCCCCAGGCATGGCATGAAGAGGATCATTCTCTTCGAAGAAGACGTTCAGAACTTCTGTGGTCATGGCCTTGTTTAGTGAATCCCAGCTCCTTTTCCTGGGGAAGGACAGATTCAAACCATGATCGTCGGCCCTGGGGTGAATTTCTCCCAGGGGCTTATCTTCCAGGTGGTTCTGGAAAAGATAGTCCTTCTCTTCATGATCCCCATTGTCTGTGGCAGGATCCCAAAGCTGAGGGTAATCCGGGGCTGGTATCTGCAGGATATGATCTGGTATGTCCAAGGCACTACTTTCTACCTCTGAGGTGACTCTGTTTTCTCCACTTTGGATGCCTTGGGTCTCTTCTGAGGCAGGTGGCACACAGTCCTGTTTCCTGTTGTCCTCTCCTTCAAGGAAGGGTTGGGTCGGGTGGCTGCTGTCTGCAGTGCTGGCCCAGGAGCCACTGTCCCCCTGCTGGGGTTTTGGGTTCCTGGATTGCAGAGTGGGGCTGATGCCATTGATTGTGACACAGTGTTCCCCTCCAGTCCCCTCCTGTGGAAGTGGTCCTTGGTGAGGTAGACCAGTTGTCCTACCTCTGCTCTCGGTCCTTCCCAAACCCCTATCAGGAAGGGCATTTTTGTGCACCAGGACCTCACTGCTTAGGTTGCCTTTCAACTTCACAGTGTCGTCTTCTTCCAACTTGCAGCCACTTACTTCATTGACATAGCCAGGGGAGGGCACTTGGACTGGATCAAAGAGATAGCTGGGGATGAGAAGAGTGGGAAAAGGTGAACTAAGTAGCTAGGATAACAGGAATGAGCCACCAGCATCTGGCTTTCATGAATATTTTTGAATTGTGGTTGGTTGACTCCAGAAATGAATACCTTACAGATATGGAAGGCTGTCTGTGTTGGAACCAAAAAAGTTTTTAATAAAGCCAGCTATCGAGGCTGGGAAGGTGGCTTGGTGGTAGAGTGCTTGACTAGCATGAAGGAGGCCCTGGGTTTGATTTGTCAGTACCACGTAAGCAGAAAAGGCCGGAAGTGGTGCTGTGGCTCAAGGGGTAACGCACTAGCCTTGAGCTGAAGAGCTGAGGGACAGCGCCCAGGCTCAGAGTTCAGGCCCCGTGACCGACTAAATAAATAAATAAATAAATAAAAAGCCAATTATCACATGATTCTCATAGAGCAAAACTTGGTTGTTCCTGTGTGTTTGCAATTGAAGAAAATAATTTCAGGAAGCTGGTTAAAAGATGATGAAGAAGGAAAATGTCACAATTTGTTTCCCGTATGATTCATGTGATTCTATTTTTTATGAAATGTAACATGGAGAAAATTAAAAGCACACATAAACTCTGGGCTTATTTTCAATAGGGCTGTTTAAGGCACCCTGTGAAATCCAAGTTTTTCTTTGCTTTGACCCTTCCTGGAGAAATGTAAATTTTACCTGCACCAAATTCAGCCTTAGAGAACAATGGTGTTTCCAACAAGCTTTGTACACTGAGCAAAGAAACCAAAACCAAACCCAAAACAAAACAAAACAAAAAACAAAAACTGGGCACCAGTGATTCATGCCTGTAATCCTTGCTACTCAGGAAGCTGAGATTTCAGGATCTTGGTTTGAAGCAAGCCTGGGCAGTAAAGTCCGTGAGACTCTTATCTCCAGATTACCACCAGAAACCCAGAAGTGGCATTGTAGCTCAAAGGGGTAGAATGCTATACTGCAGCAAAAAAAGCTCAGTGACAGCATGCAGGCCTTGATTTCAAGCCTCATGACCAACAAAACAAAAACAAATTAAAAATATTGGCTACATATTCTGTAAATGATATCAAAACAGAGCAGTATTAGGATCTTTATTTTATTTTACTTTTATTTTGGACCTGCTATTATGTGTATGGTCTTTAAAAATGACTTCATGAGGGCTGGGAATGTGGCTTAGTAGTAGAGTGCTTGCATACCAGGTATGAAGCCCTGGGTTTGATTCCTCAGTACCACATACACAGAAAGCCGGAAGTGGTGCTATGGCTCAAGTGGTAGAGTGCTAGCCTTGAGCAAAAGAAGCTTAGGGACAGTGACCAGGCCCTTAGTTCAAGCCCAAGACTGGCAAAAAAAAAAAAATGACTTCATGATGACCACATATCCTATGCTGATGAAATCTTTTTTATTTACCTTTGTATCATTTTACAGCACCTGCACCCCATCTGGATAATTTCTTGTCACCATCTGGAAAAGAAGGTGTGAAAAGGAGAGAAAATCATGAGTGATACATTAGTAGGAGTCAGGCTCATTTTTTTCCTTCCTGGATACTCATAAGGAAGAGTTGCACATTTTGGCCAAAGGGTAATAGAGGATCAGAAGTGACACTACCCACAGCAACCTCAAGTCTCTAAGATCAGTGATTCAGAGTTCTCAATCATTATTGATATTTGTCTCTATTGGAGTAAACTCATCCCATTTTACAGAAGAATGGAGAGAGAGAGAAAGGACCTGTGCCACCCCTGGCCTTTATTCTTTAACAGCGAACCAGGCACTTTACCAGACTCAGCCCAGTGCTCAGGAGCAGGAGGTAAGAAAATCTGAGAGGATTCTTGCTAGGCAGTTTGTCTCCAAGTATTATGATTCTAAAAATAGTTTGGATCTTGGATGTACCAAAGGTCCGCCCATGGCACCCCTGGGAGACGATGGGGCCTGTAGGAGGTGGGGCTTAGTGAGAGGAAGTTAGGCTGCTGGGGCATGCCCGTAAAAGGGATATTAGGATAGAGGACCTGCTCTTCTTGTCTCACTTCCCAGCTGCAACGAGGTAAACAGATCCCCTCTGCCACACGCTCTGCCATCTATACTATGCCACCAGAGGCCTAAAGCAACAGGGCCACATGACCATAGCCTCGCACTTTCAATCTATGAGCCAGAATAAACCTCCTTTCCTTCTCTGTGGCTTAGGTCAGGTATTCTGTCACAGTAACAGAAAGCTGACTCCCACAGACAGCAAGGATTAAAAAATGGCTGGCCTATGAGCCCCACAATTTATATCCTTGGTGGCGTTTTGACCTGTTGATGAGATTAGCATAAGCTTTGCCTGTACTACCTACATTAATGTGCTTCTTCTTTCTCACCACTGGCCTATTCTAGTGCTGATCCATGAACTCCATTCCCTACCAGGCCAAAGATATCTTCCCCCGGTGATCTCACTTCCCACCCTTGCACTGTCCCCTGCCCATTTTCCAGGATGAATTTCTCTATCATTTCCTTCTCTTCATGTAAAATGAGTCACTTTGTCCTGCTGAGACAATTCCCAAAATTCATGAACAAGCATTCCTAAGTCGGTCTCAATTTCTAATATCTATGCACAAATCAATACTAAGTCCCGTTGTCTCTATTAACACACATACTAGCAAGAGAGAGGGTTCACTGTTGGGTGTTCCTCCCTTTATTCTTTCCCAGGATGTTACTTCCTAACACGTTACCCACTGGGACAATGACTTCTGCCATTTGTGTGTATTGGGGCTTGAACGCAGGGTCTGGGCACTCACATTTAGCTTTTTAGATCAGTGTTGGCTGTCTACCACTAGAGTCACAGTTCTACTTCTGGCTTTTTGGTGGTTAACTGAAGATAAGAGCCTCATGGATTTTCCTTCCCTAGTTGGATTTGAACCTTGATTCTTAGATCTCAGCCTCCTGAATAGTTAGAGTTACCAGCTTCTGGCTACTATAGTGCTGAAGAAATATAGTTGGTTATATTGAAATAAGGATACTGAGTCTAAGTAACAATGTCTTGTCCTTACAGACATCCTGGTGCCTTGCTGGGTGATGGGGGTTTTTCATCCAGGTCCAAAAAGCCTAGAGGTAAGATAGGCCATTCTTTGAATTGCAGGTGTTATGCTATTTTACCCCAGGAAAGCTCTGCTACAGAGAATACTCACTCTTAATTATTCCCCTGTATGGTTTGCTTCTGTTGGGCTTGGGTCTCTACCCCAAATGTGACTTTAGTCTTTAAAAGCTTTGTATTAGCATATTCTGGGCTGCATTTCTTTGAAACGAGAGTCCACCTGCAGTTGCTGGCTTCCTAATAAAGACTCCCAATTCAACCTCTCAAAATGTGGCTTCTGTTTCCTGAAATTGAATTCCTGTATAACAATATGTTACTAGATTTACTACACTAAACAAGAGAATTCACTAACACCCAACTGCAGTAGTCTCTAAAAGGTATCTTGTCCTAATTCCTGGAATCTGTGATTATTTTGTTAAATGGCCAAAAAAACTTAAAAAAGAAAGGAAAAACCTTGGTAGATGTGGTCAAGCTGAGAAGTCAGAGATGGGGAGATGTGTCTAGATTGTGTGTGTGGATCCTAAGTACAATTATATACATGCTTATGAGTAAAAGGAGGAGGGAGTTTTGGTCCCAGACAGAAGAGGAGAGGCACCATAATCACAAAACCAGAGATGGTAAGATAGTCACAAGCCACAGAAGAACAAAGACTGGATTCAACTCTGGGGGATCTGTGAAGGAACGGGTCTCCGAGGACATCATTTTTACCCCACGGGCACCAATTCACCTCCGGCTAGTCTAGAACTGTAAGAGACTAAGCATCTGCTGCATCACACCTTCACGTTCATACTCATTTTCAGCCTCTCACAGTAAAGGATATACATCATTTAATTCATGAGCACCAAATCGCTGTCACACTCATCTTGAGAGTTGAATCCTTTGGGCCACCCACCATCTCTTATCACCCTCTCTCAACGGTCCTTCAGTTTGTTTCCTAGCACATGCTATGATTGCTCGTTTTGTCATCAATTTCTCTTGGTCTATCTTTTCTACTCTGAAGTGGGCACTGTGAATGGAGGGCCTTTCAGTCTCATTCCTCAGGACCAAGGGCAGTGCCTGGCACCCATAAAATAGGTAATACACATTTGTGGAATGGATAGATTTTCTAAGTACTTTAGCCCCTCTCCCCCAGAATAGGATAAGGCTTTTTGTGGGACTGTGGTCTAACAATACTTGCTAAGTTTGTGATGACCATGTCACCCAGTAGGTTGGAGGAGGTCCTTTTGGGGTCCAAAAACCCTGGGTCTGAGACCAGCTCTGCCGCCTCTTCATTGGTTGACTTTGTGTTTCTGCTACTTTGTCTGTCAACAGGTATAATAATATCCTCACCCTATGGTGGTGGTGGGGGGAATACGCATGGACCAGTGTATCACCTAACCTTATTTGGATATGACATAGCAAAAAAATAATTTGTGGTGCTGTTAATAAGGCTACATGGCGTATTTCTGTCAAGGGTGACACCAATCAAAGGACATAAACCTTAAGTGCAATGATAGTTCCCCACATAGAAATCATTGGGGGCTTAGGTAGTGAGATGCGTGCGTGATCTTTTACTTTATCAGAGCACTCTCATTATATGATCTCCTTTCCAAAGCTTGAGATTTTACTCCTACTTAAGCTTCCCAATTATGGCCCCATTTTCTGCTAGCAACTTAAAGATAGGTGAATAAATGAGAGAGATCAAAAGGTACCATGAGCCCTTCTTCCTCTCTCCCAGCACCTTCCCCTCACCCACCCCAGGACCAGCTCTGGAAACCTGCCCATTTCTTGCCTGCAGGGACTTTGCTTGTCTTGGCTTTTGGTTTCAAAAGAAAACAATCAGTCAAGAGGCTAGGTGGCAAAGAAAAAGTCAAAGGAAAGGCAAAACAATGGCTTAAAAGTGTTTGAGTAAAAAAGACTGGTTGTAATCATGAAACTGAAGCAATTGTAAAATGTGATTTACTGAAAAATTCCATGTCAGCTGTATGACTGAGAGCTTAAGAGCTGTATGTGGGGAATGAAAGCCAGAGAGAGAGAGGGAGGAAGGGAAAGAGGGAATGAAAAAAGAAAGGAGGGAAGGAGGAAGGGAGGGAGGAGGGAAAGAGGAAAAGAGGGAGAGAATAAGAAAGAGAGGAAGGGGAGAAGGAAGGAAAAGAGGGAGAGAGGGAAGGAGGGAAGATAGGAGAAGGGAGAGACAGGGAAGGAGGAAAAGAGGGAGAGAACAGGAAGTAGAAGAAGAGAAGGAAGGAGAGTGGAAGGGAAGATAGGAGGGAGAGAGAGGGGGAAGAATATCTGGAGCGATATTATGCACAACACTTTGACAGTTTGCAACACTTGCTCCCAGCTTCCCACAGGCTAACCAGTTGGGCCCTGGGCCCCCTTGCCTTGTCTTTACAGGCCGTCTTCACGGCATTTCCTCATATAGGGTTGAATTTCCAGCTTGGTTCCCCCCCCCCCCCCGCACTGTCTTGGGGTACTACAGTAATATGCTGCAGACCTAGTCCCATACCTGAGCGCCATGCTTTGCTCTCTTGCTGGAGCTCGGAGCTTGGTGGGGACAGCCTCTTCCTTGTTCCAGGTTGTGCCCCCCACTCCCTGTTTTTCTTCCTAATGACATTCCTTCTCTCCACTGGCTGTAAGGGCCACAGCCGTGTGACTGGCTGAGGAGCGGGGTGGGGCACCCGCACACCCCAGCTACAAGTTTCCTTCCCTATATGATGCGTTAGCTTAAAACTGGACCCATTTCCTTTTGCACCTGACACCCCGCCCCATCCAAACCTTGATTTAGCAAGGGGTTATCTTTTTCCAAGACTTAAAAAGGAAAACGACGGGTCCCGGCAAGCTACATGGAAATGAGAAAATAGCAGTATCTTTGGAAGCAAGGTTGAGTCACAAAAGAGTGGTCTGGCTGCTTTCTTCCTGGGTGACCTTGATTGCTAAAGCAGAATCAAATTCAGCTTTCTCTTTGGTGTGTAAAAAAGCAACCGTGAAGCAAAGGACAAACCTTTAGTAACCATCTCGTGGTTTACACAGGGGAAAAACAAACAGCATAATGGTGGCTGTGTCCACCCACTGTGGGCGCCAGCAGCAGGCTCCTGGAGTCCTGTTTTTTTATGTGTGAGTTCCATAATCCCATCTTTGAAGATAACCATGCGAATGGCAGTTATTGGTAAAGTCTTCTTGCAGGAAAATCCTGTTTCACAAGGGAGGAATTGAAGGGAGGGAGGAAAAATCAGGGAGAGTGAGGCATTTTCTGTCCACGTAGAGAAACTTGATTATTCATCAGGACATCTAGTACCAGAGTGAAAGGCTCAACCCACTCGGAAAGAGATGCCTTTAAATTGTAGTTGCCTCGCCGGGCGCTGGTGGCTCACGCCTGTAATCCTAGCTACTCAGGAGGCTGAGATCTGAGGATCGCGGTTCAAAGCCAGCCCGGGCAGGAGAGACCGTGAGATTCCTATCTCCAATAAACCACCAGAAAACTGGAAGTGGCGCTGTAGCTCAAGTGGTAGAGCGCTCGCCTTGAGCTGAAGAGCTGAGGGACAGCACCCAGGCCCAGAGTTCAAGCCCCACGGCCGACAAAAAATAAATAAAAAAATAAAATAAAATAAATAAATTGTAGTTGCCTTGCAGAATACAGGGACAGGGGTAAAAGGACAGTAGCCAGCATGTAAAGGTCCTCCTGGCCAGCTCTAGAACCAGTATAAATACTACTATAAAGGATTGGCGCTCACGGGAAGAAAACAAGGATTCACAAGTCCACCATGAGATGAATTACACAGAAGGGGAAAGGGAAAGCTCTGATGTACAAGGAGGAAGCCAGCCAGCACATGACAAGGAATGAGGCATTTCGAAAAACTGCCATCTGACAACCCTCGTACTAAGAATGGACCCAAGTAGGAATCATTGTGGATGCTGAGACTTGGGGTCAGGGAGGGTAAAGCTGACAATAGGATATTTAGCCTCTTCCCACCATAAGGTTGAAGGTGAGATTGTTGTCCTCATGGTGGTAAAACCTGGTGAGTAGAATCCAAGTCACCAAAGTTAATGCCATCATAAAGGCTGGCATGAGGGTTCTGAGTGCCCAGCATCATAGTTCCTGGATTCTCGTGTCCTAGAACAGGCCCTGAACTGCAACAGGAAGGGCATTCCCCAAAGCAAGTGGTCTGTAATGCCATAAACAATGTAATGTCAGGATGATACAGACAGATTGAGGGACCAGATTACAGGAGGCCAAGCAGCCATGACAACACAATGCTCTACATGACCCATTTTCTTGTTAAAAGGTCACCACTGGCACAATTAATCAAGATGTGAAGGAAGTAAGCAGATCAGGTGATTGTCTTAAATCAATGTTATTTTCCCATTTTGGTCATGATTAGGAAAAATGTGTGTGAGTGTGTGTGTGTGTGTGTGTGTGTGTGTGTGTGTTTAGAAGAGAGTTTAGTAGAACACTGTAGTAACTATTTATTCTTGAGTTTCTGGGTAGAGGAAATAGGGGATTCTTTGAGTTTTTCTTGCAGCTTTCTCCTTCCATCTGAAATAATGGCAATAGAAAAAGTCAAGGAGAAAATTATCAACAATCTAAGACCGGTTTTTAATCTACTTGGCACTGGGCCCAACATGTGCAAGAAACCACCAGCAGCAAGGCTCTGCCTGAAGAAGGCTATGGAGGAAGGGCTGGGAAAAGGATGCATCGAGAGCTCACCGCTTTTCTGACTCCATGCAGGTGTCGTGGCATGTAAGATGAGAAGTTTTGCTGACTACTGTGTACCTTCACAGGCATCAGAATCCTCGGGGAGAATCAGAGCTAAGGGCCTGTCCTCAGGCCGCTGCTCCATCCATCCCAGATGGAGACAGCCACTCCTTCAGTGTGCTTCTGCGGCCGCCCTCCTCACAGGTGATGCCTTCCTCAGCCAGTGTTAGCTCATCCTTGGCATTCAACTACAGGAATGACTACTGGTGACAGGTGGGAATGAAGGAGAATGGGTACCAGATGCTATTTGGGACATGGAACCTTGCTATATAACCATGGCTGACTTCTGATGCAACTCTCCTGCCTTTGCCGGAGACGGTGGGTATACATCATTCTGGGCTCTCAGATTTCATAAATTATTCCAATAGAGTGTCTACCCCTAGTCAAGCACATGAATTGAGAGGGACAAAGAGCTGAGCTCCTCTTGGGAAGCAGCCACGCTGCTGTGGCACAATTCCAAGCATCAAGGACATTCTACTTCAAGAGCTATTGGGAAGGATTTTGAGTGTGTGGAAGATGAAGGGGATATTTTCAAGAGAGCTATAATAAAATGAAACACCTAAATATCAACTTTGTTTTTTAAAAAGAAAACTGACTTCTGATGTTTAGAGAACATCATCCAGGACTTCCTAGAATCTGACCAGCAGGCAAAGTAGACAAATGTTTAGTGAGCCATGACTAGGTACTGAGCTCTCCATTCAAGTAGAATGAATGAAAAATAGCTAGCAGGTGCTCTGCTTCCTTTTTAGAAGAAATTAGAGCCGGCCCGCCAAACTGAATAAGTGAAAAGATAAACTCTAGCTAGTACCATGGCTCATGCTTGTCATCCTCGTTACGCAAGAGGCTGAGATCTGAAGACCTTGGTTAAAAGCCAGCCTTGGCAGGAAAATCTGTAAGACCCTCTGCTTAACCAGTAATATGCCAGCTTGGAGGCATGGCTCAAGTGCTAGAGTGCTAGCCATGACGGAAAATCTAAGTGAGAGCTTGAGGACCCGAGTTCAGGCTTTGGACCAGCACAAACACACACACAAACTCTAGACTACCTGGTATATTTCCTTAACAAAAGCATTCCCTCCTTAATGTGTAGGTTTTGAAAACTCATGGGTGTAATTTTTGGGGAGCATGCCTTGAGAGAGTGTGTGTGTGTGTGTGTGTGTGTGTGTGTGTTGAGGGCAGGTAAAAGGTATAGAGCAGGATGGGATTTATGTATATTCCAGGAAGACAACCCCCACCAACTGGCAATATATCACAGTGGTAAGAGCGCAGACTGAAGTGAGAGTTGGTTACAATTACACTTTTACTCCCTGTAACTTGTAAGCAATTCTCTTTGCCTCTGAGCTTCAGTTGTCTGGTCTGCAAAGTGGAAATGATAACCATTCTGCTCATGAGAAGTACAATGAAAATTCAATGAGATGACAGTATGGAAAGCATTTACTCTTGTGCCTGGCACTGCCAGGAATTACTAATAAATACTGTGGTTAACAGGTGAGTTTACACAGCAGAGTGCTCTTATTGGGACTTTCTGTCTTAATTCACTTCAACTTTACAACAACTCCTCAAAGTGAGGAATAGTACATGTACGAAAGCTAAGCACATGGAAATGGATAGGTTATATAAGTTGCCCAATGCTACAAAAGTTAGACAGTGGGACAATGTAGCTGCTATTAATGCTATGGTTATTGTCTTAATTATTAATAGTTCCTGTATGTTTTTCTGAGTGTACTGGATTACACCATAAAAAGCATCTTGTGCCCAGTAGTTTTTGCAAAAGGAAACTTTTCATTTAGTTGACCACTAATTTTTACAGTGTAGTTTCAAGTATCAATCACCAGATGGCAGTATATAGTGGTTATTTTTTTCTCTTTATTTTTAATTGTGAAAATACCGTGGGCGAGATAATAAGTACATTTTTTATCTTGCATTGTTGCCTCCTCCTTTGTTTCCCTTCCCATCCCTTCCCATACCCCCCCCCCCCCACTCCCCCACTCCGATCCCCTCCCCCCACCAAAGTTTTAAAGCTCGTTTTTCGACATAACGACTTGTACATCTTATTGTTGCAATGGGTCTACCTGAATCCCTATTTAAACAATTTTTTTCCTTCCCCTCCACAAATTATATCAACATCAGATACAGTGAAATCAGGGGTTATACCATGGGGGAGGGACATACAAAGCAACAAAGAAATCATCTTATAAATATGTTAGAAACAATTGCATGAAAGAAAAAAAACATTTGAATACTTATCTTGGCGTTCATTTCCCTAACATCAACTTATCTGATCTTTTCTGCTTGACTCAGACATACACTAGTTATTACAAATAAGGGAAACCATGGGACCTATGTTTCTTTGGGCCTGGCTTACTTCACTTAATATAATGTTTTCCAAGTCTTTCCATTTCCTAACAAGTGGACCAATGTCATTCTTTCTGATAGAGGCATAGAATCCCATTATGTATATATACCACATTTTCTTGATCCATTCATCTGCTGAGGGGCATCTGTTTTGGTTCCATATCTTAGCTATGGTAAATAATGCTGCAATAAATATATGTGCTGGTAGCTTTAGTGTGGTCTCTTCTGCATAGCTAGCAAGATCAATAGCAAGCCCACGGATTGAGAGAAGATCTTCACTAGCCACACAACGGACAAGGGTCTCATATCTAAAATATACCTGGAACTCAAAAAATTAAATCCCCAACAACAAATCTTCAAAGAATCAACTGCCTGATAAATAAGTGGGCTAAAGACTTAAAGAGAAACTTCTCTGAAGAGGAAAGAAGGATGGCCAATAGACACATGAAGAAATGCTCAATCTCCCTAGCCATAAAAGAAATGCAAATCAAAACAACATTGAGATACCACCTCACCCCAGTTGGCGGGGATGTGGACAGAATGGAACCTTACTGCATTGTTGGTGGGAGTGTAAACTTGTTCAACCACTTTGGAAAGTAGCATGGAGGTTCCTCAACGACTCCACCTAGAGCTCCCCTATGACCCAGCAATCCCACTTTTGGGCATTTACCCAAATGATTATATAGTGGTTATTATAATCTGTGGTAGGTGCTTTGCCTTGTGGGGAAGTTAAGGTAAATATCCCAAACAGTTACTGTCACCTTTAAGTCCTAGTGGCCATGCTACCACCATCTGACAGTAAATGGTCCTATCAAGGAAATAGACTGTAGAGTGCGTATGTGTATGTGTGTGTGTGTGGGGTGGTGGTGGTGGTGGTGGTGGTGCTTAGCCTTGCACTCAGGGCCTCAAGCTCTCATAGGGCATTTTCAGTCATGGCTATGACTGTACTACTTGAGCTATACCTCATCTGGAATTTTATTGATTAATTGGAGATAGAGTCTTGTAGATTTTTCTGCCTGGTCTGGCTTTGAACCATGAACCTCAGATCTCAGCCTTCTTAGTACTTAGACTTACAAGCATGAGTCACAGGCTCTTGGCTAGAGATCATCTTTTGACTTATACATGAAGCACTATCTCTGATTTGGGGCTGGCCATTTCTAATTTCTTCTATAAAGACAGCAGAGCATCTGCTAGCTATTTCCATCCATGCCTCAGTACCCAGTAGTGGCTCACTAAATCTGCTGAAGTCCATCTTGCTATATCATGACAGAGCAGAAACTACTACATGGTACACATATTGGAGAGAAAGTAGGGACCATGAGGTGAGTGTGTATGTTTGAGTGAAAGCTAGTGAGAGATATGGGAGGGGCTAGAGCATCTTGTTTTATCAAGGACCCACCCCTGTGATGGCCACATGACCCCCTCACAACTGGCCATACCTCCCCAGCACTGTTATACCAGAGATTAAAGTGTGGCATGAGTTTGAGAGGAGACAAACCTTCAAACCAGAGCAGGTGGGAACATCTCTCTCCCCGAACAATCTGTGTTGCCTTATCACCTCATTTGTTTTCTCAGCTCTTCCAATATTGGCATAACCAAATGACCCATATACAATTTCCTCCGTTTGGAAGGAGGGGTTCCTGTTCCCTGCAGGACTTTGCCTAATACAGATAACATTCTGGCCCCAAGTGGCCTGGCTTAGGAGCAGTAGTGCCCTTGGATTCTGTAAAAACTGGTGTCATGTAACATATATGTGCTGCACTTGCTGAAAATCACACTCAGGGGAGGTCAACGTGGGGGCATCAAGTGTGGTTGGACTTAGCTCCTAAATCAATGGCACTAAGATCCCTTTCCCAACTCAGATCGGTCTGCTTTCCATGGAATGTCATTTCAGGAAAAGACTCCTTGCTTTCCTTGTGAGCTCCCATGCCCCTTTTTAGTAGACACTCTAAAATTACCACTGGGGAAAGTGTAAGCCATAAGGACCTGTACGCTATCTTCCACAGTGTCATCAATGGGTGTGAGAGGTGGCTAATGAATACCTTTAGATGTTCTTTATATCTGTGAAAATGTGTAAGGTGCTAGCTCCTTCCCCAGCATCTGGATGGCGGCAGGAGATGACTTTTAATATGTCCCTCATGCCTGCCTCAGAAATGCTCCACTTACAGCTTCTGAAAAATATCTGAACTCTTGGGATTGATTATCTAGATATCTCCAAGAGCTTGCATGCTATTGGTCTATTGCTTTCCCTTGGCACCTTTGTGAACCACAGATACAAAAATCCCTAAGTCCCTTATATAAAATAGCATAGCTTTTATATACTTTACATAGACTTTCCTTTATGTTTTGTTTTTGGTATAGGGAGAAACTTGCATCTAATTGAAATAATATGTGGGTTACTTATAATACCTAAGACAATATGAATGTTTTGTAATATTGTATTATTTAGGGAATAATGACAAGGAAGAAGCTTGCACAAGTTCAATACCAGTGCAGCCATCAAAGGCTTAACTACATACTTCACACTAACAGCACCTAATATTTTTTTCCAATACTTCCCATCAGAGTTTGGTAGCATCCAGAGACAAGAAACCCACAGACACAAAGGCCCAGGTACTCAGGTTGAGAAAATTTCAAAGTGGAGAAAGTGGCTAAGACCACACCGAGAGAATAAGAGAGAGAGAGAGGGAGGGGAGGAAGAAGGAGAGGGAGAGGGAGACTGAGGGGAGTGGGAGGGGAGAGGGGAGGGCACAATCTCACATACAATCAGATTCTCATCAAGGATATGGAATTACATGTTTTCCTCTAAATCCTGGTACTTGGGTAGAATCCTGTCCATGGAACAGCCAACAGACCATGCCCTTCACACCAAGTTCCGCACCAAGCAGACTAGCTGTAGTTGAAGTGGGGGCATGACTCCTTGAACCCGTTATGGATATGTTGTACTCTGGAAAATTCTCAGGGAATACCAACATAGTTTACCTGAACAGATGAGTTTAAAGTTTTAAATTGAATGATTTTTCCCCCTTTCGCTTCTGTGTCTTTCATATGGGACTCAGTGGACCTTCTGTCATGATCACCACCATCATAACAGCATCGTCTGAAAGAACTTGCTGCATAGCTCATTGAAGGCAGATCACAGCAGGTCACAGCTGGAGATGTGTGTGTGTGTGTGTGTGTGTGTGTGTGTGTGTGTGTGTGATATGCCCAGGGTGCCCAGGGTAGGGCACTGTTTGTAAGGCTAATTTGCCTGACTTTGGTTTAAGTTACAAAGCAAGGTCATCATTGCTGGTTCTAGAATCCTACAGTGATGGCTAGGTGTCCCTTAAAAGTCACATGTTGAAGCCCTAACCCCATATGTCTGCATTTGTGGATAAGGCTCTTAGGATGTAATTAAGGCTAAACAAGATCATAAGGGTACTATACTAATATGACAGAATTGGTGGCCAAGAAGAAGAAGAAGAGATGCTGAATGTGAGGTTCATGCCTGAAATCCCAGATAGTCAATAGGTAGAGAGAGGAGGATTCAGGTCCAAGCCCCCTCTACTCGGGACAAAAATTATTGCCACTCTATCTCATAAAAACAGGCTAGGAGTAGTGGCTCAAGTCTATCATCTAGATACAGGGGAGGCAGAGGTAGGAGGTCACCGTCAGAGGTCCACTTCAGGCAAAAGCCTGAGATTGTAGCTGAAAAATAAACAAAAGCAGAAAGGACTGGGAACTGTACTTGTAACATGGCCCTACCATACAGAATTGAACCCCAAAGTTTCTAAGTATAGTCAAAATGGTTCTTGCATTGAAAAGATGGAGCATGGTTTAGAGACCTTAAACATCCCGAGCACCTGCTGGAGGCAAGATGTTCTGCTAATTTCCAGGTGACAAAGGGGTAAAAGATCTCTTGTATTTGTTAAAGGACTCACGAACCACTCATGCAATATGTATTTCCTTAGCACCTATTAGGGGCCAAGTACTGAATTTGGTTCCAGGGCTCTAAGCAGGGTTTAGAGTCCAGAAAGAGAGAGCTTTTTGTGAAAAAAGATGACTAAATATAGAGTTAAAAGTACTAGATTAAATACATCAGGTAATGTGCTATATAGGCAAGTAGCTTGCTTATTAATTTGGGATGATTAGAAAAATCTTCTTGGTGAAGGTCAGTGCTTGCTTATTTCCACAGTGCCTTCCAGGGGGTTATTTGGAACAAAAGGCTATTTGGTAGTAATGCTACCTCCTCTACTGTCTTCCCTCAACCCATCCTTGCTTTCCACACACATTCCCATTGTCCTAGGTGAGGACGCCATCATTGCTTTCTTAGCTGGATTGCTGTACGTCTTCCCACTACAAATGTATCCTTCCAAAACACTGACCACACAAAAGTCCTAAGATCTTTCCAGATCACAAATCTGAATCCCTATCACTCCCCCGACTCAACATTTCATAAGTGTCCAATCCTCTCAAGACATTTAATAATGTAGCATAATGAAGGCCGTGGTAAAAATGTCAATCATAGGGCCTTTCCATGCTAGTCAATATCCTCATGACCTATGGATTCAGTACTTGTAAATTCACCTACTTGCTAGGGTTGAATTGTAACCCCCAAATCAATACTCACAGCACTGGTGTGCTCATTTGGGGACATTACACATAGAATGACCGAGAATGTGGTCTTGCTGACGTGGCTGTTCCTAGTTGAGCTCACATAAGCTGTCTACCGCCTCCTCTCAACCTTCGTACTATTTTCCTTCTGATTTACTTGTGCCACATTTTTGTATGTGGGTACCGTTCCCTCTCATGGTTTCACAGTTTAAAGTGGCCCAAGTAGTGCGCTGAAGTGCTATCTCCTGGTTCTAAGTTTAGGAAGTGCTGCGTTGAGCCTTACAGATGCTCTTTCGCTGTGAACATTTGAGCTAGGTGTGTTTAGGAATGCATCAGAGTGCCACAAGCCTCAAATTCACTAAGATAAATGTATTGGTAAATACACAGAAAGTGCTGGTGCGTTGATCAGGTGATAGAAAGATGATGAGAAGTGGGCAGGAGCTCAGGCTTGCATTTGTCCTGGTGAAAGGGCTTCTTCACTGCGTCTTTATTTTAAGCAACTTATACAATTGAAGCATAGTGAATTGTCAGACCTGACTGCAGTAACCCCTTTAGAGCCAATGAGGATCTTATAAAGTAAGGATAAAGTTTTTCCTAGCCCAAGCACAATCTTCTTGCATATCATCTCTTGTTTCTTTTCCTGCTCATACTAATCTTCTTTCAAATTATATGTTTCGGGATCAAGGACCTTGCTATTGACTATTTCCTTGGCCTCTACTTCACCTGCTGGTTTAGGCATCTCTTATGATAGCCCCACATTACCTTTTACTTTACCTTCGACAGAACTTAAATAGTTTTATTGTTTGTTGAGAGAACAAGTGAACGAAGAGCCAATAACCTGGCATCATTGAATGTGGGAAATTTGGAATGCTAAGAGAGAGTATCCTGTAAACATTACTTAATATTTACGGGTAACACTTGGTCCAGGATGTATCTGTGGGAGGTGATAGAAATGCAGCTGAAATGAGGACGAATAGAATGCACAAAAGCAAGATGGCTATCGGCCTATTGTATGGCATGATACAGAGGAGCTGGGAGGTCTCCAAACTGCAGCACACATGAACCTCAAAGGATGATAAGGCTCTGTACACAGCGGGCAGCCATGGGAACAAGGACAGTGACACATAGGCTACATTTGAGAAACAGCATGGGGGTAGGGGACATAGAGGTTGGATCCACTGGAGCCAAGTATGTAGAAGACATATGGTACTCAGATGGTGTTGAGATTTGGGCTAAAGATGGAAATGAAGAGGGAGTTGGAGAAAAGAGCCAGAGAGAGATCAGTAGAAGGAAGGTATTCATCACTGTGACAAATACTAAGGGAAACAATTTACAAGGAGGGGAAGATTGATTTTTGGCTTGAAGTTTGGTCTCAGAGGTCTCAGAAGAAAAGTCGGTTAGTCCACTGCATTGGGTCTGAGGCAAGGAAGAATATCATGGTAGTAGGATGGAGTCTCATGGTGAACAGGAAGCAGAGAGGGGCACAGCCAGAAGAAGGGGCCAGGAAATCCCCCACCCCCATCAAGGACCTACTTCCTCCTACTGACTAAAGTTTCTAGCACTCCCCAAAAGACCTGCAGGAGATATGTCATATGGAAGCGCAACAACAAGTCTGCAACCCTAGGACCTGGTTCTTAAACTTGAGGGGATACTGTAGAAGCCTGCAGGGCTAGGCCTCATCCCCAGAGCTTCTGATGGAGGACGTCTGGGATGGGACTGAGGAAAGGCATTTCCAACAAGTCCTTAGAGAATGCTTATGCTATGACAACCATTGTTCTGGGGACACGGAGTTTAGTGGAGAAACTGTTCAGCTGCCCAGATTGGAGGCAGACAGACCACAACTCTTTCAATGTGAAGGACTTGGTTGGATTATGCCTCATCAAGCAACAACGAGAATATGGGATTTCTACTGAAATCTGAATGCATCAGAAGTGAACAGGTTTGGGCAATTGCTCTGCTAACATAAATGTTTTAGTAAAAACTATAATGCAAAAAAAATATCTGAGGGTTGGGAAGGTGGCTCAGTGGTAGAGTGCTTGCCTCGCATGCATAAGACACTGGGTTCGGTTCCTCAGCACCACATAAGCAGAAAAAGCAGGAAATGGCACTGCAGCTCAAGTGATAGAGCACTAGCCTTGAGCTGAAGAGCTGAGGGACAGCAGGTTCAGAGTTCAGATCCCACGACTTACAAAAAAATAAAAAAATCTATATTACTGAGCGATAAAACAATTTAACGGAACATGGAAAGCATAGACTTTTTCCAAAACTGAGGCAAAATAAAACAGCTTACCTGTTGGGGAGATTGCCCATTGGGTTGCTCTTACAGTTTAACTTCTCTTCCTGCAACAACAAAGAAATGGAAGATTGAGGTCTGTTCATTACCTCCTTTTCACATCTGGCTTGCTGGATGGGAAGGGGGCGGAAGGCAGCCCTTCTTGAGGATCAGCGGCCATCATGAGGGGATGGAATTCATGGTCTGGAAGAGAGAGCCCAGCAAAGCAAGGGGTTTGGTATGTGTAGACTTGAGTTTGGACACCGGTCTCTTAGCAATCAATTAACAATTAGCTGAAATTTCACAGCTCCACTTATAATGAGATTGAACTGGCACATGTATATTCTTAATCCTGTGTGTGTGTGTGTGTGTGTGTGTGTGTGTGTGTGTGTGTGTGTATGGTAATTATTCAATAACTTGCAGCTACGAAGTAGGCTGGGTTGGCACAGGACCAGAAAGAGACAGACTGCATGGTTGTTAGAGGTTTGTTGATGGAATCCTGGAGCTGTGCATCAGCAGGAGAGCATATGGCCACTTAAACAGTAGTAAATAAGACTGTCCCAAACTTGGTGGGACCAACATGGCTTCGTGATAATGGCATATTCATGTCACACAGCTGCTGTATGATACAGCTGAAACCTCATGGGGCAGTTTTCCCTTAACCTAGGGAAGTCCCAACCCATTCCTTGAATTTTGCCCTTTCCCCCTCCGTAATCTTCCCATTAAAGTTTGCCTCTGAGAGGAGCTAGCTATTCAGTATCCCTGCTGAGAACACCTGAGGAGCCTCACTTTCCCAGGAGAGCACACACCCTTTCTCTTTGTTAGGATTCATTGTTCTTCCAGTTCCTTACTTTCTCTGCTCTCTGAAATCTTTTCTTAGATAGTGACAAGAACCTAGAAAAACTGAGTAGAGGGCTCCATTTTCTTAGCTCTGCGACCTCCCTGGCTCCACCGCTCCACCCAGCAACAAACCAAAGCCTGACTGGTAGTGTCTCTCAACATGAGGATTTACCTGGAGGATGAAGATGCACTCCAAGGAAAGAGGTGAGAAGACAGAATCGTAGGGTTTGCCCTTCTGTATGAAGGAGGTGGAGAGTTTTTGGCAGTAGAAGGAGCAGTAGAAACATCTGAGAAAAGAGCAGCCAGTCCCGTGCACCAAAAGCTCTGCATCAGGTAGAAGGCAATTTAAAAAACAGGAGCCTTGGGGCTGGGAAGCTGGCTCAGTGGTAGAGCGCTTGCCTTGCATGCCTGAGGCCCTGAGTTCGATTCCTCAGCACCACATAAGAAAAAAGCCAGAAGTGGCTCTGTGGCTCAATGGTAGAGCGCCAGCCTTAAGCTGAAGAGCTGAGGGACAGCGCCCAGGCCCAGAGTTCAAGCCCTACGACTGGACCCCCCCCCCCCCCCCCCAAAAGGGAGCCTTCTCTCCCTTCACTTTTATTGTATTCCTTGTAGAACAAATCCCAGGTCCACCTTTGTGGCCACATCCCTGTCTTACTGGAACAGGCCCTTATTTTGCCTGTGAATGATAGCATTTCCACAGAGAAGCCCTAAGGCCAACGCTATACTTTGAAAGGTGAGCAGAGATGTGAAGGTTAGAAACTCACACAAGCTGAGAATCCACACCATGTTTCCTGATCTCTTACCTCAGATAAATTGACTCCATACAACCTTTTGTTTTAGTTTTCAATAACGAACTGACCCGTTAGATGCTACTATTAGGATGTTGGTATAAGTAATGAGAAGTTATATAGCCTGTCGGATGTTAAGGATTGAGAGTATGCCATCTGGACAGCTTGTTCTCCTTGACTTGGCAAGAAACTTGTGTGGTGGGGAGTCAGATATTACAAGCAGTGATAAGTGCTTCAAGGGAAGCCAGCTGGATATGACAGATTTGTACGACAAAAGAAGGGAATTAGGTTGGCCATTATGGCTTAGTCTTACTACCATAATCCTAGCAACTGGGAAGATAGAGATTGGTGGTGGTGGGGGACTCACAATATGAGGTTAGTTTAGGATATTCCACTTCAGTCATCTCATGGTGCATGTAACGATGTGTACCCAGCATTCCAAGCTACAGAGAAAGCACAATGACTAGACGCAGTGGCACGCATCTGTCAGGTAAGCTACATGGGAAGCAGAACGAGGAGGATCATAGTTCAGGCTGATCTAGGCATACACAAACAAAAAAAAAGAGAGAAAAGAAGAAAGAAGGCCAGTCAGTTCAATTCCCAGTGCTGCCATGAAAAATAAGAAAACATATGACAAGCCTTATTACAAGTATTCTTATTTCTTGGAAACTGACCAATGAAAGGAAAGATGACGAGTCCACACATAGGGCGGTGGGAAGCGTATGGGCAGTTTTGAAAAGTCAGGCCCTGAGTTCAGCATTTTGTTGAAATGATAGACGAGAAGATGACACGGGGAAGGAGGTAGACAAGGCAGGCATCCAACTGCCTTCCATTAAAAAAAGAAAAGGTACAGATCCTCAGGGAGCGCGACAGAGCAGGTAAAAACAGAAAGCTCAGGGATGTGAAATAGCTGACCTGGTAAGTGGATAGTTTGGAAACTGAAGACAGCCCAGTTTAGATGCTAGAATCCGTAAGTGCCTGAGGAAAGCAGGAGTCAAGAGAGACAGGCTCAAGATCATATGGAGCATGCAATTCTCTCCACCTCTCTGTGCATTTGTTCCTGCAGACTTCGTGAATGGGGTTAGCAGAAGAAAAGTAAAAGCGGGCAGCTGCCATTCTGCTGCTCTTCCTCTTTCTCCTTCCCTCCCCACCCCCACCCTCCCTCTCTCTCTTTCTCTTTCTCTCTCCTTTTTCCCTTCCCTCTTTCCCTCTCTCCTTCTTTCTTTGCTTCCTGACTGATGTACTGAGGACTTGGTTCTCAGCTGGAGGATCTGATCATTGAGAGGAGATTGGATCTTGTAGGATCTAACCTAATCAATGGATTGACTTCTTGATGGAGTCTTAATGAGATGTCATTATTGGGAGGTGGTGGACAACTGGGAGATGGAGCTTAGTTGGAAGAAGGAGGTCTCTAGCGATGTGTCTTGGAAAGATACACCTCTATATAGAGGAGGACAAGACCTCCTCACCTCTCATTTCTTCTCATCACTACGCTATGCATCACTATGAAAGCATCTGTCATCACCTGTGCCTGGAAGGGAAATTTCTGAGCAAAGAAAGATGAGGGTAAATGACACTAACATTCACATGTGAGTGGCTCACTGGTCGGTCCTTCCTTCTTTCCTCTTTTTTCTTTCTCTCCTTCCTTCCTTCCTTCCTTCCTTCCTTCCTTCCTTCCTTCCTTCCTTCCTTCCTTCCTTCCTTCCTTCCTTCCTTCCTTCCTTCCTTCCTTCTTTCTTCCTTTCTTTCCTCAGTATGTTAAGCATGAATTGGCATGAACACTAGATGCAAGAATTCACTTTTCCTTGTACTTGGAAAATGCATTTAGTGTACCTTCTGCTTTCCTCTGATGGGTTTCCCCACCCTTACCCCCAATTCCCAAGCTGGAACAATATCTGAAGAGAAAGAAAAGATCTCACACAGTGCTGCTTTCTCTTAACAAGCTTTGCAAGCTTTGCAGCATCTTCCTTGGATATGGTTCAGCTGGGGTCGGCTCCTTATTCCAAGAGGAATTTCTGGTCCCCACACAGGCGCCTTTGTTGTCCGAGCTTATGAGAATTTAACCACCATTTCACATAAGGAAATATCTTTTCCTTTCCTTGTGTGAAGTCATGATCAAAGAAGACGGTCATCGAAATCAAGGAAACAAAACCCTGATTTATATCTCCAATTGCAGAAAGAAGAAACAAGGAAGATCCTCATTCCTTAAAGCACAATCATCCACAACACAGAGTGTAAAATTCACTCATCTGAAGGTGGATCTGAAAATTTAGTCCATGCTAAATTAGCTGTACTTAGTATATGAAAAGTTGTGCCAGATTACTAGCTCAATATATAGCTGAAGCTGTTACCAGGGTCTCCAGCCCTAATGCCTTGCTCTGGGTCCAAACACTTGCCTGCAGTGAGAAAGTTATGTATGAAAAAAATGGATTTATTTGCAGCTTTGGCCCCAAATGAGCAAATTTCTTAGTCTTCTCAGTCTTGCCTGCAGCTGTGTCATAACAAAAAAGAAACAAAAGCCAGGTAATACACAGATGGGAGGACCTTTTCTGGAGTCCGGTCCATCCCTTCCAACGCTAGCCTCAAACTCACCATCTTTCAGGTGCCAAGTATTTTAACTCAGTACCCAGCACAGAGAAGGTATTCAATAAATTCTTAGCTAACTGGACCTGAAGATCTAACTCTAACCTCCAACTTGGATTTAATGATAAAATGGTGGGATTGAGGGAGTAAAGACTAAGGAAAGCTGGTAGTCAATGCCACAGGTATGACAAAACCAGTATGGATTCCTATAGCCTTCCTGAAAATTAGTTGTGTCCTAATTACCTAGGATTCATGATGCCATAGAAATTAGTGTTCTCAGCTTATCTTCTTGGGTAAGTGCACTTAATATGTTTGTGTAAGACTGCAGCAATGACATTGAACTTAAAATTATATAATTTTTGAATGGAGCCAGGTAACTGCTTAAAGATAATGAAACAATTAAAAAGCATCATTCTTGAAGGATGGATTTTCAAAAATAAACACAAATAAACAGATACACAAATAAACTATTTTTGTATCCGTTATGATGTCACCTTGCTTTCTTAAATGCCATGGACAGGCAGGGGAGGGACAACCAGCTAACTAGTACTCCTTGCCCGAGAGCCAAATCCTGAGACCAAGAACTTGCTCGAGGTTTCCTTTCAGTATCGTTGATGACAAGTTGGCTTGTCCTAAGAAAAGAAAGACTTGAACATATCTTGAGTATTGAAAATAGAAAAGAAATATTTTGGCATGATCATCACTAGGAATATGTGTACTGTATGTATTTCCTGACCTTATGTGGCCACCCAGTTTCCAAATGCTTAGCAGATGTGACATATCTCTCCTAGGACACACATATGTAGCTTATCCAGGTATTATTTTTTTTATCCCTTCAGAAGCACAAAAAGAAAGCAATTTTCCAGAAAATACAGTTGTTTTCTTTGCGCTCCCTCCCTCCTTCTCTCCCTCCCTCCCTCCCTCCCTCCCTCCCTTCCTTCCTTCCTTCCTTCCTTCCTTCCTTCCTTCCTTCCTTCCTTCCTTCCTTCCTCTTTCTTTCTCCTTCCTCCCTTCCCTTCCTCCCTCACTCCTTTCTTTCCTTCCTTCCTTTAAAAATATTAGATATATAAGCATAAGCTGATGAGGGTAGTTCTCAAAATTTTGCAGGTCAAAAAAAAACCCTCTTGTTTTTATATAAGCTAAAATCAACAGGACAGCCCCACCTTCTGCAAGTGTGGAATGTAATGCGGAAACACAGATTGTGGAAACAGTCCAAGATTAATTAAAGTAGACATAGATAACTGAAGGTAAGAGAGTGCATATAAATATGGATGGCAAGTCACAGATTGAATGACTGTTTCTAGACAGTGGTGGTTCAAAAAAAAGTAAACAAAAGTAGAAGCTGTTAACCTACTTTTAACTTACTAAAATAAGTAAATTTGAGACTGGCTTAAATTCCATATGAATTTTTTTGGATGATATTTCGCTTTGAACTCAGGGGCTCATGCTTGCTGTAATGATTCTCTACCATTTGAGCCACCCCTGTAGCCAGCCTTCTGCTGACGTTTTTAAAGATGAAGTGTAGCAGACTTTTCTGCACAAGCTGGTTTCAAACCATGATTTTGTGGATCTCAGATAACTGAGTGGCTTATAGTAGTATTAGCTGGATATGGTAACATGTAAAGTGTATAAACTTACTATTCTTTGAGTAGAGGGGTGGAACTCTTACTACTTAAGCCAGCAACACATGGAAATCATCCTCTAACCTTCAATAGCACAATGTATCACTGCAAAATGCAGGACTTATTAGCAATCTGCTTTGGGGTCACTTGCATATTTCCTGATAGTCTTCAGCTGGAAAAAAAAGTCCCTAGCAGATGTGGCTGAAGTATTTTCTAGCTTCTCCCTTTAACAGTAGGATAAAACAGTATTTCCCTATGTCCAATAAGATTTTTTTTAAAAATGCTATATCAACTGTGTTCAAAATGTTGCCTCATTTTTGAGGAAGACATGGTTATTACCCTGGCGTAGGCAGGTCAAAGTTTGCAAACCAGTCACAGCTTACAGCAATAGTATGCTGGCAAATGTTTAACAAGGAGTTTTGCAGGAAAGAAAGATGCTTGTTATACATAAAAGATGTGAGGCACACAGTGTGCAAATAATAATGAACAAACTTTAAAAGGTAACATTCCACAGAAAGCATTGATTTGTACAGCATGATTTCAACAGTTTGGTCAAACTCTTCTATCTATAGGCTGCCTATGGTTGTAACTGATGAACTTGTATTTCTGGCATACATGGTAGTTGACAGTTTCATTTTAAGAATTAAAAAAAAAAGCCAGGCACCGGTGGCTCACATCTGTGATCCTAGGGACTCAGGAGGTTGAGATCTAAGGATCATGATTTGAATCCACTCCATGTAGAAAAGCCTGTGAGACTCCTATCTCCAATAAACTACTCAGACAAAGGTGGAAATGGTGCTGTGGCTCAAGTGGTAGAGTGCTAGCCTTGAGTACAAAGAGACTCAGGGGCAGTGCCTAAGCCTAGAGTTCAAGCCCTAGGACTGGCCAAAAAAATTAGAAGAAAGTGAAATAATAAACGTATGTGGGAATTTTACTTATTTATTAATGACATGAACAATTTTTTTGTGAATCAGAATATGAGAAGAAAATTTTTCTCGATTTTTAATGTGTTAATGACACATACAAATAGGATTCAAATTTAATTTTCACAAACATTTTCTTCTTCACATTCTTCATTACAGACAAACAACAAGGTAAGAAGTCAGGTCATGAGTTACATAGCATTTACCAGAGTCCCTGGTATAAACATTTAAGCTAGCTTAAAATTCACTGAACACAAGGTAGGATATCCAGTTGTTGTTACATGGTATTTCTCCTACATGGGTGGCATAGGTAAAATAACCTTAAGAACATAGCTAATGGTAGAATACTTAGGAAATAAAGAGTTTTGAGTTTATTCACTAATTCCACTTGGATGTTATTTTAAATATTAGTAAAATCTCAGAAAAGGTCCAAAACTCCAAATCCCTACTCTTTTAGGTTCTGAGTTTGACAAGCAAATACATTTCCCAGGCAATTTTCCTCAGTCACAGACCAGTAACCTCCCATTAACAGTGACCCCAGGCCCAACTTCCCCTGCTGTGAGTTAATCAGTCCCAAGGCTGAGAAGAGGTTCCCAGGAGAACCATGACATGTAGCAGACAGCATGTGGGAAAGATGGATTCCAGCACAGTCATCTGATTTCAAGGTAGTCCTCAGGTCCCTCATGTGCAGAATGTTACTACATCTTAGGGAAGGCATAAGGGTGAGAGGCAAGGTATGCAAATGCCCTGGGACAATGCCTCAAATACTGATGGTGTTCCATAGTAGATATTTGTCATCAAGACTATCACAGAAAAGCTGCCAAAAATTCAATTTCTGGACACATGTGGATGTCCATGTGACCTAAACTGTGTTATTTCTTTTTTTAAAGAATAATAAAGCTGGTGTATGTATGTCCATTGCCAAATTTGAGGTGGGTCTAAAAAGGAATTATTTCTCTCTGGTACAGTTTATATAATGTGCACTGGCATTAAATCTATTGATGAGGATAGAACTTGCAACAGCAGGACCTTTGAGTTTGAACATACTCTGCTGTACCATGTATATGAAATTTATTCTTCAGGGAAGATCTGCTAGTATCTAATCAGGACTGTCACACATAGTCATGGTTATTTAAATGCTTTCTATGTAGGTAACTAATGATGATGATATAAACTATTAATTTAGGAAATCAGCTATTAATTCTGGATATTACTGGTTAGAAAACTAAACTAAAGAAATGACCAATACTTGTAGGATTTGGGTATACAGGTAGACGTCCCTGACTCTGTATGTAAGAGGAGAGAGAATCTTATTGACCCGTAGTCTAGACCTGTGAATATCTTAGATTATAGACATGCACCATCATACCTACTCTTCTCCCCACTGATATGTCCTTATGTTTTCTTTAAAACATTTTGGTGCATCATACTATTTATAAAATATTAGCTTAGCAGTTTATGTGTACTAGACAAACAGACACAGAGATGTAGGATCCACGCCAAAACACTTATTGATGGGTTAGCCTATCCAAACACAGAAATGCTAATCTGAGCTTAAATCTATTTAAAGTTGGATGTGCCCAAGAATTTACTGAGGTAATCTTGTTAAGACAGGGATCTGGACTGGGCATATTTAGAGTTGCCCAGCAAACTCTCAATCCAGCATGGCCAGATGACCCTTCCTTCTGGCCTCCACAGCACCGGAGGCTTGCTAGCAGATGTGTCCTCCACCATCTTAATCCATACTCAGAGGCATTATTTTTGTGAACAAGTAAAAGACAAATAAAGTTAAAAGTTGGTGTAAGATAATCCCTTGGCTGATGTATGACAATAATAATTTAAACATCAGACATTTTATATGAAAGACTACAGAAGCGTGATGGCTGGTACTAATTATGAGACGTTTTCTCTGGTCCAAGCCACTGATACACCATTTTGACAGTTCAGAGTTGAGATCGCAAAATCTTTCTGCAATGAACAGTTATTATAAAGCAAAAGAGGGAATGCGCACTTCATTGGGATGTTTTAACTTTTCAATTGCATTCCAAAAAGTCCTATGTTTATTGTGATTAAGGCACTTAAGTAGTGCTGAGAAGATTTTATTTTGGCTACCATCTCTTACAATTGAATAGGATAGTGCTTTCCAAATAGGAGTTGGTGAGTCTATAGTGTTTTTTATTTTAACACCATTTAGTGCAGAATCACATCATTTAAAAAAGCAAATTAGGCTGGGAGCTGGTGGCCAATGCCTGTACTCCTAGCTATACAAGAGGTTCATAGCTGAGGATCATGGTTCAAAGCCAGACTGGGTGGGAAAGTGTGTGACTCTTATCTCCAATTAACCACCCAAAACCCAGAAGTACAGCTGTGGCTCAAAGTGGTAGAGTACTAGCCTTGAGCAAAATGAGCTCAGGGACAGCATTCAGGCCCTTGAGTTTGAGCCCCATGACCGACAAAAAAAGTAAAGTAGAATGTTCACTGCTTATGGTACAGTAGGGTACAACTATGGTATAGTAAGTATCATAAACTATGGTACAAGTTTAGTGGAAAAAACTGTATTTTCTACAGATGCTGCAGCTAATTTCTGTTGCATGTCTTCTTATTGCAAAATAACCTTAACAATTTATCCACTGGGGGATGGGGTAGTGTCTCCTGATTGAAATTTTATGGCTGTTTAAGCCAATGGAATATGGCTGTCTGGTCAGTTTGACCCACTGTACCCCAGTACCATTGCCTGGGTCGCTCCCAAGCAAGAAGTTTATTGCTCACACTCTGGAGCCTGGAAGTTTGTGATCAGAATGCCAGCATGGTTGAGTTCTTACAAGGGCTTTTTTTCAAATAAGATTGCTGTATCTTTATTCAGCAGATTTTCTTTTTTGGTGTCCTGAGGTTTGAATTCAGGACCTATGGGCTGTCCCTGAGCTTCTTTTGCTCAAGCTTAGCACTCTACCACTTAAGCCACAGTACCACTTACTGCTGTTTTGGAGTAGTTTATTGGAGATAAGAGTCTCACAGACTTTTCTGCCTGAGCTGTCTTTGAATTGTGATCCTCAGTTCTCAGCCTCTTGAGTAGCTAGAATTACAGACTAGGATTATACCAGCACCTGGCAGTAGGACTTTTTATAAGAGTTCTAACCTCTAGGAGCGTTCCACCCTCATGACCCGATCACCTCCTGAACGCCCTCCTTCCTAGCACCATATGCTAAAAAGTTGTGAGAGTGAAAGAAATTTATGTTCTCAAGTGAATTAGTTTTATTTCTCTGACAGTTTTAAAGTATCATGCTGAAATCCTATAATTCATCACTTAACAGAATAAGCAAGTGCATATTCTTGGACATTTATATGAATATAGGTCGCTAAATATCACTGTCAGTTCGATGCCTATGGGTAGTACATCAAACAAAGACAGTAGACTGAACCCACTTCTCACTTTTGTGGTATCAAGGACTGAACTTATATGCCTTTTCAAACAATAGGCAAGAGGCTTTCCCCTTGAGCCATACCTGTGTCCCTGTTTGTTTTATGGTTGTACCAAGGTTTGAACTCAGGCCCTAAAACTTGCTAAGTAGGTACTCTACCACTTGAGCCACTCAGTCAACTTCATTGTGGGTTGAGAAGCCCATTTGGGCTTCTCCATGCTGCGGGGGTGACTGATACATGCCTTTGCGCCCAGCCATTGGTTGAAATAAAGTCTTGTAACTTTTATTGTCCTGGCTGGCCTCAAACCATGACACCTGATCTCCACCTCTTGAATAGCTAGGATTACAGGCTTGCATCAGCTCACCAGGGTTACTCAGCTTTCTGTCACTGTGGCAAATACCTGAGAGAAACAATGTCACAGGAGAAAGATTCACTTGGCTTGTAGTTTCATAGATTTCATCCCATGGTTGCTTGGCTCCATGGCTTCCAGGCCAGTGATCAGGCAGGGCATTGTGGAGAAGGGGGTGTGGTGGAAGCAGTCACTCAGCACAAAGCAGACTGGTGGTCCATACTCAGCGGCCTGCATTCTCCAACTAGGCTCCACCTTTCAGTTTCCCACCAGCTCTCAATAATGCCATCTTATCAATCAAAGACATATGAGCCAAGAAAAGAAGCAAAGAGAGAGGGAGAGAGGGGAAAGAGGGAAGAGGAAAAGGACAGAAAGAAAGAGAGAGAGGGAGAGACACAGAGATAGAGTCAGAGAGCAAAACATCCCTCATTTAAAGGTATATCTTCTCGTGATGGACCAGGCCTACCTCCTAGCAGCCTATGAATTCATCGAGGGATTCATCCATTGGTGATGGTAGTGTTCTCATGATCTAATCTCCTCTCAACATTGCCACCAACTTGGAAGTAAGCATTGGGACATTTATGTCTAATCCATGACAGAAGAATTAAGTCAACATTCACACACACACACACACACACACACACACACACACACACACACACACACAGCATCCTCAGATCTTCACAAATTCCAATTGATGCATCTATAACAAGTTCTGTTAGCTAGGTGCTGGTGGCTCACTGTTGTAATCCCAGCTACTTAAGCGGATGAGATCTGAGGATGGGGGTTGAAGCCAGCCTGAGCAATAAATCAGAGTGACCCTTATTTCAAATTAACCAGAAAAAGAACAACAAAGGTGGAGCTATGGACCAAGTGGCAGAGTGCCAGCCTCGAGCAAAAAAGCTAAGAGCTAGAATCTAGACCCTGAATTTAAACACCAGGACCATCACCAATAAAATAAAATAAAACAAAATAAAATAATAAAGGTGCTATCAAAGAAGTTATCTTTCTCCTTGGAGATGTTTGTTCTCTGTCTGGCAGTTCTGAAGATGTAGCCCAGACTGGAACTTTTTTTTTTTTTTTGTCATTTATAAGGCTTGAACTCTGACTCTGGGTCTGGTCACTGTCCCTCAGCTCTTCAGCTCAAGACCAGCACGCTAGCACTTTAGCCACAGCACCACTTCTGGTTTTCTGGTGGTTAATTGGAGATAAGAGTCTCACAGACTTTCTTGCCTGGACTGGGTTTGAACCATGATCCTTAGATCTCAGCCTCCTGAGTAGCTAGAATAGGTGTGAGCCACTGGTGCCTGGCTCAGATGGGAACTTTTTTTTTTTTTTTTTGGGTCCATTTGTGGGGCCTGCACTCTGGGCCTGGGCGCTGTCCCTCAGCTCTTCAGCTCAAGGCTAGCGCTCTACCACTTGAGCCACAGCGCCACTTCCGGCTTTTTTCTTTTTGCTTATGTGGTGCTGAGGAGTCGAACCCAGGGCCTCATGCATGCAAGGCAAGCGCTCTACCACTCAGCCACCTTCCCAGCAGATGGGAACTTTTTGTTAAACAACAGTGAGAATTCTTTGTATGAGGATAGCATGTGAAGCAATTAGCACAGTGCCTAGAACAACCCCAGAAACTAAGAACTGATGGGGGTCCATAGTAGGAAGGATTAGAGGCAATTATCACAGAGAGAGAATGTGGCTGACATTCTTACATCTGCGTATTACAACAGAGCAAGCCCCACATGAAGTTCAAGTTTTATTGATTTTTTTCCCCTTCTTTCTCTTTCTCCACCCTCCTAAAGCATAATTCATATACAGTGAAATGAGCAAAGTCAAGTATACTGCATGCAAAATTAAGCACAACTATGTAATCTCCATCGAGATACATACAGAATCACCTTGCAAAGTGAAATAAGCCAGTCACAAGGATCACATGGTTCTTTAAATGACATGTCTAAAATACTCAAGCTCACAGACACAGAAAGTGGAATGGCGAGGACTGAGAAAGGAGAGAAATCATGAGTAACTGCTCAATGGATGCAAGATCAACATTAGGAAAGGTAAGTGAATTCTATAGCATTACATCATACCTATAATTAACCAAACCGTGTTGTGCACATTAAATGTCATACCACGGTAGATTGCATAATAACTTCTTACCACAATAAAAATCAAAACATATAACATATTTTTCCTACTGTAAATTCTGTGTGTGTGCATGGAGGGTGTATGGAGAGTGTCAGTCCAGGGGCTTGAACTTGGGGCCTAGGAACTGTCTCTAAACTTTTTTTGTTCAAGGCTAGCACTCTTTCACTTGAGCCACAGCTCTACTTCTGTTTTTTCTGGTGATTCGTGGGAGATATGAGTCTCAGAGACTCCTGCCTGGGCTGGCTTTGAACCATTATCTCAGATCTCAGCCTCCTGAGTAGCTAGGATTACAGGTGTGAGTCACTGGTGCCCAGACTATAGATTCATGTATGTACTATTACCTTATTTTAGGTGGATGAGAAATGTTTAGTTCGGGTTTTGTTTATTTGTTTGGAGACAGGTCTCACTAAGTAGCTATGCTGATCTTGAATTCACGAGGCTCCTGCTTTTGCCACCTGAGTGCAGACAGTGCCACCACACCCCTGTTTCATATCACTGTATGTCTGCCTTTGTGCCCTAGCTCTTCAGAATTCATTAGCTCACCACTTAAAAGTACTACATGCCTCATAGTCCTTTCTCATGTGTTCAAATGTAAATTACACATATGATAGGATATGGTAACATGTAATGTAGTGGTTTAACTGTAAATATTGTGGTATCAAGGGAAAAATGAATGAGAAAAACATGGCTACTTTCTTGGATAAGGGAATTATGGGTGACAGTGAGGTGTGCTATGCAACTTCTGAAAGCAGCACATTAATGCATTTTCCCATTTATAAGTGAACAAGTAGTAATTAGCACCTTCTCTGTGCCAGATATTGTCAAGAACCTGGGCTAACAACAATGAATGACAATGCCTCCCCAACCAAACACTGGACTTCTTGACTTGGCACCAGCACAGGGTTTTAACCAGCATACCTCCAGTGCCAAATAAATCTGGCAAGCAATAGGAAGCCTAGTGTCCGATCCCAAATGTTCAAAGAAATGCATGGAACCTGAGATCATACCCAATGGGATTATGAGAGTCAGCACACAGTGTGATCCTTGACTCCCCCCCCCCCCCCCCCCCGTTTTTTTTTGTCAGTCATGGGGCCTGACCTCTGGGCCTGGGCACTGTCTCTGAGCTCTTCAGCTCAAGAAAGCGCTCTACCACTTGAGCCACAGTGCTACTTTGAGTTTTCCAGTGGTTTATTGGAGATAAGAGTCTCACGGTCTTTCCTGCCCTGGCTGGCTTTGAACTGTGATCCTCAGATCTCAGCCTCCTGAGTAGCTAGGATTACAGGCGTGAGCCACCAGCGCCCAGCATCCTTGAGCTTTTAAGACTTTTTTTTTTCTTGTCGGTCATGGGACTTGAACTCTGGACCTGGGCACTGTCCCTGAGCTCTACAGCTCCAGGCAAGCACTTTACCATTTGAGCCACAGCACCACTTCTGGTTTTCAGGTAGTTAACTGGAGATAAGAGTCTCACAGACTTTTCTGCCCGGGCTTGCTTTGAACTGCGATCCTCAGATCTCAGCCTCCTGAGTAGTTAGGATTACAAGTGTGAGCCACTGGTGCCTGGCTTTAAGATTTACTTTTAAGATACCCAAAGTTGTGGGAATTCTCTCCTTTAAAGTGTGTTATCATTCTTTATGAGTTACATAACTTCAGAGAGAGAGAGAGACAGAGAGACAGAGACAGAGAGACACAGAGACACACACACAGAGACAGAGAGCAGAGAGAAGGAAAAGAGGGAGAGAGAGAGAAGGAACAGGAAGAAAGGAAAGAAGGGAAGGAAGGGAAGGAAGGAAGGAAGGAAGGAAGGAAGGAAGGAAGGAAGGAAGGAAGGAGAGAAGGGAAAGAAGGACAGGGTCTGGCATCAATTCAAGGACCCTGTGAATCATATATGTTCTTGGTATCTGTTTTTAGAGTAGGTGTATCAATGCTCCCTTTCCAGTGCTCTGTCTGCAGATATTAACACATATAATTCTCATAACCATATGGAATAAATATTGTGACCTTCACATTATAGATAAGAAACTACAAGCATAGACAGACGCAATGACCTACTCAAAGTCACAAACATAGTAGTAGTAACACATGGAAGTTCTGATCCAGGCAATCTTCATTTTCATCTCTAATTCAGAGCTCACCCCAACTCTGGCAGGAGTGCTATGGTGCATTTGGCTCACGAGGCCATGGTTAACAGTAGCTTTACTGCAGAATTCACCAGCATTTGTAGTACTTTCTTTTCTTTGTCATTCTTCAAGTTCTCCAGTGGAGCTTACCTTGCTGAGATGGATAAATATTAACTTTTAGTTTAGCACTACCCTACATCACAGGCCAGAGTCTAAATGGCAGAGAACTTTGGCCTGGCTCTGAATTTCCTCTCTTGTGGAAGGGGACAGAAATGCAGCCTCACGTGATTCTAAATGAGGGTGCCATCTTATCTACCTTGTTTGAAAGGATGGAGTTGTGTCTTTAACACACATGACATTTTAATCATCAAAATAGGAAATTCTCTGGGTTACCAAGTTTCTGTGTGTTTATGTCAAAAGTCCACACATGTGTACAGAGATATGAAACATAGATATGGGAGAATGAGTTATTAGAAGTCATCAGTGCACATCTGTTTATTAAAAAAAGGAAGCAGTCACCCCAACAAATTGCTTACCAAAATCACGTTGATTTGATTTTGATGAAGCCCTCAGTATAATGATTCTTTTAATCCACTTTAATTTGATCACGGTTATACACCAGAATACAGACTAGGGTGTATTCATTATATACCAACAGGCACAATAAATGGTAGACTACAAATTTTACAAAACTTCTTGAGGAAAAGTGAAGTCTGTATTCTTGAGGAAAAGAGAAGTCTGTAACTCTCCCGTGACTCATTTCCTTCCCCCAAACACAGCACCCTGCACTTGATCCTACTACTTTCATGTTGAGAATGTATTGCTTTGTGCTAAATTTTTTTGTCTTGAACACTGTATACCAACTTACCCTTAGGGATTCAGTGTTTAATCTCTCTATCCACACTTGATGCCCATCCACAAGATACAGCTACATCTCTCTTAGAACAAGATTCGATTTATACTATGTTATTTACATTATTATAAATATTAATGGGCTGTCACATATAGGGAGTGTGTATTTAGCACCCAGCTGACAGAACTTTTAGTAGAAGTATCAATCAAAATTTATGAAGATCTGAAGATGCTGTGTGTGTGTGTGTGTGTGTGTGTATCTGTGTGTGATGTGTTTGTGTGTGTGTGGTATGTTTGTGTGTGCTTTAAGTAGGAGAAGGGAAATATACTTTTGAAGGATGGAACCTACTATGGAGTGTCACAAAGAGCAATAGTAACTTGAATACAATTTTGCCAAGGAAATGAGTTCCTTTTCCCTTTTCTCTCTTTGTAAAGCTCATGTTTGATGCAGTGTGAAGCCAGTACCTGACCCAGGGGTGTGACAGAGGCTGCCCAAGTTTGGCACTTCCAGTTCTTTGGTGGCTTTTCTTTCTCCATAAACCTTTGACAAAGGCAAGGTGCTGCAGGGTGGGGCTGCTCCTTGTCTGGTTTAAGTGTTTCTTGCTCCCCAGAATGCTGAAAGATTTCTGAATGTCAATGAGTGGGTGGTTTCAGTGAAGATTTGCGGACTCCTTTTTCCTGATGGCTTCTTGTTGATGTGCCAGGGATGGCTTTGGTTTTGTGTGAAACCAGTAAATAAGCAATGTCCCTATGAGGTTGTATGAAAAGAGAGTGGGGGGGGGGGCGGGGAGGGAATATCTCCATCTGTAAACAGGAGCCAGAGGTTTTCACTTGCAACTTAACATCGATCAAGTGCTAAAGTGCTAGCCTGGCAGAAACAGATTTGGACTAAAGGGAGCGGAGGAGCAGTGCAGGCTGCCAACACTGGAAAGAACAGGGGCTCTGGAAACCCCCGTGCTGCCCAGCAATGGCTTGAGGGGCGCTGGGGAGGCGTTCTGGGATCTGTCAAGGACACTGAAATCTGTGGACTCTCATGTTCCTGATAATAAATGCTCTAGTATTTGCATAAAATGGCACATGTCTTCTCAAACACCTTCTATCATCCTGATTGTTTCACTCCATGTCAGTGTTACAGCCACAGTTGTTAACACTGTGCTGTTTATGGAATGGTAAGGAAAGAGTGTTGCAAATGTTTGATACAGGTTGGGTATATGTGTGTGTGTGCACGTGCATGTGTGCAGGGACTCGGGCTTGTACTCAGGGCTTAGGCACTGTCCCTTCCCCATTTTTTTGATCGAGGCTGGCATACTACCACTTGAGCCATGCCTCCAGTTCTAGCTATTTGCTGGAGATAAGAGTCTTATGAACTCTGCCTGGGCTGGCTTTGAACAGAGATCCTCAGATCTCAGCCTCAAGAGTAGCTAGGAATTACGGGCATAAGCTACCAGTGTCCAGCTTCAGACACAATTTTTTAAAGTATTTTTAAATTTACATTTGCTTAAATCCATGATGGGGAACCTGTGGACATGGAGGGCTGAATAGGAAAATAAATAAAAGGTAACAAATCTGCCTCGATGAAGACAATTCAGTCTTGGTTTAACTTGATTTTGTGTTAAGGGTAGAGGTCACGTTTGAAACCTGGTCCACACAGCAGTGCCAAAGTAACTATGTGTTGATGGGAAGAATCTGAAAGAAATAACTGAGCTATGCTAACCCCCTGTGGAACAGATTTAGGGAAATCTATATACTTCCTCTTTATTATTATTCAGCATCTTTTCTGCTCTTTAGACTGGATATTAGATTCTTCTACATCCGAGTTAAACCAGTTCTTCTCAGAAGCAGCCCTCTCCTGCACAAATGAAGCATCTTTTGCCTGTTAGTCTCACAAAAGACAGAGAACATGTTCGTAAAACCTGGCAGCATCCAGGCTCCAAAAAGCAGGAGAAAGTCATTCAGCCTTTAATAGGATTTAGGAGAAAAAAAAAATCCTGGCTCCTTCTTTAATATAAATTGTACCCCATCAGCAAATAAGCGGGCAGTTTTCATTGGTTTGTGACTCATTTGGGACTTCATTCCTCTAAGGTTGATGTGATGATATTTAAAGGCTTGGCTGAAACTAGAAACATGACCTTGGAGCTGGCGGAGAATGTAGACAGTAAAATCGCAGGTGAGGTACAATGCTCACTTTTGGGGCTGCTTTCATGCGTTGCTGATACAGTACCTCCACCTCATGTGGCCTCTCTGCTCAATGGATTTGGGATAGGAGTACAAAATCCCAGAAACGGAACGGCTTATAAAAAAAGAGTTATTTCTCACAGCTATGAAGGCTGGAGGTCCAAGACAAAAACACCAGCAGCTTTGGGGTCTGGTGAGCGACCCTCTTTAGTTCCAGAATGTTCCTTCTCAATGATGTCCTGTGTCTTCACATGGAGAAGGGGCTAGTGAGCACTCTGGCTCAGTTTTTAGATAAGGCCCAGATTCCATTCATAAGTGTCCCTCCATCCAGTGAGCCAATGAATGACCACTGAGCCCACCCCCTGGTGGTGGGCTCATTTGGATTGAGTGTATGCGTCTTGGGTAGAAACACACGTTCAGACCAGAGTACTGTTTTGTCAATAAGAGGGACGGGGAGGGGCATGGGCTTTTACATGAGCAGAGTGTTTTGCTGTTTTGACAAACATGGAAAGAGGGAGTAACACTCCTCTCAGCCATTCTGCCAGAGAAGACAGAGAGAAAAATGGAATGATTTCCTTTTGTAGCAGAACATAGAGAACGGATTTATACTGGGTTTCTGTGACTATCACAAGGTGTTCTCTTCCCCCTATCTGAGACATCTGCTCCTTGGCGGCTGGGCGGCTGGCATTGTCCAGCGCAGATCTGGGCCTATGTGCTCTTCTGCTCCACAGGGAAATGCTGGTCTTCCCCTGGAAGGGGAAGAATGATCCAGAAGTACTTTCTCTTCTGCATCTTTGCTGTATAGGTTACATGGTTGATTAGGAATATTGTTGCTTCCTTTTCCCTTACCCATGTTAGTATGTTCTGGGTTCACTGGTAAGATCCTTGAGTGAGTAACTTTATGATAATATGTACTGGCATTCATCACGAAGGGTGGGAAGGACAGACATTCTTGAAAAGGGTGATACTTGATGTCACTAGCTGTGCACCACCAGCGGTGTCACTCACTTTCCAGAAGAAGCTTCTTTCAGTATTATGATGGGTTGAATTCTGTCTCCTTAAAGTTTGTAAATTAATGTCTGAATATTAATATCAGATCCTGGTGCTGTGATTTGAATGTGGTCTGTCTCCACTGAAATTCATAATGGAGTTTAATTCCTATCATGAGGTCAGAGAGAGAGAGACAGAGAGAGAGAGACAGAGAGAGACAGAGACAGAGAGAGACAGAGAAGAGAGTGGGGAAAGATAGAGGGAGAAAGAGAGAGAGGGGAGAGAGAGGAAAGAGAGAGAGGGGAGAGAGAGGGGAATTGTCATCTGATCAAGGTGCTTAGAGGTTGAATAACCTCTGTGAGGTTATTAGGATTAAATAAGTTAATCAGGATAGAGATCCTGTGATTGAATACTGACGGTTTTGAAGAGTGGGAATGAAGGAAAGGGTGACATTGATCAAGATGTACTAATAGTCATAAACTGTTATGTTGAGTTGAAATAATAAAAGAATGTATGCTCAACCCCACCATCCAAGGTTTCAACATCAACAACAGAGAAAGAAGAATGAGAACGATCAATGAACACACACACACACACACACACACACACACACACACACACACACACACTCCTCCTCTCTGGTCGAGTGTGGTCATGTGATGCCTTGGGACTCAGACTTCACTAGATACACCTCTTTGACCTTGGACTATGAGCCAAAATGCACTTCTTCACCTTCAAGCTTGCCAAATCTGCAGTACTGTGTTATAAATAAGAGGGAGAGGATTGGCACACTTAGAATGTGACTGTGTTTGGATACAGGGCCTTGAAAGAGGTAATGATGATAAACTGAAGCTGTGAGGTAGAGCCATCCATAAGAAATGTTAGAACCAGACCAAGGGACTACCACTGAGGCACCAGTGGAAGGCACCAAACCTTCTGGTGCCTTGATCACAGACTTATGGAAGCCCTTGTAGACTAATACAGGGTTCAAAATATGTGAAGAATGTTTGGAATTGTTTACAATAAAAGAGCTCACTTAGGCCAACTTGGCGTTGTCGAATGTACATTCTCACTAGAAAAAGCAAAGCAATTCTGAGTTCAAAGACATTTGGTAATGCTGGATTAGATAGTAAGCCAGGTCTCTGTGCTGGAGGCCCACTCAAAGCCTTTACCGTGCAGAGGAACATATTATATATTATTGGTATGACTCAAGCAATCTGACTCGGTGGTGCCTTCCACCACACTGCCTCTTCTCTCCCATTACACTTCCAACCCCTTCCAACTCCTGATGACTTCATTTTCTAAATATATATATATATATATAAATTTTATTTATAAATATATTTACTTATCTTTTGCATTATACCAAGTGTCTGACGTTTTTATTTTCTAAATATGTGTTGAATGAGTTCATTCCCAGTACTGAACTACCATCAAATCTTGGGCCAAATGAACAATGCCTGTTTGCTTAGTGAACTGCAAAGCCTTTCTCCACAGTACACACATAGTATTTTTTCTGAAGCATAGAAAACATATCACAGGGTGATCACGCGAGTTCCCTAGTTATTTCAGTAGCTTCCTACTATCCCTAACATGCAAAGACACCATTTTTATTTCTAATTATCTTCAATCAGTTTCTTCTTTGGCTTCAGCTTCATTGGTTTTCTTTTAGAACCACATTGTTTGGTTCCTGCCTACCACAGAGCCTTTGCTCATACAAACCTTTTTTCCTAATGAACTCACAGGAGGGAGTCTTCCTTTACTTCTCTTATTGGGCCAAATCCCAGTTCATATTGAAAATTTATATATGTGCTATTTTGTTAATCTCTACAGGTAAACCTTACAGGTCTTCTAGAAAAAAAAAAAACCTCTAAGTTTGTAGAATCTTTTGAGATATACTCTATTAATTTATTGATTTAAGATTTGGAGAAACATTACTGAAGCAAAATGGAAATACTTTTTGCAAAGAAAAAAAAAGAATATGAGCAAAAATAAGAGGGTTTGGGCCTTTAGAAACAAGTAGTTTGAAAAAAATAATTATCATTTGAAATAAATAACCCATCTCTGAAATTAAATATAAAAAATTATGGTATGGAGTTTAAGTTCTGGATCTCTACTTGGATGTCTGAGTTTTTTGTTTTGTTTTCAAAGAAAACTTTTTGATTCTGAAAACTTCCAAATGCACACAAGGGTTTATGCAATGAATAGTCACACACCTTATCTACCTGCTGAAATGTTTTTTATTGAACTCTGAAAAAGTTGTTCTGCAGGTCTGACTTTGCTCCCTCTGTTGTAGACTGTAGGATTCTGATTGAGCCTTCCGGGAGACATAGGCAAAAGAATTCCCTCACAATTGCCCACCTGGATTTCTGGAAGGTTATTATGCTAGTTGGGCAAGTAATAAATAACGATGTATTCAGGGTCCAACCTTAAGTAAGGTACTGTGAGGATAAAAAGACATTCGTAGGATATTCTTGAAAGAACTATCGTCACCTGAGAAAATGGGAGAATCTACCTGAAAGAATAACCATCAGTGAAAATAACGAAAAGTTTGGGGAAGAAGTGGGGAGGCTAAGAAAGGCAGAAAGCATAAGCGCTCAGGGGACAAAGTCACTTCTAGTCATGTTACTTTCTAGAAATGGATTTCCTATGAAAACAGCATAATACCCATGAATTTTCTTGACACAAAGACCTACTTGTTAAAACAGAGTGAATTATAAATAAGCATTTCCAGTTGGAACAAACAGAAATATAAAGGGTCTGATTTCTTATCTAAGGTATATTTGCAATTCGTTAGTTCCTTACAAGATGGACTAACCAGCTCGGGTAGTATTTGTTCCCGTAAGGACCAATATTAGCTTGGTGGATTAAAGCCAAATCATTAATCCATTTATTTTTCTTAGCAAAGAATAGGCCACTGTATTTACATGAGGAGACCTATACTAAGAGCAGCTGTGGGTGAGCTTGGCCTGGCTCTGGGGGCCTGAAGGTCTGGGTCGTGTTTTACCTGAACCCACTATTTTCCGAAATTAGAAGTGAGTAAATAACGAATAAGACCATAACTCAGTACAAATGTTAATAATGGAGGAGGGGAAAAAAGTCATGTAAATGATCCAGACATCGTGGTCACGGCTATCATCCTGGCTACTAAGGAGGCTGAGATTTGAGGATCGAGGCTCAAAGCCAGCTCACAGGAAAGTCTGTGAGACTCTTATCTCCAATTAACTACCCACAAAAGCTGGAAGTGGAGCTGTGGCTCTAGCGGTACAGCGTTCATCTTGAGCGAAGAAGTTTAGGGGCAGTGCCGAGGCCCGGAGTTCAAGTTCCAGGACCAACATTAAAAAAAATCATGTAAATGGTGTAAATGTACTTGGCGTGAGAACTTGCATCTCTAAGACCTAAGTTCTTAATCAGATTTTCCAACTTGGGGTGGAGCCAGGGCGGGCTAGTGAACTTAGAGCACAGGATTTCTCCTGTCCTTAGGATTTCTCCTGTCCTTTGCTTGTGTTTTCAACTCCCATACTTTTCTGAGTTCTTCTCAATGTGCATGTATTAATTTAACAGGAAAAGAAAATCCTCAGTGAGACAGAAAAAAAAGAGAGCTGAAGGTCCTTATTTTCATACATCTTGGGAAAACTGAGGCAAGGAAGATTCTCAACCCAGAGCTATGGGAAGTCAGGCACGAGGGATGTGGGAATGCTTCTGTGATGTGTTGTAACTACACTAAAAAATATTAAGTGCTGAAAGTTCCTGAAGTGACATAGAAGTTGCTCACCTACTTTCTTATGGCTGTGTTAGGATGCAAGTTATATCATCCCCTTAAAGTACCCCATTCTGCAATTTTGACATATTCAGAATTGCACAGCCATCATCACAATCCATTTTAGAACTTCTTCATCCCATTGAAAGACCTTCCCAGCCATCAGCATGGGAGCCAACTCCTTATCTTTTTCTTCTCTCTAGTTCTAGGCAAACACCAATCTACTTCATACTTTTTTTTTTTTTTTGAGTCTGTTCGTGGGGCCTGAACTCTGGGCCTGGGCGCTGTCCCTCAGCTCTTCAGCTCAAGGCTAGCGCTCTACCACTTGAGCCACAGTGCCACTTCCGGCTTTTTTCTTTTTGCTTATGTGGTGCTGAGGAATTGAACCCAGGGCCTCAGGCATGCAAGGCAAGCGCTCTACCATTGAGCCACCTTCCCAGCTCTCTACTTCATACTTCTATGTGTTGCTATTCTTGATCTTTCATATAGATAGGTTATAATAGATAAAGGTGATAGATATGGCTATAAATGCAATATGGAATTTTGTGTCTGATTTAATTCAGCGTATTAGCTGACTTTAAATCAGCGTATTCAGCGTAGCAAGTATCAGGAGCTAGTTTGTTCCTTTTTTAATGGCTAATAGTCTACTATATGGTTGTATGACATTAAAAAAAATCAATTTCTCAGTTTGTAGACATTCAAGTTGTTTCCAAGTTTGGGCTCTTATGAATAATGCTTCTATAAACATTTGCATATAGGTTTTTATGTGGACAAATGTTCTTGTTTTTCTTGAATATACCACAAGGAGAATGTTTGGATAATATACCATATGTGAACTTTAAGGAAACTAGTAGGCTCTTTTCCAGAGTGCATTCAACATTTTGTGTTCTAGTCAGTGATGTCTGAGGGTTCTAACTTTTTTTTTTACTTCTATACCAGTACTTATATTGTCATCATTGTGTGTGTGTGTGTGTGTGTGTGTGTGTGTGTGTGTGTGCATGTGTGTGCACGTGTGTGCATGCATATTCTGATTCTGAGGCTTGAATTTAGGGCGTTGTATTTCCATTCAGCTTTTTCATTCAGGTTTTTCATTCATGGTTGGCTCTCTGATGCTTGAGCCATACCTTCAGTCCAGCATTTTACTGGATAATTAACAATAAGAGTCTTGGGGACTTCTGTGCCCTGGCTGACTTCAAACACTGATCCTCAGATCTCACCTTCCTGAGTAGCTAGGATTATAGGTGTGAACTATGAGTGCCTGCTAACCATCATTTTGACCTTGGCCGTCTAATGGGCAGCTGTTATATACCCTTCATGCTTCATGTGGTTATAAAAATGTTTTTTAATTTAAGCCCTAGAAGTCAACAGTGACCATACATGTGTACCAACTCCGAGCTTCTAGGCCAACAACAATCCCACGCATTTATCAGGATACTTACGACCTTTACTCTACAGATGAAGAAATGGAGGTTCCAGGTGAGGAAGCTCTAGATTCAAACCCAGGAAGGGCCTAAACCCTTGGCATTTAACCCTTGTTGTCCTGTTCCAGTGGCTGCTATTACACATATACATCTTAGCCTTTGTGGGTATTACACATGTAGTAATGTGAGGATCACATGACACCTTAGGAAGTTCATACATCGGGTAATCACATGTTAGATGATGGAGAAATAGAGATTTGTATCGCAGCATCGGGGTATATGAGAGAGATAAAGAAGTGATTTCTTGTCTGTGGAGCAACCTGAAGGAAATCTGCTTTGGGCAGGTTGCTTTGTGTACGTCCACTTTCTTAGGAAAGGAGCACATTAATTGTGCTAGGTTTGCGGGGGGGACTAGTGGAAGGGAAACACATGCTAATTCTAGCACTTGCTAGAACAAGGTCAGTTTCTCCTAAAGCAGCTAGATACATTATTTTATTTTGTGATGATTTTCCTACCTAATGAAAAATAGGCCCTTTCTTTTTGTCCTTGTAGTTGAGAGAAACTATTTGGCAATAATAAAACCACTTTTTTTGGGGCTGCCAACACAAACATTTGTGCAAGTTGTTCACGCTCTGGTTGAACAGCAGTAGTGGAACAGTATTTGTTGCTCACTGGAGCCCCTTTCTAGAATCCATTTATTTTCCATCTGTTTTCTAGACTCTATTCTCTGTGGCATTGCAGATATAAGAACTATCGCAAGTATATGCAACTATATCAACTATATGCAAGTATCTGAAAACATTCACATTTGCAAATTCAATCCAGCAAAAGAGGAATTACAGAACTGATCATCTAAACAACTCACTCACAAGCACTGCTAAAAGTGCTATGCTTGTAATTTGTATATTGGTAATTTTCTGAAAGGAAACCAGTCAAAAGTTCCTGGGTCATTAGTGATTGTCGGCTAAGGTGAAACAGATTCCTGCAGAATGAGATATACAGAGAAGAATTTTCCATTATTCGAGACTGTTTACTTTGAGCAAAGGATCCTTGTAATCTCATCTTTCTCTTGAGCGTGGCAAGCTGAGCTTAAGAGGCTTATGCTGCACTTCGGTGGGGTGCTGGACGTGGATAAGACAGCGGTTCTAGTTTTACTGCTTCTATTAATTTTGTGCTGGGCTTGAAGTGCTCAGGAGAGAAAGAGGAGCATTGTTTCTATGAACCCTAATGGGGAAGGAGGAAATGGCAGAAGGATAATTTCTCCATTTTAGTTCTTGAGAGACGCCCCTGTGTTCATATTTCCCTCAAAGCCAAGCTTCTGGGTTGAGTGTGAATGACACGCAGTCTTTTCAGGCTAGCAGTACATGGACAATGGAGAAAGATTTTTAATAAACCATTGAGATGTCTAGTAGGAAGGTTAGGAGAGCTGAGTCTGCTGGTAAACCTTCAATAACGGACAGTATTGATCTTTGAAATGATTGAGCCTTGCTATTTTGTTCTTCCTGAAAGTACCAACTAAAGTCTTTTATGAGGAAATGAAAAGAAATTGACTAAATTCTTCTAAGTACTCTGATTTCTGAATTTTATTTCCCTTGTTTTGGTGGCAGGGACTCTACACTTGTTTGGAAGGCTCTCTGCCACTTGAGTCATATCTCAAATACTTTTTACATTATTTTTTTGAGGTAGACTCTGTCTTTTGCTTGGGTCTGGCCTTGGAACTCACTCCTTCTGATATCTGCCTCTTGTGATGATTAAATTCTGAATTTTGAAAACATCTCTTGTTCTTCAATAATACTACCACCATGAGTCTGAGGAGATCTGTGCGAACATAAAAGTAGCTACTTTGAGGAGAGAGAGGGACACTGAAGAGACTGAAGGTTCCACACAGTCGACTGGGCCTCATTTCGCACTGACTTGGTCATCTCTTAACAACCTACTCTTTTAAGTTAATGCACATAAATCACCGACAGTGTCTGGCACATAACAGTTGCTCAATAAATGTTAGCTGTTCTTGCTCTCTGGACAAAGGACTTTAGCGAATATCAACCTGGCATGGAGTTTCCTACTCATCCTAAAACATGTTATCTGTGATACCGCCCGTGTGATTTGGACTTCATTTTCACGTGCTGAATTTTTAACTATCCACCCTTGTCAGGCAGGTAGTGGGAACTGAAGAGTGAAAGCTGCCACAAGGGGAAGGAAAACTTGATGATGTCAGCCTAGGACAATAAGAGGGAGAGCAAAGTAGGAAGACCAAGAGGTAGGGATAAGATGAAGTCAGTTTCCAGTGAGCTGAGAGCTGGGTCTGGGGCTGAGCAGGTGGACCCGTCCTGCATGCAGGTAGCTGTTGATGAACACTGAGGTACATGAACATTAGCTGTGTGTGGGGCACACATCTGGATGCTGTCCAAGCAGGGTTAGGAAGCTCGAAGAGTGGCATGGACTGTAGGTATGCAGCCTAGCCCACACGGGGGCCCATTTACCCTTGGGAACGGGAGGGAGCAAAGAAGGTATGCGGGTTGAGCTACTGCACCTGGCTGGTATTTTATTTTTATTAAGAAATGGAAGCAGGTCTTACCAAGCATCGATGCCTCCTTTGTTTGCCATTCCAGTTGAGAGATTCGGGACAGGGAACACAGAGGAAGCATGGTCCCAGCGGGTGAGCAACTGGACTTCACAAAGGTTGGCTGCCAACGGGACAAGGGGATGGCCTTCTCCCCTGGGAATGGCGGGAATGAGGAAGGACGGACAGTGGACAGACATGGAGACAGAAGCTGCTACATTTGTGGATGCTGGCAGGCCATGAAGTTACGGTGGCCCGGGCTGGGCAGCTGTCCAAGTGTGGTCAGCTTCTCCAGCCTGGCCAGGGGTGCACCCCACACTACCTGCACCAGGCAGAATCTGCTCCAGAAGTGGTCCATAAGAAAGCCATACCCTTCCTAGTAAGGAGGAAGGGGTCATATCAGAGAAGACATTCTAGATGTTTCTCTGACTCTGGGATAAAGAAACGGAGGTGAGAGGTTAAGGCAGGCTCAGGAGCAGTTGTTAGAAGGGAACCTTACGCATTGTTGGTGGGAGTGTAAACTTGTTCAACCACTTTGGAAAGCAGTATGGAGGTTCCTCAAAAGACTCCACATAGAGCTCCCCTATGACCCAGCAATCCCACTTTTTGGGCATTTACCCTAATGATCACAATCAAGACCATACTAAAGCTACCAGCACGACTATGTTTATTGCAGCATTATTTACTATAGCTAAGATATGGAACCAACCCAGATGCCCCTCAGTAGACGAATGGTTCAAGAAAATGTGGTATATATACACAATGGAATTCTATGCCTCCATCAGAAAGAATGACATTGCCCCATTTGTTAGGAAATGGAAAGGCTTGGAAAAAATTATATTAAGTGAAGTAAGCCAGGCCCAAAGAAACATAGGTCCCATGGTTTCCCTTATTTGCAATAACTAGTATATGTCTGAGTCAAGCAGAAAAGGTCAGATAAGGTGATGTTAGGGAAATGAACCATAAGATATGTATTCAAATTTTTTTCTTTCAGGTGATTGTTTCTAACACATTTATAAGATGATTTCTTTGTTGCTTTGTATGTCCCTCCCCCACTGTATAACCCCTGCTTTCACTGTATTTGATGTCGGTATAATTTGTGAAGGGGAAGGGGAAAAACAAATCGTTTAAATAGGGATACAGGTGGACCCATTGCAACAATGAGATGTACAAGTTGTTATGTCGAAAACGAACTTTACAACTTTGGTGCGGGGTGGGGGGGGGAGAAGGGGGAGGTAGAGTGAGGAGGGTTAGGTGGGGGGGGGGGATGGGAGGAGGAGCGGATGGGAAGGGGAAACAAAGGAGGAGGCTGCAATGCTTGATAAGAAATGTACTCATTATCTTGCCCATGTAATTGTAACCCCTCTGTACAGTATTTTCACAATAAAAATAAAAGAGCAGTTGTTCATCTCCTTTGTACTACAAACCAACTTTTTCTTTTTGACCCGCAGAACCTTGTTTTGCTGCTTTTCAAAAATTAAATACGTCAAAACAATTTCCTCACCTCTTTTCCTGGCTACCTTTATCCTTCATTCTTCTGCTTCTCATCAATCACTTCCCCTGAGAAGCCCCCATTCCTCTCCCTTCCAGGCTACAAAAACCCTAAAAGATGCAAGAAAGCTGGGCGCTGGTGGCTCATGTCTGTAATCCTAGCTACTCAGGAGGCTGAGATCTGAGGATTGAGGTTCAAAGCCAGCCCAGGCAGGAACATCCATGAGACTCTTATCTCCAATTAACCACCAGAAAATTGGAAGTGGTGCTGTGGCTCAAGTGGTAGAGTGCTTGCCTTGAGTTGAAAAGCTAAAGGACAGCACTCAGGCCCAGAGTTCAGACCCCACGACCAACCAAAAAAAAAGAGAGAGAGGAAAAAAAAAGCTGCAAGAGCCCCTTGCTCTTTCCTTTGTCACTCCACAACTTAGGTTCCATTTTTATTTAAGGTTTGTTTAATATTCCTGCCTCTCAGTAGACGTTATAAAGAGGAAGACAGGGCTGTATTCACTATGGCAACCCAGTCAGTCCAAAGTAAAATGTCTAATATGTCATGTTCGATAAATGGGATGCATATATTTACACACTGCTGAATCAAAATAAGCAGAAGCACCTGACACTAATCCCTGATTACCTTGTTTCTGTATTTGACCTCTGATCACAGCCTACCAAGCCTCACTCTTTGCTCTCTGATTCACTCTGCAGTTAAAAAAAAAATTCAGTGTAGCCAGGTGCTGCTGGCTCACACCTGTAATCCTAGCTACTCTGGAGGCTGAGACTTGAGAATTGAGGTCCAAAGTCCCTGAGACCTTTATTTCCAGTGAATCACCAGAAAACTGAAGTGGAGCTGTGGTTCAAAGTGGTAAAGTGCTAGCTAGCCTTGATGAAAGAACTCAGGGGACAGGGCCTAGGCCCTGAGTTCAAGCCCAAAGACTGACAAAAAAAAACAAAAACAAAAACAAAATCAGTGTAACCAGTCACTGGTGGCTCATGCTTTTAATTCTAGTTACTCAGGAGACTGAGAACTGAGGATTGTGGTCTGAAGCTAGCCCTAGTAGGCAAGTCCAAGAGACTTTTATCTCCAATAAACTACCAAAATCGCCAGAAGTGGAGTTTTGGCTCAAGTAGTACAGTGGTAGTCCTGAGCAAAAATTAGCATAGCAACAATGCCCAGGCCCTGAGTTCAAACTCCAGGACTGGCGTGCGCGCGCGCACACACACACACACACACAAACACACACACACACACACACACACACACAAACACACACACACACACACGGACAAATTCTATGCACATCTACAAAATTAAGAAAAGTAGGGAAGGGTGGGTTAGAATGGGTGGGTGAAGCGATGCATTGAATGCTTAAACTGCTTTGTTGACTGGCAGCTCTTTTGCACAACTACTTAAAGATAATAAACATATATAAAAGAAATTGTCCTGTCTAAAATTTTACTTACAAAAATAGCAAGTATACAGTGCAATAGAACAGTATTCAAGAACTTCATTTGTAAATTTAAGTTCTGCATTTGTGGGGAAAAGTACTGTGGGTTTAAAAAAGTCTGTCATACAAATGGGATTGCATGAAATTGCAGAGCTTCTGCATGGAAAAGGACATAGCTAGCAAGATCAATAGAAAGCCCATGGATTGGGAGAAGATCTTCATTAGCCATACAACGGACAAAGGTCTCATATCTAAAATATACTGGGACTCAAAAAATTAAACCCCCCAACAACAAATCCTCAAAGAAACAACTGCCTAATAAATAAGTGGGCTAAAGACTTAAAGAGAAACTTCTCTGAAGAGGAAAGGAGGATGGCCAATAGACACATGAAGAAATGCTCAACCTCCCTAGCCATAAAAAAAATGCAAATCAAAACAACATTGAGATACCACCTCAAACCAGTTAGAATGGCTAGAATCAAGAACTCTAATACAACAGATACTGGAGGGGATGTGGACAGAAGAGAACCTTACTGCATTGTTGGTGGGATTGTTCAACCACTTTGGAAAGCAGTATGGAGGTTCCTCAAAAGACTCCACATAGAGCTCCCCTATGACCCAGCAATCCCACTTTTGCGCATTTACCCAAATGATCACAAACAAGACCACACTAAAGCTACCAGCACAACTATGTTTATTGCAGCATTATTTACCATAGCTAAGATATGGAACCAACACAGATGCCCCTCAGTAGATGAATGGATCAAGAAAATGTGGCATGCATATATATATATATACACACACACACACACACACACACACACACACACACACAATGGAATTCTATGCCTCCATCAGAAAGAATGACATTGCCCCATTTGTTAGGAAATGGAAAGACTTGGAAAAAATTCTATTAAGTGAAGTAAGCCAGGCGCAAAGAAACATAAGTCCCATGGTTTCCCTTATTTGCAATAACTAGTATATGTCTGAGTCAAGCAGAAAAGGTCAGATAAGTTGATGTTAGGGAAATGAACCCTAAAATATGTATTCAAATTTTTTTTCTTTCATGCGATTGTTTCTAACACATTTATAAGATTATTTCTTTGTTGCTTTGTATGTCCCTCCCCCACGGTATAACCCGTGCTTTCACTGTATTTGATGTATTCGATGTCAGTATAATTTGTGAAGGGGAAGGGATAAAACAAATCGTTTAAATAGGGATACAGGTGGACCCATTGCAACAATGAGATGTACAAGTCGTTATGATGAAAACGAACTTTACAACTTTGGGTGGGGGGGATGAAGGGAAAGGATGGGAAGGGGAAACAAAGGAGGAGACAACAATGCTTGATAAGAAATGTACTCATTATCTTGCCCATGTAATTGTAACACCTCTGTACGGTATTTTCACAATAAAAAAGTCTGTCATACTTTATAATATATGGGACATATGAAAACTGTTTAATATGATGTTGGATGAATAAGAATTTATGAGCTTTGGCATTTTAATTTTTTTCATTAAAACTCTAAAGTTTTATCTTTTTTTTGGGTCCAGTCATGGGGCCTGAACTCTGGGCTTGGGCACTGTCCCTCAGCTCTTCAGCTCAAGGCTAGCGCTCTACCACTTGAGCCACAGCGCCACTTCCGGCTTTTTTCTTTTTGCTTATGTGGTGCTGAGGAATCGAACCCAGGGCCTCAAGCATGCAAGGCAAGCGCTCTACCACTGAGCCACCTTCCCAGCCCTAAAAATTTATCTTTAAGTAGGTGTAAAAAGGAGCTGTCTTTCAACAAAGCAGGTTATGAATACAATGCATCTTGGTCAATGTCAGCCCTTTCAACATTCTCACCCATCCCTCCAAACCCATCTCATCTTTCACTCCTCTTACTTTTGTAGCATAGACACTGAATTTTTGACTGTATTCCCTCTTACCCCCTCCTTGGTCTCAAAGGCACTCAGAATAATTTTGAGATCTAAACATTAACAAAAATCCAATTGGACAAGCAAGTGTAGATTTTTCTAAACAATGCCATTTTGACTAAATGTCAGCATTCACTAAAGCTTTGATAATAACTGGCTTCTCACAAAGTAATAACCAGAATTAAGGTAGCTTCTTACATAGTATATAACTAGGAAATCCAACACTCCATTCCTAAATCTGTACTTTCATACTATCCATGTTTTCCAGGGACAGACTCTCTTAGACATGATCAGTAAGTATAAAACAAATTGCTAATTTTTGGAGCAGGAAAATCACGTATTTGTGAATAAATTGAAAGGAAAAGGCATCGCTCATGAATTGTCTACCACCTTTGCAAGGCAGGTAACTTGTGAACACAGTAGGCAAATATTTTTCCATGTGCCACCCAAAGCAAACACATGAAAATAGAAACGTCAAGGACAATTATAAAACATCTTCAAATTTAAAGACACAGCACCTTTTTTTCCCCTTTTGATCCCTCTATAATTTCACCAGAAATACACATTTTTAAATAGTCCCAGTGGATAATACCTAGCAAGGAAGTATTTCTTTCTTTTACAGTGTGAACACATTATTTTTTCTTACATTTCTTTACTCTGAAAACATTATAAAAAGCGACATTTAGGAGGTGTTCACATGATTGTCACTGGTGGCTATTAAAAAAAAAAACAAAAACCACAAGCAAGTTCATCTGATGTTACCCTTACTTATACCTAGAGTCACCTTCACATGCATAAAAACGTAGTAGAAGTTATCCTTGTTAACAATCAACACATTCCAGTTTAGACTGCAAACCTTATCTCCCAAAGCATTGTAGTGGTAACATGAATCATCTTTTAATGGGAAAATATAAATATTGCTCTTGTAACAAATCAGGTAATGAATGGGTCTACAATCAGACATACAAGAGCCAAATTACAGGAAACATCAGCCTTTGGGATTCAGGGAAGACTGATTCAAATACTCCATTCTGTTGTCAATTTGACATAGTTTTCATTTTATGAGAAAGTGTAGGAATCATTCCAAGAACACTATCAGTCTGACCTACTATTGTTCTGTCTGGATATAGCTGAAAAGAGTAATGGGAAACTACCTTTTCCAGGTACTTGTTTGTTTGTTTTTGCCTGTCCCAAGGCTTGAACTCTGGGCCTGGGCGCTGTCCCTGAGTTTCTTTTCCTTAAGACTAACACTCTACCACTTGAGCCACAGTGCCACTTCTGGCCTTTCTGTGATTTAATTGGAGATAAGAGTCTCACAAACTTTCCTGCCCAGGCTGATTTCGAATTATGATCTTCAGATCTCAACCTCCTGAACAGTCAGGATTACAGGTCTGAGCCATTGACACTTGGCTCCAGGTACTTCTTAAAATTAAGTACGCCTGGGTTAAAGCAGGGTTAACACTAATGCTATTAACCATGCCAGGAACCACAATCTTGTCAACTTGTCTACTGTTGACCTGGAATTTTCTGTCAGATTTGTTGAATTGTGGTTCAATCATACTCCTTCCTGTTCTACCTGAACTGAATGCCTGAGGGTTGTTCTCCTGGGCATGACTCCTCCCCTCCCTTCTACTCACATACTCAGCCTCTGTGTGGAAAGAGGGTCCCAGAAAGTTTCCCGAGAACAAAATTCCTGTATTTGTGAAAAGAACACTGTGCAAGTACTGAAAGGCAGGCTTACAACCCACTGAGGGGAAAGTATGTCAAAACACAAGTTTGTTTAACAACAATTTAAGGCATATCACAATTTTGGGACTTACATGTTTTTGTCTTCCCTTCTGTGCAGATGAAATGTATAAATGCATTAGATAGATGCTTTAAATGCTCCAAAGCATGGTCAACCCCCACAAGATAAGCAATAGGAGAAAGAAAAATGGAAAGTGAAAATGGGGCTGGGAAGGTGGCTCAGTAGTAGAGTGCTTGCCTTGCATGCATGAGGCCCTGTGTTCAATTCCTCAGCACCACATAAGCAGAAAAAGCTGGAAGTGGTGCTGTGGCTCAAGTGGTAGAGCGCTAGCCTTGAGCTGAAGAGCTGAATGACGGTGCTCAGGCCCAGAGTTCAAGCCCCATGACCGGCAAATTTAAAAAAAAAGTGAAAATGGATGCCAGTGGCTCATGCCTATAAACCTAGCTACTCAGGAGGCTGAGATCTGAGGATCACGGTTTGAATCCAGCCAAGACAGGAAAGTCCGTGAACATTTTATCTCCAATAAACCACTCAGAAAAAGCTGGAAGTGGAGCTGTGGGTCAAGTAGTAGAGTACTACTACTTGCACTCCATGCTCTGAGTTCAAGCCTCAGGCCCAGCACACACACACACAAAAGTGTAAATGTTGAGGATATGTAAAATGTTCAATTGAAATAAATGAATACAACCCTGGAAACAAGCTTACCGTGAAACTGGAGGCAGAGAGTAGAACAGTTTCTGAAAGACAGAGGCTCATTTAGGTGATGAGCACCAGATGCCAAATGGAGCTCAATAGAGACAAAAGTGCCTTGATTAGCTTCAGGGGAGGAGGAAGGGGAGGGGGAGAAAACCAGCACTGGAGGTGACAGTAAACACCGCTCTACAGATCAGACAACTCCCTAACCATCTGGGGGAAGGAACTGTGCTGGTCAATGGCTGAGTTGTCCTACACCCTCATTTCTATCGTAGGAGAATGCTTTGGTGAATAGTGTGATCCAGAGGTGTCCATTTGTCTGAGCCCCCTAACAAGAGGTGGACTCCCTAAAATCCTGCTTTGGGTCCACAGTCAGGCCAGGTAGGCCACACTCCTGTGAGGCCCTGTACCTGAAACATTCTCTGTCCAAGTGGCCTGTGATGTGAATAGGCTGAGAGGCCTGAGGACAACTGGGGGAAATCACTGAAATTATCGCTGCATTCAAAGTTGTCGAACAGACTCCACTTCTGTGGGAAGTTCCGGCAGTTGTGATTTTGTAGTAAGGAGCAAACCTACTGATACTCCATTCAATGCAAAGTCCATTTCACCTGTGTAACTAAACAGGTGAGTGCCTCTACCTTATTCTGTCTCTCCCTCCCTCCCTCCTTCTCTCTCTGTCTTTCTCTCTACGTACAATGGGGTGGATGCCAACCAGGTGTAGGATCTTTGTCAATCCTGAATTACTTTCTTGCCTCTTGGCTCTGAGGTCTGATTGAAATCTGCCTGTTGTTTTATCAAGTTCATTACTGGATGAGTCTGATTAAAAAAAGCAAAACCACCAAGTTATTCATAGATCCAGGGAGTGCTAGAGGAGAGTGAACGTGTGAAAGAAGGGCTCTGCCGTCAACTGAGGGTGATGTGGCTTTGACTATGCTGTTTACCTCCTGGAACTCGGTTTCCCCATTTGTGTGAGGGGATATTGAATCAAATGACCATGGAAGCTCTTCTAGGACTTAACCTACTGGAATGAATGTGGGATAAGTTCCGAAGAGGGAGCAACTACCCTGGCTCAGAAAATCTCACAGATGTGGGGATGTTGGCTCATTTTTCTTTAAGTCTGTGCTCTCTGATTACAACGGTAATGACACTTTTGTAATAATGGATTACAAATGCTTCTATTTTCTTCACTCTCCTCTGCTTGGAATTTCCACCTCCAAATATTTTCTGTGAGGTTCTAATTGTAATCATTACAATCTTATTAGAGTGAAACAATAAATACCTTATTCTATAGCTTTTTTTTTTTGGTGGGAGCTGAAGGGCACATATTCTTGGGAACCTTTCCTGTGCACAGCTGGTCTATACCACTTACGTCACCTCTCCTGTCCAGCATTTCCTTGATTATTTTGGAGATGGAGTTTCATGGATTTTTTTTTTTTTTTTGGCTTGGGCTGATTTTGAACCCTGGTTCTCCATCTCAGCCTCCTGAGTAGCTAGGATTACAGGTGTGAGCTACTGGTACCTGGGTTTCTTAAACTATTAAAAAAAAACTGTACACCTCATTTTTCAATCAGTTCACAGAGCTCCTCCAATTTGTATCTACAAATTGAATTTAAGCAATTTATATTGATGACATGTGAATTATTAGTATTAGTTGAATCACAAACAAAACTGCAACAAAACACCTTGCGCATTCAGGTCCTAAAATTAAATTGTGACATCCCCTCTCTCATTTCTCATTTCCAATCAGTTTTGAAAGGTGATCTCATATATGATCGCAGAAGCCCACTTCCTCACACCATCCAATTTCCTCTACTCATGTGGAGTGTTCACGTCTTCCCTGTGTAGGACTTAATATTTCTTCCTGTGCAGATCTTAAGCAAGCTTTCTTTCTTTTCTTTTCTTTCTTTCTTTTTCTCTTTCTTTCTTTCTTTTCTCTCTTTCCCTTCCTTCCTTCCTTCCTTCCTTCCTTCCTTCCTTCCTTCCTTCCTTCCTTCCTTCCTTCCTTCCTTCCTTCCTTCCTCCCTCCCTCCATCCCCCTCTCTTTCTCTCTCTCTCTCTCTTCCTCCCCTTCCTTCCTTCCTTTCTGTCATGGAGCTTTAACTCAGAGCCTGGGTGCTGTCCCAGAACATTTTCTACTCAAGTCTAGTGCTCCATCACTTTAAGCCACAATGCCACTTCTGGTGGATAATTAGATAAAGAGTCTCGCAGACTTTCCTGCCTGGGCTGGCTTTAAACCATGACCCTCAGATCTCAGCCTCCTGAGTAGCTGGGATTACAGGTGTGAGCCACTGGTGTCTGGCAGATTTTAATAATTCTTAATAATCTCTTTCCCTAATAAATCTTCTTGATTCTAACACTGCATCCAGAAATGCCTATCTCATGGTTCTGTTCAAAGCCTCTCACTGTTGTTATGGTAAAGACCACTGACCATCACAGTTCTATCGGCTATAGTTTGCTTTAAGATAAGCCAGCCTGGGCAGTTTGGGGTTTGGGAGTGTGTTTGTACTCTGTACAGTAGAAAGAAGATGAAATTACATCCTTAGTGATAGCGAGTAAGGGCAAGAATGTTATCAGGGGGCTGCACTCCAAGGGTGGCTTGTACAGTTTTGTTCCCTTCTTTATCTGCAATCAGCACAAAGGACTTTTTACAAATTAGCAAACAGGCGTGAGAAACTGTTTTTGCCCTGATGCTGCCTGGGAAGCGAGGAACGGGGAACGGCTGGGAACAGAGTGGAGTGTGTGGTGCTGTTCCCACTCCTGTTACACAGCAGGTGGGGAGAACTTTGGGGAGGGGCCGGGGAAGGGGCTGAGCCCTCCCTAGTGCTTCCCAGTGCTCCTTTGTGCAAAATGTCTCTAGTTCCAAGCATTCTACCTGCGTCCACTCTTAGGCGAGCTCATCTCTTCTGGAGTCACATTTGCCTCCAATGAAAGATGCTACTGGAGATACAGAAAGGGTAAGAGGAATGTCACCAAGCTTCCAGAACAAGAGGCATGGTTCTTCTCATTCCTGCTTACCCTTCCACGTTGGAACACAAGGCTGAGGCAGCACCTGAGGCCCCACGGAAGGAAATCTTTAGCCTTTCCCATGTCTAATCCCCAGAGATGTTAACAGCCACCAAAGGGAGATAGGAACTCCTCAGGTGCAGGTCCGCAGAGGTCAGCTTACCCACCCATGCCACCCAAGTTCTCCTACCTGCTTTCCCGTGTGCTGTAGGTTTCCTGGGCACCTTTCATCCCTCCTCAAGCCTTCGGACACACCTTTCGCTTTCCCTCCCTGCAGCTCCTTTGCTGCTGATTTCCCCCTCATCTTTCCCTCCTGAGGAAAGCTGCTTTCTGTCTCTTGGTCAGCGCTCCCCTTCCATTTCTCAAAGTGCCTGGCACTTTCCTTGAAGGCAAGGCAGGATGTAGTGAAGTACTGGGTGATTGAACTGACACCTGTCTCCCTAGGAGACCATGTTCTGGTCTATTTGTTCACCTTCATATCCCCAGCACCTGACTCAGGGCTTGGCCACCACTGACACATGCTTAAAAAGAGAGCATATACTGGATTGCACTCAGCACGAATGGAAAAACAACCCCCCAAACAGAAATTACTTTTTATGGGGCTATATTCACCAATGGGAATGGGCACATCTCCATAGGGAAAGCACTACATGGTGGTATTTGTTTTATTTATTTATATTTAAAGCAAGTATTCCAGCCAGCCTGTACAGATAAGTGCCCATGAGACTCCTATCTCCAATTAACCACTCAAAAACCAGAAGTAGCGCTGTGGCTCAAGTGGTAGAGTGCTAGCTTTGAGCACAAAGAGGCTCAAGGACAGTGCCCAGGCTGTGAGTTCAAGCCCCCAAACCACCACCACCAACAAAAGTATTCAATTTAAGAAGCATTTAGTGAAGAAAACCATGAAAAAGGTAATAATGGTTGAGATGCATTGTACTCATACACTGACATGCTGAGCTGAAAAAAAATTCCAAATTTAAAACTACCCCCCAGCCAGGGATGTAAGCAGATAATGTCAGGACAAGGAAATATATTTAGTTAGAAATTCATGGGAAGTCCCCTGTGGTCAAACTGGAAAGTTCCTGCTAGTTTATGGTGGGTCTTTATCAAAGGTAAAGGTGAGATAAGCTCAGAGACATGAGGGGAATTGGACAGCTCCTAATTCTTTCCCTTCGTCCTGGACCCTGTGAGATCTCTCTGGCTCAAACTTCTCATTTACATTCCAGAACACTGGAGGCCACAGAGGCCAAGCATCAGATTCATTTGCCATTTCCTATTTGCAGACTGTGCTAGGTCAACACACCTTGCAGGAAGTAGTGTCCCAATGTTACAACCAAGGAGACTGAAATCCAGGGGGATTAGGGGAAATTCCTGAGATCCCACCAGGCTTCAATGCGCTCTCATTCCAGCCTCTTTCTGGACAGCCAGGCTTGACTCCTCGTGAGTCACATCTTTGACTCACATAAGAAATGCGGTCAACCAAATGCTTTGTGAGGGAAGAAAATACAACCCCTTGCCTCCAGGTTGTTTTTAAAGGGCTCCCATGAAGGAAATGGATGCTGGGCACCTGCACACAGGGGTAAAGAATTTAATAGGAAGAGAAGCTCAGGGAGCATAGGCTGATTGCTCTTTGAGAGTGAATACTGATGTTTCTGACTTATGGATGAGTGTGTGTGTGTGTGTGTGTGTGTGTGTGTGTGTGTGTGTGTGTGTATTTCTTTTGCAGTTATCTCTGCAAAGCACTCCAGGAGTAAAATTTTCAATTTCTTTTTGTTTGCTTGTTTTGCTTTTATGTTTGTCTAGTTCACTCTTAGAGGATGACTGCCTGTCATAGGTTGTGAATTCAGTCATTTCATCCTCTAAAACCACTTCGGCTCTTTTTTGGATGACATAAAAGTCCTGTTCTTTTGCTCCATTAAATCCTGGAATCAAGTCAGGGTATTAATAAAACAATCCTTCAGCTTGCTCCACTCCAGTGAGCTGTGAGCTTGCTACCTTCCTGATTTCAGGTGAACCTCCTTGGACCTCTAGTGGAAGCCTAGGCTTGGGCATCAGGAAACATTGGCTTCTATTGGAGAAAGCCAACAACACATCCACAGCAGGGCCTGCACTCAGCCCAAGCCTAGGGTCTGGGGGTGAGCCTGGGCTCAGGTTGCAGTATGTCTCTGAAACCTTCATTATTTCCACTCCTAGAACATTTGGCTCCCTTTACCAAAACCAAATCCCACTGATGGTCATAAAACCTGTCCTGTCAAGTTTAAAGGAGAAATGTAGATAAATTGTACTCTGAGAACCAAAAATCTTGACATTCTAGCCAATTATCGCTATTTTATGATTCTCTTTAGGAGTGACTATAGAATGACATTCGACATGCCAAGTGAGTAGAAAAACAGGATTGAAAGCCATGTCCTCCTCACTTTAAAATGTCAGCGTTCTTAGTGTCCCCACCCTGCTTGTTAGTGGGGAGCCAATCCTGCCACAAGGAAGGAACTGCTTTTAAGTACTTATGTCAGAGAATGGGACCAGGGCTTGGAGATCTGGGTTCCTATCCCAGGTTTGCCTCCAGCTGTGGAATATCCTTGAGTAGGTAGGTTCCTTCCTCTCTCAGGGACTTGTTTTCTTACCCATAAAACGTAGTGTGGAAAACAAAGAAGACTTAAAGAGAAACTTCTCTGAAGAGGAAAGAAGGATGGCCAATAGACACATGAAGAAATGCTCAACCTCTCTAGCCATAAAAGAAATGCAAATCAAAACAACATTGAGATACCACCTCACCCCAGTTAGAATGGCTAGAATCAAGAACTCTAATAACAACAGATGCTGGAGGGGATGTGGACAGAAGGGAACCTTACTTCATTGTTGGTGGGAGTATAAACTTGTTCAACCAGTTTGGAAAGCAGTATGGAGGTTCCTCAAAAGACTCCACATAGAGCTCCCCTATGACCCAGCAATCCCACTTTTGGGCATTTACCCAAATGTTCACAAACAAGACCACACTAAAGCTACCAGCACAACTATGTTTATTGCAGCATTATTTACCATAGCTAAGATGTGGAACCAACCCAGATGCCCCTCAGTAGATGAATGGATCAAGAAAATGTGGTATCTATACACAATGGAATTCTATGCCTCCATCAGAAAGAATGACATTGCCTCATTTGTTAGGAAATGGAAAGGCTTGGAAAAAATTCTATTAAGTGAAGTAAGCCAGGCCCAAAGAAACATAGGTCCCATGGTTTCCCTTATTTGCAATAACTAGTATATGTCTGAGTCAAGCAGAAAAGGTCAGATAAGTTGATGTTAGGGAAATGAACCCTAAGATATGTATTCAAATATTTTTTTTCTTTCATGCAATTGTTTCTAATGTATTTATAAGATGATTTCTTTGTTGCTTTGTATGTCCCTCCCCCACGGTATAACCCCTGCTTTCACTGTATTTGATGTCGGTATAATTTGTGGAGGGGAAGGGAAAAAACAAATCATTTAAATAGGGATACAGGTGGACCCATTGCAACAATGAGATGTACAAGTTGTTATGTCAAAAATGAACTTTACAACTTTGGTGGGGGGGGAGGGTTAGGTAGGGGGGAAGGATGGGATGGGAAGGGGAAACAAAGGAGGAGGCTACAATGCTTGATAAGAAATGTACTCATTATCTTACCCATGTAATTGTAACCCCTCTGTACAGTATTTTCACACACACACACACACACACACACACACACACACACACAAATACCCATTCGAAGAAAAAAGAAAAACAAAGGAGGGGGTAACAATGCTTCACAGGAAATGTACTCATTACCTTACTCATATAACTGTAACCCCTCTGTACAGTATCTTTACAATAAATAATATATATTTTAAAAAGTAATGTGAAGCCAGGGGCTGGTGGCTCACACCTGTAATCCTAGCTATGAAGGAGATTCAGATTTAAGGATCATGGTTCAAAGCCAGCCTGAGTGGGAAAGTCTGTGAAGCTCTTACCTCCCATTAATCATCAGAAAGCTGGAAGTGAAGTTGTGGCTCAAAGTGGTATAGTTCTAGCCTTGGGCCACAAAAGAGCTCAGAGACAATACCCAGGCCCTGAGTTCAAGCCCCACGACTACTACCACCACCACCAACAACAACAAAAAAGTAGTGTGGGGCTAGTAAGACTCCTTTCAGATTATGCTGATGTTATTTATGAAAAACTGTACAGATTCAACTTAATTCCTTAAGAAACAAGTTTAGCCAGGCACATGTAGTTCATGTAATCCTACTTAGGAAGTTGAGAGCTGAAGATCAGGGTTTGAAGCCAGCCTGGGAAGGAAAGTCTGTGAGACTCTTATCTCCAATTAACCACTAAAAATCTGGAAGTGGAGCTGTAGAGCATCAGCCTTGAATGAAAAAGCTAAGGGATAGTGCCTAGGCCCAGAGTTGAAACACACTAATATTATCACACACACACACACACACACACACACACACACACAGAAAGGAAATAGACTTACACACAGTTTTCAAAAAAGGTAAAATCTTTCATTACTCCAAGAAAAGGGCTGCATAATATCTCCCAATGTTTAAAATATAAAGTGGTTTGTTGCTATTGGGAGTGAAGAATTCAATAAAATAAGAAAACTGGGAGTAGATGCGGGGGAAGGTGTCAGTTCTTCTTGAGGTCTTTTCAAGTTTCTATGATCTAATTACTTCAAAAATATCAATATAATCTTTCAAGTATCTTTTTGAGTTTGGTACAGTTTACATGAAAAAAAAAAATAACAAAACCAAAGAATGATTGGTTTGATAATCTCTTGCAAAGGTTGTGGAGGGTTTCAGTGGACACAAATGGGATTTGAGGCTTGGAGTTGGTAGCCCTGGGTTCAAAATCTTGGCCAAGTTACATTTCCAAGTCTCAGGATCCTTAACTGAGAAAGGGACAAAATAATCCTACCTATATTCTCAAACAAATACCATGAGGTGTTTGAGAATGACTAATAAACTGAAGAATGACTTGTCAAAGCAGTCTCATTCTAAACAGCTGCCTGCCAAAACTATACTGTTCTTTGAGATGTAAAGTTTGAATTGACAGGAACAACTGCCAGACTTTCGAGTATGAGAGCAGCTGCCTTAAAATAGTCAATCCGACAGACAGACCCACAGCATTACCAAAAAGGCATCCCTATTTAGTAGTAAAAAATACAAAACATAGAACTGACATGTTGAATTGAAACCCCTTTAAACAACTACTAATGATATATTATTATGTAAGAAAGAATGCAAAACGAATGTCCCTTCTGATGGTGGGGAAAGAATTCAGAACTTGGCAGTCCAGAGTTCTTCACTCCCTTCCTTTCTTCCCTTAGAATTCCACCTGACATCAAGTCCTTGAGATTGTCCTCAGATTGGACTTTTCTCCCCCATTCCCTGAATCTTTACCTTTCTCTGGGCTCTCCTTATGCTGTCCTCGGATGTCTTCAGATCCTCACACTTGGGTGCGGGGAGAGCAATGCTATCCAGATCATCCTGGAGCCTCCTCACATCTCTATCAGTCTCATCCTATTTCCTCTTTCATGTGAATTCCTCTACTTACTTTGAGTCCCAGGGAGCCTGGCTCTGGCCTCAGGGCCTCTGTTCTTATGGCTCTCCCTGCTTAGAAAGGCCTCCACTCTCCGGTGCTTGTACAAAGCATGGCACTCACCGCTTCTCAGCCTCCTTCAGTGTGGCTTTCATGTGGAAATGCCAAGACTGCTTTTCCAACAAGCTCCCAGGTGATCATGAGGTAGGTGCTGGTCTATGGACCCCACTTTCCATGAGCATCAATGCTCAGTGAGGGGAAAAGACAGGGAGAGAGGACAGATTTTGGAGACAAACAGATTTGCATGTCATTTTTATCAGGTGTTTGTTGTATGACCTACGGCAAACCATGGGAAGTATTACCTATTTTACATAAATGATGTGAGGAATTCTTCAGGTTTTTATAGAACTTTTCAAATCTCATTTTCTCTTAGTTCCCCTAAACTTGTCATTTTTGTCCTTTTCTCCCATAAGTCAGACATCTTATTTCACCTTACTGAGTCTTGTTGCTTCGATCATGAGGATGCACATTACATATGTAAGTTAAACTCTATGATCTTGGGGAGCACATCATATCTTATTTTATTCTTTCAGCCTGTAAATTTAAACAAAAGTATTCTTCATTTTTTTCCTTCATATGTGACTGTAGCATAATGCTCAAAGACAGTTGTGACCTGGCTTGGCCCAGAAATCCAAGGCTGGTACCATCTTTAGCCAGTTGCATCCTCTGCCCAATCCAGACTACTGCATCTGGTTCTCAGTTTCCTCACCTATAACATAGGATTTCTGCTTTCACCTCTAGTTAAGTGTGGCTTATATAGCAGATTTTGAAAATGGCTAGAATTCTTGGCTGCTCTCTGAATCCATGACATTCTCTAATGCTTTTAAAATAGACTGGAGGAGTGAGTTGAGTTTAGGCCTCAAGGGGCCTCTTTTCTACTCTCCCTCTTGGAACCATGTCCAGCCAACAAGTGGCCAGGCCTGGGCTAATGGGTGAATGATGAGACTGAGACTGCTCCTAGTACTCAGCCAAAACTGAGGCAGAGCCACACTGGTGACCACAGAATCAAGAGGGAGCCTGTAGGGGGCAGTAGACTCACTCAGCTAGGCCCCGCCCAAATTACCACAGAATCAATCATAAACTTAAGTAGTGCTTGTGTTAAGCTTTTATGTTCGTGATACTTTGTTGCACAGCAATAGATCACTAATAGTGTATACATGAGAAAATTTTTCAACAAACAGTGGCTATTTTGGGGGAGAAGGTACTTAATTAAAACTCAATTTTAGGCCAGATGAGGTGGCTCATGCCAGAGATGGAGCTTGCAATTTTGGGAGGATTAGAATTTTGAGGCCAGTCCAAGCAAAAAGGTAAAGTGACATAACAACAGGCCTTATTTTGGCCAACTTGGAAATAAAAGGCTGTTTTAGTTTTAATCAAAAGTCAGGATATTTTTACTTCCAGGGAAATTGAAGGTACTTCAGAGAAGGCCAGGTAACAGTTCATCTTGACATTCCATATATATATACATATATATATGAGTATATATGAGCCTATATAAAGCAACAATAGGCTGTTGAAAATAGAAGCATAACTGGCTCATTCTTTCATCAAAACCTTTTTTGTGTGTGATAGAAACAATCTTTGTGGAGACCCAGCGTCACCGCATTGCAAAATGTAGCTTATGTTTCTCTACCTGGAAAAAAGCTATATTTTGAAATGACTTGAATATTAACATCAAAGATCAGTGACACCCTTATAGGTAAAATTGTAAAAGAGAAAAAACCCACACTGTTTCCTTAAATATCTTCTGTATTGGATTCATGTTTTCCTCTTTTCTCATGGATTTTTGCAACCACTGCCTTCTGCCTTGTCTGAATGTTCTCTCTTCCTGTTCATCTCAGTGCATCCAGAATGAACTTTCTAGAATAAAGATTTGCTTTGCTTGAAACCCTTCAAAGTCTTCTCCCAACTGTAGGATCTGTGAGGATAGAGACTATGTCCCAGCACCTTACTGATGGCCTGGTATCTTTGGGTCAACAGACAAGCTGTTTCCCAGGCCAGGAGAACTCTTTATGTACCCAATAGAAGAGTACTGATTACTGGGGTAAAATCTGAGGTATGATATTCCTTTTATCTTATATTAATAATATGTACTACAACTCTTATCTGCTTCATAATAGTCACCAGTTTGGTTTTCAGGTATGTTTTAACACAGGGTCATTTTTATTAATATATAAATTATACAAAATAATGGGTTTCTTGTGACATGCATATGACATACTCCCATCATATTCACTACTCATTACTCAGTCTTCTCTCCAGTTCTCCTTTCTCCCAAAATGGTCCTTCTTCCTTTATGTGTTTTATTATTATTATTATTATTAAAACATCTGGATAGAATCGGATGATTTTTGATTGTCTACATTACGAAAAAATTCCAAGCTGTGGAGATCACAATATTTACAGATAACAGGATCAGAATAGATGAAAGATTTATTATCTTCAATAGTATTTAGGGGATAACCAGAACAAGTAAAACTCGCAGCCTCAGCCCTACGAGCGGTCATTGGGGCCATGCGTCACATGGCCCTGCCTGGGGCGGAACCTCCCCTGCACACATAACCCTTTACCTGCACGTCCAGGGGTATGGGAGGTAGGAAAGCCCAAAGAGACTAGAAAGATTACACCTGGATGACTTGTCTGATCTAAATACACACCAGAGGTAAGGGCTAAACCAATCCTATTCTCCTCTAGGATGGGCCAAGAAGTTTCCAACTCTTCTAGATATGCTGATTTTTTTTTAACCTGCAACCAGTTAATCTAACCATCAAAAGGAAAAGAAAGACAAGCAAGAGGAAGGGGCTGTTAACCAAGACCCCCAAAGAACTCTAGATTGAGGATTATAAGAAGCGTTCTATAACTTGAACTTGAAACTCAATCCAAACAGAGGAGCCCAGATCCGGGGAGGTTGGTATTCAGTCATTGGAAGGTGGAGTCCTTTCCAGGAAGCACAGCCAATGGGCTTCTGGGGGCGGGGCCAATCGACCACTGGCTCTGCTCTGTCCTTGGGCTGGGACTTCATTTTGTCCAAAGCCTAGCCAGGTAGAGTTTCCAGGCTGAGGGAGCTGCTGGATGGGAGTCAGGAAGTATTCCATTTTTAGGATAATGGAACATGTTTCATTGACCCGCAAGTTTTTGTTTTAAATTCCAGATACGCAAAAAGATGAGTATCCTTTGAGATGGAGAGGCTTTAATGTGCCCCCCCCCCCCACTCTTAATTTAGTATTAACTGGGAGATGAAATGAGAGAACGAAACAGCACAGAATCCACCATCTTTAAAGGCAGTTCAGGTGCCCAATATTTCCCTACTTTTCTCTAGTGATCATTTCTCACAATAGCTATGTTACAACCACCCAGGACATCCACACTAAGAACCAGAAGGCAAGAAATCAACACCCTTTCTGCCACGATTTGAGCCACTTCATGGAACATCGACCACATTCACTGCGCACATCTCTGTAGCACGATGGAAACTGAAACGTTGGAAGTCCTCTACCAGCTATTTAATTTTATTTCCTCATAGAGGTTAAGGACGGTGGAGACCCATTGATTTCTGCCTCCGATAACTAGAAAAACTCTCCCGGTGTGGTTTTGTGAAAGCTCCACCTAGCCGGGGCCCCAAGGTCACGCAGACGGGAGTGATCGACCTGGGAAATCTTGCCTCATTATTAAATATGTAGCACTTTGTCACCATTTAACTGTTTGCATCTGCCAGGCGCTTTGCGCTACTGGGTGCTGCCCGGTGGCTTCGTAAGCTCTGTCCATCGACCACCCACCCAGGTCTACTACGCAGGATGTCAGCACCCCAAGTCTTGGGACCCAAGGACGTATCCAAGAAACCGTGAAGGCGATCCCAACCCACTTCCGTCTGATTAAAAAAATAATAAACATGCAGATATTTAAACTTGCGAGAAGAGGTTTTTGGAAATCGGGAGGCATCCCTTGCAGGCTGTGAAACTCAAGTTCTCGGGCACTGTTGAAAAGTTCATCAAGTAGGGATTAAAAAAAAAAGTTTCTCACAACCAACGAGATGCATCCTAGTTTTTAGCTTGAAGAATCTGTAAAAGTCCTCGCCTTTCCCGGTTTGATTCCCTTACGCACTTGGGTTGAGTCGTGTGACTTTCCTCCCCAACCATCAAAAGGAGATTTACTTCTCCCCTCCTCCCCTCTGCCCTCCCCGCTCCCCGGGCAAAAGCAGATCAAGGAACAAGGACCCCCCCCCCCCCCACCCACCCCCTCCGCCTCCCTCCTGCCCTCCTCCCGCCCCAAGCTGACAGCACCCGGGGAATCACGCAGCCCAGCCAAGTTCCACCGGACTCCAGCCCCCTCCCACCCGCCAGCCCGGCCGGACGCGCGGGCCTCCGACGGTCCCCTACCTGGGGCGGGATGGCAGCAGCGACGGCTTCGGGGACGCAGCGCCCATGGCATCGAGGGGCTCGGGCGGTTGCGCGCGGGGAGGAGACGCGAACGGCTCGGTGCCCGGGACCCGGCGCGCTCGCAGCCTCAGCCCTGCGCGCGGTCATTGGGCCCGTGCGTCACGTGGCCCGGTCCGGGGCCCGACCTCCCCGGCACGCGTAACCCTTTACCTGCGCGCCCAGGGTGCAGCTGCACCACGAGGTCCGCGCCCTCTCGGAGGGGTCCCCACCCCCCTTCCCTCCCCGCAACTACCCCCCCCCCCCCGGCATGGCACCCATTTGTTTGTCCTCCCAGGAAAGTTTTGTTGCCGATTGTGTGGGAGTTCCCCTCGGATTGGGGGTTTCGGATATAGGCATCTCCTCCTGCAAAACAAATGGGGGCTCGCCGCTCTGGGTTCTGGCGTTGGTGGCTCAGACCTACGCGAGTCCTGCCCGATCGCCTGCGTTTATGGCTAGGTGTGCACGGGGCGCGGAGAGTGGGTCCGCGGGGAGCGCGCACTCGAGCGTCCCAAAGGTCGCGGTGGGAACTCCGGCGCTCCTCCCTCCGGCGCTCTCTCTCCTGGGTCTTTTCCTGGCCATCAGCCTGTGGCGTTCCCGTAGCGCTTGCAATTCGTTTGCCTAAGAGGGTGGAGAACGGGTTGCTTAACTCTAAATTCGATTTAAGGTTTGGACATTTTTTTTCTTTAAACACCTGAAGCGACTGTGGGGGGGGGGGGGGGGGGCTCCATCAGGAAAAATAGGTTGAGCAACGGCGCCATCTAGCTCAACCCTCCTCTCTCTTCACTGTCCTGGGAGTTAGGTTAACCTAGACAGGGTATGTATTTACTCTCCCTAGCTTTTGGTGCGAGCTAGTGGTTCTGGCTGCATGCACAGGCATTTATCACACTCTTGATGGTCCATTTCTAGTCTAGTTATTCTGATTTTTTTAAAAAAGGCATTGAAATTTGTCTTGGGTCTTTAAAATGTGGTTCTCTAGCAGAATCAGTACCATTTATGGGGAGATTGAGGACTCAATGAAAAGAAATTCCTTTTGCTCCTTTTCCAAAAAGTAGCAGGAGAGGAATTGTGTGTGTGTGTGTGTGTGTGTGTGTGTGTGTGTGTGCGCGCGCGCGCATGTGTGCTTGAGTGTGTGTGTGTGTGTATTGGGGCTTGGGATCAGAGTCTAACTTGCTTTCGATTGGCTTTTCCATTCAAGGCTGGTGCTCTACCACAAAAACCACACCTCAGTTTCTGGCTTTTTGCCACTTAATTTGAGATAAAAAGTCTCTCATGGACTTTTCTGGGCTGGCTGACTTTGAATGGAGACCCTCCGATCTCAGCCTGCCGACTAGGATTACAGGCGTGAGCCACCAGCCCAAGAAATGTGTGTGTGTGTGTGTGTGTGTGTGTGTGTGTGAGAGAGAGAGAGAGAGAGAGAGAGAGAGAGAGAGAGAGAGAGAGAGAGAGAGAGAGAGAGAGAGAGAGAGAGAGAGATGTGATACTCCATTTGAGAACCACTTCACTGCCCAGGAGAATTTCTTCCTGTGCTCAAGCACGTGGCTCAGTACCCTCATCTAATGCTTTCTGTAAAGCCAGAGGTGCTGTTTTTATTTTTTACCACAAATGACCAATGCCACATAATTTGCCACACCAGCACACCAAAACTGGTTCTCTGTATCTAACATATTTTGTGCAGGTCACTTGGAATGTCAAATGGAGATCTTATAGAAAATATAGAGGGGGGGGGAGGGGGGAGCCCTATGGTTTCTTGAAGTTGATAGTACCATGGTTCACTTTTTTTTCCCCAGGTGAATTCATGTGTCCATTGGCATATCCATTGTTTCAAACTAATAAGGTTTAAAGCTCATTTGTTTGAGTGAGCCTGTCAGCATGGCTCCAGATTTTTCAAATAGTTCTTTAAAAAGAAGGCAATTTTTGGTAAGTACTCAGTATTAAGCCCAGGCTTTCTGTTGGGAAGCATTCTGCTACCTGAGTTTTGACCCTAGCCATAAGAAAAAACAAAACAAAACGTTAAACAGTTTACATTTGTAACAAGAAAACTCCTTTATCACAAGAAGCAAGGTGCCTGAGAAGAAAATATGGGTTGAGTTATTTATCTCAGATTTTTCCATGGGTAGACAGCCTATTCTAATTGCTGAAACCAATGTTTTGCTTTAATGTTTCCTCACTTTCACTTCCTGTCCATTTTGCATTTAAAACTCTGTATCTACCTAATTGCAGTTGGATGAAAATAGAATTATTTGCATTTTCCCTTTGAAAATCACTGTAAATTGCTCCTGATTTTAGCATTCTTTCTGCCACAGTCCACAGTGGAATTTTTACACTTTTTATCTTAGATCATATAGTAGTTCCTTCAGGTCTCCCAGTTTCTGGTCTTTCTACTCCAAATGTATCTGACAAGCAAGCGCTGAACCATTCATGGCAAAATGCCCTCCCAACACTTCCTCAAAACCCTCTCTACTATTTCCTGTTGGCAACTTCATAAAGTCTAAAACCTAGCACAGTATTTGAAGTCATGCAAAGTATACTTCAACTCTATTTTTCCTCAGGAAACTTCCTTCATTTGAAATGCCTTTTTGACATTGACAGCTAACTCATTAATTTCAAACCTCAGCTGTTTCCTGAACAGGAGTTTATCATACTTTTTGATTTTCACATAGTTTATTGCTCCTCTGCCACTTTTTTGCACATCGAGAGGTTCTTTCTTTTCTTTATTTCCTTCCTTCCTTCCTTTCTTTCTTTCTTTCCTTTCTTCTTTCTTTCTTCTCTTCTCATCCCTCCCTCCCTCCCTCCTCCCTCCCTCCCTCCCTCCCTCCTTTCTTTCTTTCTTTCTTTCTTTCTTTCTTTCTTTCTTTCTTTCTTTCTTTCTTTCTTTCTTTCTTTCTTTCTTTCTTTCTTTCTTTCTCTCTCTCTCTTTCTCTCTCTCTCTCTCTCTCTTTCTTTCTTTCTTTTTCCTTCTGTACCAGGGTTTGACTCAAGGCCTTGAATTTGCATGGCTTGCTTTCTTAGCTGGGACTCTATCACATAAGCCATGCCTCCAGCCTGAACTTTTGCTGGTTATTTTTTGGAGCTAGAATCTAATGGACTTTTCTATTTGGGCTGGCTTTGAACTGACACTCTTTGGATTCCTCCTGTGTTGCTAGGATTACAGGCATGAGCCTAGCTGGCCTTCACTTTTATTAATAATGTTTCATAGTCTTGTATCTAGTTTAATTGTATAGCTTTTGGTTGTAACGTTTAGGTTAGTAATGCAAGACTAATTTTCAAATCATCCTGGGGCATAACATAATACATAGTATGATCTATTTCTGGTATTCTTGACTGAACAAAAGTCCATGTGCATGAAATACTTTTATGTAAATATTGATGATTGACTCCAAATTTTGAGAATTGGAAGAGAAGATTATTTAACTTTGAATTGCATGATATAGCTTAGAAAAAAGAGACATAGCTTGGAATTCAAGAAGGAATTTTCCTGGCATAGTTAATCAACTGTTTTCAATCAGGGTAAACTTTAAACAGAGGCTAGTATTAGCCATGCATTGATGAGGGCAGTAGACTCAGTAGATAATGCTTATGGCTTATTTATTTATTGTTCTTGGTGGTACAAGAGATTAAAAACAGAGCCTTAAGATTGAGCTATACTCTCTTTTTTTCCAGATAGGCTCTCTCACTTTTGCCTTGAGACCTAGATTCATTTGGGCTGAGCCTGAGACCAAAATGCTCTTACTTCCTTTTCTGCAGTGGCTGGGACTGTGGGTGTGGGCTACCATACCTAGCTCATTTTTTTTTAAAGGATTAAAACCATATATATTTTATTAGATATTTCCAGAACCTAGCCTCACCACAGCATTTTTTTTGTACCTAGCTCATTTTTGAGATAACGTTCCACTAACTTTTGTCCAAGCTAACCTTGAATCACGATCCTCCTATCTCTGACTCATTTTCTTTAACCCTTTGATTTTTAAAGTCTCCTTGAGAATGATTTTTTTTCTTCACAATTAGTAGTAAAATTTCTCCTCAATATTGGCTATTACTACTTAAACTCCTCAGTGCTATTTTTAAAATGTGTGTGTGTTGGAATTTTTAGACCCTAAGAGGTTAAAAACAGTGGGGACATACGGTGAGGAGGTCTTCCTGGGTCCCTGCTTTCAGGGACTTGGAAGGATTTATGAGTAGGATGAGTCCTTGGTCACTGTCCCCAAACCCCACCGTCTTCAGCCTCAGAAGGAAGCTCAATGCCTTTGCACTTGTACAGAGAACTTGTTTTCCTGTTGAAGCTGAAATCCTAGAAATCATTTTATTGACTTGTGTATTCCTAGTAAAAATGCATATCCAGATATTCAGTAACTAAGTGTGTACTTGAAAAACCTAGGGGTTTGCAGCCACTTTCAGTGAGCTCTCATCTCCAAGGTAGAAAATAGATTAGAGGTCATTGTTGCCAAGTACTACCAAATTCTATATTGTAATGGACTTGGAAAAAGTTAAGAAGACATTGATGGTACACTGCCGTCTTGTTCAGCTCTTTTCCCTGGCCCTCTATTTCTAGACATTGTCCTCTGGAAGTAGACAACAATAATAGTGGCTAACAGGCCTGTGTGAAGACTGTAAGGCATAGTACCAGCAAAGCTCTGAGAATGGTGCCCAGTGCACTGGTCATAAGCACTTAGCGAGTATGAATAAATGCAGTTACTCAAGGTCTCTAATGAGTTCTGCTGAAGACAGGGGAGAAAATCCAACAGCTCACAAATCCAAATGGTTTATCTTTTATTCATACAAATAATACATACACAAGACTGCATATTGTTTGAAGACTGAAATAATTTTCTAGTGTAACAACTCCGTAACAAAATTTAACTAAATGTAACATTTATGAAAATATAAATCTCTGATTAGGTAATTCTTCCCAACAATACAAAGTTTACATAAAAACATTCAATGTGAGCTATCAGTTGCAAACAAGTTAGGAAAAAAAAAATCATTCAAGTCACTTGTTATACTCTATTGGCTTTTACATAGAACATTCACACACTACATTTAATCCATCTAGGCATTTAAATCTCAGAAACATGGCATGGAGGTCCCACTGACAATGACAGGGGTAAGAATGGGTTACCTGAAGAGCTAAAATATATCGGTTCACACCATCTACTCCAGGGATCTCAGATTATGGGTCTGGGCTGGCAGCTACACCAGGAGGAACATATGGAAAAGTCTTTCACTAGGGAGAAGGGTGTTTATATCTGAATCACATCTTTCCATGCTTATATGCTTACTTCTTTCCAGAGCAAAAGACATTTGACTTAGATTGGACTTGGGTTAGATCCCTTTGTTATTTCTTGTAGAGGCAACCATCAAGATGGCACTGTATTGTTTGCTCACATTACTTCCCAGCATCTTTTCCAGGATTCTTTTGCGGTCCACAGAAACAATACATTGGTGAAATTATAGTTACGGGCTGGGGTTCTCGATAAGTTCATGGCAGCGCTGGACAGTCTGTTCCTTGTTCATTATTCTTACTAAAGTTATCGTCACCTTCAAGGGAAAGCACACCAAATCTCCACTGCTGGCCCCTCTGGAAAGTTATGCTATGTAGTAGGTACAGAAGGTTGAAAATCACCTACTCCTCGAAGGTGTAATATTTCCTTTTAAATAGGTAAGGTCATTTTAAAAAAAAGAAAGAAAAGAACTTTACAGATTCTGCTTTAAAATAGGCAAATCAGGCTCAGCAGGGGTCTCAGTCCCAGAGTAAAACAGATGAAGAAGCAAGGTCAGAGGGTTACAAACAGGGCTGATAAAGAGCCACTGGACACCCTTAACATTTGTAGTTTAGCACAAAGACAGGCGTATTTAGTTTGTCCTCAAGTATTTGGTCATCTATCAGCTTTGTACACACACAAAAAGGAGGAGGAATGTGAGTAAGGCAATGTCACCAGTATTCTAGAGATGGCATGTTAAACACGCTTGCTTTTTTTTTTTTTTTTAAAAAAAAAATTAAGATCTACTTCTGTGACTTAAGGAATCATTTAGGCTACCATACGACTGACTGACTAATAGAGATTTTTGTCAGGGCAACAATAGAAATGAGCAGGTGTTTTGATTAAGTATGTAATGCCCTTCCTGTCCTTCTTTACACTCAAGCACAAATATGCATTTCAAAAAAGATATGAAAAATTGTGGCTTGTTATTAAACGGGTTCTTTTGCAACCCAGGAAAGAGTTTAAAAATCAAATATTCCATTATACAGAAACCCTTGCATGCAATTGTTGCAACTGTATTGTAAAGAAGACGGACTCCATGTTCAATAGCCCTATGGTTAGTAGGTAGTTCTGGCCCCAATCAGTTCACAGTCTCCTCTTTTGTGTGGTGTATCTCTTGGGAACTTAGGAATACATATGGGCATTTTGTTACATGATGTTTGCACCTTTAGACTTCTTACCTGTACACTAGGTTTACACAGTTGTCAGGATCAGAAAATGTAAAGAGAGATTAAGGCTGTGTTTTACATATCGCATAATCATGTGGAGTTAAACAGCTCTCTGTCTTCATGATTTCAACTTGTTTTTGTAGTACTAATTCTAATCCAAATGGTCCACCTACAATTCTAGCCTCATTCACTGAACTGGTGAGATGAGTTTACATGTTGCTTTTTAGTATACGGCTTTCTCTCTCTTTTTCTAGATAGAATACTCATTGAAATGCCACTTCTAGAAAATTCTGTCATCCCTTCATTCCTGGATACAGTTTGATGAAAAGATGGCACCTCCGTCCAATCTCATATTTCTGTTCGTTGTGTGAACATGCCAATAAAACACCAGAATTCCAAGATCTTTCCTGTCTTTTAAGAAAGGAGCAGTTGATAATTTGTGATGCTCAGGATGCACTCGGCCTTTTCTTTTGTATGTGGATCGTGGATTTCCACCGAGCAGAACAAATGCTTTGTCAGTTATCAGTGGCATAGCTGTGGCTCCTGGATTCAAGGGCAGAGCACATCCGGTCATAACAGGAGTTGTGTTTCTTGGAGGGTGTGGCTTCACTGGACTCCGATGAGTCACTCACTGTAATGGGGCTGTCTCTTGCAAACACCTCTGTGGATTCTCTCCATAAGCAATCTACAGACATTTTAAAGCAGTAGCTGTTAGTCTTTGGCCTGGATGTCTGTGTGGCATTGTTGAAGATCTGTCTGCTATTTGAAGTGGCAATTTTAATTTTTAGAGCAGCATCTACTCGGTCCACTACCGTATAGATCCCTATACTGCCATCATCGAAGCCCACAATGATGTTCAGGTGCCTCTGAGAAAGCGCAAGGAAAGTTGGTGTTTTATAGAGGGAACAAGCACCGATATTTTTGCCATCAGCCAGTCTCATTACAATTAAACTGGATATTGCATCGTTTTCCTCCTCCTCCTCCTCCCCATTCCGGAAACAAATGTATACTAGGTAACGCCCATCTCGAGATAACCTCTGTCTCCAGATGATCCCAGAGGCATGAACCACCCGTAATTTACCACTGTGTAAATCTAACACATTGATATTTTCATCTCCCCGAGACAGAATGCCTAGCTTGCCATTGGGAGAAATTTCAAAATCCTCCAGAGTTTTCAGGAAGTTGTTGGGAAGCTGCACGCGTCGACAGATGACTTCTTCTGTCAGACTCCAGATGTTCACGGTCTCTGCTGATGTGATAAACACAACGATGTCAGGACAATCAGGAATCAATTTGAAGTTCACAATGGTGGTCCCATCTTCACAGCAAAATTTCTTAGTGATACTTCCTGTCCAAAGACTGACAGCCAGCACTTTGCTCTTGGTCATTCCGACCACAAAGGTATTTGCAGAGGTGATAAAGGCATTTTGCAGAGTGGTGAGTATGTTGCACACCCTGTGGCCCGTGGCCAGTCTCCAAACCCTGGAGGCATTTTCCTCACAGAGTGAGACCACAAATTGGTCGTTGTGTGTAATCAGCAGCTGAGATATCCTCTGGCCATTAATTCGGAAGAGATTTTCTCCACTGCTGGTGTGCCACACATACTGGCTGCTTTTATCATCTGAAGTTACCATTAGATCTCCAGTGGATGTTAACACACAGTGTTCAACTATTCCATCATGCTTAAAGACGGCTTCAATGAACCCGCTGCTGAAGTTCCATTTGTGAACACAGTCTGAGCCGTCTAGGGAGTAAATGATTTCCCCACGAGCAGGCAACACCAGACTTTGGATGGGTTTTCCAGTCTTATCTATGTTGGACATAGCTGTGATGATATCAACATCCCAGATGGAAAGAACACCACTGGTAGACAAAGACAATAGCATGTTGTGGTGACTAGATTTCACCAACTTGACGATGGTACCTGAGATTTCCTGTAAGCTGGCCATGCATTGTCCTGTGTCCCGCCTCCAAAAAAACACCGCTGAGGTATTCTCCATGGTTGCGATGATGCAGTCTCCATTTTTGGACAGCACGGCAGATATGAAACGCTCGTTGTGCTTGGCTCTGAACTTTTCAGCCACTTTCCACATGCCGGTGTCTACGAGCTCGATGCTGAGAGCTTTACAGATCAGAATGGCGCTTTGGTCTTCCGAAAGTTCAATGCTGACTACCTCGCTGTCTTCTCTACGGCAGTCAAAGTCATCCGTCAGCTGGGGGTTGGAGATATCCTCAGTATTCCAAACAGAAAGACTTCCTTCGCTATCTACCATGACCATCTCTTGAGCCGTGTCTAGAATGAGAAGAAACTTCACAAACCCACCAGAGAATTCTGATGTCACCGTACATAACTTCTCTCCACTCCCCAAGTGGAATATGGTGGTTGTGTTCAGGGACTGTCCACAGAAAGCATACACCCCATCCAGCGAACACTGGACACAGGTCACTTCATACCAGCAATGGAACTGGTAGAGAGGCCATCCATAGAGCAGATCAATGACAGTGACATCTTTGCTGGCTTCCAGCCATGCAAGGGCATGGTTGACAGACAGGGTAAATCCATTGATATAGGTGGCGCCACTTCCATGCTTGGTCCCTTTGATTTCTACCTCAGACAAGAGACAGGAATTGAGGTTGTCATAAACCAGCAAGGTGTTATTTGTTGTGGCCACCACAAGGTACTTTTCATCACTGGTGAGTTTCATGCCCAGGATGACAGACTGGGATGTAGTGATCTGCCTGAGTAGCTGGCGACTTTCTACATCCCACGTGCTGATGGAGCCGTTTTCTAAGGCTGTGAGCACAGTGCTGGGGTTACAGGTTGGCAAAATCTCTGTGACATGCAGGTGACTGGATGACAAGGGCAGACGCTCAGGGCTGTAGGTTACATCCATGGATGAATGCAATGGCACAATGGAGCAATATTTGGGCCCATCTTTGTCACATTCTAAAAGAAGGTGGCGAAGTTTGGGCAGGGAACTTACAACAGGCAGCAGCCTTTGCTGAAGTTCTGCGGACAGGGAGCCAGGAAACGCAATGACCTTGTTTTTGATGCTTCGGAGGATGCTGGCTAGGAACTTGAGTTCCTTTTCTTGTGAGTAGTTATAGGCCAGCTCAATGTCTGCAAGCACTTTGTCAAACTGGCCGATTTTGACCATGGTATAAAGCCAGCTGAAGTTCATGATGATTCCGTACAGTAGGTCATCGGTTTTTCCACACCTGGTCAAGTGATACAAAAGCTCAGACATTTTCCGGTGGTTGACAAAAAAGATGTCGGGCTCCAGTGGATTGCACTGGAAAACCCAGGGCTGATCAGGGGCCTGCCTGTCAAAGGAAGCCTGTTCCATGAAATGTTTTTCTTCCTCCAGCAGGCTTCTGCTCTCCAAGTCGAGGCAGCCATTCAAATAGGAATCTTCAAGGCAGAAAGCTTTTCTCCTACCCCCAGACCACACCCCCAGAAAATAATCTGCCAGAATGGTATGCATTTCTCTCAAATTGCCCTCATCCTGCAGATAGAGCTTTTGGGCGATGAGGTGCAGGTGTCTGTTGGCCCAGACCAGGAGTGTAACATTCTTTACGTGCCTTTCTATTAAGTATCCGCTGAGACCCTCCTTGAGCCTGGCAATGTACAGGTAAGGTACTCTCAAGGGATTGCTGGGCCTGGCATTCTCATTGAGCTCGTTCATAACATTATTGTCTAGTGCTAGCACATCTTCCAGTTCCATTTCACTTAATCCCATTTTGGCCATCGTGATGTAACCCAGAGCTCTGGACACCAATTTCTGACCACACTTCTTCTCCAAGCACCAGAATAAGTGCTCGATACTATCATGAACCGTGACACAGAGGGAAGATTCGTCAACATCTTTGTGAGATCTCCAATGCCTCACCTCCCTGAAGGTCAGATTCACAAACATGGGCAGCGTACACTTAGAGAATGCGTTGTTGACGTAAATCTGCTGGCCGGAGGTGACCTTTCTTTTGACCCTCAGCAGCTGGTGTTTGAGGACCTGGCTGCACATCTTCCTATCCCGGGGAATCAGCTCGATGTAGTTGTCTTCTTCATGGATAAGGCACCTTAGTTTCTGCAGGATCCCGTGTTTGTTGGGCAGTGTGGAGAGGATGATGCGGACGAAGCGGGGAAGGTGAGCGGGCAGCCACCAGAGCTTTCGGGCATCGTCATTCTCTGAGAGCTGTTCAAGGGCGTCAAATATGATCACCAGTGGTCTCTGCAGTGAAGACTCGTTCAAAAGGTTTATAAATAAGTCCCGGAGGTCATGGATCTTCTTAGGATAGCTTTGAACCAGACATCGGTAGTTGACTGCCAGTTGTTCACAAACACTTAGCAGGAGAGTCCTAAGGTCGGTGCTCATGTCTGTGGTTCCTAGAAATCTCACGACGACAACCGGGTCAGATTCTGGTCCTGTGTCTTCATGAAGCCAGCCGTAAGCCTAAAACATAAACCTGGACTTTAGAATGGGACTATGCATTTACATAGTTGTAGTCAATATCTCCATTCTCTGGGGCTCAAAGTTGAAAATACCTACCATGCATAACATATCCAACAACCCAAAAGTCCATAACCCTGCTGGAAAGGTCAAAAAGCGGCCACAGACCCCATGCACCAGAAGCTACGGTGAGATCACCCTCTGCCCCCAGTAGCAAAATAGTAGTAACAGATGACTGGATCACATTCTTCAAATTACAAGGTATTTCATACACCTGTAAATCTACATAGCTAGTGTGGCAGTTTTTCACCACCAAATCCCCATATCCTGGCACAGTTATCAGTACATATTAGGTGCTTAATGTTTAATGACTGAATTAAGTAATGATTTAAGCATTCCACAGAGTTAAATATTCTTATTCATGAAGAGTCTATAATACCATATATGGCTGACCAAATTTTAAATTAGAGTTCAATAAAAAATTCAATATTAATATTTTATTGAATGTAGTGTATTATTCATAGACACTTTTGTGTGCTATAGGAAAATAATAATTATACTTATTGTTCTCGTCATAAAAACATAATATTGCTAAGAGACGTTAAATGTTGTGCTGTATAAAGACAGTTTGTATCTCACATAGTCATCTGTCATCATGTCTTCTCTCTGAAGGGTGGATGGAATCATAGTATCATTTAGTAAAAGAGGAAACTGAGTTCCAATCTAAATAAATGACTGGTCTGAGTTAAACAATCAGGAGACAAGGTTGGAGAAAAATTGTATCTGACTTTCTCTCCCTCCCTCTTTGCTTTCCTCCCTCCCTCACCCTCTCTCCTTTCCCTTCTTCCCATCTTCCTCTTCCTCTTCTCTCTCTTTCTCTCTCTTCAACAGTGAAATTAAAGAAATAAAATATATAACAGATCTGCTTAGTTTAGTATTTTTCTTTGTGGAAAATCAAAGCTGAAAAGTAATATGGATAAAGTGTAAAGCACTCCAAAGAGTATTTTTTAGGGAGATACAGCTTTTAGTAATCCTAGGAATTTATCAAGGAAAGTTATTCCTTTGAAAAGCAGGGATTATTTTATACATTAAGAAGTAAGTTATGAAACTTTAGTTTTCCTCAAGAGATACATTGGGTTAAGAAATAAATGCAATGATTGGTTTGTGGCTATCAATTTCAGAGTGAGCAACTGAGGAATAGAAACATTTTGTTTTTTAGCCCCAGCCTTGGAAGTTGTCTTTCTAGAAAGGTAATCTTGCTATTCTACCATTGTTGGCTTATCAGAAAGAAGACTTCTTTGTTCCTGATGGTTGGTAACACTTCTATGCATCCTCCTCCTGCCCGCCCATCACACCTGCTGCTGCTGCAGGTGTGATGTGTTTGGACAGCCTTCACAGAAATGTTGAGTAACAAAGGAGACAAACATGAGAGGTCATGTTTGCACGAGGGAGTGCAAGTTATTGTTAATGTTGGCCTAGTCATTCACTGGGAGAAAAGCAAATGGGAAGCAGGAAGAGGCCTAGAAACAAGAGAGGCTAAGAAGCCTGGATTTGGGATTAAATACAGGCCAGTGGGAAAAATAGGCCGGAGATCAGCATCTCAGACAATCATTACTCAAGTGGATAAGTTTTTCCCTGTGCACACTCTGTCCTCCAGAGACTATCTGTACAGACAGTTCAGCCTAGCCCTACCATGCAATCCTTGACTTCTTGTGCTAGAGCACATGGCGGAAAATATATGACATGAATTTTCCACTGGTTCCTGGCTGAGACCAAAATTTGACTTATTACTTTTGACTGTACTTACAAATTACAAATAATTACAAAAATGACTTATTTGGTGACCAGAAGCAAGCAAAAGGCTATATTTTGTTTGAGAAGAGTTTTTGAGATTTAAGTTTTCATCCAAATGGGGTAAGGCCTGGACCCTTGCTTTTATTGTATTTGATGATGGTCTAATTTGTGGGGGGAAGGGCAAAAACAAACCGTTTAAATAGGGATACAGGTGGACCCATCGCAACAATGAGATGTACAAGTCGTTATGTTGAAAAACGAACTTTACAACTTAGGCCTGGCGGGGGCGGGGGGTGGGGGGGAGAGAAGGGGGGAGATGGGAAGGGATGGGAAAGGGAAACAAAGGAGGAGGCAACAATGCTTGAGCATGTGTTTCTAATCCATTTATAAGATTATTTCTTTGTTGTTTTGTATGTCCCTCCCCCCTGCTTTCACTATATTTGATGTCAGTATAACTTGTGGAAGAGATGGGGAAAAACAAGTCGTTTAAGGATACAGGTGGACCTGTTGCAACAATGAGAAGTACAAGTTGTCATGTCCAAAACGAACTTTACAACGTCGGTGGGGGGGGGGGGGAGGAGAAGGATTGGGATTGGGGGGGTAGGGGGGAGGCTGGGAAGGGAGGTGAAGGGTAAACAAAGGAGGAGGCTGCAATGCTTGGTAAGAAATGTACGCATTATCCTGCCCATGTAATTGTAACCCCTCTGTACAGTATGTTCACAAATAAAATAAAATAAAATTTAAAAAATTTATAAATAGCAATGAGCACAAAAAAAAAAAGAAATGTACTCATTACCTTGCCCATGTAATTGTAACCCCTCTGTGTGGTATTTTCACAATAAAAATTTTTAAAAAGTAAATAAATAAAAGGGCTTTATAGTTGTACCCCTCAATCTTTTCTCTCACTACAGCTGTTACGTAAGGAAAAGAAGAAACAACTGAAACATTCGTTTCCAAATTCAGATAGTAAACACAGAAAGTGGAAATGTGACCAGTTCCCTCCCCACAGAGAACTTTTGTTACAAACATAGATGGGTAAATCAATAAATAAAAAATAAAATAATAAAAAAGTAGTAAAATAGGCTTTTACCTTCTTTGCTGCTTCGGCTAGCAGAAGGGTCTTCCCTGTGCATGGTCCACCGTATACAATAAGAGGGTTGATGTGTCCTGTTTTGCTCGGAAGAATGTACTTATGCAAGATGTTTAGAGATTCACATTTGTACTCATAGAAGGAGGCATACGTTTTACATAACGATGAATGTTGAAGGATTTCATCATACAGTGTATCTGTTTCAGTGTCAAAATTCTGTTGTACTGTTGCCTGAATTATGTCAATCATGTCCTCATAAAATTGCTTACCAAGTCCTTCTATGTAATGGTTTTCTATTTCCTGGGAATAGCCCAGTTTCATGTCACAATGCGTGACGGATGTGTATACTCTCAGATTAGATGATGCCACGATGGTAGGAATAAATTCATCCCTGAGTTTTATCAGTTTCTCTTGAGCTTCAGGATCACGGATAATCCTGGGTTCCATTCCAGTAATATCCATGTATTTTCCCATCTCTGGGATTTTTACAAAGCGCTCAATGTTAGCGATTTTCCTAATGTAGCAAACACACTTCTTCAGGAATGCTGGGGTTTGCTTGCCTAAAGCAAAGTCAAACTCATCCTCAATAGCTGGAAGATAATAAGACAAGGAGTTTATTGCTCAGAAAAAGCAATATGTCTACATTTCCAACATTCAGCTCTTAAGTCAGTTCTACAGAATAATTTCATTTTCTTACTCCTTCCTCTTTTGTCCTTCCTTCCTTTCTTCCTTCCTTCCTTCCTTCCTCCCTTCTTTCCTTCTTTCCTTCCTTCTTTCCTTCTTTCTCTATCTCCCTCCACCCCACTCTCTCTCATTGTTTGTTTCTTTCTCTTCTGTGTCAATCCTAGGATTTGAACTCAGAGCCTGGGCACTGTCACTGGGCTTTTTGCTCAGCTAGTCTTCTACCACTTGAGCTACAGCTTCATTTCTAGTATTTTGGAGATAAGAATGTCATGTACTTTCCTGCTGGGGTTAGCTTTGAACTTCAAGCTTTAGATCTCAGCTACCTGAATAGCTAGGATTACAAATATAAGCCACCTATGTCTGCAAAATAACTTAATTCCTTCATTTCTTATCTATCTTTTTCCTAAGGACCTTAAAACCCAGGATAATGATTTATTTTATTTTATTTTATTTTGGTGTGGGTACTCGGGCTTGAGCTCTAACTCTCCAGCTTTCTTGCTTATGACTGGCATTCCACCACTTGAGCCAAGCCTCTAATTTTGTTGGTTAATTGAAGATGAGAATCTCACTCATGGATTTTTCTGGCTGACTTCAAGCTGAGACTCTCAGATCTTAGCCTCCTGATTAGTTAGGATTATATGAACTACTCATGCTTGGCAGCAGAATTTTTAATCTAATTATTTCGTACCTAATGGAAAGGGGAAATGGAAGCTTGACATAAGAAAGTAAGAATAGTAAGTTTATATTGGTGTTTACAAGTTGCTGCTTAGTTTCCCTTTCAGAGTTCAGCAGTTCTGTGTGGAGAAACAGCAGGATCAACTGAGGCCAGGAAAGACAGAGGATGCTGAACAGCACAGCTAGTTTACTTCTTCCTTTCCATTCAGTCCTTTACAACATGGCTTTGTCATTTGTTTGAAATATATTATACCTAGAGAGGCTCAAATACAATGCAAAAGCACATTTTAAAGCAAAATAAATCATGTTCTGAATACTGATCGTAGAAAATCGGAATTTTCCACGCCACTGTTAAAATCTGTTGCGTTCATCAGAAAAGGCATAGAAAAAGATTTAGTATAGAGCTTTGTTTCTTGTAAATCAAGCCATATATAGCTTATAATCCATATGCTTACACATAAGTAAATATAAATGGTCATTTCAAGCCCCATAAAAGCACTTAAACCTGGATCAGTGATATTAAAAACATGACTCTACAGGAAAAAAATAAAGTTGATAAATCAATGAAAATACATTTTAAGCCAATTTTATATAACAAGTCGCCTGCCTGGCTCACTTACCATCCCTTCCTCCCTTCCAATTTTCTTCCAGCCCTCCTTCCCTTCCCTCCCTCAGTGTCCTCCTTCCCTTCCTTCCTTCTTCATCCATCCTTTTCCTTTACCTAATTAGCCTTTGATGAGTTTAATGAGCACCTACTATGTGTGAGGCATGCTGCTAGTGATTTCGGATACAATAGTGAGAAAACATAGACAATATGGAGAGAAAGCATCCGTATGGATTGCTGTAGACTGCATATAATTTATATGCTGTAACCTCAACTCTAAATGCTAGTTTGGAAGGTGATTAGGCCATGAGAGTGGATCCTGCATGGATGAGATTAGTGCCTTTATAAAGAAGTCTCAGAGAGCTCCCCTGTCTCTGTTTTTCTGCCGGGAAGTAGTGAGATAGTATCATCTCCAGTTAGACACCTTGTTAGTTAGGTGCCTTGACCTTAGACTAGCAAGCCTCCAGAGCTGTAAAACAATTTCTGTTGTTTTAAAGCTATCCAGTTCATGGCATTCTATTACAGCTATCCAAGTGCACCATTTATGAAACTTTCAAGGGGGAAGGCAGATAGGAGTCCTTGGTTTTTCTCAATGACATGTGTTATGATTGCTTTGAGTTCTGCCATGGGGAAGAATGTGGTGAGTAAGAGTTGACAGTCAGATGCAAAGCCACCTGGGGAGGGCAGGGAAGTTTTCCTATGGTGGAGACCAGGGGATCTAGGATGGACACGTTGGCTGGAACCTAATGGTACTGTTGTGGGGAGAGGGTTTTGAGTACACAGGGCTGGTATGATCAGAAAAAAAACAAACAAGCAAAACCCCCCACAAACAACAAAGCCTTCTATGTGCTAGCCAAAACTTCAGTGTCCAGTCAAGTCTAGAACTATACACATATGTTCTATAAAGTAACCAATTAAGGAAGGTGGAGTTTACTTTAAAGATGAATGGTTTTTGTTTTTTGTGGGTTGTGGGGCTTAAATTCAGGGCCTAGGCACTGTCTCTGAGCCTCTTTGTGCTCAAGGATAGCACTCTACCACTTGAGCTACAGAACCACTTCCAGATTTTGAGTGGTCAATTGGTGATAAGAGTCTCTGGGAACTTTTCTGCCAGGCTGGCTTTAAACCATGATCCTCAGATCTCAGCCTCCTGATTAGTTAGGATGACAGGCGTGAGCTATCGGTGTCCAGCATTAAATAAGACTTTTAATGGAATTCTTGTAATAGTGTATTTTCACACACACACACACACACACACACACACACACACACACACACGCACACACACGCACACAACTCTCCCCCTCCCCCAGCATTTGGTCATTTCTTTCCTAACCATCTGTGTACAACATTGGCAAGCACACTGGATCTCAGGCCGCTACATTCTGTGATGATTTGTAGGGAGGAAGAATGGCTGTATTAATCATAACAGTCCATAATGTGTAGATAATATGGTATCTATACATAATCCTTTGTGATCAGATATGAATAGCCAATGGGCCAATGGTGATATTTATACATAAAGTGTGATAACCAGATGTCAGTGGTCACTTGGACTCCCAGATGATTCCATGGTAATCCCGCTCCGTCGCTAGCACATCTATGGAAAACAAGTCAATCAGGACTCTGGAACATCAAGAGACACAGAGAAACCAAGCTGGAGGAACCTATGTAAGCATGGCTGTACAGAAGTGCCTGCATCGTATAAATGAACCAGAATAAATGAAAGACAAGATTCAAAATAAACACAGATGGGTTCTGTTTTGGAAGCAATGTATCTCCACATTGGGGGTGGGGGCTTTATTTATGATTGCTGCTGTTGTTTGGATCTGGAACTCCTCCCAAAGGTCCACGTGTTAAAGGTTGATTTTTCAGAGTAGCACTTGAGGAGGGCGTGGCACCTTTAAGAGGTGGGCCCTTGTGGGAATTTTTAGGTCATTGGGTCGTGTCCTTGAGGTGACCTTGGGGCACTGTTGCTTTCTTTTCTTTCACTACCAGGCACAAGGTGAATGCATGGCTTTGCTACTGGCTCCCTTTATGATGTGTTGCTATATCACAGTCCCAAAAGCGGGCAGGAAAGTCCACGAGACTCTTATCTACAATTAACCACCGGAAAACTGGAAGTGGCGCTGTGGTTCAAGTGGTAGAGTGCTAGAGTTCAAGCCCCACGACCGACCCTCCCCCCCAAAAAAATGAATTGTGAAACACATTACAACTGGTTTTTCCGCCAATGATTCTTTACTATTTGCTTGCAAAATAAACGCTGTCATAGCTGATGATGTTTACCCAGTAGTGTTTGTTCTCTGGAAATTACAATTCATACATTCTTCATATCTGTGGTTTCCTGGGTAACTTTGTTTTTTTTTTTTTTTTTTTTTGGCAGTGCTGAAATTTGAATTCAGGGTCTTGCATGTGCTCTACCACTTCAGCCACACAAGAACTCTTGTTTTTGACTTGAGTTGTTTTTTAGATGTGGTCTTGTATCTTTAGCCAGAAGGCCATGATCTTCCTACCTTTAGCCTTCATTTGGCAAGGATCATGGCATAAACCACCACCCCAACTTACTGCTTGAGATGGGGGTTATTGTTGACTTTTTGTCTGTTTGAACCTTCCTCCTAAGGAGTGGAGATTACAGATTTGAGGCTGAAACATGTCGTAATGAAGCTTCCTCTCTGTGGCTGAGAATGGCTGATTAAGCAAATGTCTGCTCAGTAGTTGGGGGGGATTTTAATTTACACTCTCCCGTAGCTTTCCATGCTACTTACAATGGAACAAGGAAACACATTCAATGGCACGTGTTGCTCCCCTCGGACGTCAGCTCTCCCTCACTCACCTGGCTTTCTTGACTTTCTTCCTGTTCTTGTTCTTTGCTAGGCACATTCCTATCTCATGCATCTTGGATCTGTTGATCTCTCTGATATTGTACTGTCAGCTCTAACTCCTTCCAGTTTCAGTTTAAAAACCATCGCTTTTGTCCACTCTGGACCCCAGCATCCTTTATCAATCACTACTGTGCTCATACAGAACTCAGTGTTTCCAGGGCCTCAGGTGTGGTATTTGTATGATCATTTCTAAAATGATCTTGTTCACTTATTACTCGACCATCAGTTACTTCCTCACTCTGAAAAAATAATTTCCAGAGAACAGACACCTTATCTTTTTTTTTTTTTAATTCATCGACAGCTCCCTAATGCTTGGCACCAAATAAGCCAAGAGGTCCATACACCTCACGCAGGGATGGATAAGTGAACAGACAGCTCAGCTGAAAAACAGTGATAGAATCTGGGCTATTAGGTTTCACCGACAACTTCTGCTCAAATCACATTTTCTGGAGAAGCCCTCAAGCCAAGTAAAAGCTTTTTCTGTGAGTTAAAGCAAAAGAACACTCATCCCTCTTGGACCTGGCAAGATTTAGAAAAATTAAATCTGCCAGGCTGTAAGTTAGATGACATTATTTTATCTAGCCCTTCGTTGGCTGAGGACACAGGCAAATTACCTGAGAACAGGTACCTCTTAGCTTGGCTGTGCTTCATCTTGCCCTTCTCGTGTAGCAGTTTGACGGCAGCCTTAAATATCGCCTTGATCTCATCCGATATCTCCTGCCATGGCTTTTCGTCTTCAGCACTGGCAGGAGGCTGTGTCTGTGAAAGGAAAAAAAGTCAGTCTTAGGTCATCACAGAAGCACTAGAATGTAAGTGCGAGAGAATTCCACTTACTTACAGTACTGAGAGGCATGTTACAGCATCTCTTTTTAATCTCTTTCTCACCAGGAACCCTCCATGTGCAGTGTGAATAAGTATGCAAAGATATACTCCAGACAGGGCAACCTGGTTGCTGGGATTTGCTTTGGTTTGTGGAGGGCTTGAGTATGTTCTCCCCAAATTTCATGTGTTAGAAACTCTGTCCAGAATGCAGCAGTGTTCAGATGTGGTGGAGGCCTTTAAGAGGGAGGACCTAGGGAAGGTGAGTCTATCACGGGAGCAACATCTTCAGAAGGGATTAATGTAGTTCTCCTATGTCCGGGTTAACTCCCAAGAGATTGTACTGCTGTAAAAAGAGCAACGAGGCCTGAGTCTCTCTGGCTTCCTGCCTTACCATGTGATCTCTTTTGCATGAGTCAAGAGGGCCCTGTTCAGAGTTTGAACAGGTGGAGCTGCTTGATCTCCAAAAGTAGGACTTACATAAACATCTTTCCTCAGATCTTATCTAGGATCAGCTATTTTGTTATAGCAATAGAAATATGGAGTAATTTTTAAATTTTTTTACCATGTTTATCCCTTTTGAGTTTTGATAGAAATGTCACAACAAAATAATCGTTTAAAAATGTCCTCCCAAGGGGAACCTTAAATGGGTGTGGGGTTTACATCTTATCACTTGTTTTTAGGCATTCTGTTTTGTGGGTCTACTAGGAGAGTAGATTGTCTAACAAGAAAGAAACGTTTAGGTAGTCTTGACAATAATCTTGCCATCCATTCATTTACTCAACAATTTATGCATGATAGCATGTGGAGCTTTGGGAAAAATGTACATTTCCCTTGAGGATCATAGAACTAAGTGAATATGGGACATGTAAAGACTTCTGAATAGTAACCTATGAGCATGAACTCCGGAGCCACTGTGTAAATCAGATTAGTATTATTTCTGCTAGTCCTGGGGCTTGAACTCAGGGCGTGGGCACTGTCCCTGAACTTCTTTTGTTCAAGCTAGCACTCTACCACTTGAGCCACAGCTCCCCTTTGGCTTTTTCTGTGGAATAGAACCCGGGCTTCATGCATGCTAGACATGCACTCTACCACTGAGCCACCTTCCCAGCCTGCTTATTCTCTACTATCTACATTTACTCAGCACATTTAACTGGCGAATGGCTTCTTATGCAGAGAAGCACTATCAGTGCAGTTACTTTGCATGATGCATGTGAGGAGAAAGATGGAAAACCAAGGACTGTGACATAGCTTCATATTGCATGAAGAAAATACGGAGCTGAATATCAGAAAGACAAGCATTCAACATCTTAAAATGAAGATGTGTGGCCATGCTATGGTTCACATCCTTTGAAGCAGCCTCCATGCTGATTGGAGCAAGGATCTCTCTTTTGTAAGAGGACTGGATATCTGTCTTCTTTCCAATCCATCTTAGTCTATGCACAAATAGCCCCGCCTTTCCCTTCTTCTCCCTTCATTGGGTCCAGTAGTAGACATGCTTTGGGAATGAAGTGGGAGAGAAGATAATAATACCGTCTCTTTCAGACTCAGATATAAATCAGTCTCACTTGGTGAGTTTACCTAGGGGCATATACATACATACATATATATATACACACACAAAGTGAAATACTAAGAGAAAAATGCCAAGTTACAAAGAATGCATGTCTTTTTTTATATGTGGAAGCTAGGTTTAGTTTATAAACTCATAAGCAAATATGTTGGGTGCTATGCAAATATATACATATATTAAATATATATATATGAATGTGTAATTCCTAATTAATTGGTAGTTCCTATTAATTTGTATTAATGTGTAGCTCCAAATTCCAAAGTTCAGCAAAATCAAACTGCAGGAAAGGGGTGTGGTGGGGTCAGGAAGGAAAGGGTGGACAAATAAAGAGGAGAAGAGGAAGAGAATGTAGTCAAGAATACAGTATATATCCTATATATATATATATATATATATATCTTACATATCCAATGTATATCCAATGCACATCTAATGTATATCCTACAAACTCGAGAGTTAGGGAAAGGGTGGGTAAGGGAGAGAATGTTGGTAAGGGTAAGAATGTTGGAAGGGGTGATATTAAGATATATTGTATTCATAAATGGCTTTGTTAAAATGGTAACTTCTTTGTACAACTACTCAAAGATATTCAAAAAAGAAAACAACCATTAAAAAAAGAACAGGAGGATAATGAAACAACCACTTGCCAATAGAAATCAACCAATCTCACAATATTCTTTTTTTGTAAGCAAATAAAAATATGTTACTGTTGCAGTAGATACTGAATATCTGGGGGGCACAGCTGAAGAAAAAAAATCAGTGAAGCTGGGTCCTGGTGGCTCACGCCTGTAATCCTAGCTCCGAACGAGGCTGAGCTCTGAGGGTCGTGGTTTGAAGCCAGCCCAGGCTGCAAAGTCTGTGAGACTCTTATCTCCAAAACACTACTCAGAAAAAGACAGAAGTGGTACTGTGGCTCAAGTGGTAGAGCGCTAGACCTGAGCACAAACAGGCTCAGGGACAGCACCAAGGCGTTGAGTTCAGACCTCAGGAATGGGGGGAAGATGAGTGAACTGGAATAAAGCTCTGAAGTAGTCTTCTCAACTGCAGCAGAGAGAGAAAGGAAATTGATAATGTGAGAGCAAGTGTAGGGACATGGAGAGTAGACTGAGATCTAATGTATATCTGATTAAGATGCAAGAAGGAACAGAATTTTGAACACTACCAGGGTATATGAACATATGAATTTATGGATACATATGATTAAATGAGAACTTCTTCAGTAAATATTGAGTTTTTCATTGGTAGACTATTACTCAAAGATACATTTCAGAAAAAACGGAGAATGACCTTAAAAAGGAAGGTCAGAGATGCTACAAGGCAAGATGAACCTTAAATGTAAAATATTCCTAGTTTTGGATTTAGTCCTCCTCCTCCTTCTTGTCCCCTGATTCCTCCTCCTCCTCCTCCTCCTCCTATTCTTCTTCCTTCTTCTCCTTCTCCTTCTTTTCTTCCTCCTCCCCCTCTTCCTTTTTTTTTTTAGAAATAACTTTAAGGTGCATAACACCATGTTGTAAAATGATGATTGCAATTAAGTGAACTAACGTATCCTTCGTGTCACAATTACCACTTTGAGAGCCAGTAATCAAATTTCAAGTATATGTGATACATTATCATTAAATACCTTATACTAACCAGAATTAATGACTGAAAGTTTGTGCCCTTTTGCTAACTTTCCTCTTCCCTCCATACTTCAGTTCCTAGTACTTTAAACACCTTCTAATCAGTTATGCTGAGTTCAAATGCTTTAGATACTATGTTATCTATCAGTGAGATCAATACTGTTTGTCTTTCTGGGTTATTTTATATAAAATGTGCTCCAGGTTCATCAATGCTGCTGCTAATAGTAGGATTTTTTTCTTTTTAAAGACTGAATGATATTCGTGTATGTGTGTGTGTGTGTGTATGTGTGTGTGTGTGTGTGTGTGTTTTGTATCTATTTGTCTGTTGAATGGTAGGTTGCTTCCATATCTTGAGTTTCGTGAGTAATGCTGTGATGGAGCTTGGAATGAAGATGTCCTTTCCAAATAATGATCTCATTCTTGTGAATACAGACCCAGCAGTGGGATTGCTGCATCCTAAAACTACATATGTAGTTTTACTATTGTTTTGAGGCGTTGCTCTATTGGTTTCCATAGCAACTGTGTAGTTCCACCCACAAGGTACCAGGGTTTCCCTTTCTTTATCTCCCCCAATATTCCCCTTCTGATTTTCAGATAATCAGCCCTTGTGGTTTTGATTTACATTTCTTTGATGATTAGTGTTAATTTAGTTGTTAAAAGGAAACTTAGGGCTTAGGGCAGATTCTACTTTGTGCCTTTTCAATGGAGGAGAAAAACAGCCCTGAATGGCAATCTATCTAAAAGTTCAGAGTCAAGGGGAGAAGCAGAGCTTACTGTATTTGTAGTGTTTCTTAGCAGCTCTGATCTGGGTCTGAGGTAATAGGCTGCTGGCACTGAGTTCTCATCCCGACAGTACCACTCTTCCAGTAACTTGGTCTCCAGCTTTGCCTCTATGGCAGCATCCAAAATCATTTCAAACTCTGAGGCTTCAACTTCTCCTGGGATTCGGATGTTCCCATATTTTTCACCTAATAGTCCCTGTGTATCAACAAGAAAATTCGGTTTAGTGTATCACCAAGAAAGGTCATCTTGGAACTCACAGGACAGAAAGTCACTCAACAAATGTTAGCAAATAGATGACAAGACACATTGCCTGGTGAGTTTTCTCTTATAATCACAGTACATTCTTGATTTAATAAGCAAAATTAGATCAATTATAATTGTAACAAATTGTTCAACTTACTGAGAAATTAAATTGTATACGGGCTCAGACTCATGCAGAATGCAGAATTTCTGTAGCAAAGCTGCTATCTCGAAGTTTATGTAAGAAAACAAAAGCTGTTCTGCTCTGAGATTTACTTATGACAAAAAAATTGGCTTGGAAAAAATTGTATTAAGTGAAGTAAGCCAGGCCCAAAGAAACATAGGTCCCATGGTTTCCCTTATTTGCAATATCTAGAATATGTCTGAGTCAAGCAGAAAAGGTCAGATAAGGTGATGTTAGGGAATTGAACCCTAAGATATGTACTCAAAGTTTTTTTTTTGTTTCTAACACATTTATAAGATTATTTCTTTGTTGCTTTGTATGTCCCTCCCCCACAGTATAACCCCTGCTTTCACTGTATTTGATGTCGGTATAATTTGTGGAGGGGAAGGGGAAAAACAAATCGTTTAAATAGGGATGCAGGTGGACCCATTGCAACAATGAGATGTACAAGTAGTTATGTCGAAAACGAACTTTACAACTTTGGTGGGGGGGGGGGGCGGGGAAGATTGGGTGGCGGGGGGGGGGGGGAGGATGGGAAGGGATGGGAAGGGGAAACAAAGGAGGAGGCTATAATGCTTGATATAAAATGTACTCATTATCTTGCCCATGTAATTGTAACCCCTCTGTACAGTATTTTCACAATAAAAAATAATAAAATCGGAAAAAAAATTGAGAGGCTGAACCTTACAAAATGTCATGTACATAATGTTTTCAAACAACAGAACAAGGATTGGTGGTGGTATTCTCTAGATTCTATAGAGTCGTATGGCTACAAAGAAGGAAGTATGATATCATGGGAGGTGAGACTTCTGCTAACCATACTGGCAACTGGAGAAAAAACTCAAAGTGTAAATGAGATAGCATTTTCTTTCATTAAAGTGAAAAAAACTCCTCAAATACATCACTAAAGCAAACAAACAAAAGCCATGCACTCAGATGTGTGAAAATAGCAATACAGTGGTAACAAGAAGCATGTAAGATGATCCAATATTATTCTGTATAGTGTTCTGGCTATATGTTTTAAAGGCCATGTAAATCTATCTAACTTTTGACTTGACTTTTTTTTCTTGGAACTTGTATTTAGAAAAGAACTAAATATGCACACAAAGACTTAAAAGAATATGTATGCTGCATCTGTTTCATTAAACAGGAAAAAGTTAGTAGGACATCTTTTTTGGCCAGTCCCGGGGCTTGAACTCAGGGCCTGGGCACTGTTCTTGAGCTTCTTTAGTTCAAGGCTAGTGCTCTACCACTTGAGCCACAGTGGCACTTCTGGCTCTTTCTGTGTATGTGGTTCTGAGGAATCGAACCCAGGGCTTCATGCATGCTAGGCAGGCACTCTACCACTAAGCCACATTCCCAGCCCTAGTAGGACATCTGAAATGACAAAGAAAGAAATTTTCCTTCTTTCCTTCCCTGCTTCCCTCTTCCCCCCCTCCCTCCTTCCCTCCCTCCCTCCCTACTTCCTTCCTTCCTTCCTTCCTTCCTTCCTTCCTTCCTTCCTTCCTTCCTTCCTTCCTTTCTTTCTCTCAATTTCTTTCTCCCTTTCTCTTCTTTTTCTCCTCTTTCTTTCTTCCTTCTTTTTCTTTCTCTCTTTCTTCTTTTTTTCTTTCCTTTTTTATTGTGAAAATACTGTACAGAGGGGTTACAATTACATGGGCAAGATAATGAGTACATTTCTTATCAAGCATTGTTGCCTCCTCCTTTGTTCCCCCCTTCCCTCACCTCCCCAGCCCTCCAAAGTTGTAAAGTTCATTTTTCAACATAAGGACTTGTACATCTCATTGTTGCAATGGGTCCACTTGTAACCTTTCTTTCTCCAGGTCCTAAGGCCTGGGTGGGTGGGTGGGGCGGGATATGGGAAGGGAAAGGAAGGGGAAACAAAGGAGGAAGCAACAATGCTTGATAAGAAATGTACTCATTATCTTGCCCATGTAATTGTAACTCCTCTGTATGGTATTTTCATAATAAAAAATTTAAAAAAGGCCTGAACTCAGGGCCTGGATGCTGTCCCTGAACTTTGTCACTCAAGGTTAGTATGCTACTACTTTGAACCACAGTGCTACTTCTGGGTTTCTGGGGGTATCATAGATTTTTCTGCACGGGTTAGTTTTGAACTGTGATCCTCAGGTATCAGCCTCCTGAATATCTAGGATTACAAACATGAGCCACCAGCATCTGGTAGAAAGATGTCTATAAAGTATTATTAAATGAGAAGTGTATCAGATGATTCCAGAATCAATCAATCAATCTATATATAATGTTACATGTACATGAAAAGAAAAAGGGATAATATACATACACACATGTAATATTTGTAAAAGAAATACATCAAGGTTATAGTGGTTATCTTTGAGTGGATTTACCTAGGTTTTGTGAATTTCCTGCTTTTTAATATTTTTTTGCAACATAATATATTATTTTATAATGCAAAACTCAGAAGTTATTTGATATATTTACACATAGCAATTCAAAACTTTCAGGTTTGCTCTACATGTTTGCTTAATCCAGTGGATCTCAAAGTATGTTCCTGGGACCAACTACATTTTAATACTTGATTGTTAGAAGTGCACATCATCAGGTTCCATTCCAGCCATGTCTTCTAGAACTGCAACTGTGGTTAGGGAGCTATAGGCAATGGAACTTTGGACTCAGTTGTGTGTGTGTGTGTGTGTGTGTGTGTGTGTGTGTGTGTGTGTACGTGCTATCCTTGGGGCTCAGGACTGGACTCTGTCCCAGAGTCTCCTTAAGAGTATCGTCTTTTGGTCTCACTGGGTGTGAGTAACTAGAATCCTGTATAATTTATCATATCCTAGTGCATTTAGATCTAATTTCTGTATATCAGAGAGAACATACAGCTTTAACATAAACTAATATGGTTGATGATATCCAGAGTGATGTGAATTTCTAGTTTTATCATAGTATATTCTTGTGTGTGTGTGTGTGTGTGTGTGTGTGTGTGTGTGTGTGGCAGTAATGGGGTCTGAACTTGGTACCTTTTGCTTGCTATATAGGTGCGCTACCATCTGAGCCTCATCCCCAGATCCCCAGACTTCATTTAGCAGGAACTATATAAACATCTAGTTGAGCCGGGCATCAGTGGCTCATGCCTGTAATCCTAGCTACTGGGAGGCTGAGTTCTGAGGATCATGGTTCAAAGCCAGCCCAGGCAGGAAAGGCTGTGAAACTCTTATCTCCAATTAAACACCAGAAAACAAGAAGTGCCACTGTGGCTTGAACTGAAGAGCTGGACAGTGCCCAGGCCCAGAGTTCAAGTTCCACGACTGACAAAAATGAAAACAAAACAAAACAAAAAATCAAAATGTCTAGTTGGATTACAATCTATCTCTTCTAATTGACCCACAGTAGAAGGTGACTGTAGTGAACTGAACACAGGTTTTAAGCTCAGTTCTCCTATACCAGTCTCAAAAACTGGACAGGAAGTAGTTACAACCTGTCTGTTCTTTTTGGCTACATATATCCCTCTGGAAGAGGTGAGAATGGCAGGCCTTCACTTTGTTGGTATTTAGAAGGTACGAGGGTGGGGTTTATAGAGAATTCTTTTGAGCTAGCACTATCCTTAACTCACTATATTAGCTTTCAGGTCAATTAAAAACACTTTTATTTTAGTCTACATTGCTTTGGGGGTCATATTTGATAAGAGGTCGAATGCAATAAAAATGACATATTTCACATTATTTCTCAATTTTCAAGGGTTCCAAAAAGTCTCTCTAGTGCTGTACCATCAAGTTTATCTATCCTCTTATCTACTGCAGACACAGGGAGAAATGGGCCCTTTTAGGCCTATCATCTGGAGATAATCTTGTACTCCTAATCTAATTCTGCATGAGGAGGATCAGAACTCATAGTCGGGGCTATTGGTCATGAGGAGTATAGTTTAAGCAGTGGGATGAGCCATTCAGAAAAACCCACTGTGGGCAATGGATACCAGGAAAGTCCAAACAGGTATATAAGTGGAATTTGGTTCTCAGTGGACTAAAGCATTAAATATGGAATTCCATATTTGACAATTCTCCATCTAGTAGCCTGTGAAGTCCAGGAGTATCATGGGCCCACCTACCATGATCGAAGACAAGACCAGAGGGATTCTGAAAATAAAGTGATGAACAGGAAAAGTGGCTAGTGAAAGTCTCATCATTTCATCTTAGTGCAGGACTATCATCATTTCACAAGTAAAGGATTATGTTGGTTCATCTTCTTTCTGATCTAATTAAACCTTGTTCGGGTCCAATCTATGGGTTGATATCTAGGATGTGTTCCATGGATTACCTGCTGATGGAACACCCAGGAGACTTGTTAAAATGGAGATTTCCAGTTCCCTTCTGAGACCTAAAGGATCCTAGAGGTGGAAAAGCCCAGGAATCTGGATTTAAAAATGAAGTTCCAAATGAATTTCAAAAACATGAATGTACATTGCCCATATTTTCCTAAGCAATGCTTGGCAGACTTTGAAGAGGCTGGTCTGGGAATATAGCCGATCATTACAAAAAATCGAAAGCTATTTAGAAAGAATTATTTCTTTTAGTTGAACACCTGGCACCAAACATTATATCTGATCAATAAGGTTAGACAAAATGTTCCTTGGAGTAAAGATTATGAGGGAAGAAAAACTAAAATCATCTTCAGTCAATTCAAATTTTATATATATACATCTCCTACTCTCTATAAAGTGGAAATAGAGAACTTTAGAAAAGTAATAATGTGCTGTATAGGTTTAAAGTTACTTATTGGATTGTTCTGCCCTAGTAATTTTCTCTATTGATTCTACCTTTAGTTAGATACTCATGAATCATGAATCAGTTATTTTTCAAGAGTCCAAGACAGGATTCTACTTTTATCTTATTTCACTACTTGAGAAACAGGAAAAGAGAAATTTGCTACCATATGTTTTTTAGGAAGATAATTTTGGATTGTGTGCATGTGTGTGAGTGTATGCATGTGTGTGTGCATATGAGTATATGTGTGTGTGTGTGTGTGTGTGTGTGTGTGTATAGTTCTAAGGTAACACACAAATTGATTGTTGCATTCAAATTTTTATAAATATTTACTAGGTCCACAAGTCGATTCAGAGTGAACCAGTTGAACTTAGTTGCAAAGTCTAACTCATATGATCAATAGGTCAAGGAGAGGTAGAGAGGCAAGCCAAGTTCAAGAGGCCACCAAGAAGACTCCAGATGGCAAGATGAAGTCTACTGTTTTGTTTTCTTTTTGGACTACAGCTTAGCTCTACAACCATGGAAGGTATGCATGAATGACCTGAAGGTAGTTATAGGCATTCTGAGCAAGAAGGAAGCCTTTACTATTTTCTGTCCACTGGCAATAAAATAAACATTTCCTTGACTGAAGGAGAAATGTATTTCTTGCATCTTTCTGTACCAACATTCAAAAAAGTTTTTTATTTATTTTAAAAGTTATTTGGTTTGGTTAATTCAACACTATCCATTTGTTGGAGGAAATTTGGTGGACAATTGCAAAACAGCATTTAGTTTTGCATGGGGGGGGGCATTTTTTTAAGTTACACCAACTGACTGGTTAGCCTAAAACCCTATGCAGAAGCAAAGCAGATAACTGAAACATGTTTCAAATTTTTAATGAAGGATACAAACACTCTGTCTAAACATATGTACATTATACATACATACATACATACATACATATATATAAAAGCATTAAGTTCTGGTCTGCATATAAAATTTCATACTCACCTCTTTCATTTACCTAACCAAAGATAGAAAATACTTAATGTGGACGTTTTTTAAATAGTGAAGATACATTGTGTGAGTTAGATGGGGGGCAAGAATCCCCGTTTAAGTAGAATCTAGATAGTTAAGTCTAAAGGGCTGAAAGTCTAAGGAAATGGAGTAAAACTATTAACTGTATTTTGTGCACCTATAATTCTAGTGTAAGAAATACTTCCCGGTACTTGAAGGAGTTTGTGGTTTTACCACATTATAAATGTATCAAATGTTAATGATTTGTTTGCCTTAAGCTGATTAATTTATGTAGTGTGAATTTCATCACAGTTAAAAGAGAAGGAAATGAAATCTGAACTACTGAGTTCTTTATATCTAAGAACTTAAAGTGTAAAATCTCTACTTTGCCTTCTTTATATGCTTCATTACCTGGAAAATATCAAAATATAGTACTTATTCCTTAGAAATACCAGCACAAAGGTAATACCTACAACCATGAAGGGATCAGGTAAGAGAATCACACAGAAGGAAGTCATTCTAGAGTTCATAGTTACCTTAGATTAATTCCAAAGTATAGATTATATCCCCAATGCTGGCCAGTTGCCTTACAAAACTGAGAATGGAAAAACGTGTAAGAATTACTGAAATTCTAGAAAGAGAATTCAGTGAGGAGTGGAGTTTGTTTGAGGGGTGGAGTTGGAGAGTTGTAGACACAGGAGAAAATAGTTGTCTGTGTATTCAAACAGACTGTCCACAAAACAATTAGTGAAACATGTATGTGTAGGCTAAACCTGTGATTGGCTAGAAAAGTGGGCTTGGAAGTCAGTATGCATTCATTCAATACATACTTGACCTTCTAGGGTGAATGTTTCAGTTTGCTCAGGACTGTCATAGATTGAGAACTGAACATCCAAGAACATTCTCAACTCCTGGGATGCCAGAGTGGTTGGTCATGCTAGCAAGCCTGCCATCACCCTAACTTCCTTTGTGCCTTCATAGTAGAAAGGTAGGCCAGTATATGTATAGTTCATTCTATACAGTTCAATGGGGGAATTACAGCACAGGAGGGCTAAGAGCCACCAATCTTACTGCAGAAGGGGAGAAATAGTAGAAGAGTGCCACAGAAGACAGAAGAGACGAGGGGCTGGGAAGTGGTAGAGTGCTTGCCTTGCATGCATGAGGCCCTGGGTTCGATTCCTCAGAACCACATGAGCAAAAAGAAAAAAAGCCGTAAGTGGCACTGTGGCTCAAGTGGTAGAGCGCTAGCCTTGAGCTGAAGAGCTGAGGGACAATGCCCAGACCCAGAGTTCAGGCCCATGACCGGACCCCCCCTTCCCCCCAAAAAAGAAATGAAACCAAGACAGAAGAGACTAATATCCTAGCTATTGATATGGAACTGTTATAGAGTGGGCCTATGACATAAACGGAAATTCATATTAACAAAACAAAATGCCAGCAAGCAGAAAAAAGTAATAATGCCCAACTCTATTCACAACCCCCTAGCTGCAAATGAAATCACCAGTGTGATAAGATCTTTTTGCTTATGAAATCCACAGAGAACAATAATGACTAATGTTCACTGGTTTCTAGGCAACAAGACAGGAGTCCGCTCAGATGGAGAACCAATAAAAGTGAGCAAACCTTGCTGAGTATGTAAAATGGCAGGATGTGAAAAATTCCACTTTAAGAAATTTATCCTACTATTTATGTACGGATTCCAGGTTCATAAACAAATTAGTTCAGTAAATGTTAGCTTATATTCTGATCTCATTCTACATGAATTTTTTTTTTTTTTGTTGGTCATGGAGCTTGAACTCAGGGCCTGGGTGTTATCCCTGAGCTCTTTTGCTTAAGACTAGTGCTCTACTTGAGCTATAGCGCCACTTCTGGTTTTCTGGTAGTTAATTGGCGATAAACATCTCATGGACTTTCCTGTCCTGGCTGTTATCCTCAGATTTCAGCCTGAGTAGCTAGGATTATAGGCATGAGCCACTAGGGCCCAGCAAAATTTTTAATTTTTTTTTAGCTGGTTAGTGCTATTAGAAAACAGCAAAGTAAGGGTAGACTTGCTCACTATAACAACCATCCCACAAAAATTGGGGGGCAGAATTCTTCTGTAAGATTCCATTTTTCCCCTAAAATATGAAAAAACAGAGAATCTGAATAAACTAAGCAACTGTATTCTTATAGCTCATCTGTGAATTTGACAATTCAACATGTGGTCATATTTTCAAGTTATTGTTTTTTGAACTAGGAAACAAAATTACAAGTGAGTTTTAGCTGTACAGAAACGTTGAGTAGATCTTTCCACATACCAATGGTACATTTGTTGTCACTAATAAACCAATGTTAATGAACCAACACTTGGGTGAATTAAGTCCATAGTTTATTCAGATTCCTTTAATTTTTATTTACTGTCCTTTTTCTGGTCCAGTATCCCAGATTACATTTACAGTATACTTTTGGTATTGACAGCGCCATTATTCCAAGGACCACCATGGAAGAATACCATGGGAAAGCCTTGCAAAAAGATGAATGGATCATGCATAATTCTTTCCAACTGGGGACAGAGCAGAGAGGACTGGGTGATCTAGATGAAGACACAGTTCTTAATGCATATTTTTTCTTCTGGCTTGGGCTTAGGAACTTCTACCTCAAGTGATCTTTTTCAGTGTAGCCTTAATCTTTAATAGGCATTTTGTAGTTATAGGTTTTGCATGTTGAGCATCTTTGCCTGCCTATAAAATAACAACACCAGCTTTTCCACATGATGGGAAACAAGAACTACTGACACACCACTAAGACACCCTAAAAACTCTTTAAACACATTGCAATAGCAGAAATGCCTCACTGTACATGTGAAGAAAACAGGAGTAAGGCCCTTAGATATCACCCTGCACCAGAATAAATTTCAAATGGATCAAAGACCTCAACGCAAGACCAGATAGCCTGAAAATACTACAGGAAGGGATAGGGAAACACCAGGGCTCCTTCTCATGGGTTGAAACTTCCTAAGCAAAATCCAGAAACACAAGAAGTCAAAGAAAGGCTGAATAAATGGGATTGCATTAAACTGAAGAGTGTCTGCATGGCAAAGGAAATAGCTAGCAAGATAAATAGAAAACACACAGATGTGAGAAGATCTTTACTAGCTATGTATCAGATAAGGGCCTCATATCTAAAATATATCTACAGCTCAAAAAATTAAATCCTCACAATACAAATCCTCAAAGAAACAACAATGCCATTAATAAGTGGGCTAAAGCCTTAAAGAGGCTTTTCTGAAGAAGAAATAAGAATGGCCAATAGAAGGGGTAGCAATGTTTGACAAGAAATGTACTCGATATCTTACTCATGTAATTATAATCCCCCTATACAGCATCTTTACAATAAAATAAAATTAAAAAAAGAATGTCCAATAGACACATGAAGAAATGTTCAACATCTCTGGCCATAAAAGGAATGCAAATCAAAGCAACATTGAGATTCTACCTTACCCGAGTTAGAATGGCCATTATTAAGAAAACTAATAATAACAGATGCTGGGGGGATGTGGCCAAAAGGGAATACTACTACATTTTTGTAGTTCAACCACTCTGGAAAGCAGTATGGAGGTTCCTCAAAAGACTAAACATAGAGCTCCCCTATGATCCAGCAATCCCACTCCTGGGCATTTACCCAAATTACCACCAACTAGACCATACTAAAACTATCAGCACAACCATGTTCACTACAGCATTATTTACCATAGCTAAGATTTGGAATCAACCCAGATGCCCCTCAGTGGATGAGTGGATCAAGAAAATGTGGTATATATACAAATGGAATTCTATGCTTCCATTAGAAAAAATGACATTGCTCCATTCATATGGAAATGAAAAGATTTGGAAAAAATCTGGCAAAGTAAGCTAGACCCAAAGAAAAACTGGCTACATAGTTTTCCTCATTTGTAATAATTAGAATGTGCCTATAATTCTACAAGTAAATCCAATGGCTAGTAAAAGACAAATAATTACACTTGGACATGATTAATTAAATAGCACTCTAAACATTCACACAGTGAGAACAAGGGAGGATATTCATAGCAGAGGAACCCAATGGCTCAATAGCGACATGCATATGATCATATAAAATGGTGTTTATCAAAATGAACGTCAAGAAACGGAAACAAGAGGGTTTTTTAATTGTACTGTTTGTGTTTTTCCCCCTTTGATGTATTCTTTTGTCGCTATTTTTTATTTCTGTACCCCTTGTCTTGTATATAAGCTTATCTGATTTGGGGAAGAAAGGGGGAAACACAGAAATGGTGAGACAAAAGGTAAACCAATTCAGCAGTGATACTCACAATATATTGGAAATGAACTATACAACTTTGGAGGGGTTAAGTGGGTTTGGGAGGAGAAAAACTGGGAGAAAATGAGGAAAGAAATGACACTTTCAAAAAGAAATGTACTCATTACCTGACTTATGTAACTGTAATCCCTCTATACATCACCTTTACAAGAAAACTTAAATGAGTTTTTAAAAAAGAAAATATGCCTCATGTTCTTGATTGTCTTTTTCCACTTAAGGCTGGCATTCACGTCTGGCTTTCTTCCCTCTCCCAGATGGTTATTTGGAGATGAGAGAAATCTTGAATTTATTTACCCAGGCTGGTTCCAAACCAAGATTCTCAGCCTCCCGAGTGGCTAGGATTGTAGTTGTGAGTTTCTGGAGCCCAAGGATTCCAATGTTGTCTTGTTTAAACAACAGATTTTGGCCTTAGTTTAGTGAGTCAGGATTGAGAGTGATTCAGAGTAAAAGCTCTCTGCTACGTGACCTTAGGCAAGTTGCTTAACTTGTGCAAAATCCAGCACTCTTATCTGCAAAGTACTGATTATGAAAATGTCAATCTCAGCTGGTTGCCACGTGGATTAATAGCATTAATATAAAGGAGAGAATCAGAATAGTAACTGACATATAGATGTTCTGTAAAGGGTAATACTTTTTGTTTAATTGATGAATTGGTCAATAATTTATTATTGTATAATGTGTGTATCCAATTCTTTTGTACATGTTTTGCTCTGTAAAGATCAAGCTGTGAGTTGATTTGCTCTCAGTAGGGACTTCCAGTGTCTTCTTTACTAGATCAAATGTGGAATGGGAAATTAGTCACACTGACTTTTACAAAACCATATGCTACGGGTCTGGGACAAGACATTGGATGAGGTAGCTTCATAATTCACTGTAAGTGTGCTTTTACAATACGGAGCAACTTATCTCTGCTTATTTCTGAGTATCAGGATTCTACTTTTTGAAGGGCTGGCTGAGGCTCCTTGGAAGGTCAGTCTTCAGATGAAGACAGCTCACTTTATACAATTTGAGGAAATCTAGTGGAGGCAAGGATCATTAAAAAATTCTTATCACGAAAATGTTCCAACATATCCCAAAGCAGAGCAACAAGCTCCCAGATACCTATTACCAGTTTCAGCAATGATCAGTGTTTTGAGAATCTTGTCTCATTCATCTTTAGGAATATTTTGACTTGATCACAAACATGCTTATGGATGAATTTTAACTTAAAAGTGTTTAATGTAGCTTGATCAGAATCCTTGTCTTGCTGTCCTTCTTCATGTCTCTTGTCCCTTCATTCCTTCTCGCTTAGGTTCACTGCCCTGGTTGAAGTCCTGCGGGTCGGGACAACTGGCTCCCAACGTGGGGCACGAGCCTCTGACTGAGGAAGGAACGCCGTCCTCCAGGAAAACTTGGCCAAGTACAGTCCGAGATCGCGAGATCGCCTCGACAGACCCCACCAAGAGACAGATCCAGGAGGAGGGTGGGGACGGCGCATGATCACCAGGTACTGGATTGCAGAACAGCGGATCACCAGGAACAGAGAAACCTAACAGCCGGGAGTCTCCACGAGGATCCCACCCCACCCATCACTCTCCACCGGAGCAGAGAGGCTCCATCCCGCCAAAGCCACCCGGCACCAGCAGCGCGACAAAGGGACCGGTTGGCAGAACACCCGCCCAATCGCGATCTCAGCAACCCGGCGGGGGGCCGCCCAACCCAGCCCGCAACCACCCCAACTGAACTCGCAACCACCCCAACTGAACTCGGACTGCAACAACAACTGAAGACCTACAGGGTGAGTACCCAACAGGGGACAGTGAATCCCTCAAGGGAGACCAGAGCTGGAGGGAATCCCCAGACCCTGACCTAGACTCCCTACCCCAACACCCGGACCACAGGACCCACTAAAACTGGGAACTGTTCGAGAGCTCCACCAGCCGGTGGAGCACACTCTGCTGGCCAGGCCAGAGCAAGAGCGCCCCTGGAAGGGAGCTTAAATGCCCAAGCCAGGAACAGCGCCCCTGGGTCAAGACTACCAACAGTAGAAGAAATTTGAACTGTGTCCTCCAGGCTGCATAACCTAGGTGGTATACACATTAGCACAGGCCTAACGAGTGCGCTCCAGGCTGGGGCCGGAACCAGGCCTGGGGACCGGCACCTGAACAAAGCAAAAAGGGTCAGAAGTGGGGCTGTGGCTCAAATGGTAGGGTGCCAGCCTTGAGCTGAAGAGCTGAGGGACAGCACCCAAACCTAGAGTTCAAGCCCACAACCAGCCCAAAACAAACAAACAAAAACACATCAGGAGCCCATAGCAGACTCCAGTATTTGGGAGAGTGCATCAAGAGCATCTGATCTTCCCAAGAGCACCTGCAGGAGCAAACACAAGCAGTCTAGGCTGCTCAAACCTTCCAAAGGCGGGAATTGCTACAGCAGAGAGCTGAGAATCCTAAGTAAGTCAGAATAGCAGCTGGAAATAGGCTCCCAACAGAATCCAGATCAGGCACAGACTCTCTCTACCAATACAGAATCAGCAACCAAGCAAAGACAGACACACCAAAACAAGATTGAAGAGCAGTCTCCTGAACCCCCATGCAAAAATCACAGAGAAAAATCACAAGGTTTACCACTACCCAGGACAGCAAGCTCACCTCAAAAGCCAGCAGCCACGCAGGGGAGAGCCCCAGTGGGAGCAAAGCAGGAATGGAAGACAAAAACTACATCCAAGGGTTGCTGGAGGCAATGACTCAAGAAATAAAGCGAGAAATGGATCAGAAATTGAAAGAGCACAAGGATGAACTATCAAAAGATATACAGGATATCAAACAAAAGTTGGATGCAAAAATAGAAGCTGCACAAACCTCAGTAAGAAGTGAGATAAACGCCAAATTAGAGGTAATGCATACTGATATCACCTCATTGAGAGGTGAGATCAGTACTCTGAGAACCAACATTGAATCCATAAAGGGATCCATTTCCACCATGCAAACCACAATAGAAGCCACGGTCAACAGAGTGAATGAAATGGAAGGTAGAGTGTCAGATACAGAAGACAGAATACACCAACTGGACCAAAAAGTGACAGATATGGAAAAATCACTCAAATTAAACCAAAGGGAAATTCAAGAGCAAGCAGACAATGCTAAAAAATTTAACCTTCGCATAATCGGAGTGGACGAAGGTGAGGAATTCCAGAGCAAGGGAATGCAACACCTATTTAACAAGATAGTCAATGAAAATTTTCCCCACCTCAAAAACGACCATCTTAACTACATCACAAAAGCTTATCGAACACCCAACAAGCAAGATCCCAGGAGAAACACTTCTAGGCACATTATAGTAACAATGATGGATCTGAATAATAAGGAAACAATCCTGCATGCAGCAAAAATGAAGAAGGAGCTATACTACAACGGGAAAAAAATTAGAATCACTGCAGATCTCTCCACACAAACAATGAATGCAAGAAAAGCCTGGGAAAGCACCATACGAGCCCTGAGAGCCAATAACTGCCAACCCAGATTGATATACCTGGCAAAGCTAGCATTCACATTCGATGGAGAACTGAAAACTTTTAATAGCAAAGAAAAACTAAATGAATACATAAACATTAAGCCAGCATTACAAAGAATTCTAAGAGGGCGGACACAACCTGAAGAAAGCAACCAGGAACTGGGACCTGCCCCAAACAGGCATTACTCAAAGTCTAACTGAGCAAGCACAGGAGGAAAGGAAAAAAGAAAAACTTAGGAAAACGGAATGGCAGGGACAACAATGCATCTCTCTATACTTTCTCTTAATATAAATGGGCTGAATTCGCCAATTAAAAGAAAACGAACTGAGGACTGGATCAGAAAACAAGACCCATCCATCTGTTGCCTTCAGGAGACCCACCTCTCAGCCAAACATACAAACAAACTCAGAGTGAAGGGGTGGAAAAGGATCTACCAATCAAATGCCCCCAATAAGAAAGCAGGTGTAGCTATCCTGATATCTGACAAAATAAACTTTTCATTAAAATCAGTACAGAAAGACAAGGAAGGACACTACATATTAATAAAGGGAACAATCCAAGAGGAGGATATAACCATCATCAACTTATATGCCCCAAATATCGGTGCACCCAGATATGTTAAACAAATGCTCTCAAACTTACAGAATAAAATAGATCCCAATACGATAATACTAGGAGACTTTAACACGTCACTCTCACCAAAGGACAGGTCTACCAACCAGAGGATTGGCAAAGAAGCTACCGAATTAAGTGAGGCCATACTTCAAGCGGAATTAACTGACATCTACCGAGTATTTCACCCTAAAACAACACAGTACACATTCTTCTCAGCAGCTCATGGAACTTTCTCCAAAATAGACCATATCATAGTTCATGCAAGGAACTTAAGCAAATACAAAGGGATCGACATAATCCCCTGTATCCTATCTGACCACAGTGGAATCAAGCTAGCTCTCAATAACAAAGCATACCGCAGAAATTTCTCTAATACATGGAAATTGAACAGCACACTCCTTAACAAGGCCTGGGTAACAGAAGAGATCAGAGAAGAAATAAAGCATTTCCTACAACTCAATGAAAATGAAAACATCTCACAAAGAAACTTGTGGGACACAGCAAAAGCAGTCCTGAGGGGCAAATTTATTGCCCTCAGTGCCCACATCAAGAGAATGGAGACAGACCAAGTAAATAATCTCATGTTGCAACTAAAACAGCTAGAAAAACAAGAAAAAATGGGACCTAAAGCTACTAGACGAAGCCAGATAACCAAATTGAGAGCAGAGATTAACCAATTAGAAAATCAGAAAACCATAGCCAAAATAAACCAAACAAAAAGCTGGTTCTTTGAAAAAATAAACAAAATTGATGGCCCGTTGGCAAGATTAATTAAAAAAAGAAGAGAGGAAACCCATATTAATAGGATTAGGGATGCCACGGGAAACATCACAACACGTACCCAAGATATCCAAACAATTCTAACAGACTACTTTCAAAAGCTATACTCTCTAAAGGAAGAAAATCTGGCGGAAATGGATGCATTTTTAGAGAAATACAAGTTACCCAAACTGAGCAAAGAAGAAGTTAACCAATTAAATAAGCCAATATCCTATAATGAGATACAGGAAGCTATCAAAAGTCTTCCAACAAAAAAAAGCCCAGGACCAGATGGATTCACAGCAGAATTCTATAAGACCTTTAAAGAAGAACTAATACCCATACTCCTCAAGCTCTTCAGAGAAACAGAGAAGGAGGGAGCTATCCCAAACTCATTCTACGAAGCCAATATCACACTCATCCCCAAACCAGGCAAAGACCCAACCAAAAAGGAGAATTACAGGCCAATCTCCTTAATGAACACAGATGCAAAGATCCTTAACAAGATTCTAGCTAACAGAATCCAGAAACACATTAAAAAAATAATACACTATGATCAGGTAGGCTTCATCCCAGAGACACAGGGATGGTTTAACATACGTAAGTCAATAAATGTAATCCAGCATATCAACAGAGCCAAGGTCAAGAATCACATGATTATCGCCACAGATGCAGAAAAGGCCTTTGATAAAATTCAACATTCATTCATGCTAAAAGCTCTGGAGAAAATAGGAATAGAAGGAACATTTCTAAAAACAATAAAAGCCATTTATGACAGACCAATAGCCAATATTATACTTAATGGGGAAAAGCTACAACCAATCCTCCTAAAAACAGGAACAAGGCAAGTATGTCCACTGTCTCCACTCCTCTTCAACATAGTCCTAGAACCCTTAGCCAAGGCAATAAGGCAAGAAAAAGACATTAAAGGGATCCGCATAGGGAAAGAAGAAGTTAAACTATCCCTTTTTGCAGACGACATGATACTATACCTCCACGATCCCAAAAACTCCATCCCCAAACTTTTAGAAATCATAAGTCACTTCGGCAAAATAGCAGGATACAAAATAAACCCACAAAAATCAGTTGCCTTCCTATACACTGATAATGCACAGGAAGAGAGGGAAATAAAGGGAGCAACCCCATTCACAATAACCTCCCAAAAAATAAAATATTTAGGAATTAACCTAACCAAAGATGTAAAAGAACTATTTAATGAGAACTATAAAAAGTTAAAGAAAGAAATTGCAGAAGACACTAGGAAATGGAAAGACCTCCCATGCTCCTGGACAGGCCGACTTAATATAGTAAAGATGGTGATACTTCCAAAACTAATATACAAATTCAATGCAATTCCTATTAAAATCCCAATGACGTACATCACTGAAATACAGAAAACAGTCCAAAAATTTATATGGAACAACAAAAGACCTAGAATAGCCAAAACAATTCTAGGGGATAAAGACAATATGGGAGGGCTATCCATGCCGAACTTCAAACTCTACTACAGAGCTATAATCACAAAGACAGCATGGTACTGGCACAAAAACAGACCCGAAGACCAATGGAACAGAATAGAAGATCCAGATATAAATCCACAGGGCTACAGCCAGCTGATATTCGACAAAGGAGCCAAAGACATACAATGGAAGAAACACAGCCTCTTCAACCGCTGGTGCTGGGAAAACTGGGCAGCCACATGCAGAAAACTAAAAGTGGACCCCAGCCTATCACCATGCACCAACATCAACTCAAAATGGATTAAAGACCTTAACATTAAACCTGAATCTCTGAAACTACTACAGGACAGAGTAGGAGAGACACTTGAACTAATAGGCACAGGAAGGAACTTCCTGAACAGAGTCCCAGGGTCACAACAAGTTGGAGAGAGACTCGACAAATGGGACTACCTTAAAATAAAAAGCTTCTGCACAGCTAAATCTATCGCAACTAAGCTAGAAAGACAACCAACTAATTGGGAAAAAATATTTACCAGCAATATATCAGACAAGGGGTTAACATCCTGTATATACAGGGAACTCAAGAAACTAATCCCTCCCAAACCTAACAAACCAATTACTAAATGGGCAAGGGAACTAAAGAGGGACTTCTCAAATGAAGAAATAAAAATGGCAAAGAAACACATGAGGAAATGTTCATCATCCCTGGTGGTGAAGGAAATGCAAATAAAGACAACCCTGAGATACCACCTTACCCCAGTCAGAATGTCCCACATCCACAAATCAGCCAACGACAAATGCTGGAGGGGATGTGGAGAAAGAGGAACCCTGTTACACTGCTGGTGGGAATGTACACTTATACAACCACTTTGGAAAGCAGTCTGGAGGGTCCTTAGAAAGCTAAAGATTGACCTCCCTTACGACCCAGTCATACCACTTCTAGGCATCTACCCTGAACAACAGGAACCAATATACAAGGACACGTGCACCTCCATGTTTATTGCAGCACTGTTCGCAATAGCCAGGATATGGAAACAACCTAGATGCCCCACCACAGATGAATGGATCCAAAAATTGTGGTATCTATACACAATGGAATATTATGCAGCTATTAGAAATGACAAAATAATGGCATTTGCAGGGAAATGGATGGAGCTAGAAGGAATCATGTTGAGCGAGGTAAGCCAAGAACGAAGAGACAAATGGTACATGGTCTCCCTGATAAGTGGATGCTAAATCCAAAAGGTTAGGTGATACGATAAAACTAACAGGACTTAAGAAACAAAGAACTCCCGCTCATCTGGTTGAACCACTACTAAATATCCCCATGCTGCTGATCACAAATATGGTATATAACATGTGAACACTGTTATATATTACAGACTGTGGTAGACAATTTGCTCCAGGGAAGTTAGAATGAACTTGTGACTTTGAAATTATATAATCATTTAATCACAATCAAAAAAAAAAAAAAAAAAAAAAGAACCTCGGGGAAGGGAGGGAGGGAGGGGATGGTAGGGGGAAAACAATGGAGGGGGTAACAATGTTCAAGAGGAAGTGTACTCATAACCTCACTCATGTAACTGTAACCCTCTGTATAGTCGCTTTACAATTAAAAAAAAAGTGTTTAATGTGATCATCATGGCATTATTTTACTTAGCCCAATTATGTTTAATCTCTTAATCAAAGCCCACATTCAGTTCCTGTTTATATTCCCCTAGCTACTTCAAAATTTCTTTTGTACTTGCTTTGAATTGTGATCCAGACAAATTCCATGCATTACCTTAGGCTCAATTGCCTTTTCAGTTTATTTTATTCCATTGCTCCCTCTAATGTGACTGACTGGCTGGGTAAGCAGATTATCCTAGCAGTTTCCAAAGTGTGGTTCATGGGCTAGTAGTGTCAGTGTCTCCTGGACATTGGTTAGGAATGAAACTTTTCTTCTTGGGCTCCATTCAGTTTTCCTGATAGAGAAGATCTGGAAGAGCTCCAGTGATGTCTGATCTAAGGATGCCTCTAGGAGTTTTGGGTTGGGTGCCACTCTCGTTAAACATCCCACATTTGGCTGATCACCACCTGCTGTTGTCACTTCTCTTCTTCAACAAACCTCCAACTTCCTACAACCTGGTCATTAGACAGACAGCCTTGATCTCACCTAGGCTCAATTCTGTCTAGGTTACTGCATGTCTCGGGTATTGACGTTGTTTTTCACTGAATCAGCCAGGAGGCACATAAGATGTCTGACCCATGGTTAGACCATGTTGTGATCAGTCAGTGGACCTGACACCACCAGAGACCTGTTTTACCTAATGTTTATTTTTGTTTTTGTTTTTTTAAATCATTGCTCATGACTTCAGTCTAGACTTCTTGTTTCCTTTGGAATTAGAAGGTGGTGTTTTTGTCTAACAATATTTATTCTTCATTTATGAATATTTTTTCAGCTTTTGGGAGCCATTGCTATAGCTTATTTGAGGATCAAATCCACCTCCATGGCATAGTGACAATATCAGAGCAACATGAATCACTATGAATTTTTGTTCACACACTTAAAAATCCTTTAGGGGTTTTTCTGACAACCCTTACAATAAACTCTACATGGCTTAGATGCTGCTCATGTGATGACTGAAGAAATTACAATCACACAATTTCACATCTGGATTCTAGTTCTGAATCAACTATGGATCCATCTGTGCGTCCATGGGAAGCCAGGTTGTCTGTCTGCTCAGCCAGAGATCTGCCCACTGGATTGGTCTAATTGCCTTCCTCCGTTTATCATGACCAAGTTCTTATTATTCCACCAACCTGATAAGAACGCTCACATGTTCCGAGCTGAACTATGTCAAGGATCTTTGGTGAAATTATAATGATGTGCCCCTATACTGGCTCTAATGTTTGAGGTGGGACAATGTTATTATTGATATATATTAATTTTTATTAATATGTAAGAGATTTATAGTAAGACACACATTTGATATTGTGAGCCGGCCTGTTCCAACACATCCTCATACACATAAGAGCACACACATTGCAAATGGCAAGTTTTGGTTCTGCTCAGACACCTGGAAACTCAAAAATTCTGGGTTAGAAAGAAGAGAAGGATATAGGCAAGCAGCTGGAAGGAACAAAGAACACAGCTTCATATCTGGATTCTAGCTCTGAATCAACTACAGATGTTAGCAGGCCCTTGAAAAGCTGTTTCTCAATCAGGATATTCTTTTAGGAGGATGAGAAGGGCAAGAAACTGCTGGGATCTGGGACTTGAACTCAGTACCTGCTGCTGCATTTGCTCAGTGGCTATTGCTCTACCAACTGAGCCATGCCTCCAACCCCAGAGATCTGAAACACCTCATGCCATCTTGGCTGTTTGGCCCTGGGTGATTCCCTTAACCTCCAACATGCTTCAGTCTCACCAGTAAAATGGCTCATTCTAGTGGCCCACTGCTCAAGACTTGTGAGGATTACTTAGTGTTGTGAATGGAGTGCTGTGCACAATGCCTGGCCCATAGCAAACATCTCTTCAACATTAGCTATTTTAATTAGAAACAGTGGTGATGAGATTGCATAACTTGTTCAATTACAGAGTTAAATGGTGCGCTTCAATCACAGGCTTATGTTTCTGTGAGATGGGAGATCTGTTTTTAACCTGGAATTCATTTGGAAGAGATAGTCTTCCACCAAATGAACATTCATGAAGAGTCCTTCAACGACTACAGCATGGTTGGTGTGGAACCCGGAGGCAGTGCACAGAGAGTAACAGAGAGGCTAGAAGCTGGGTGAGAGGGAGATTGTTTCCAGGGTAACCAGTTGCTCAGGGCAAGTATTTGGCACAGGGTTCTGGAGAAATGCAATTTCTTTGAATGGCATCTAATGAAAATACTCCATACTTACAGTGAGCTTCAGCAAGGGTGAAGAAAAGCAGAGAATGATGGAGAAATAGTAATAAGGACTCTGAAATCAGCTCCCTCCAGCCCGGACTACTTTATGGCAAGTGAAATGCCCAGTAGCCCCAAGAGGATACAAGGATTCTGGGTGATACCAAAAAGAATGTGGAGTTGGGCATGATTTAGATTTAGTTTCCTGTTTGGCAGAGGACTGTTAGAAAGCTCCTGTCACACAGAGATGAAAGTGGATAAAGCAGGTGACTTTATAGAAAGTCCTTCTCATTTCATACTCTGGGCTGTTGCCTTCAGGTAGTCCTTATTCATCAAGATCTGAGTCGAACTATGACAGGCATGGAGACAGGGATGTGTGAGACCAGTAGGAGCCACTGCCTGCTGTAGGTGGATGATAGTGCCTATGGTGAGCAGGAGTCTTTGTAGAGCTGATGTGACATGTTTAAACCGGGCTGCATTGATTGGCATTCTTCAGGGAACCACAACAACCAGGATCTGGGTATTTGTATATTTAAAAAAATATTATATGAAAGGAGTTGGCTTGCAAGATTATGTTTTGGGGATCTGTCAGAGCCAAAGTCTGCTGCAGGATAGGTGGGCCGCTGGAGACCCCAGGAAGAGCTGATATAGCAACTGGAATCAGATAGCATCTGCAGGCAGAAGCTCCTCTTCCCAAGGGCACCTCAAGCCTCTTCTTTTAGAGTCTTCAACTGGGTCCTGAGGCCCACTCACATTATGAAGAGTGATCGGCCTGGCTCCAAGTCTCCTGGTTTCAATGTCAATTTCAACAAAAATATCACCACAACAACTTCTAGGTTATTGTTTGATTAAATACCTGTGTGTTCTGCCCTAGCCAACTTTTTTGGGGGTGGGTGGGTATGGAATTCAAATTTGCTATTGCCTAGACAATTTGATATGTAAAGGTGGCTATACCAGGCCTTGTGTTGAACCCTCAGAATTCACTGAAACGCAAACAAAGGAAATGGTCTCCTTCAACACGTGGAAGAAGAGTTTCCAGACAAGACGCATCCACTGAATAAAATGTGGCCATCCCATTTTGGAGAGTCTCCTGCATAAAGGAGAAAAGTAGAAGAGGATTCATTGGAGGATGGGAGTCACTTAGCTTTTTCCTTCTCTCTGCATTGACTCCATCCAATTTATAGAGATGGAGGATGCCAAATTTTATCACCTGTTGAGTAAAAGACGCTCACATTATCTTCTCAAGGGAAGGACCAGGGATTTCTTGAGAGAACCAGATGCCTCCAGTAGCTCTGGAAGGTTTGCTCATCTGGAGTTGGGAGACTGGTTTCTACCCACATTGAGAACTGTAAAGGCAGCTGCCGGAAGAGAGCTGCCCCCAAAGGCAGGGTGAGCACCTGCTACTCAGACCGGAGAGGTAAGGCGAAAACAAGGGACAAATGTGACTTCATAGAAGGTTTCCTAATAGGTTGGGAGCTCTCCCAGTGAGCTGAAATAGCGCGGACTACAAGGGAGTCCCAAGAGGACAATCAGATAATACCACTTGTGTGAAAATGGACATCCTTACCGAAGACCTCTTCCCACGAGCCATTCCCTGTGTGAACGGATTCTACTCTCTTCCAGTTTCTTGCCGTATCATGTGCAAGTAATACAGAGGGATACATAAGGAAATGATCAGAAAAGGAGGATCTCAAAAGGAAAGCGGATGCTGGGCAGGTAACAATGGGTGAGATTGTTCACTCACTATGCGCTGCGCGATGGAGGGGTGCAGGACACTGGGTAGATTAGAAGTGCAAGGACTTTTCAGGCTCACGTTGTGTGGTCCCTCTTCCTCATTTCATTTTATTCTTCTTTCTTAGATGCCTTTTAGGAGGAACATTCATATTTGAAGGCCTATTCATTTCTAAATTTCTTCTACCAAGGCAAAGAATTATTATTTTTCTTTGCAAGGTTTAGTCTTGTATTCCTGGAGGAGGGACTCATGGAATCCTACTAATTTGGGTAGCCAGCGGCAGGTATCTAAAGTCTACGGAAGCAGGAAGCGTCCACATGGAAGAGGGTGTTGGTCAAGAAGAAAACCTCAGTAGGAGCGAGAGCTGATAAAAGCCCCTTTTACTTCAGGAGCTGGGAAGAAGTAGATGAGGAACGCGAGGAAGCCAGTGCTTGGGCCCTGCTAGAGCTCACTTTTCTGATACATTTTGAAGGACTGAAATACAGTGGTCCTGACTAGATGAAGAGACTCAAGGGTCTATCATGGTGTCTAGGAGTACTATTTGCCTCCATCCTGCATTGTTGTACGCCTATACTATCTTCTTTGGGAAACTTCAAGTTATATTTGAAAAGTTAAGAATTCTCTCTTCTTTTTAATCATAAGGTTCAGCCTTTTCATGTTAATACACAACTCAGGAAATAATAAAAGAGTCTTGATTCAATAATAAATCAATCAATCAGAAGTGACTGAAATTCTTGGAGAACTTCCTAAAATTTGTTTTGGGGGTCAACTGTTTCTCTTGTATGATTTCTAACACAGAAATGATATGAACACAAAGCTCAACAAAATGCTGATTATTCATCGCATAAAAGACAGTTTTCTCCAAATCCCATCTTTTATTTGATTATCATCAAGGTCAGAGTTTTTCCTCCCCCGGATGTTTTCTGCTAGCCTAAAGTAGCCTCTTTGTTTTCTAAGAAAAAGGCTATGCATTCTTGGCTTGGCTTGTCACTGCCTGCTCCTTCTCACTTCCTGTGGTTCATGGGGGCAGAGCCAATGTTTTCAGAAAAGGAACCAAACTTGGTGATGGCTGGAAATGATTAATGACAGAGCCAGACTGAGGTCAAGAGATTCCTGATGAGTCCACAAAGTTCACAGACACCCTAGAGTGAAAGACAGTCTTGCTTGGTTCTTGGAAATTCTCCAACAGTGAGACCAGCTCATTTAGTTTTGTGAAGTCTCTAGAAGAGTCAGACAACTTGGAGCAGGGGAAAGAAGGCTAAGGTGAAGAAGTAGCCCACGGTGGAGATGTTAATTAATTGAGTGTTCTATTTAGTGCAAAGCTCTGTGGGTGATGCCCATGAAGTTAAACTCAAGCTGTATGAAACTAAGATGTCATAGTTGAAGAGGGTATGTTGCCTGTTCTCTCTCTAATTTCAATGGTCTCCACCTGGCTCAGTTAACTGAACTGGCCCAAGACATTCGCATATCAACTGCACCTCTGATGGAATTCCACTCCTTAGAAGATGATGGTGGAGAGGTGTGTATCCTGGCATCTAGTGGATAAAAGCCCAGAGATGTCAAATATCCCACAGTGTACATACCGTGCCTCTTCTAAGGGACATTTGGCTGAGGCTGGACAGTCCTGATATAAATGGTCAGTTGAAGTTACTAAATGATTTTACATATATTTGATTATGCTTTAGTTTTCAGTTTTTATGAATGCTTACTGGACCTATGGAATACACTCAGGCATATGATGTCATGCATTCATAAATCTTCACCAAACGTTTTCTCTTTACTTTTTCCCCCCAAAGACTAAAACGCCCTCCAAGAGATTCTCATTATTTTATTATAAAAGAATTTTATACTCTGATTGAAACAAGATGATTATTAACTTTAAGGCTTTATACATCTATACCCTTTCAGTTCTCAGCACTCAATTATCTACATGAAACCTTCTCTAACCCAAAACACACCCAGTGCCCCATGAGAGGTGTGTTTTCCTGCTGGCTGCCTGTGGCATCTTCACATGAGCACGTGAAAAGAGCACCCCCTCTATATGGGGATGTACCCCAAGAACCTGAGATCAAGAACAGTACTAAACCCTATACACTAGTAAGAAAGGAACTATACACTAGTAAGAAAGGAACAGCAATAAAATAGAACAATATGCTATAATAGAGCAATATGCTATAATAGAACAATATAGAATATTATTTTTCTCAGAGGAGTCAAGAAGAATCTTCCAATTATGGCTGAATGCAAGTGACTGTGTGAGCAGTGGAAATGTGGTTGGGGGAGCACTGCATCGTGTGGCTGCTCTGGTTTTCATGTTCTTCTCTGCTAGAATTCTGGGCCTGTCTTCCCTCTGAGCCCCCAACAGGGATTGAGTGTAGGCAGTATGTCATTTCACTACTTGTCACCCATTTTACAATGTGTGAGGTTTCGGAGGGACAGTCCTTACTGCCTTCCTAGTTCCCAGGAGAGAGACAAGGCACCATCAATCCCCACCCAACAGTTTCTGCTTGAAAAAGAAACAGTTAAAATTAGGTTATATACTCAATGAGATAGTCATAAATGCCCCCAAACAATGTTTGTGGAAGCAACAAAAAGCACCAGTAACGCAGACACACAGACTCTAACTTAAATGCATTCAGTGAGTGAAATGTAATAGGTAAGTTCCACAAAGTTACCTTACTGGAAGGTAAAAAGAACAACTTCCAACTGGGTCAGGGAAACAGGGAAACGGACCAGACATGTTATGTGCTTTCCATTTTGTCTTCTCTTCACTTTCAAAAAGCCCTCTTAAAATGAAATGGTCCATTCACTGAAGCTGGGATAGGTTTTGTAAATCCACTAAGTCTTTCATGAGAATTCTCTGCTAACCATCAGTTTGGCTTCGGTGAATCATTTAAACTCTCCAGGTTTAAATGATCAAACCTAAGAAAGTCTGGAAGGATCTATCATCATCTTTCAGGCCTTCCTTGGGTCTAAGTTTTTTGATGGATTCAAGACTGCAACTTTCCACCTCACCACATAGAGAATTATCCAAGTCTTGGTGCTTAAACTATCCACCCGCCTTTCCAGTTTAGTATATTTATGTGTCATTTCATGGTATGTAAGTGTTAAATTTTGTGAAACAATGCAAGCAGTCATATTCTTTTTCTCTTTCTCTTCCTCTCCCTCTCCTGTTTTTCTCATCTCTGTATCTCTCTCTCCCTTTGTCTCTGTGTGTCTGTCTTTCTGTCTCTGTCTATGTGTTTCTCCTTCTCTCTCCATCTCTGCCTCTGTCTCTGCCTCTGTCTCTTGTGTTTCTCTCGTTCAGTGTGTATTTAATTTTATGACCCAACTGAGAAGCACCCACCATATCCCTAAGCTATGTCCTCCAATTTGACCACTAGGGGGAGCCCTTGCATGTAAAGAACGGACGGTGCAATTCTAGATTCTGAACTCCACAGAGCAAAGTGAAACAATATGCATGTAACTTAGTAACCTAATTTTAAATTTAGATCTGAAGTTCTCTATTTTATTAGAAAGGAAACATGGCCTTTGGAAATATGAGAGTTACATGAAGAAGGCGACAAGATATGCTGCCTCCCTCTGGTTCCACTATCAACACTCCTGCATTCCCTTTCAAATCAGTGAACCAAGACCAGAAATGCTGAGTATTATGCGAAGTGTAAATAGTAGACATTGTTACACTGCCACTGCAGAGCCATCAGAGAGGAGAGATGGGTTCAAACTCTAATGCCCAAGTTTCCGAAGAGGCTTAGGCACATAAAAAAACATTTCTGTTCTCTAACAGTTTGAAACTAAGACCTCATGCTTGCTGGGGAAATGCTCAACCACAGGAGGCTCAACCCCACATCCTTTGCTTTAGTAATTTTCATGCTCCTTTCCCCAGGTAGTCCCTGCCCATCTCTCCCACGCTGCCAAGATTACAGGCACAAACCACCACAAATGGTTTTTTTTTTTTTTAATATGAATTCTCACTATTTTTTCCTCTTGGGCTGGCCTCACATTCTGTTTCTACTCCATGTTGCCCGTCTCTTGCTTAAATATTGGGATTGATGATGATGCATCTAGTGAATTGGAAATGTTAGTGGGGTTAAGGAACAAATAGGTTTAAGGATGAAAATAGGTGTTGGTTTCTGGAAGCTTAAAGTTTGAGATGCTCAGGAGATAAATAAGTAGAGACAAAGCTTTGAGGAGGACAGTATATGTGGTATGTATGTCCAGATGATACAGAGAGCTGAGTTAGTACCTGAAAACCTTGCTGAGAGCCTGTATTTAGGAAGAGTCAGGTAGCGCCCAGGACCAGCAATGGGACACATCACCATAAAGGTAGGATAAAAATGAACTTTACATCTTTGGCAAGGAGAAGGGTGAGGGGGGAGAGTGTAGTTGTGGAGGTGGGAGGGAAGGGATGGTAGAGGGAAAACAAAGGAGGAGGCAACAATGCTCAATAGGAAATGTACTCATTACCTTGCTCATGTAACTGTAACCCCTCTGTACAGCATTTTTACAATTAAAAATGTACAAAAAATGTTGGCTGGAGTTTTTGGAAAACACATTTCCCTGTTCAGTTTTCTAGTTAGGAAAATATCTACCAATGCATAATGGTTTGGTGCCAACATACTTTTGTTTGGAATTCATGTATTTGATTTCACTTTTTCAGTGAACTGCAGTTTGTTTCAATCCTTTCATATACTTCTAGATAACATTAGCACAGTTAAGCTGCGGAAATCCCCGGAAGGCTTTCTTTATACAGAAAATAGCAAAACTTCATGTGATGAACGAGTATGGTGGATAAATCCCACAAAATCCTCAAATATCCCACATAAGAGAAGGAATAAAGCTTCTTGAGTGCTCATGTAACAACATCTCCGTGACAGCCACGTTGGGACAGATGTGGGTTTTCTGAGATTTTGAAATAAACTCATTTGATTCTTGAATGACATCCTTATAAAATTCCATTTTAGACCACACGGAATGATCATGAAGCTAAGGAAGAGCCCAGCTTGTGGCCGCCAGCATCTGTGTTAATACATCTGGCTTGTGTTATGCATTTGGTAGCCACCATGATTCTTCTTAGTGATTTTGCTAATCGTATTGGAAATCTCTCCCTAGCCCCAAACGTTAGTTTCTGTACTGCTAGTTATGTGGGTGTGTCATTGGTGAAGTGTTGTCAAATTTGTTTGTTTCCACTTGTGTTCTCACACAAGTGTGGGGGTGTGGTTTTGTAGTGGGTTTGCTTTGCTTAGTGTTAAGGAGGAAGCCACTTTCTGTTCTCGATGTTTCTACATAGAGAGATGCCTATTAAGGTAACAGGGTTTCCTGCCTTTCTCCAACCCCTTCTCATTTAGGGTGATGAGGCTGTTCATCTTTTTTTCTTATCTACCAGTTGGCAGAGAGATCATATTCTATTCTTCTTTTCTGGGCAATAAATATACAGGCAGGACTTTTCTGGAAGGCTTAAGGCTGTCCAGTGATGGATAGGTTAAGTCAAAGTTGTAGAATTTTTTTGAAAATTGGCTTGAAGATTTGTGACCTAGGTTCAGAGAAAAGGGGAGTTTCTTACTTCTTATTGTCTCATTCCTATGTTTCTCTCTTTGGTTCAAAATGCAAGCAGGAGAAAGCGCGGGTATAAAAGGAGCCTTTTATATTGCCACCCCTTAGTGTGTCCAGCTAGAGAAATAGAGAAAGAGGAATTTTTAGTGGGGCTGAGGCCTGTGACTGTAGGCCTCCAAGGTTAGAAGAAAGGAGTCAAAGGGTCATGCACATCTATCTTGGTGGGTGATAAGTGTCTATATTGTACCGCTGACTGTGTGGCTGAACAAGCTTCTGGCATTGGCAAATATAGACCCTATGCAATTCCCACTGGGACTGGGGGTTGCTTTAGCCTCAGGCGAGTGGCCACTTTTTATACAGGTAAGAAGAGGTGAGTAGGGCTGCAGTGGCCAGCCTGGGAAGACAGAATGGAGTCCAAGGTGTAGTAAAGGTGTAGATAGTGAGGAGCTGAATGACTTATTTTTCCCTCTCTCTTTTTCAGCTCTACCTGTTGATTAGGACTTGCAGAAGCCGAGTTCTCCGAGTTTCCTGCAGAAGACCACCAGTAGATTCCAGCCTCGACTGACTAGTGTGAGGCACGCGGAGGGGCATTATTCTGGCAGCTGCGGAGGGAATTGAAGTAGCAGACCTCTTGAGATCACGTGATTTGCCACATGCTCTCAAGAGTCACCCATGAAGGGTTGTATATTCAAGGCAAATAATATAAATAGACATGCTATGTTTTTGGGTCGAGGTAGAGAACAGCTCAGTGAAATGTTTGCAAACCCACAGGTTTATCACTAGGAATCAGGAAAGGAAGGAAGATCAGAAGGGTTTTGGAAACTGTGCTTCAATCTGACAATCCTAACAAGGGCAGAGGATGGCTAAAAAGAAATAAATAAACGAGGCAAACAGAATAAAAGCTAAAAGGGAAGAAAGGTTTTCATGAGGAGATCGGCTGATATCCTAAGATGAATGAGCTAGATAGGAAATCTCCTAAGGCCAGATGAGACAGCACTCAAACAAAGGATATGTCTGAGTCTATATACTCATAAATAAGGGTCTCAGAAAATTGCTATTAGATCAGAAAGAGTGACATGGCCTAGAGAAATGCAACTGATAAAAGATCAAGATCTCAGAAACCTGGAAGGACTCCTCTAGGGGGTGCTAGAATCCTGAAAAGATTTGCAAACCAAAACCTTTCTGAGAATATCACTTAGGCGGAGTTCTCTAGAACAGAGGGGACATATTTGAGAGATCTCTGGCATACTAAGAAAATTTTCAGCCAGGCACTGGTGGTTCATACCTGTAATCCTAGCTACTCAGTACGCTGAGATGTGACAATCACGGCTTGAAGCCATCCTTGGCAAGAAAACCTGTGAGACTCTTTAATTAACCACCAAAAAGTCAGACATGGAGCTGTGGCTCAAGTGGCAGAACACTAGCCTGAGTTTAAGCCCTAACAATGACACACATGTTACACACACACACACACACACACACACACACACACACACACACACACACACAGAGAGATTTCTCACCATGGGAATCTTTACATGATTAAATCTAAAAAAGATATTTTAAATGAAATCTTTTGACTACAAGGGAAAAAAGAACCTCCCTCTTCCCCAGCTTAGGGAACAGAGTCAGTCCTAAATTTTTTTTTTCTAGGAAAAGAGACTAAGTTAAGGTATCAAGTATAAGAATTTCCAGTGAGGGGCTGGGAAGGTGGCTCAGTGGTAGAGTGCTTGCCTTGCATGCATGAGGCCCTGGGTTCTATTCCCCAGCACCACATAAGCAAAAAGAAAAAAAAGCCGGAAGTGGCGCTGTGGCTCAAGTAGTAGAGCGCTAGCCTTGAGCTGAAGAGCTGAGGGACAGTGCCCAGGCCCAGAGTTCAGGCCCCATGACCGGACCCAAAAAAAAAAAAAAAAAAGAATTTCCAGTGAGCTTTCCTTAAAGATTGCTACTATGGAGAAAAACATTCATAAAAAAAATGGTCCATAGGCTCTGAACTATCACGAACTCAGAGAAAGCAGTTGGTTTTCCTCCATATGAAAGTGTAGCATAATTTTTTGATATCAATTTTGTTGAAAAATTAGATGGAAGCCACCAATTTGAAGGGAATTAGTCAGCCAACCTGTCTGAAGGAAAACCATGAAAAATTTTGAGAGGATCTGGTCAATTAACAAAGTGGAGTCTACATATGTGAGCTGGGATACAGAAACTGCCAAGCAAATGTCTTAGCTTCTCGAGACCATTATTCTTCCTGTCCAGTAGGGGGCTCACTCGCCATGGAAAGCTCACAGAGTTCCTTCTGCTTGTATTCTTCTAGGGCACCATGCTTCTTGGAGTGAGAAGAGGAGGACTTAGGATGGTCAGGGTGGGTCATTCTCCTCTTGAAAGAATTAATGGTCTTGCTGGGTGTTGAATTGAAGCCATTCCCTTCAATGGCTTTGTCATCAATAGGTGACATTTTAATCTCCATGTAGCTCATTCTAGTATCAGCCTCTCAGCTGGTTCTGAATTTAAGCAGGCAGAAAAGAATATTTCCTCCTCTGCTAAGCCCCTAATTCTTGGGCTTCATCAAGACTAGGGAGAATGTCTGTAGGAAGCAGTTTGTCAGAATTGGTGCAGAATACTGATGAAGGCTCCAATTTCCACCTGTCTGGGCTCCAGTTACTGGCTGTACATTCTTTAAAAAAAATTAAAATTTCTTGCTGGGCATTTAGTGGCTTATGTTTGTGAGCAGCTACTAAGAACACTAAGATTTAGATAATCACAGTTTAAGGCCACCTTGGGGAGAAACAAGTCTGAGAAACTTCAAATTAACCAGTAAAAAGCTGGGCTGAGCTATGGCTCAAATGGTAGAACGCTGGTTAAGCAAGCAAGAAACCCCGAGTTCAAACCCTAGTACTAGCACAAGCAAAGAAAAAAAAAAACCCTCTACAGTATAATCTAGAGGTTGATTAATGTAACATCTACTTTATGAGAGTTTTTTGGGGGAAGCAAGTGAGATAATATAGGGTACTTACAAAACTCCACTTTGTCTCCCATCTGTGGTTCCTTAAAATATGGCTATTCATAATCATGGCTGGTTACTTAATGCAAATTACGAAGAACACTCTGTGTAAGCAATTAAAACATATGACCTCATTTGATCTTCACAAAACTTGTGTAGTAGGCATTAATATTTAAAATTTGTAAATGAAGTAATGGAAGCCAGGAGAGATTAATTTTTGTATGAAAGGACACATTATGTGAATAGTAAAGCAGACATTGGAACGCTGACAGTCTGAATTCAGAAGCCCTACAAACCCTACTCTTCAACATTATACAATGTTCCTCAAATAACATTTATGATATATCAACTACTTATGTGCCTACCACATGTGAGGAGCTTTGTCTGATACAATTTCTCCAATCCTATAAAAAGTAAGGGAATGAACTTTGTAGTCAGAAGGTGTGGTTTTGAAATTCATCTCCATGCCTTCGTAACATAGCATTCTTGGGGGAATTTCATTAATCTCTCTGAGCCTCAACTTTTCATCTATAAGTTGAGATCACAATTCTTAAATCTCAAACATTTGCTATAATGATTTTATCAGAGAATATTCAATATTTGCTCTGCTAGCAGCAATCAGTCAGCGTGTGTGTGTGTGTGTGTGTGTATGTGTGTGTGTGTGTGTGTGTGTGTGTGTATGTGTGTGTGTGTGTGTGTGTGTGTGTGTTACCAGTTAGAACTTGGGTCTTCATATTTGCTTGGCAGGTGTTCTTACCTTAAACGATGCTTCTAGCCCTATTGCTGGTAGTCAGTGTGATCGGGTTTCAGTTCCTGTGTGTTCTACGTGTTAGGCTTTCTATGTAGCTACGATAACAGGCATGCCCAGTTCTTTGTTAACAAAAGGTCTGGTGAACTTTTCAGCAAGGGCTGCTATTCTCCTAATCTCAGTTTTCCAAGAGGCTGGGATTATAGGCATGAGCCACTGTACCTTGCTGCCTCCTTCTTATCTTTATCTATGGACAATAAACTAAAGCTCCTTTGTTCAAAAGTGGCAGTGTCAACTTCATGTCCCAAATTTAAAGAATAAAAAAAAAGTTGTTTTCCCATTGCTTTCCACCTCATTACTGTTTTACTAATTTTCAGACTCTCTAGTGCTAATGTCTCTCCACACCCATCAGTTCTTCTTGAGGAGAACAGATCCATTCTTTACCTCTTTTAAAACTACCAGGGGTGCAGCAATAGATTCCCAAGTGTGTTTACTGGAATTGCTTTTGGGCCTTTGGTAGTGAATACAGCAGGTGTATATAGAGGGAGAGGAAATGTATTATCTATGGCTCCAATGAGGACATCTCTGCCCTCAATTGTACTGTACTGAAGTGCTCCTTGGTAAAACAAGGAACAAAGAAGTTTCTCTGGGAGCCACAGTCTTGCAGCCTGCAGGCCTACTTCATCATGTACGAATGCATGTCCTAATTCTGTGCCTCAATTTACCCAAATTAACAAACAGAATAATAGAATCTTAATAGCGCCTGGGGATAATAAGAGGATTAGCTAGTAAAGTATATGTGCTGTGTAATGCACAAGTGCATGGAAAGAAAGTGAATTAAGGGTTTGAATTTTGGCTCCCCACTTTCTACCTGATTCTGGCGTGTTATTCAGCTTTTCTGTACCACCATTTGTCTGATATGTCCCTCAGATTTTGTAAGTTAGAAGTAATTCCCCAGTTCAGATGGTGGTAGTATTTTGAGGTGATGTATATGGAAGATAATTAGTTAAGGTCACAGGTGGGGACCTCAGGCTGACTCTAGTGGTCTTCTAAGAAGAGAGGAGAAAGACCATAGCTGCTGGTACATACTTGCTGTATCTTGTCATGTGACCTTTTCCACCATGTTATGATGTACTAACAAGACTCTAACCAGGTGCCAAGCAAATACAAGAACCATGAGCCAAATATACTTGTCGTCGTCGTCTTCCTCCTCCTCCTCCTCCCTCTTCTTCTTCTTCTTCTTCTTCTTCCTCCTCCTCCTCCTCCTCCCTCTTCTTCTTCTTCTTCTTCTTCCTCCTCCTCCTCCTCCTCCTCCTCCTCCTCCTCCTCCTCCTCCTCCTCCTCCTCCTCCTCCTCCTCCTCCTCCTCCTTCTCTTCTTCTTCTTCTTCCTCTTCTTCTTCTTCCTCTTCGTCGTTGTCCTAGGCATGAACTCAGGGCCTAGGCACTGTCCCTGAGCTTTTTTTTGCTCAAGGCTAGTGCTTTATTATGTTGAACCACAGCTCCACTTCTGGTTTTCCAGTGGTTAATTGGAGATAAGAACTTCATGGGGACTTTTTTGCCTGGGCTGGCTTAGAACTATGATCTTTAGATCTCAGCCTCCTGAATAGCTAGAATTACAGGCGTGAGGTACTGACTCTGCTCCTGGATATACTTCTATTCTTTAGAAAGTCTTTGGTCTCAGGGAATTTGGTTATATGTCGTCATAGAACATGGGCAAAGATAGAAGGACTAGTAGCTCAGGGTACGCAAACAATGCTTTTCCCTTTTATTTCTCTGAAACAGGGTCTTACTAAGAAGCTCAGGCTGTGTTGAACTTTTTTTTTTTTTACAGTTGTGGGGCTTGAATGCTGGGCCTGAGCGCTGTCCTGAGCTTTTCAGCTCAAGGCAAATGCTCTACCACTTGAGCCACAGCGCCACTTCCGGTTTTCTGGTGGTTAACTGGAGATAAGAGTCTCATGGGCTTTCCTGCCTGGGCTGGCTTTGAACCACAATCCTCAGATCTCAGCCTCCTGAGTAGCTAGGATTACAGGCGTGAGTCACCGGCCCCCAGCTTGTCTTGAATTTTTGATGCTCCTTGCTCAGCTTCTTGAGTACTGGGATGGTTGGTGTGTAGCACCACACTCAGTTTCTGTTTTAAACCTGAGTGGCTATCTCACCTCTACTCATGGAGTACCTCTGCTCATGAAGCAAAATATAACTGCTCTTCTTTACCTATCACAAGACACTGGGCAAATTCATGAATTCTGACCATGGTTTTATCATGGCATTAGGAAGACAGAGTAGATCAGTGTTCTTTTGAGGGGCTTAGGGTACAGTAGAGAGGGCTAGAGGGCTCAGAAGATTCCAAACGATCAATAACTTGCCAAACTTCAGCTCCCCTTCACACAATGAATCTGAAAGTTCGGTTATAAAATAGAAACTGAAATCACAGGCAGCTTTAATAACCTCAAATCAAATGAAATCGAACTATTCATTTTCTAGTTTCTAATCGCAAAGGCATAACCACTAATGCGTGCTCTCCAAACAACTATAAAACTAATTAGGCATGTGTTTGCCCGCAAAATGTCCAAGACTTCAAACAACTCAACTTTTAAAGAAATCAATTGCCAACCATTACAGAAAAGGCACAGTTTAAAAACATTTATAAAATTATCTTCAGAGAGGACACATGGCAGGGTGGTACACAAATAACACTTTTGCAAAAGTCACTCAACTGTAAGGCTCAGCGACGCAAAGGTCACTCAAACAGGGGCAAATATACATTGAGAGGAGGCAGAGAACTGAGCATCTGTGCTTCTCAAGTTTGGTCTTGGCATGCTCTCTGTGATCAGCACATCCCGAGTGCTCCCCTTCATTTCACTGGCTCCTCGGAGACATGTTGCATTCTGCTGACCTAATTTGGTCAGGTTCAATTCAACTATTTGAAATGTTGCCATTTATTTAACCAGGGAATGTGGGTTCCTTGCTCAGAAGCTTTTCTGAGCATTTAGGTTCATTCAGGAAACGTGTGCTAGACAGAGTCCAACAAAACGCATTACCTGGAAACTGGTACTTGAAAGGTGTGTTTTGTGTGTGTGTGTGAACGTGCACGTGTGTCGTGCATGGGTGTGTGTGTGTGTGTGTGTGTGTGTGTGCACATGCGTGCGCGTGCGGCGTGCATGGGTGTGTGTGTGTGTGTGCACATGCGTGCGCATGCGGCGTGCATGGGTGTGCGTACTCGTGCATGCAGGCACAAGAGGCCAACAAGAGGGGGATAAATGAATGAAAAATGGGAGTGGGGGGTAGAATGCAGTCATAATATTCAATGTCCAGCCTATGAAATTAAGAAAAACTTGGGGAGGGGTTAGTTTGGAGGGACTAGGGAGAATGAGGAAAGAGGTGACAACGATCAAAATGCGTTTCTGATTTCTTGAGTGGTAACTACTTAATGATAATAAAAAATATGATTACCTAATGAAACACTTGTGCTGACAACTGGCAAGGAAAAAACATTTAAGGATCAGAAGAATCTAATTTTCTGGGTCAATCTCTGTTATAATTTACCCTTAAAATATAGTGCTAAGTCTCTCTCTTGCCCTTTGGGGAAAAACACCTCTATATAACTGCTCTACAAAGAAATAAACACCCACGAAAACAACAATGAAGACAACAAAAATATTTGTCTGAAAGTGTACTCTAACTTTCGAAATTAATGTTATTGATTTTTTGGTGTGTCACTCTGTGTATCTCTATTGTCTGTGAGTATGATGACTAGTTTGATGGGGGGATCTTATGTCAAAAATAACCAGCAAAAAAGAGAGTGAAAGGCTTCACTCCAGCTGTAGTAGACTCAAAGCTCTACATTCAAAGCTCAGTAGTGCCAAAACTTTGCTCAAAGCTTGGGAAAGAAACCTTACCAAACAGGTGTCTTCTAACGTAGGTTCCTAACTAGAAATCATGAGAGCATTTTTTTTCCTATTGCTGTTTCAAAAAATTAACCATGTCTATTCTAGGTCCTTCTGTCATTGCTATTTGATCATCTTCTGGAACATTTACAGTCAAGCCCATAGAGGGGGACTCTTACAAGTACTCATTTGTCAGACTGAGTTAGTTTTAAAGATTAATGGATTCTACTTAGGAGCCATCCCTTCTAATCTGTTTGTTTCTTAATTTTGTCCAAAAGCCAGTATCTTCCTGGCACAGATCCCACCTGACCCGTCTGTCAACTCCTTTCAATGTGGGATCTGACCAGCTGGGACAACAAGAAGAGAATGTTTGGACAAAGCTGACCCCAACAACGAGAGGCCAATCACAGACAAACAATTCAGGAAAAAAACCATTCAGACAAGAGGGGATGTTGTCACACTCCAACGGAGTTGCTTGTGCCTGCATTTTCAAAACTTATTAAAGCCAAGACATTAAAAAAATAGTTAATAAACATAGTTATCTGATACCCATGCCTGTTGACCTGCTAACTAAAAGAAGAACTCGTACTTTTGTCTTTCCTTTACCCATCATTTCCATAGAGCTAGAAGAGATCCAAATGCTCCTTCTTATCGAACCTTACATGGTAATGCTTTCTTCTGTTTCCTTTCTTCTCTAGGCTATAAAAGTACAAATGATATAGCTTAAGGGCTAACTCTGCTAAAATCAGACAAATGATATGATGGGCAGTATTTTAAAATAAAACAGCATGGATATAATAGTAACTGCTATCCAAGGGGAATGTGTGCTGTGTTTAAATAGATTGTTGTCTTTGGGTTAATAGATTAAGACAGCTTCAAACCAGCACTCATAAATTAACCCCATTAAGTCTTTGAACTCAAGCACAAGCCGCCATCAAGGAAGGGCTCTTGTAATAAATACCTGGTCATGGTTCTCAGGTTCCTGCCTTTTCTGGGGCCTCTATTGTCCATTTTATTCCTTTAGGCCATTGGATCTTACTTTCTTCATCTTTAAACCAGATGTGTTTTTTCTGGACTTCTGGCTATAAGTTTCCAATAAATGCTTCCATGTGACTTCCATCCTCTACAGTGTGATTCTCCAGAGTTTCTTGGCCCCTGGAACTGGCATCTATACTATTTTATTCTGATAATCAATAATCAATAGAGTGGTCTCAAAGACCACTCCATGGTCTTCTGCCAGACAACAAATACATGTGACCCTGCTCAGCTAAAAACAATTGAACCCGCAAAGGGTACAACTACTTAAAGACAATACAAAATAAAAAATAAGTTACAAAAAGATAAGGCATTTGCTCTATTAAAACTAGGATTGATTTTGTTCTTCTGTCACATAATGACAACCCAATGACACATGATGAACAGCACAGCAACCTAAGATGAAAAAGAAAAACACAACTGTCCTTCAATACCTCCTTAAAGATTTACACGTTGCTGTGGCTACTTGTAAGACTGGCTCACAGGTCCCTCCCTCGCTTAAGAAGTGACCCAAGATACAACTAAACTCCCCACTTTGTGACCCATCAAAAGTCCTGATAGGCTGGGCACCCGTGGCTCAAGCCTGTAATCCTAGCTACTCAAGAGGCTGAGATCTGAGGATCGCAGTTCAAAGCTAGCCCGGGCAGGAAAAGTCTGTGAGACTCTTCTCTCCAATAAACCACTCAGAATACTGGAAGTGGTGCTGTGACTCAAGTGGTAAGAGTGCTAGCTTTAAGCTAAAGAGCTGATGGACAGTGCCCAGGCCCAGAGTTTAAGCCCCATGAACGACGGGGGGGGGGGGGGGGGGGGGGGGGGGGGAGAAAGTACTGATAGGCCAAACAGAGTGTTGATCCCTGAGTGTTGATCCCTGATTAACAAGCATACTCAGTGAAATAAAATTCCCTTTTATGAGACCTCTTTAATGAAGACCTCATGTTTATATACTGCATATCATTAATATTATTGTAACAAAATGCACTGGGTAAATGGGCATGCACAGCTAAAAAACATGATCACTATCTGCCACACAAAACTGTCTATCATGAAGTACCTCTGTTCTAGGAGGATTCATCCAAGTATCTCCTCAGCCCAAATCAATTGTCCCAGATACCAATCCCCAGGGGCTTGGAGCTATCCTGCTCAGGCCTACAACCATACTAGGAGCATACTTCTCATATTACACGCTTTACTTTTGCTCCAACAGACCAGTGCTTCTCTCATGAATTGTGTATGTTTCACTCAATTCTTTGTTCAAGGTGCCAAGACCCTGAGATGACTGTTCTCTGGTAAACTAGAATCTTATATATAAACTGATCAAAATTAGGATTTAAAATTATATATGGCTGGGAAATATTTACAGTAAAATATTGGAAAAAAGTCTCCTAAGGGGATAGTCTAACACTATGCATTAAGGGAGTGAATTCTGGTGCAGGAAAGCCTGACTTTGTCCTCACCTGTGTGAATGTTTCCTTGGCAACCCTGGACAAGTTACACAATCTTTCTAGGCATCTGTCTCCTCCTTGGGATAAAGGGAATTGCAACAGTAATGCCTGTGTCGAGGAGATTTTTTTTAATACAATTAGGAGAACACATATAGATAACAGCTGAGTGCATACTTAAAGTATGAGAGTATTGGTGTTTTCTTTTTAATTACCTCCATCTTCTAGATTCCTTTAACAAACATTTGTTAATAGTGGGCATGACTACAGTAACAACAAAGTTGGTTATTAACACACTATTCTTAAAATATTAAGGAAGAATCTAACAGATTCTAACAAAAGGAAGTATTTGAAAATTTTAATCCATGAATTTTAGCTACTGTCAAATGCCTGTATTGGGCATGAAGCTCAATGAAGATGAATATATTTTTCTTATTGATTTCTCTTCAAAATTTAGTGAAACTGTTTGAGTTAAAAGTCTATTCAAAGGCCATGAAAAATAGCAAAATGTGTTGATTAAAATATCAAATTTCTTTTTTTAGAGTAATGCCATATATATATATATATATATATATATATAAAACAAAAGAATAAGACTTGTGTTGTAAATGATTTAGGAAAATGGATACAGCCCTAGACAGCTAGTATAAGGACAAATACACAAGATTTTCCTGTGTTAACAGAAACTTCAAAATATGAACACATCTAAACTCAGAAACATCCTTCAAAACCTATTCACTAAAGTAATAGCTGATAACTTTTTTAAAAATGAAAAATATGACATTCTGGTTTAAGATTCTTTTTTTCCCTTTGGGGCAAATAATTTTCCTTCTGCAAATTTCAGCTTTAGGGTTGCTCTGTGTGGCTGCCTGTGTGGGTGTCTGTAGGCCACGGAGCTGGTGTGTGCAGGGGCACCAAGACCCAGGGTGCAGCTTACACTGTATAGGGTGCCATGAGGAAGACACCCCCTAATTTAATCAGGGAGGCTCTCTCATTCCAGATGACATAGTTATAAAGCAAAGTAGGAAGCAAGGGCAGTCCTCATTAGCCTCATGCTCTTTCTCATCTCTCTTCTTTCTCCCTTAAAGAAATGAGATGCCAAGGTGGCAATGATGACTGCTGCAGATCCCTTTTGAGCATGTTTCACTTGCTACTTTGGAAAAAGTTGAGTTCTGAACCTCCCTGAGACTGCTACAGTCAATTAAGACACAATTGCTCCCTCACTGTTGGCTAATCGGGGTCACCTCTATAACTGATTCAAGTCAGAGAGCAATTAATATCCATTTGCACAGGAATAGAATTGCAAGTCTCTTCCAATGCTATTCAGCTTCCTCTTCTAAGGCTGAGTAAAAATCCATTAGCTTGGCACCTGGAAAGGTGGGGTGTAGGAAAATAATTTTATAGTTAATGGGAAGTCCCCATGTCCAGTCCACTTGTGTGAAGAAATATATTTTAAGTTAGGCACATTATGGTGGGTGATATATAAGCATTTGGTTCTAGTCAGAAATGCTAATCATCGGCACTGGATTAAAAATCTTGGAGCACACATGTTTAACAAGGCATAATATAATAGTGTTGTGACATAATACACACAGTGTATGAGGAAATAAACAGGGATTCCTTTTATCATATAGGTAAAACGACTGCCTCTTTCATAATTAGGTATCACATGCACATAAAACACATTGTTGAGTTGTCTTGAGCCGTTCATTTCACCTGTGCAGATCAGCTGTGCGGGCAGCGTCACAATTCCTCCCTGAAAGGCAACGTTCCTACTCTACTGCAGCATGCTATTTTATGGACCAGGGAGTGAGATAAATGGATAAAGAGGATTCTGGGGATCTTTCCAGACTTAGTTTTCTACACTGAGGTAGGTGTTGTCTTGGGCCTCAACCTTGAGCTGTCTCTGAGGACCTGGAATATGTCTTAACTCCTCTTCCACTGCTAACAGTTAAGATAACAAGACTTTTGGATGAGAGTTGCATTTTCTTTTTCAGCTTGAACTCTGGGCCTGGGCACTGTCCCTCAGCTCTTCAGCTCAAGGTGAGTGCTATACTACTTGAGCCACAGCACCACTTCTGGTTTTCTGATAGTTTCTTGGAGAGAAGAGTCTCACGGCTTTTCCTGCTCGGGCTGGCTTTGGGCTGAAATCACTGTTTTTGGATGTTCATCTTTCAAACTTCATAAGCCAAGTATATCTCTCTTTTTGTACATACGTATTTTTTAAAGTTATCTTTAAGTAGTTGTACCAAGAAGCTGCCATCTAATAAAGCAGCTTATGAGTATAATATACCTATGTTGTTGGGAAGCTCTCTTAAAGGCCTAGCTGCTCTGATCCATGCTCTATACTCTTCAGTGAATCTATGAGGTCACTACAAGCTGCTTCTTAGCCTTCTGCTTCAATATTCTGCTTCATTTCTAGAACTTCCCTTGTCACTAAGAGTAAGAATACAATCTTCAGTCACCTTTAGGACTACTGAATTATCTCAATGCGTTTTTCTTTCCAAAACAAATGGTTCCCAATTGTACTGGAGCATAGCCAGTAAACTTCTTTACTCCCACGGTCCCTGCTTCATTCATACTGCTCCCTCTGCCTATGGTGGCCTGTTTGTTCTCTGATCAGCCAAGCATTTGCCCAATCCCGCTCCTTGGAAAGCTCTGGCCTGGAATGTTTATCTGGATCTTTCCACCAGTCTTCTCCTCTCCCTGTCAGTTATCTAATACCCCCAGTTACTCAACTGAAGACAGCAATTCTCTCTCCTCTCCGGTATTCTCTCTCTTCTTTCCTTCCTGTGTTTTCCCTCTCATTGTTCTACTTATCACCATCTGACATTATTTTGTTTCTTTGTTTGTGCTTGCCCTCTCAGCCCTTTCAACCCATAGAAGAATGCAAGCTTTCTGAAGGTAGGATCATACATGTCAGGGTCTCCCCAAATGACAATATTATAGAGGTCATCTACCATACCTCGAGTACTAAGAGTGGCTACTTTGCATTTACAGAGGTATGATGTACTTTAATGTGCTTGCTATCCTTGCTAAGAACTTTACCATCAGGTGATCAGAGTTCTGAAATTGTCTCTGTAGGACTTTTTATCCTATGGAGGCTGAGTATAAATATTTATGCAAGGAATTGTCAAAAATGTTTTTGTTGATACACTGTACCTAGCGATTAGAGGTGTGATATGATAGTTCCATCCTAGTATTGACTAATCAGTTTCACAGCATCCTCTGTTATTAGAAAACTTTCCAATGCATTACGAGGTTCTGTTTGGATTCAAGACAGGAAATTAAGGCAGAGATTTCACACAGTGCCTGCCATGGAATGACCCCCTTCCTTCCTATCACGGTGCTTATACAGAGGAGTGAGCATTCTTTAGAAAATAATACAAAACCAACAACAATGTTTCACTTAAAAAAAGACTTGTAGTCTACAAGGAGCCTCTAGCTGAAAATCACTGCAGAAACCAAAGTCTTACACAGGGCACCTTTTCCTACCAGCAGATTTGCTATAGTATATTTGGTTTATTTTAATAATGTTTCAGCTACTGTGTTTAAAAAATGCCAGAAGTTCTAATGCTGAGAAATACCATGATTGGAGAAACTGTACAATGGAGTGAGAAAATCTAGGCTAATTATTATAGGACTGAAAGAATAATCACAAGGTCTATAAATTGTTGTCAACTCAAGTCATTCCTTCGATTAGCATTTCAAATTATTCATTGCTAATTTGCAGCACTTCGGATGACAAGCTGAAGAAGGTTTGTTTTCACACACTCAGGGCGGGAGACAGACAGTCAACATTTTTACAATGGATATTACAAAATGTCTGCTCCTGACTCTTTTCAAAGCTTTTTAAGAATCGCAAATCAGCAAGCATTCTCACATTCATTTTATGCTTAATATAAGACATTAGTTTTTTTATACCCACAACAAAACATGGACCTGCAGAAGTCTTCAAGCAATCTTCCAGAAGCCTCATGCGCATCTTCTGTAGCTCAGGATTGTCCCATTCATCTTCTTCCACGCCCCAATACAGGTCTATGACCTGGGAACAAATGGATGAGGAGACTTTAGATTCCTCTGTGGAAAATTACATTTACCTGTGGGTTTTGTTCCTATGTGCAAGGTCAAGCTAAGGTGACTTTTAATTTTTCGTTAGTGAAGGCAAATTGTGTGTGTGTTTGCATGCGCACACGTTAGTACTGGGGATTGAATTTAGGCCCTGGGTCCTGTCCCTTTATGTTTCTGATCAAGGCTGGATCTCTACCACTTGAGCCATAGTTCTACTTCTGGCTTTGTGGTGTTTAAGTGGAGATAAGAGTCACACAGACTTCTCTGCCCAGGTTAGCTTTGAACCAACCTCAGCCTCCTAAGTAGCTAAGATTATAGGAGTGAACCACTGGTGCCTGGCAGCAAATGACTTTTGAGATCCATCTAGAGAGCTATTTTCATGCATGATGGGTTGGGAAATGAGTATTACAATTTATTTTGTTTTTGATTTTACCTTCACAGGAATGAGGAGACAAGGAAATCCCAAATAGCAGAAGATTTGGAGTCTACAATTTAATTACATTGAAAGAGTAATAGGATTTAAAAAAAAGACATGAATGTGTCAGGGACATGGTTCCCATCTTATTTGTGACAATTAAATCATAACAAAAAACATTACCACATGCCATATTATGTGAAGGAAACAAATCACAATGGGTGTTAACATATATTGATCTGAAGGCACACATCTGCATTTCTTTTAAAAAAAATCAAAGACAAAGAAACCAGGAAACTCCCATTAAATAGTAGGCTCATTCCAGAGAACAGGTATTTGCTTATATCTGTTTTATCTGCAAGCACTTCAGCTTTCATCCATGTATATCTGAAGGACATGCCTTGGAGAATGGTGCAGGGTGCGCGTTACTGAGAACTGAGGATAATAGGACCTTCCATCTCCCGACTTCAAAGACTCCTGGGGTGGATCTTGCCAGTCTGTAAAAACTTTCACAAGCAGGCTCTTTGAAACGTGTAAGGAAGATCAGTAGGGGATCATTTCTTTGACTGCTATCTGCATAAAGTGAATGTTTCCAATTGCAGCTTTGAAGATTCTGCTCCCCCCACCTCCATTTCCTTCTCTGGGTTCCACAAGCAAGAACAAGAAACTCCCAGCCCTCTCTGATAGTCCTGAGGCCAGTCAGTGACTCAGAAGTGAAGCCTTGGTTGGGCCTCCTCCACTGCACAGGCAGATCCCAAGCACTGCGGTTGCTTCTTGTTTCCTGGCTGTCACCATCACACAGGGGTGTGTGCATCAGATAGCTGACCATTTGAACTTGAGTTTTCTCAAGGACAATTCACTTATGATAGTTTCTTTAAAAAAACAGTTCCTTGGGCCACTCACTCCATGGGTGTTTACTACAAAGGAGACTGACATCACTGATCTGGGGCTCTCCCCCTTTAATCTACTACAAGGATTAGTATTACAATAGTAAGAAAAGGGGTATCTGAGATGGATATGATAACTTCACTGATGGATCTGAGAACCTCTAGATGGGGCTACCTGAAATCAGATATAAATAATGCAGTTTAACAATTCAGTTCTTAAAGGCTTTGTGGCTACATACGACTGTTGACTGTCATATTGGACAGTGGTGATACAGAACATTTCACTATTCCAGTGAGTTCCACTGAACAGAGCTGAACATTGTAAACTCAAGATAATACGAGAATCACCTTGCTCTGGGAATCACCTTGCTAGAAGGGAATAAAAGAAGGATGAGGTGGAAAGTGAGAGGACTGTGGTTTCAGGCCAGGGCAGACAAAAAGTTAACGAGATTACCATCTCAACTAATAGTCTGGATGTGGAGGTGTGTACCTGGGATGTAAGTTATATGGGAGACATAGGTAGAATCACAAAGGCCAGTCCCAGGCAAAAGTGTCATACTGAGAAGTATCTGAGAAGTAACCACAGCATTTGTTGTCTTTTAACTGGGTAGAGACTGAGGAATACAAATCTTCTCAGGTTGCTAAGGATGTATTCCTGCTCAAGTTCTGCATGACTTCAAGATACTTTATTTCCAGCCCATAGTAAATACATTTAGTGTACCGAAACAGTTAAAAGTCCACTAGAATTCATTGTTTTTGCCACGAACAGTTTCAAAACCAGACACAGAACCTGCTGTCTCTATTTTGGGGTTTACACTGTTTGAATACAAAATCAGGTCCTGCATAATGACATTTCAGTCAATGATAGAACACAGATATGATGGTCACACAAGATGAGATCACACAGTGATGTCATAGTCATTTGAGTAAGAATACTCTGTGATATTCAAACAATAATGAAATCACCTAACAACATACTTCTCTGAACACACTCTATTGTTATACATTACATGATGGTTGAGGAAGGTCTTACTTGAAAGAAAAGAAAGGGCAAATATAAAGATTAATATCCCAAAATTATAAGTAGGCACCTGTTCCTTTCAACTCCACTCAAATGTAAAATTATATAATTACTAATTATAACAATATGCCAGGGATTTGTAACATCTAATCATAACATGTGGAACACTAACAACACAAAGAAAGGGGCAAATAGAAAAAAGGTATGTAGAATGATCTTGGTATTATTTATCCAAATTAAGTTAGTGTAATCATGTCAATTCAGATAAATCAAGATAGAAATTTCCTCAAATAACTGCCCAGAAAAAAATCTCAAAAATATCATGAGAAAAATCATTGAAGAATTAAAATGCAACCCTGGAAAATACTGACTTAATGTTAAAAATAAAAGCCTAACCAAAGAGTAGCAGAGCAAAAGAGGAACACAAAAGACACAAGACATGTAAATAAGAAAATTAAATGGCAGATGTAAATCCAACTACAACAGTAGTGCCATTAACTGCGAATAGTATAAACCATAAATATGGTTAAAAACAACATTCAACTTAATAATGTCTCAAAATAGAGCAATGGTATGGATTTAAGATTTAAATTGGTAAAACTCTTAGAAGAAAATAAACCTGAATTTTACCATGGTTTCTCATATATAACACAAAAATATAGGTATCTAAAGAAAAAGCATATATTGGACATTCTTAAGGTTAAAAAAATTTAAAGATATGATAAAAAGTATAGTAAACCTAGAATAGAAATTATATGCAAATATAGACTTGCATAGGTTTTTGTCTAGAATACTTGAAAAATATCCACAGATCAATAATGAAAGGGAGAACAAACAATCAAAACAGGCAAACTCTCTGAGTAGATCTTTCTCCACAGACTATATACACATTTCTGACAAACATATGAAAAGATACTCAATATTATTCAGTGTTAAGGAAATGAAAATTAAGACCACAGTGAGATAATTTACAAGCCTTTAACTGTGGTTATGAACAAAGGGACTGACTGATTATTGTAAGTGATGGCGAAGATGTGGAAAAATTGGAACTCATATACATTACTAATGGAAATACAAAATGGTCCAGCCCATTTGAAAAGTCTGGCAGTTTCTCAAAGGGTTAAACACAGTTACTGCCTGGTTCAAAAATTGTCTTCTGCCCGGTGGCCATGGATCACACCTGTAATCCCAATTACTCAGGAGGCTGAGATCTGAGAATTGCAGTTCAAAGCCAGCCCGGGCAGGAAAGGCTGTGAAACTCTGATCTCCAATAAACCACCAGAAAACTGTAAGTGGCTCTGTAGCTCAAGTGGTAGAGTGCTAGCCTTGAGCTGAAGAGCTGAGGGACAGCGCTCAGGCCCAGAGTTCAAGCCCCATGACTGACCAAAGAAAATTCTCTTTTGCTGTACATACCCAAGAAAAAGGAACATATATGTCTGCTAATAATAACTAGATAATAATAATAACTAAAAGTGGGAATATCTCAAATGTGTGCCAAGTGACTGATGGAAAAAAAAATACGGTGCAACTATCCAATCGAATTGTTACTCAGCAATAGCAAGTGATGAACACTCGAACATGTGACAAAAAAGGATAAGCACTGAAAACATCACGCGAAAGAATGCACCCACAAAGGAGCGCAAGCTGCACGGTTCTATTTATTTGATAGGAACAGAAATGGCAGAGAGTGTGGTGGCATAAAGCAAAACAGTAGTTGCTTGGGGTAAGTGGAGAGAGCAAGTAGGGCTTCTTTATGTAGTGAAAATGATGTCATAAAATTGACTTTCCTAACTGCTACGTAGCTATAAACACACTAACGCCCACTAAGACCTATACTTCAAGTTGGTAGATTTAGGCTATATGAACGAGGTTATATTTTCATGAAGGTGTTTAAAAGGATAAATCAACTTGCCTTGTAATTTTCTATGGGCCTTGCATCTCATTCTCAGAGTGTAGTTGAATGTGCGAACCGTGTGTGTTTAAATCAAGTACCTAGTGTGGTATGAGCTTAACTAACTAGATATGCAGCAAAATGACCAGGAGTAAAAGTGTCAAACAAAGCTTTTATTTTACTTAATCTACATATTTCTGAAGCCAAAGTATTGGCATAATTTATTTGCCACCTATGAATCTGTTGTAAGTTTTTGTACCTACTATTTCTTAGAGGTTGGGCCCCACTACTCTCTTTTAGGCCTTGCTAATCTAAGTGCCCTTGGACCTTAGTAGCTTTGTTTCAATATTCTCCTGCTTCCATCAGACTGCTCTTTCCCATATATCTTTAGAAGCAGAAAAATATAGGAAAGGATGAAATCAAGCAACTGTGAAGACAGGAAAGAAAGGAATAAAACACCCAACTTGTGTAACACTAAGTGCCATTTTGGGTGCATATATGTGCCATATGTCCACATGATTGATAACTGGCAAAACGTTTGGAGCTTAAAGTGCTCAAGAAGACAGCATTTATTACATACTTAAAAAATTAAGTTTAGCTTTTAGCCTAATGTCTGGGCACTGCAGACACTGGAATCTAATTTGCTATTTATTGGAATACTAACTTGTTGACAGCACATTTTATGTGCTTTTACTAATTTCATCATTTAAGCTTAAAAGCTGAGGAAAGTAATTTGGTTTTATCTTTTTTTTTTTTTTACTTAAAATCATCTCAGTTGTTTTTTTTTTAAAAACTTCTTAGTGAAGCTACTTTATCATGATTATTACAAGGATTGGATTGATCTGAAAATAAAACAAAGAAAAGAAAACAAGACCCTATCAAATCATACCTTTACCCCTAGCAATAAGTTGTAATCATTTAATTACCAAATGTACAGAACAATAAAGCAACTTAGAAAAAGTAAATGATATAATGCTCCCCTGCACCCCAAAACTAAGACAATCTAATTTGAAATCATAGTGTCCTCACAGCCAATTCTTTGGCAATAAGTGTTGAACATATATATTGATCAAAGTGTGTCTTTCTAAAATGTCCTACACTGTAGGGAACTTTCTGAATGTAAATGTAGGTGTAGAAAGTTGATATGAGTGGTATTGTTTAAAAACAAATCAAGACTGAAAGACTACTTTTCTGAGTTACTACAGTGGTAGACTCTGTAATGGTCCCACTGAGGTTTCTATTACTAGGCTACTTCCTTCTTAGGAATACATTCATTTCATGCTTAAGTTTTGTTTTCACTCTAATTAGCTTAAAGCATCCCTAGCTTGAATATATGTAAACAGGATGCCTTTAAAAATGATTTCTTTTCAAAAAACCAAAATCTCTTCTTAAAAGGATTACTATTTGCCAGCGACATAAATACGCCAAAAACACAAATGAGGTCCAAAGCACCAAGAGCAGAGGTTTCAGAGGTCACAGTGGAGAAGACAGCACTCATTGGAAGTTGTTTCAGTATTTGCATCGCATTTCCAAAATGTTCGTTTCACACAAGAAAGGAAGCAGAGGGGGATCTTAAAACTCAGCCTGTGTGTACCAGATAATGTATCAATTGTAATTATGGGCTTACCATGTGCTAGTTCTCTCTCTGAGAGAGCAACCTCCTTCAGATGCATTGGTCACAAGACAACATCTAGGTCCTATGCTTCTACTAGAACTACTGCAAATACTGACTTTACATCACCTGCAATAATTTTCTTGCTCAAGAGATATATAATGAAGAGTTACACGGGGGTGGGGGAGAAGACTAGAATCGGCAGTTCTGTCTGGAAAAAGCAGGTCCTAAAGGCTCCATATGACCACTGACTGGCCAGAGGGGGTCCTATGGTATCACCAGAAAGGAAATGCCCAGTAATAAGACATCAGATGATGCTTTAAATCAAGTTTCATGCAGATACCTCATGCCTCAGATGCTGATGTCCTGTAAGACGCAGCTTTTGGACAGTCTTCACAAGTATGAGTGGTTAGGAAAAAACTCTTAGGTGAAACCTTTGTCAGGGTTTAAGGCTCATGGAGACAGACGAAAGGGACTGGGAGTTCGTGAGGACAGAGTAAGAGCAGGAACTGTGGTGCAGCTGTGCCAAGTGTGGTCGGTGAGTTAACGCTCACCGAGCAAAGGAACGTGAAGCCGTTGCGTGGTGGGAGGCTCAAACACAAGCAAGCAATGTGCCCGAGAGAAAAACCAAAGTTGGTTCTTGTTCCTGTCCCTAGAATTTCCTCAGCCCCTGTGTTTGGGTGTACAGGTACCTGTAGTAGCTAGTCCTAGTCCTAGTCATCTAAATCCTCTTTGCCTGCATTCTTGTTCCATTTCATTCACTCACTCTGATGCGGGCATTGTAGCAAAGATTTCTTTTTACTCAGAAAGATACTACATAGAATAACTTCCTTCTGAGGCTTGGAGAGCAGAGAGAACTATTGTTCTTGTTTTACAGATGAGAAGCAGAGGCCCTGAGGAGTCAAATAACATGCCCATAGTGACACAGATAGTGAGTGGGATTTGAACCCTGCTCTTGATGGATTGTTCTTTTTATTAATGCGATGTTAACTACCTTGTCACTTCAGATAATTCTGAAGCCTATTTTAGATATGAATATAGATACTTGTAGCTACTTTAGGGGTTCTTTTGCTTGGAAGATCATTTTAACACAAAGATAGAAATGTGACTTGACCTACATATCTAAGTATGGAAAGGTCATAATATCATAAATGTTGGTAGATGGAAGGAAAGCAAGATTAGGAAATAAAAATAATTTACTTGTAGATGAAAAAAACTGGGGATGTTATATTTTAGGGGTCTAGCCTTAATTACCAACAAAGGGAATCTCTTAAATGAGGGTTCCTTCTGCCCTATGAACACTTAAAAAATATTTTCTCCTATAAAAAGCCCTTTTGAGCTGGGCACCAAGTGCTTCACGCCTGTAATCCTAGCTACTCAGGAGGCTGAGCTCTGAAGATCATGGTTCAAAACCAGCCTGGACAGGAAAGTCCATGAGACTCTTATCTCCAATTAAACACCAGAAAACTGGAAGTGGCACAGTGGCTCAAATGGTAGAGTGCTAGCCTTGAGCTGAAGAGCTGAGGGACAGCGCCCAGACTCAGAGTTCAAGCCCCACCACTTACCAAAAAAAAAAAAAAAAAGCCCTTTTAAAGATGGAGAAAAAAAATTAGCTACTCTGTACTTAGAATTTTTTTTTTTTTTTTTTTTGGTCTGGTCGTGGGGCCTGAACTCTGGGCCTGGGTGTGCTGTCCCTCAGCTCTTCAGCTCAAGGCTAGTGCTCTGCCACTTGAGCCACAGCGCCACTTCCGGCTTTTTTCTTTTTGCTTATGTGGTGCTGAGGAATCAAACCCAGGGCCTCAGGCATGCAAGGCAAGCACTCTACCACTGAGCCACCTTCCCAGCCCATGTGCTTAGAATTTAAGAAAGCTTGTGGTGACTATGTTCAATTGGGACATTTAAATATCATTGAAATGGGGGGTATTATGTCTTACTATGTTTATTAAAGGACTAATCCTCATTGTTTGGGGGTAGTCAGACAATCACATTTTAGCAGGAATGAATGCTTAGCATAGTGTAGTTATTGCAGTAGATTCCAAATCTTCCTACAATGCCACAATGTATAATAAAGAATATTAGGAAGAGGACAGAGTACAAAAGAAAAGGCTGCTTTGGGAAATCAAGTCTGAGAATTCCATAGGAGCAACAGATATTATAGGCCGGTATTTCTGAAGGTCCACTATAGCATGCTTTCCTTCTCTTTTGTCTGTTATCAGTTTTACCATCTGTGCTTACATTGCTACCTTCTTTTTTAAGCTAGCTTGCTTACATGGACGAGAGACGGATGATGCAATGTTTGTAATATTTTCAGTGACTAGCACTTGGTAAGACCTGCATGCCCAGGCTTTGATGGACAGCACTGAAATGTGAAGTGACTAAACAGATCGGAGTCCTGCCCTGAGTGCAGTGATGTGTGATTCAATGGAGAGATGTGCATTTCCCTGCAGACAGAAGCATATTCATGATGAATAGAAAATGGAAGAGAGGCAATTAATTGTCAATGTGAAGAAAGGACCAAAGGCGTCCCAACAAATAGTGTCAATTTCAGAGGAGATCCGACTGGATCAGGGTGGTATGGCCGTAGACAATAGTGTCAATTTCAAAGCCAAGGATATGTTTCTCAGGGAGAAAAGTGCCTTTGAGATTGGTGTACAGAGAAAGAGAACCATGTGATGGTATTGAATGTGGGGTCTTTGTGAGGTGCACAGATTAAGAGGACTCTTCTCTCATGGATAGAGGGCATGTTCCCTTTTGGCCCTCCCATTTTCTGTCAGGTAGAGACATAGCATTTCTCCCATCTGGAGAATGTAGTGTTTGAGGTGCCTGTTGGAAGCGGAGGTTCTGCTGTCACCTTGGTTTTAGCCTTCTCAGACTATAGAACTGTGAGAAAATGATTCTATTCTTTTATACATTATTCAGTCTCAGGGGTTTTGCAATAGCAACACAGACAAGCCACAACATCTGACATTTTTTTTTGTCATGCTGTATGATACCTTCGTCTATGCGAGACAATAAGTATTTTCTGATTAGTCTTCTCATTCATATTCCTTTGTACTAGATACAAACTGACTCTCAGATGCCAAAGATATTTTCACTATACTCATAAAGCCAAAAGGAAAATCCATATGAGTTATTTATGCCCATTTATAAAACAAGGAAGTTTACACTGGTGAGTGCTGTCTGTGCCCAGACACTCGGTGTTATCTCATTTCTTTTTTTATTTTGCCTTTCTATTCTTTTTTTTTTCTTTTTGCCAGTCATGGGGCCTGAACTCTGGGCCTGGGTGCTGTCCCTCAGCTCTTCAGCTCAAGGCTAGCGCTCTACCACTTGAGCCACAGCACCACTTCTGGCTCTACTTATATTCTACTTATATTCTACTTATATGGTGTTGAGGAATCTAACCCAGGGCCTCATGCATGCAAGGCAAGCACTCTACCAGTGAGCCAACCTCCCAGCCCTCTTTTTTATTTTTATTTATGTCCCAGACCTTTATTGTATTTTATTTTTATTGTAAAGGTGCTGTCAGGTAATGTGTACATTTCTTTTTGGACAGTATCACATCTTCACTCATTTTCTCCCAGTTTTTCCCCCTCCTCTCCTCCCCAGTTGTATAGTTCATTTGCATTTGATTCTTAAAAGAATCCTAGAAGAAATCACAAACCCATTCATTTATATCAAAAAGATCAAACATGCCTGATTACAGAACTGGCGATCTTCAGGTTCAGAATGTGAATCTTAGTAAGTGGGTGGTTTGAAATGCCACCAAATAGAAATGCTTGCCTCCTTGTGCTCTGGTAGTTAAACTTCCTCTCATAGAGTGGAACTGGCCACTTGATGCCACATCTTGAACATGTTTGATTCCTGAGCCATCTGAGCCCCTAAGAAATTCACTACAAACCAGCCACTTACCGAGGATTACCAAAACATCATGAAATCTCCAAATTAAGTCCATGGAAGATTTTAAACCTTCAATTAGTAACATTAAAAAAAACACCTCACAAGACAACATGTCTTCTTCAAAAGTCAACAATAATGGAACTGAGCCAAAGTGAAGCAAGGAAGATGAATTGTATGCACAACTGGGCATGCTCAATTGGAATACCCTTGTACAACTATTCGAAGATAATAATAAAAAGTCAAAATAAATGACAGTAGATTTCTCAATGTAAATTCTAAATTCAGGAGGGTATAAAATAATACAATCTAAGCCCTGAAAGAAAATAATTGTCAATCTAGATTAGTGTATCCAGCAAAGTTGTAGTATCTAGTTATGCAGGAGGCTGATATCTGGAGGATTATGGTTTGAAGCCAGCCTAAAACATCACTAGATTCCATTTCACTAATCATCAATAAGTTGAGCTGGAGGTGAGGGGGTAGAGTACCAGCTGAGCAAGTAAACCATGCAAGCACATGGCCCTGAATACTGGCAAAAAAAGTGAAAATCATACACGTTAGAAATGCAATCTAGGAAGTCTGAGCAGCTTGTACAGCCTGGATATGAACAGAAAACAAGATGGAGGTAAGTGATTGGATTACTGTAGAAACAATCAAGAAGATAGTCATACAGACTTGAATGAAGGGCACATATTGGAGACTAGAAGAAAGGTTGCTTAGTCATTCAAGTATTAAGAAACAGAAGCCTGAACAAAGACAGAGACATGTGAAATGGAACAAAAAAGGCAAGCTTCTAAGAAACACTGCAGCAGATGAATAGAAGGGAATTCTGGCAGCTTCAATGTAGGTAATAAAAGATGGAAGAATGAACTGACTGTGAGCCAAAACTTTGAAGCCTTGAAGACTGGGCCACAGTAAGCAGTCGGCATACTAGAAAAGGGGAAGACAAATTTGGTTTTGAACATATTAACATTCCAAACAGAATTATACTCATGCATTTATGGAGTGGAGAGATGCTATATACAGGAGATGATTCTACATAGATACGAGCTTGAGAAGATGGTGGTGTAACTACAGGTTTAGGGAAGATGACAAAGAGAACAGGTGTAGCCCTGTGCTGCCAAGAGCAACAGGTTCCCTCCGTGATGGACCCTCAGTGATGCTGACAGCACAGGATCACAGGGTTGAGGGCAGCTATCCCTTTGGTACGTTCATGTCATCACAATGTCATCCCAATCCAGATAGCGTGGATGGGGGAGATCTCCCTGCTGGTGGGAGCTGGTTTTCCCCTCACATTTATCTACATGCCTGGGAAGGCAGCTGGCCTGTCAGAATGAAGGAGAAGGACTGGAACCAGAACACGGGAGGAGCTCTCCTTGGGAGAAGAAATCATTACACTTAATTACAAAGCCATAGGGGGGAAATTACTTTGGAAAGTTATATTTAACAAAAGAGTAAAATGGCACCCCACAAGACAAGGGTTATCAAGATTTACAAACCAGAGGCTTTTGAATTCCCCATCATGGGCTTCTCTAGATTTCAAACCATTTCAAGTATTAGTAGAAATGCACTGCTGAGATGACATGATCTTGTATTTAAAGAATCCCATAGACTCCACTCCCAAATTACTCAAGCTGATTCAAAACTTTGGCAAAGTAGCAGGTTATAAAATTAACCCCCAAAAATCAATGGCTTTTCTGTATGCCAACAATGAGAAAAGTGTGGCTGAAATTAGGAAAGCAACTCCATTTGTAATAGCCCCACAAAAAATAAAATACCTAGGAATTAACTAAAGAAGTGAAGGACCTCTATGATGAAAACTTTAAAATCTTGAAAAAGGAAATCAACATAGAACTTAAAAAATGGCAAAACCTCCCATGCTCCTGGATTGGAAAGATTAACATCGTGAAAATGGCAATACTTCCCAAGGCTATCTACAAATTCAACGCAATACCTATCAAAATTCCACCCTCATTCTTCAAGGAAATAGAAGAGGCAATCCAAAAATTCATATGGAACAATAAAAGACCCCGAATGGCAAAAACGCTCCTCAACGGAAAGAACACTGCTGGAGGAATATCAATACCAAATTTCAAACTCTACTATAAAGCCATAGTAATCAAAACAGCTTGGTATTGGCATAAGAACAGACCTCAGGACCAATGGAATAGAATTGAAAACCCAGAAATGAACCTACAGACCTATAGCCATCTAATCTTCGATAAGGGAGCTAAAACAATAGAATGGAAGAAAGACAGCCTCTTCAGTAAATGGTGCTGGCAAAATTGGTTAACTACATGTAGAAAACTAAAGCTAGATCCTTATATATCACCCTGCACCAGAATCAACTCCAAATGGATCAAAGACCTTGAACTCAAAGCAGACACTCTGAAAACATTACAGGATGGAATAGAAGAAACCCTAGGTCTCCTTGGCTCAGGCCGAAATTTTCTGAATAGAGACCCGGAAACACAACAAATCAAAGAAAGGTTGGACAAATGGGATTGCATAAGGCTGCAGAGCTTCTGCAGGGCAAATGACATAGCTAGCAAGATCAATAGAAAGCCCACGGATTGGGAGAAGATCTTTACTAGCCATAAAACGAACAAGGGTCTCATATCTAAAATATACTTGGAACTCAAAAAATTAAACCACCCAACAACAAATCCTCAAAGAAACAACTGCCCAATAAATAAGTGGGCGAAAGACTTAAAGAGAAGCTTCTCTGAAGAAGAAAGAAGGATGGCCAATAGACACATGAAGAAATGTTCAACATCCCTAGCCATAAAAGAAATGCAAATCAAAACAACATTGAGATATCACCTCACTCCAGTTAGAACAGCAAAAATCAAGAACTCTAACAACAACAGATGCTGGAGGGGATGTGGACAGAAAGGAACCTTACTTCATTGTTGGTGGGAATGTAAACTTGTTCAACCACTTTGGAAAGCAGTATGGAGGTTCCTCAAAAGACTTCACATAGAACTCCCCTATGACCCAGCAATCCCACTTTTGGGCATTTACCCTAATGTTTACAAACAAGACCACACTAAAGCTGCCAGCACAACTATGTTTATTGCAGCATTATTTACCATAGCTAGGATATGGAACCAACCCAGATGTCCCTCAGTAGATGAATGGATCAAGAAAATGTGGTATATATACACAATGGAATTCTATGCCTCCATCAGAAAGAATGACATTTCCCCATTTGTTAGGAAATGGAAAGGCTTGGAAAAAATTATATTAAGTGAAGTAAGCCAGGCCCAAAGAAACATAGGTCCCATGGTTTCCCTTATTTGCAATATCTAGTATAGGTATGAGTCAAGCGGAAAAGGTCAGATAATGTGATGTTAGGAAAACGAACCCTTAAATATGTATTTTAATGTTTTTTTTCTTTCATGCATGTGTTTCTAATGCATTTATAAGATTATTTCTTTGTTGCTTTGTATGTCCCTCCCCCACAGTGTAACCCCCGCTTTCACTATATTTGATGTCAGTATAACATGTGGAGGAGATGGGGACAAACAAGTCGTTTAAGGATTCAGGTGGACCTGTTGCAACAATGAGAAGTACAAAATGTCATGTCAAAACCAGCTTTACAATATCGGTGTGGGGGGGAGGGGGGAGGCTGGGAAGGGAGGTGAAGGGTAAACAAAGGAGGAGGCTGCAATGCTTGGAAAGAAATGTATGCATTATCCTGCCCATGTAATTGTAACTCCTCTGTACAGTATGTTCTCAAATAAAATAAAATAAAACTTAAAAAAAAAGAAAAAAGAAATGCACTGCTGAATACGTTGTAGTTGTCTTCTTGCCTCATGGGTGTTAGCTACGGAGTCATGATACCACAATACTTTTGAAAATCACATATAATTATTTCAAATTGCACCTCCTCTGAATGCATCTGAAGTGACCATTTTTTTTAAAGTGACTGTTTGGATAGGTTTCTGGTTTTCTTTTAAACGTATGGACGAATGGAATTGCATTCTCACTAAAGCTCATAGTAGTCAAGCCCTCCCTTGCTCTCGTCTGGCTGCCTGGTGTTGGGTGAACAGGCTTGCTTCTGTTAGAGGGACTCTGCCAGGACCTCTGCCATCTGGAAGGCACTGTCCAACCTGGGAACCACTGACCATACAGCTGTCCAGCATCCAAACCATGATGTGTTATCCATATAAATAGCATGCTGTCTTTGAAACATAGGATGAAAAGAAGATGAAAGAATAAATCATACCTCATGAGTGAGTTTTACCTTGATTACTTGTCTTGGAAACATTGGTTTAAAGAATTATAGCAAATAAATTATTTTCCTTTGCTTTTACTTTGTAAAATGTGATCGATCAGTGGAAGAGCTTCAATTTACACACATGGCTTGCATCTGGGACTCACATGGTAATTGTTTTCCATAACATTAGTCCAGAGTCTCTACTATGTCTTACTCATTACTCAACCCACCAGTTTTATATGCAGAATGATCCAGGTACTATAAAACATACTTTCTTCATAAGACCAGTATGTTTTATAGTACCTGGATCATTCTATCACATGACTGCTGACTAAAGATCATCTAATATATAATGGAGAGGAAGAATTTAAACAGTAATTGAAGCAAGAATGATATGCGATTAAAGGTTAGAAGTAAAATGTTATGGAATCTCAAAAGAGAACACTCTTTGTTTCTTAAATACTGAAACTAAGGGGGAATTTTAAAGCACGCCGGTTAGAAGGCCTCATGGGTGTGAGAGCTCTGGGAAAAGAAACAATACATTTGTGGAAGTGAGTGTTCCAGCCTTCAGGAAGGTAGGAATGGGCTGCCAGCTGGGGAGGGTGACAAATGTAGGTCCCATGATGGTAGATAGGGGTGCAGAAGAGACACTCACACATTGTTTTAAGTAACACAGAACACAGACAAAACGAGTAGGGGATGAACAAGCAGACAGCAGGACTCATGTTAAAGAGACCCTGCAGACATGAGACAGCCATGGACATCTTTAAGCAAAGGAACTGACCGTTTGAACAGAGGCTAAGGAAGATACTCTGTGGGGGCATACATAAAACTTCATGGAGGGTGATAGTATGTGCCATACTTTCCTAAACCCACTCAATGGCAAACTCTGTCCCAAGACTTAAAAACCAAACAAGAATAAGTCTCTTTCTCAATAACTCTGACCACGTGGCGTGAAGCAGCAGGTGAGACCAGTGAAGGTAATGAAAGGCACTATTTGTTTATTTTGTTTTTGAATGAGTTGAAGTAGGTCTGGCCTTGGGAAGGAAGAGGAGTTCTGAAAGTAAGAACAGTGATAGTTGGTGGATTGAACCACATGCCCAATCTTTGTCCTATATCACATGTTTTTGGCCTGGCTTGCCTTTATTATTCTCAATTCATTCATCCGGAATTACTTTCTGTCATCTTCTTTGTAGCCAAGAGTACTTAGTTCACACTTGGAAATCAAATGACCTGCTGTCTTACCATCATCTGTTTCAGAACCCAGGGTGGAATTCACTTTGAGAGACTTTGGTGTTCTTTCTCCTGTTTTGTTCTGTTCTGAGCAATCACATACAGAATTAGTTAATGTTCACATACTTCGGTTCGTTTTCATTAAATATCTTAGTTTAAGAGGCTACAATGCTTGATAAGAAATGTACTCATTATCTTGCCCATGTAATTGTAACCCCTCTGTATAGTATTTTCACAATAAAAAAACCAAAGGAAATACTACAAAATAGTTTATCAAATGGGCAAATATAGCTCTAGATTCTATCAATCGAATCTTATAAGAATTGTCTCCAGGGCTGGGAAGTTGGCTCAGTGGTAGAGCACTTGCCTTGCATGCTTGAGGCCCTGGGTTCGATTCCTCAGCACCATATAAGCAAAAAGAAAAAAGCCGGAAGTGGCGCTGTGGCGTTAGCCTTGAGCTGAAGAGCTGAGGGACAGCGCCCAGGCCCAGAGTTCAGGCCCCACGACCGGACTCCAAAAAAAAAAAAAAAGAAAAAAAAAGAATTGTCTCCAATGGCTTAGTGTGGCCAGCTATTGGTCTGACATTTGGGATTAGTAGAATAAGACCCAAATATAGACCCTAAAGACAGTCAGATGAGGCCATATTTAGCAATCCAGGTGAGGTCTCATTCTCTCCAGTGCTCAGAGTAGGTTCTGCCATGCTTGCCTCTCACTTCTACAGTCTGGTTGCTTCTATGCTTCTTTCTTTTCTATTCTACTCAGAACATGTGAGCAAACCCCTTAAAAGTCCTTCCTATCCTCCCACTCCTTCCTTTCTTCTTGGGTAAAGTTCCATGTCCTCAATGTTGGCCCAGAAGGTCCTATATGATCTACTCATATTTGGTTTCTTTGCTGTCCTTACAATATTATAAACACACACACACAGACACAGACACATACACACACCTTAGACCCTTTTCTTATCCTCCTCCTGACCCTGCATGGTTTGCTTTGTCACTTTAGCAGATCTCGGCTGAAACATCATTTTATCACTAAGTTCATCTGACCATGTGGCCTTCCTTAACTCCTCCTACTCAGTTCTACTTTTCCTAAAATATTTTATTTAAAAGATGGATTGTTGTCAATAAATTAGTTTATAATCTACCTCCCTCCACCATTGGGAGCTGCAAAGAAGAGGATCTGTCTGGCTCGCTCCTGTAACCCCAGTACTTAAGATGTTGCTTGGTATGTAGACAGTCTCAGTACACTCTTTTGGAATGAATGAAATAAAAGATCAGTTAACATGCACAGGATTTTAGGAGACCAATAAAGAATGTACATGGCATATCCTAGAAGAGACAAAAGTGATCAGAAAAGATTTTATTAAGGGAGTAATCTTTAGATTGAGCCTTCATTCACTTTTTAAATGCAGCTATTCATTCAATAAATATAAATATTTTTGGAGTATGATATATTTTTACAGGAGTTTTCCTATGCATCAGGTACCAAGTTAGCACCAAGATTGTAGCATTTATGAGGACAAATGAATATTTGTACTTATGGACCTTGTAATCTACTGGGAGAAATACAATAAAGGAGCCAATAAACAGGTAAACAAGAAAATCATCTGCTATTGACACATGTTATGTAAGGAACTCAAATAGCCTGGCAGGTTATAAAGGAAGCATCTCTAGGGTTGCTAGAGGAAGCCTAAAGGCCTAGATCACAGCAAGAGCAAAATTCTTACAGTGGAAGGCTTGGAGAACCCAAGAGCTAAAAGCAGCACATACATGAATATGCAGGACACTGGGCAAGCAAGCAGGGACCAATGAGAAATCAGATGGAAAATTCTTAAGAATGAATGCCATCCAAGGGGTGAACTAGGGATAAACCTGAGAGAAAGCACTGCAGGTGGGGAGAACAGCATAAGCAAAGGTACAGAGAGGCAAAAAGGACGCAAAATAGATTGGCATGACTCAGGCTCCGGATATGTATTCTTTCCTGGGATCAATGCACAAGCAAAGACAAAATCTGGAATATTGTGAGTTTTCTTAAAGTGTCTAGCACTATATTTGGTGATGGTTGAAGAAAGAGAACAGTCTTCTAGAGAACACACCTTCCTGGAGAAGATCTATAAATGACACCTCACAAAACTATACTAGAAGTACATTCTTAGAAGATTTGGATATTGTTTGAACTCCTGTTAGGCATACAGCCGCGAAGCAAGCTCAGCCATGCATATTTACCTTTACTTTAAATACCATCGCCAACACAGAAACTGCTGCCATCCCTGGCTTAGACACTGAAATATGGAATGGGTAGGTAAAGTTGTTCCAGGACTCAAGTCCACATCTGGTCCACAGTTGTATTCACCTACCCAGAATGGTCCTTGCCATCAGCATATTCTATTGGCCTCACCTTCTGTGGTTTTCCTTTGCTTATCTTGGTCTTTTCCCATGTTTACTTCTAGAAAATGTGCCTTTCTTTTCTTTTTTCTATTTCAGCTAATCCCAATTACCTCCACAATACCGTGTTTCTTGGAGACCTCGCTGTAGCTTAACAACTTCCTCAGTCTGCTGACAGAAATGATGCAAAACACACTCAAAAGACAGGATTAATATGCTTGAACATATTTTTCCCACTATGGTAACTGAGTCCCTACGGAGTGTTGAAGGCTTTGGAAATATTGACAGATTAGATTTATTTTTTTAACAATTGGGATCCTCTTATCAGTAGTACCAGATCCCTCAGAGAACTCATTGCTAAATTCAGGACAAGGAATTTCATATAGATTCCCAATTTATCAAGTAAATGGTGACTTAGGAGAAAGTATTCAATGTGTGGGTCACAACAGCCCATTGCTGACTGATGTGCCTTGACATGGAAGTCATTTAGAGGCAAATACTTTCTACTTTGTATTAGAAGGCTTCATGGAGTATACTGAGATAAAATAGCCAGGAGGCAAATATATAGGGAAATTTTCTTCTACTGGCAATAGCTCATTGTACATTCTTATACTCCAAAACTTTTATTACCTATTTATTATTTTTCCAGGGTAAACAAGGCTGAAAAGTTCTGAATAAATAACATTATCTGTTGCAGGAGCCATTTACTTTGTTCAAGTTTCAGATGTCTAAATCACATCCAGTGTTTTTAGTACTTTTCTATCAGGTGGCATAACCAATGGCGTATAAAAATGCCAGGGTTCATGAATTTCAGTAGTTATGTGCAGAGTTACTGTCTTTGAAGGACATACACACATTTTTGGTAAATGTTAAGGGCCTGAATGCTTTCACCTATCAAAAATTCTACAATATGAATTAAAACTAAGAGGTAGAGAGAAGGCATGTTGGCTAGTCTGTTGAAAGGAAGTATTTTGAGAAAGTTGGCTCTAATTAGAGATGCAAAACTTTTTAGGAACCATAATTTAAGCTTCAAGGCAGACAGATGCTCAGCAGCCTCCACCTTTTGGTTAGAGTAGTAATGTTGAATTAAACAAATAAATTTGGGTTGAGGAAAAAGATGGGCCAATACCAGGCGGGATCCAAGAAGCACAGAACCAAAATACATAAGACATCAAAAATGATTAAATATTTGATTTCCACTTTTGAAGTTTCTTTTTCTCACACTGGAAGAAATGAAGTTTTTCAGAGCTTAAGCTTTTGTCTTTGGTTATAACATCCAAATTGTGAAAACAAACCCACATAAAACATTCAGCTGACATAATTGAGAATAAGATTAGTATTAGAGTTACCTGAAACTCCAATCCATAGTTCTCCCGGCAGAACTCTCTTAGTTTAGGATACACATTTTCTCTTAGTGCCTGCCTTTCTGCTCCTGTATCTGCAGTAGAAAAACAAGCAAAAAGGAAGTGAGTATGTGCACATACATATCTTTTATTGGGGGGGGGGGAAGGAAGGTTTATATATTATCATCAATGCAAGTTGAGGTACAAACTTGTGAAACTCTGAGGTATTTGTCTGTTCAGGGATCCATTGGTGGACATGCACAAAAATCCAAGGATGGAAGGGAATCCAATTGCTCAGCTCTGTGCGGCCAGCAGGGCTGAGAATTCACACACATATACACACACACACACACACACACACACAAATTAGGTGAATTTGTTGTCTCACAAAAGGTATCATTGGCTAAATGTCCCTCAATCCCAGAGACCACTATGAAACATCTGCATACTACATTGATAGCAAGGATAGCAATTCAAAACACTTTTCTTGTTATTCTCCAGCACGTCTGTTCAAGAAAACACAGCCTCTTGCAGTGTTGACCTACGCTATTTTCCCGCTGCTCTCAAGCCTATTATGAGAAGCAAATAACCAGTCACAAGAGTCTGAGGTACAGTAGCGGCCTGGCAGAGTAGCAGGAACCAGTGTTTATAGAGAAATAGGAGAGTCATTCAGATTTGTAACCTAAACAAATAAGGACTTTCCCACCTTAGATCTAATGGTCTCATGGTATCACAGCAGTGCCAGAGGCAGCGTATTAAGCTTTTATAAATGTATATAATCTTGGTATCAGACATCCATCTTCTCCTGCTCCATGTAAAAAGCTTAAAACATTAACTTTAAAAATAAAATGGATCATGGTCAAACCATCTTTCAAAAGTTTTAGCGTATTTTTAAAGTCCTAAACCAAAAAAGGTCATTAGAAAATATTACCATATGGGGAATTTGGGAATATATCAGACAGGGATTAGTATTATGAAATTCTAAAACATAGTGTCTGTCTATGAAGTAATTATGGCATGGCAAAAGGAACAGAAATTTCTTGTCTATAAAAATAGTGTTATTATAGTTCTATGAAGACCTAGATTACAATAGTGAGAAGGAAAAGACAGAACTATAGTACCGTCTTCACATTCACTGGTTGTGGGCTAAGCACTTTTATGTGTATTTTCTTAGGTAATGACAGCCTATGAAATAGGTAAAATTACCGTGTTTTTATGGGAGGAAAGCGAAGGGCAGAATCATTAGTAAATGTGTCTAGGCCATACGGCAATAGACTTGGAGAACCAGGATGGAATCCAGGAAGCTATGACATGGGATATGCAACTATGAACATAAACAGCTTTTGAAACATCAGTTTAGTTACTACATGAGATGGTTAGGGGATATAGAAATCCTGAGTGTGTGAAATTTAAAAAAATCTAAGTTAGGGTTGGGGTGTGTAGCTCAGTGGTAGAGTACTTGCTTAGCATTCAGGAGGCCATGGATTCCATCTCTAGCATCACAAAATAAAATAAAAATGAGCTATCCTTAACAGATGCTTTTCTACCATATACCATTTCTATACTCCTTACTATTAGTTATATAGAGGGGGGATTGTTTTGTTCATATCCACATGCTTACATTGTTGACCTATTTTCCCACTGCTCTCAAGCCTATTCAATCTCACCCTCTCTATTACATTCCTTGCTCTCTCCTCTTATCATTAGCTTTCTTGTTTCATTTTCTTTTTTCTTTTTGGGTCCGGTCGTGGGACCTGAACTCTGGCCTGGGCACTGTCCCTCAGCTCTTCAGCTCAAGGCTAGCGCTCTACTACTTGAGCCACAGTGCCATTTCCGGCTTTTTTCTTTTTGCATATGTGGTGCTGAGGAATCGAACCCAGGGCCTTGAGCATGCAAGGCAAGCGCTCTACCACTGAGCCACCTTCCCAGCCCTCTTGTTTCATTTTCATAGTTGCAAATAATCAATTTCATCACTATTTAACCTCCTTTCTCCCTCCATCAGCACACCTTCATCCCGCTAGTCCCTACCCACCTACAAGAACTTCTCTCTTGCCATCTTTTATTGGTTAATAAATTTCAATGTGATTTTCTATGCTGCCCTTGTATAAACTTGCAATGTGTTACAAAGGTATTCACCTTTTCTTTTTTCATTATATTCTCTTCTTTTCTTTCTGAATGGTCTCTTGTACTTGATTTATGTTTAATGTTTAACCATGTAAACAAGTATGTACATATATGTATAAGTATGTTCATAAATATATGTCTTTTAGGTCTAGTTTCCACATATGAGTAAAAACATAAAATATTTTGGCTTTTGAGCTTGTTTTGTTTTTGATCAATATAATGTCATTTAGTTACATCCCTTTCCCTGAAAATGATATCTCAATTTTTGTTATGGCCATGTAACATTCCATAGCATACATACATCACAGCTCTTTTGAAGTCCATTCTTGTTGGGCACTTTGGTTTATTCCATTATTTAGCTACTGCAGGCAGTGTTACAGTAAACATGGATATGCGGAGTCTCTCCTTTGGCGATGTGCCCAAAAGTGGTACGATGGAGTCATAAGGAAGATTTACTTCTAATAATCATTTTCGTCTTGGAGGAGCCTCCATGCTGGTTTCCACAGAGGTAGCACTAGCTTTTATTCCAGCAGTGGAGTATGAGGTACTATCCTCTTTCACTGAATCCTCTCCAGCATTTGCTGTTTTCTTTAAAAAATTTTTATTGTAAAAATAGTGTACAGAGGGGTTACAGTTACATGAGAATGGTAATGACTGCATTTCCTATGCTGTTATCTCCTCTTTTGTTTATCCCCTACCATTCCTTACCTCCCCAAGTTGTAAAGTTCCTTTTCAACATAGTGTGTTATACATCTCATTGTTCCAGTGGGTCAGCCTCTATCCTTATTACAGCATTTGGTTATTTCCCTTCCCCGCCCCCCAAATTAGAAAAATACAAGATGCAGGACACCAGAATCAGATACAGTGACAACAGGGATTATACTGTGGGGGGAGCACATACAAAAGAAGCAGAAAAATCACATAGTACATTGTAAAGACATTAAAAACAATAGCAATATGGGCCCTTATGGTGGCTTAGTAGTAGAGCGCTTGCCTTGCATGCATGAGGCCCTGGGTTCATTTCCTCAGCACCACATAAGCAGAAAAAGACAGAAGTGGTGCTGTGGCTCAAGTGGTAGAGTGCTAGTCTTAAGCTGAAGAGCTGCGCGATAGCACCAGTGCCCAGGCCCAGAATTCAGGCCCCAAAACTGATAAAAAAACAACAACCCCCAAACCCAAAAAACAATAGCAAGAAACAGTTGTGTCCCTATCTTGGGGCCCCTTGGCATAGGCCGAAATTTTCTCAATGAAGACTCAGAAACACAACAAATCAAAGACAGGTTGGACAAATGGGATCGAATGAAGCTGCAGAGCTTCTGCATGGCAAAGGACATAGCTAGCAAGATCAATAGAAAGCCCATGGATTAGGAGATCTTCACTAACCATACAACAGATAAGGAAGGGTCTCCTATCTAAAATATATGTGGAACTCAAAAAATTCAATCTCCCAACAAAAAGAAACAACCATCCCTTCAACAACTTGGCTAAAGACTTAAAGAGAAACTTCTCTGAAGAGGAAATAAGAATGGCCCAATAGACACATGAAGAAATGCTCAACTTCTCTTAAAAAGAAGTGCAAATCAAAACAACATTGCTTGTTTTTTTTATGGCTGTAATTCTGACTGGGAGAGGGTGAATCCTAGTGTGGTTTTGATTGGCTTCATATAGCTACTGACCATTTGTATTTCTTTTTGCAAGACCTACGTGTTCAGTTTGATTGCCCACTTGTTGCACAGATTATTTGCTGTCTTGCTGTTTAATTTCTTTTATATATTCTTTATTTTTATTTATTTTTTATTTGAAAATGTTAAAAACAGATGGGTTGCAGTTACATAAGTCAGGTAATGAGTACATTTCCTTTTGATCAATGTTACCCTTTCCATTGCTGGCTCCCAGTTTTTCCCTCCCATCTCATCCACAAGTTGTATAGTCAATTTTCAACATAGTGTCCAGTGAGTACCATCACTGCATTTGTTTACCCTTTGTATATTATATTTTTTAATCAGCCAACCCATCAAAAATTCCCTCATTCTTATCTCTTAAAGAATAAGTTATTCTACTTCTCCCACCTCTGCAAGTAGGTGCAAGCTACACACCCTCTGTCATCTGAAATCGATTTCTTTTTTAAAAGACTTTCCTCCTTCAATCCATATGACAGAGTTGTCAGAGTAATCTTTTAAAAAAAATAACCAGATTGTATCGCTGCCTTGTTTCAAACCCTTTAGCAGCTCTTTGTGCAACTTGGAACAAAATCCACACTCCTTTAGCTAAATGTTGTCTCTCCCTAAGCCTGTCTCCTACCACTTTCCCGGCTCCTGACACCATACTGGCACTGGCCTACATTTTCTTTATTGGTCCCTGGATTACTCTCCTTTTCTGGGCCTTCATTCTTGCTGTGTCTCCTTCTTGGAATGCTTGTTCATCCAACTCTTTCTATCTCAGAGCAGATCCAATGCTACCTACTCAAAGAGATTTTCTCGGACCTCTTACCCTATAGGAGATACCAAGCCACCTTCCAGTACTTTGCTTGGGATCTCTTCACATGGCTCTTTCTCTCTCTCTCTCTCTCTCTCTCTCTCTCTCTCTCTCTCTCTCTCTTTTGTCGGTCTGGGTCTTGAACTCTGGGCTTGGGCGCTGTCCCTACGCTCTTCAGCTCAAGGCCAGTGCTCTACTGCTTGAACCACAGCATCACTTCCGGTTTTCTGGTGGTTAACTGGAGATAAGAGTCTCACGGACTTCTCTGCCCGGGCTGGCTTTGAACCGAGATCCTCAGATCTCAGCCTCCTCAGAAGTTAGGATTACAGGCGTGAGCCACCAGCACCTGGCTAACACATGGTTCTTTTTTTTTATTATTTGTTTACCATCCATCTCATGTGAGCTCAGAGGGACTGGGGACTTTCTTTTGCCTTATTCTCTGCTTCCACCCCAGTGATTCAGGTCATGCTCATTTAATGAGTAAGTGATGGAAAAAAAAACCTACGTATCACCAGCGACAAAAATGAGCTGATAGGTACTGGCCTCCATGCTTACCTTCAGAACCAAATAGGCTTCTCACTTTACAACTCATCCCTGCACAGTTAAATGAAAGCAACATAATGTGAAACTCTAGAAGATTAAAGGATTGGGTTTAGAAATTTGGTGTCATGAGGTAAATGAATAAAATACTGATGTATTTTTGAGTGTCTGTGTTTCTGGCAGAATATAATACATTTTTTTTACCAAGTTATTTTGAATCTTTCTAAATCCTTCTAAGTACATGAACATATTTGATAGGCATTATGTGCTCTTGTAGTACAGAAATGACTCAGATTTTCCCCTTATTTGTATTAATATAGGATGATTGGCCCCGGAAATGGAAAAGTAATTAAGATAGAATGAATTATGATGGGTGACAGATAAGCTAGCTTAATTAAATAAAAAAGGTCTGATTCATACTCAACAGCAAATCTGGGTGGCTGACAATTGAAAACATTTTAATGTCACAGACAGGAAAAATTAACTCACAGAATCTTGCACATAAAAAGGGACCTCACAGGGTAGATCAGAGACAAGGTGCGTCATCCCTCATTTTTTTATCCCGTCATTACATCTGTTTGCATCTCCTTGGTGCCTCAGTACTTTGAAAAGGTACATTAACACTTTGGCTGCACTGTCTGTGAGCTGCTTTCTACATGATACCTTGATGGTATCAGAGTTAATGAAAGTCCCTGCACAGTGTCTGAATTACCACACAGAAAGTCCATTACTTGGGGAGAATTATTAGTCAAAATCATTTTCTTTGAAGCATTTTGATTTTACCTCTCGGGTTTGATTAACTCTAAATGTTTATTAAAACTGAGAATACTGAAATGACAGTGTTGGGTGGGATCCTCCTATAGTTCCTGCCTCACTCAGACCTATGGCTATGAGTATTAGATTAAATCATGTTTTCCAACCTGTTCACAACTCACGTCTGCTTTGGACCACCACATGTACTCAGTATACAGGATACAGTAGAGATCCACCATTCTGGTCTGATCTCCCAGAATTCTGGGCAGAGGCCTGTATTTCCTCTCTTACTTTACCCCTTAATTAGCCAATGATTCACATAAATAGTGTGTTTAGGTTTTTGGTTGCTACTTAAGTTGTCATTTGCTTACTTTTCCAAATGCTGTTTCCTTTTCATAGCTCACAGATAAATCTTATTTTAATCATAGCAAATCTAGTCAATTTCATGCCAAAATTATCTTTTGAGTTCAATTATTCTGTTTTCACACCCACTTTTTCTCAACTTTAAGGAATAATGTCTCCTGTGTATCTATCATGTTATCTATCCTTTCCTAACCATGATTAGACACACCACAGGGTTACTGGAGACAAATTCTAAGACAAAATCAAAGCTAATTTCATCACTAAAGGTCTTAGAAACTGAAGCTAGATTGCTTAGCAGTTAGAAATTTGTCTCAGAGGGCTGGGTAATGTGGCTTGGTGGTATAGTACTTGCCTAGCATGCATGAAACCCTGAGTTCTATTCCTCAGTACCACTGAAACAGAAAAAGCTGGAAATGGTGCTGTGGCTCAAGTGGTAAAGTCCTAACCTTGAACAAAAGAAGCTCAGGGACAGTGCCCAGGCCTTGAGTTCAAGCCCCAGAACTGAAAAGAAAAAAAGAAATTTGTCTCAGAGCTAAGTTCCATCTTCTACTGCAGTCTATCATGTATCCATGTATCTTCCAGAGTCTGAGTTTCCAGCTCCAATTTGACTGAGCATTTTCTTCCACATATCAATCACTTTCTATGCCCCAAAAGTCTAATCTGTTGCATCATCTTTGCATGGATAGCAAGGCTATACACACAAACACAGGAAAGACTGGAAGCTAGACACACACTTAGAACTGGCTTTGAACTTGATTACATGAAAAGGCTTTGCAGAAGGAAAAAATTACCCATACAAACCACAGGCTGAGAGTGGAAGTTTTACTCACTTGAGATATTTTACAAATCATTGACTGATAGATATTAAACTATACAGACCAGCAGAACACACTTAGGAAGCCAGGCTTAGTGGTAGAAATGAACAAAAATAATACTTGTGTGGAGACATTAGCAGTCCACACTGTTGAAAGAAACAGATTCCACAGACATGCTAGTCTGAACAACTTACTGTACAAACAAAAACACAGAGCAACAAATTAAAACCAGCACTCAAGAGGTGAAAAAAACAATTGAGAGTTGTTACAATATGTTTCCTAAAATGTCCATTATTACAAGTTATTATATTTGTATAGAAAAATATGAACATGTACTGAGGAATAATAAATCATAAGAAATCACCTTTTGGTGAGCTAAGATTTTGGATTTAGCTGACAGTTAACTGAATAAAGAACATGTCTATATAAGCCATATGATTACTCAACAGATTTAGGACACATTTTTTTTGCTAATATCTAATAGTATTCAGGGCAAATACGCAGAAATAAGGAGCAGAAAGGAATTTCTTTAATCTAATAAAGGCAATCTACAAAAAGTCTGTATAGCACCAAAGACACTGCTTCTCACTTGTAATCAGTACATTTCCTTGGCACTCCAACGTTTTCCTGGAAGATCTGGTCAGTATAATAAAGAAAAAAATACCTATTTTTGTGTTATTAGTTTACCCAAAATCTGTTACAGGTTTCCAGTTGGAATTCATTAACTATACCATGAATGAAAGGTAATATAAACAAAATCCAAGCTGAATCTGATTCACAGAGAATTAAAATGTGAAGTACTCTGGAATCTCAAGCAAATATTTAATTTTGTTTAAAGGAATAAATATAGACATTAACTAAACAATGGAATAAAACATAGAAACAATGCAACAGATTTATAAAAAAATAAAACAACCTAAGAACTAATACCATAGAAATAAAAGTCACTGAGATTCAAATTTAATGGAATATTCAAGAGGAAGAAAAAAAATAGAGGAACAAATTACTGTACTTAAAAAAATGATCCCTACTCATGTAACTGTAACCCCTCTGTACAGTACATTTACAATAAAATATATATTTAAAACTGATCTCATATTCAATCACAGTAATACAAGGAAATAAAGACATGAGATGCTAAGAGATTGGTATAAAACATGGAGAGAATGAAATGCTTTGTTCCTTGAAGGATGATGAGATTAGGAAGAGGCAGTGCTTGAAGAACTAAAGGTATTGAATCTGAGCATGTCTCAAATTAGATGAAAGATTCCAGTTCTAAGATTCAGGAAAGCCAACACATTTTAGGCAAGGCACATTAAGATATTTCACATAGAAATAGAAATTCTATTTCATAGTGAAAATTAAGAACACAAAATATAATAGAAGATAGTAAAAGCCACAGGGGGAAAACTGATTCCACAAGATAATGATAATAATCAGTTGACTTCTGTAGTTAGTTAAAACTGAGATATTGTAAAAATCAGAAAATTATTCTGTATTAATCAGAGTAGAACACATACTAGATACAAAATTGATAAGATAATGGTAATAGTCAGTTGATTTCTGTAGTTAGTTAAAACTGAGACATTGTAAAAATCAGAAAATTATTCAGTATTAATCAGAGTAAAACACATACTAGATACAAAATTGGCTTTGAGACAAAACTTTGAAAAAGATCCTAGGAGATCTATGATTTGAAAAAGAACAGAATTCAGACCATGAGTAGATTACAAATGAGCACGCTCAGTACAGAAAAAACAACAACCAAGTTTATTTTGGAAGGGAGAATAGATCACTGAATAAAACTTCCTTTGGAGAGAGCACATTATAGCAACTGGACCAAATTACCAAAGATCTTGAAAATGAAAAGTCTAGGTTTGATAAAATGGGATAGAAATAAGAATAAAAAGAAGAGGTACTCACTTATCTGTTCTTGCTGGTGATGTGGAGTATCATGTTTGATTTACACATGTTGAATTATCCCTGAATTCCATGGATACATTGAATTAATCATGGTGAGTTATAGTTTTAGTGTGTCGCTAGTGTTGGTTTGCTAGTGCTTTCCTGAGACATTTTCACCTGTGTTCATCAGGGAAATTGGCCTATTACTTCCTTTGTTTTTGTTATGTCTTTGTCTGGTTTTGGTATGAGGAGGGTAATATTGGCCTCAGAGAATAAGTTTCAAAGAATTCCTTATTTTTTATTTTTAATTTTTGGAGTGATTTGGAAACATTTTGTTAGGTCTTTATTATTATTTTTGTATAAGTCAGCAGTAAAATAACCAGATCTAAAACTTTTCTTCGATGAAAGATCTTGTTATTGATCCATTGTTGTTCCTCTTTATTACTCTATTAAGGCTTTCTATTCCTTATGATTGGATGCCTCTGTGAATTTTGTATTGAACTAATAAAGTCTGTTTAAAAGTCTAAAACAAAAAAGAAAAAGGAAAGAAGCAGAAGGAAATACTTTGTGTAATAGATTTGGTAAAGAGACTGAACTGGAGGGAATGTCCGAAATAAATTCAGTAATCATATGCGAGGTGAGGAAATACTATTCTTTGTGACAACAGGAAAAGAACAGGTGTAAATGATAGAAAGTTAAGAGGAAAGTGATCAGATGAACAAAGGGAAGGCATAATATAGCTCACGAAAGATGGTTAAATACCAAGTCCTAGGGCTGGTGTGTGCAAATACTGGCCTTCACTAAGCTCAGAGAATGTTCTGAGTACCTTTCTCATCTGAATCAAATGAATATAAAATAGTCTTAGTATACTCTTTCTGGGAAAGATGGCTGCACCATCACTGACATCATCAGTCTCCATTGTCATCATCACCATCATCACTATCATTGTCATATCTGAGTGATTAAAATTTTTCCTGTAACTATTTTCCCTCATAATTGACAGTTATTTTGTGTGGAAACAACTGGAGACTCAATATGCTACTATTCCTCAACCTTTATTGATGAACCTTGTCTGAATAAATTATGGTTGCCAATTATAACTATTTCCAATTTTTATGTTTATCAACCAATTTTTATTGAAATGAAGAGCTCTATCATTTCTCTTCCACCATCCTACCTTTCTACCAATCTACCACCTGCTTATTCATCTAGATATAGATTTACCCACTTCTGTAATTTGCTTCTGCTAGTTGCAAAGAACAGAACAGTAATTAATTATCAAATGAGAGGCAGTGTGTAACTGCTATCAAATGGGATCTGGCCTGACTCTCAGGTGGAGGTTGATGTTTTTCTGTTGATGATAAACAATTTCATAGAGAGTCAATATTAAGCAAGTCACTCATCACAATGACACAGTGGAAGAAAACATGCTTCCTCCATGATCACATATGGACACACCAGAAACAAGAATCATAAGCCAAGAATACTGGTCCAAACCACAAACACTGAGTAGACATTCCTCTTTCCTGGGTGACATGAGTGACAGACACATCCTTCCAAGATGCAGGTTTAATTTTACTCCAGTCTTCTGACTTGTTTCAGAAAAACTACTAATATAAGCAATCATAAAATTTATCCCTGTTTTCTGAGAGCCTCCATTTCAGAACAAACTATATATTTTTGAGACTTCTGTAAGCAAACAAGTCTAAACCAATAACAAGCACTCTCTAATATCCTTGTACTGAGATGTCCCATAGTTTTCTGTGATGCAATCTCTTCCAGTGTCTTCAATTTGGTCAACTATAGAAGCATCCAGCAGGTCTTTGCCCTGGAATTCATCATTCCAGAGCAAACTGGAAGAAACCACCTTAATCAGCTGATCAATTAGCATTATTAGAAATAAAGTAAACCCATATCAGATTCTTTCTGACAGTGATTTACTGGTAAGAACACAGTATCACTTTTGAAATACTCTCCTTCCACCTTCGCCAAGTAATCTAAATCTCATTTAAACACCAAAAAAACCCTTAAATGAAGATGCATTGTATTTGTGAATGATTTGTTGAATGGTAACCCCTTTGTACAACTACTTAAAAGATAAAAAAAATAAGCTGGCGCTGGTGCCTGTAATCATAGCTATTCAGAAGGCTGAAATCTGAGGATCATGATTGGAAGCCAGGCAAGGCAGGAAAGTCCATGAGCTTTAATCTCCAATTGACTGCTAAAAAGCAGGAAGTGGAGCTGTGGCTCAAGAGGTAGAGTATTAGCTTTGAGCAAAAAAGCTCAGGGACATTGTCCAAACCCTAAGTTCAGGCTCAAGGCCCAACATACACATATCAAACAAATTAAAAAAAGAAAAGAAGTGCACAAAGCATACAAAGACATTCTAGAAATTACTTATCTATTTCTCAGAAACATCAGTTTCAACAAAGACAAGATGAGGAAAGCATGAAAAAGATGGCAACAAGACATGCTAGCCCATTATTTACTATAGCTAAGATATGGAACCAACCCAGATGCCCCTCAGTAGATGAATGGATCAAGAAAATGTGGTATACACACACACACACACACACACACACACACACACACACACACACACACACACACACACAATGGAATTCTATACCTCCATCAGAAAGAATGGCATTGTCCCATTTGTTAGGAAATGGAAAGGCTTGGAAAAAATTATATTAAGTGAACTAAGCCAGGCCCAAAAGAAACATAGGTCCCATGGTTTCCCTTATTTGCAATAACTAGTATATGTCTGAGTCAAGCAGAAAAGGTCAGATAAATTGATGCTAGGGAAATGAACCCTAAGATATGTATTCAAAGTTTTTTTTTGTTTCTAAAACATTTATAAGATTATTTTGTTGTTGCTTTGTATGTCCCTCCCCCACAGTATAACCCCTGCTCTCACTGTATTTGATGTCGGTATAATTTGTGGAGGGGAAGGGGAAAAATAAATCGTTTAAATAGGGATAAAGGTGGACCCATTGCAACAATGAGATGTACAAGTCCTTATGTCGAAAACGAACTTTACAACTTTGGTGGGGGGGGGGAGGGGCGAGGATTGGGGCAGGGAGGATGGGATGGGAAGAGGAAACAAAGGAGGAGGCTACAATGCTTGATAAGAAATGTACTCATTATCTTGCCCATCTTGTAACCCTTCTGTACAGTATTTTCACAATTAAAAATAAAAAGACATGCTAGCTGACTGTGCTCTTACCTAGCAAGATGTATAGACTAGGTAATGTTCCATTACTGAACTGCATTTTTGTTTATGTAAGAGAGCATCCCCTCCATTATTTTGAGATGCCAACTGCAACATTTAGTTACAAAGTATATTGCAATTGGACAAAGACACATATACAGGATCCATGAATAATTGACTTGCCCTTCTATTTAAATAAAAAATTAAGAAAGTGCCGGGCGCCGGTGGCTCTTGCCTGTAATCCTAGCTACTCAGGAGGCTGAGATCTGAGAATCATGGTTCAAAGCCAGCCAAGGGCAGGAAAACCAGAAATGGCACTGTGGCTCAAGTGGTAGAGCACTAGTCTTGAGCTGAAGAGCTGAGGGTCAATGCTCAGGCCCAGAGTTCAAGCCCCATGATGACCCCCCCCCCCAAAGAAAAAGGTAAGAAAGCATAATTTTAATCAAGAAGGCTAAAAATATAGTACAGAAAAATGGGAAGATGAGTTGTGCTGATGGAAAATAGTGTTGAATTCAGGATATTACAGGTTTGCAAACTCTCCCAGAAATGCTTTGAGACATTTAGAGACCCAGGAGTTGATAAAGACTAAGTTAGGACAGCAAAGTCAGGAAGAATGACTGTCTGCTGGTAAAACAGCAGACAGTTGTTTCCATAAGAAGAAAAGAAGGAGGTTAGGTTAGGCACGAATTTTGTAATTTCATAATTGAAATGATTAAATAAGGAAGAAAGGGAGAATCAAAACCAAGTTACGAATAGGTCACAGGGAAATCTGCCTTCCTTTTTGCATAGATTACTAAGACATATGATGAACAAAGCCAAAGCATATGAAAGGGTTTAATGAGACAGTTTCACCTTAAAATGAGAGGAAACTTGGACTCATTAAAAACTTTCCAGATGGAATGGGATCCTTTAAGAGATAGATTTGCTGTCATTGGAGATATTCAAATATGAGGTACAGATCATACTGAAATCAAAACATTTAAGGACTACTTTGATTGGATAATCTTCTTTGATTGTAATATTCCATGCCTATTTTTTTCTGATTCTTTTCCTGGCTGTTTTGACAGACTATTTTTGTATATTTTCATCAATCATGAAGCAGGTCTGATATTATTCTTAAAAAATAGGTAAACCTGGCAGAGTGAATAAAATAAGTATTCTTCCTTTTCAACTTCTTTTTTTCCCTTTTTCTTTTTTGTTGGTGCTAGGGATTGAGCTGGCTGAGTAGTTTTTCTACCACTTAAACTATGCCTTCAAGTCCTTCTTTGCATTGATTATTTTCAAGGTAAGTCTTGCTTTATGCCCAAGCTGGCCTAAACTACAATCTTCCTATTGTACTTACAAGGTGTGAGGCTTTGCCCTGAGTCACTAAGGTTGCAATAACCTCTATGAACAGCCACACACCTACTCATTAGGTGAGATGGAGTACCTGAACAATTTTTTTTTTTGGTCCAGGGTGGTCTTAAACTGTGAACAGGTAAGTAGAGGTTTAAACAAAGCATTTTGTTGAAAATATGTAGTATTAATCCCCGAGAGGATTGGATGCTGACGATTTGGTGGTATTTGGAGAAAAGTCGATTTAATTGGTGTCATAGGTACAGATGTTTTAGAGAATGCAGTTTGGATATCTGCATAAACCAGGGTTCTCCTATGTCTCGACACCTGTTTCGATAGAATCCTGAGGTAGGAGGTGAGTGGGTGATGTTCCCAGTTCATCTGGATGGCTGTAGCCAAATACCATAGAGAGGGTAATTTAGAAATAATCAAATGGATTGAGATACTAGCAAAGTATTTCTCACAGTTCTGAAGGCTGGAAGCCCATGATCAAGGTCTTAGCTGTGCTGCAGAGTTGGTGTCTGTTGTTACATCCTCACATGGCAGAAGGGGCCAAATATACTAGGGTGGTCTTGAACTGTGAACTGGCAAGTAGAGGTTAATACATGATGTGGACATGCAGGTTTGAGATGCTCAGCTCTCCCTTGCTCCCACTACACTGAGCTATTGTTCAATCTTCAAGGCCTGGTAATGAATACTTGGGGGCTCGGAAAACACAGTCTTGGGAATTTCACCCTAGATTGTGGCCTTAGGTGCCAAGGATTTCTTTGAAACAACTGAGAACTGGCTGCCAATTAGTGGCTCTAATTCTCAGACCTTTGCATATATGCTCTTGCAGCGCTAGGTGGAAGCCTGTCGGACATTAGAGCAGGTTACAACACAACTGGAAGCGCTCACACCTGCAGCATCACATCAGATCTGAGGCTCTGCATTGTTCCACCTTCCTGCAGCACTGAACCTTCCACTTGAGAAAGGGTATGAGGTGGGGGCTTGCTATGGTTTATGGGACAACTCTAACCTGGGTTCTGACATTTATCTGTCACTACAATGCTTCTGATGAATTTAGAATAGGAGACAATGTTCAAAATGTCCCACAAAAGAGAAGAGGGATGATTTTCTGAGGTCTGATTTCATCTCAAATGTAACAGTTGTAGCTAATTTCATGTTAATAAGAAAATACTTGTCTTTAATAGTGTTGGTAAAAGCAAATATTTATTCTTCATATACATTTATTTACACACCATCAAAGAAAAGAATCTTCCATTAGTTACAAAAATAAAACAAAAATACCCTATATATGCACATTACTTACAGAGGCATTTTATGAGAAAGTAATATATTATATACAGTTAGAGAGGAAGGTAATTAATCCATTTTGGCAACATGGACTATCCATGTGGCAAACGTCCATATGCTCTTGGTTAATGTTTATCAATGAGATGGCAAATTAGAAGATTATATGAACATTGCTATTCTTGTCCTTAAAAATAGTCCTGATGAAGATACAAATAGGCATTAAAACAGTTTCTATAACAACGGCATTTGGGAACAAACACAGCCTTGATTCGTTAGATATCACTAATGAATTAAATTATTAGCAAGTATGATCTGCTTGCTTGAATTGTGCAAAGTACTACAGCAGGAATGATGGAGGATCTAAGAATCTGCTTCACCCTAGCAGATGGGCAGACCAGCATCTAATCAGCAAGTAGAAAGTGACACACTATATGTAAAGCATGAGAGCATATGGTGTTAAAGAATGTGTGTGTGTGTATGTGTGGTGTATGCCTGCAAGGCTGGCTCTCTACCATTTGAGCCATATCCCTACTTCTGGCTTTTTGCTGGTTAATTAGAGATACTGGTCTCTTGGATTTGCTTTCCTGAGCTGGCTTTGAACTTTGATTCTCAGATCTCAGCCTTCTGAGTTGCTAGGGTTACAGAAGTGAGCCATCAGTACCTACTGAAAACTAGTATTTTTAATTTTAATGGAGAAAGACAAGGACTGAGAGATTGAGACTGATTTTGACTGACTCCATGTAGAAGTTGAAGGGGACCCGTCTCTCAACATCGACTTGTTTAAACAAAACGTTTTGTTGAAAAGAAGTATTAATCCCAGCCCAGATTAGATGTTGAACACTTGGTGGTATTTGGAGAAAAGTCTATTTAATTGGTGTCATAGGTACAGATGTTTCACCTAATGTAGTTTGGTTATCTGCATAAACCAGGGTTCTCCTATGTCTCGACACCTGTTTGGATAGGATCCTGAGGCAGGAGGTGAGTGGGTGATGTTCCCAGTTCATCTGGATGGCTATAGCCCAATACCATAGAGAAGATAATTAGAAATAATCAAATGGATTGAGATACTAGAAAAGTATTTCTCACAGTTCTGAAGGCTGGAAGCCCATGATCAAGGTCTTAGCTGTGCTGCAGAGTTGGTGTCTGTTGTTATATGCTCACATGGAAGAAGGGACCAAAAATACTAGGGTTCTCCCTCTAGCCTTTTGTAAGGTCACGAATACCTTGCAAATTAGTCATTTCCTAAAAGCTCCACCTCTTAATTCTATCACATTGGAGATTAAATTTCTTATGAATTTTTGATGAGATACCTCAAAGCACAACAGATTCATGGGTTCCAGCTGCCTGCATGATCTCTGGAGCATCTGAGAATGTTTCCTGGCCACGCATGTCCTGAGGGGAAGCACTTTGCAGGCGGGACCGACGATCATCATACGGACCAAGGCAAGGCCCTTGGAGACATTTGAAGAACATTATGTCTGGATTTAGCAGCCAGTTTCATTTAAAATGAAATGTCATCTCATCCCACTCAGACAATGAAGCAGTCATGTGCTTTTCTTTCTGAGGAGCTTCTGATACCTAGGAATCTGCTCACATTTGCCACATATGTCCCATACCTCCAAGAAATGACATAGACTGTAGCAGAATTCACAGTGAGACTTCTACCAAAGGTCTACAATAATGATGCCTTAATTTTAACATTTGGGGATACATGAAAAACTTAGTTATATTGCACCACACAAAGAACACAGATCCAGTTTTTATATAAACAAGAAAAGCAAACAGTAGGGTGTTTTTTTTTTTTTGTAAAGCTCTTCTCTAGTCCTAATGCATTTATGAATAATATATTGCCATTGTTATTGTTAGTGTGGATTTCTAAATATTACTCCCAGCTAAAGGTTCTGAAGGTTTCCCTTTAATCCATTAAATGGATATTTTCATTTCACTTTTCCCCAAAGTATCAATATTGAATGTTATAAAACTACTTTTAGCATTTGCCTTCAAATAAAATATTCAACAGTCCATGCTTTCATGGAACATTTTCCCTTAAAAATCCATTACACTAAAAGTAAATATCTGCATGGAGTCCACTAGACTGATGTAATTAAAATTAAATTTACAAAAAAAGGTAATGGAGATTATATCAGCAATAACATACAAGTTAAAATGCAGAGGCTGGACCCTGGTGAATATCTTTTTATATAAACTTGTACAAAATACACAAAATATTGCATTTAAGGTTCTTTTTTTGAAGTTCTATAGCAATTCTTAGACTATTATTTTTGTTATGTTTACACAGTCATTTTAAGTTACTAAACAATGCAAGAATCTTGAAGAAGAGATGCACAGGTACGAAATAACCTGACCATACTTACTTTGAAGTCGGGGAGCTTGCTAGTAAGTGTAGTGGTCACTACAATATGTCCACTGAGGGACTTTTGATCAAAAGATTCCTTTTAAGTTCCCTCTCAGTGATTCTAGATCAAACAAGACTTCCTACTTTAGGAAATTCCATTAAGCAAAATTTATTATGTCATTCCTTAACTCCAAGACCTCTTGCCTCTATCATTCAGAATTGCTTCTGTTTGAAAGAACAGGTATAACCAACTCTGTGTTCAATTTAGAAGCTAATACCAAAAGTCAGTCATTGACCCTTGTGGTCTTGATGTGGGCTCAGGGGCACCCAACCCTCTGAACCTTTCAAAGAAAATGTTGGGGGAATCTTCTTGCCTGAGCCCTTCTTCCTGTGCACTTTTTCCCTGTGCTCTTGAGTCACTTTCCTTCTTGCCCTTTATCTTTCATTTCTGTTGTCATAACCTACATATTTTCTCGAAGGCGGTTTTCATTTGCCCGCACCTAACCCACATCTAACCCTTACCCCAGCTTATTTCTTATTCGAACTTTAGCATCACTGGAAAGGCAGGTTCTCCTAGGAAGCCTCTTGCTCCACCACCTCCCAAACAGCTTCTACTATCTCTGTTACACACAGCCCATAGCCCATCTCAGCACTGCCTCTGCTCCCAGGCTACTGCCCTGTATGGCAGGAACCAGGGCTCCCCTTTGGAGCATTATCCCTATTTCCTGGCACAAAGTTAGCAACACAGTATGGCTCAAAAATTCTTTTTCATAGTAAGGAATAATATTAATTGGTCCATGTCAATCTGAGACATCTACATGTTTTAATCATGTCGGCGTCCTCTGTGTATAGTTCAGGCCCTAGTACATTTAAGCCCTTAATAAGTGTTGATTCACTTTATTTGTGAAATGGTATATATGTGTAGTTTCTTACACAATTCTCTGTGAGGGCTTTCTTTGTTCCTGCTTACCAGTAACCATGAGACATTATTTAGAAGAGTATTGGGGAGAGTATTGGGGAGAAATGAGCCATTAGAAGATGGCTGCAGACAGTTGCACCCATGTAAAAATGGAAAAAAGGCTCGTTAATTTGAATTTCAGGTGGGATATCTATGCACGTGGTCAGGTCTAACCAATAATTCTGTGCGACAAAGGCACTTATTGACAATTCTTTGTTTGAATTTAATCTGTGTTGGAAAAGAATCCGAACAATGTTGTGTTGCCTCTGAAGCCAGACAGGGACTCCCTTTCTAGAAAGGGCAAGAAAGAAGTTGAGGCACAATAACTCTGTGCCGTAATTAGCTGCAGGTTGAGTTATAGTGATGTAAAACCCATCAAACGATACATTTAGATTCTATCGTCTGTAAATTTTACTTCAAACAACAAGGAAAAGGAGCTCTACACAAATTCTGAGCGGTATTTAGTGATATCCACTCTAAAATGTTAAGTATGTGATACTGACTGAAAAAAATATAAAGCAAATATATGTTAATTGTAAAATCTAGGTGGTGTGGTCTTTCAAGATTCTGGGATGTTTGAAAAGTTTCACTATAAAACACTGGAGAACAAAGGTTGTTTGGCTTTATTTAGATCAGGCACATTAGTACCCAAAAGGCAAGAACTGAAAATTTCAAAGTAAGCCCTTCACTGATCAAAACTTACAAACGGGCCCTTCCTAGCTCTTTGAATTGTGCTACAATTCCCGCCACTTGTTCAATGGGCTCTGTCACAGGAGGCAGAAGCCATTCCAGAGCCAGAATTTTATCTCGGGGTGTAGCTCTGAAGCCTCCATGGAAATAATGGTTTGCTCATTAAATTTCTGCACACGTTGTCCTGAAATATTAATACATAAATTAGGCTGACAATTAGAAATGCTATAAATAACATGTTTAATTTGATAGCTTGGCTACTGTAATGAATCTAACAACTGTTTCTCATCTTGTGATACTCATTTTTACCTTGGGGTTAAGTGACACTGGTTGAAACGCTCCTGGAACACAAGGCATTTGCAGAAGGCAAAAGTGTGAAATTAATTTTCCTTGCACTGGCTTTATTCCTGTTGACATAAAGGTTCCACATGAAATATTTCACACTAGAAAATATGCTCATTTTATTGTACTGACTTGTTTTTTTTTCTTTCAATGTCATCAAACTTATTGAAGCTTTGTGATAATGAAGGTTCATATTGAATATTTATTGATTTGCACATGCAGATTCCTATTTGACATTTAAAACCTCTTCAGGGCAATTTTCAGGTACCTTCATAGCCACTGGATCCACAATAATTATGTGACAGTGATACCATAGTTTTTTTCTTTTGGAATCTTAAGGTTACTGAGTCATTTACCCAAGTGCACGTAAGTTGCTTTTGTTCGATTTGTTACTTAGTCTGTGGTCCTTAAACTTTCTTAGACTCTGACGTCTAAGTCTTTTCTACTTTCCAATGCTAATTCTAAATTTTTTATTTCATTATCCTTTATTACTGCTTCATGTAAATACTCCGATGCAAATTGACCTCTGTCTGAGTCATATATGTTAGGATCTTATGTACCAACTCTGAGGATGAAAGGACTCAGGCCTTCCTGGACCCCATCTGCCCTTAGTGATGCAAGGAAGAGAGATTTACTTTTCCAAGCCAACCTGGCATAGGCAGGGAACTTAACCCAACAAGCACGAGTGTAATTTGGATGATATTTCAGCTCTAGCCAATAATGGGAATTTCACCATCACTGAGATTATTCTTCACAGAAGTGCTAAGTAATGATGAATCTAGAAAACCTATCTTTGGTACACAAACACAACACAGCATAAAAATGATTAACTTCCCCAATCATGCTAGGAAGTTTTAAAGTCTTTTTTACAGATGGCAATAAAAGTTTATTTGAAAATAACCCTTACACATTTTAAGTGATACTCTGGGATGTTCATATCCTATTTGTTCAGTCAACTGGATGCAAAAAAGTATTCCCTTTAGTTTTTTTTTAAATTGGAAATGCCTTTAAATGACTTGCTTACATACATATGGTTGAAGGTCAGTTAATGTCATAATTTGAACACCAAGCTGCTTCCAAATCCTCACATTATATCATGAGTTAAAAAAATCAGAATAAAATTATCCTCAGTATAACCTGAATTATAGGTGATTTTTTTTCTAGTACTAGAGCTCATGGCCACACGCTCGCTAGGCTGGCATTCTATAACTTGAGCCACGCCTCCAGGCCATATTTTGGCTGGTTAAATTTAGAGATGGAATCTTGTGGATTTTTCTCCCTGGGATGGCTTCAACCTATAACCTTCTAGATCTCAGTTCTATAAGTATCTGGTACTTATAGATATGAGCCACCAGTGACTAGAAAAAGCATTTTTTACAAGACAGTGCAATTGTTTGAATGGCAGAATTAGTGATATTATTCAATAGCAGATTCTATGAGTAGCATTGGGGAGAATTTTCAGCATGGTATGATTTACATATCACTCCCCCCCACACCCTGCAGAAGAGGTTTGAATATTAAAGGTTTAATCCCATGGTGGTGCTATTTTGAGAGGTGCTAGAAATTTTAGAAAGTGGGTCATAGTTGAAGGAAATAGGTCACATGAGCCAATACAAATCTTTCCTCCCTGAAGTTGTTTATGTCAGGTATTTTGCCATAAAGACAAAAAGGCTGACTGACACATATACATGAAATTCTTTTATGAAAAGAATGTAAGTTAGTTTAAATGTTGACATACAATCTATGTAAAGACAGAATCTCAGACCTGTAGTTAAAACGTTGGGGAGTCAATATATGTTATATAACGAAAAATAACTTAGTGCACAACTCTAATCCTTGCCCTCTGGGAGGCAGAGAGGCAGGAGAACTGCAACTTTGAGGCCAGTCCAGACAAAGGTGGCAATGAGACCATTTCCCAAATACAAATCATATCAAAAGGACTGGGGTGGGGGGAGACTCAGGTCAGAGCACTTTCTAGGCTCAAAGTGCAATTCTGGGTACTACATTAAAAAAAAGGAACTTTAGGCTATATTATACAGTCTTAATGAAAGCAGAGTTCATATTCCATCTCAACTAAAATCAATCAAATGTTAAAGTATTAACATCTTTTATGTGGTCAAAGCACAACAAAGTAAAAATTACTGTTTGTGAAAATAATTTCTAATTATTTTTCCATTTGATTGCTAAATACTTAAAATTATAAATTAGTGATGTCATATTATTATTTTTATACTATAACCATTAATTTAAGTATACTCTGGATATATTATTGCACATTACCTGAAGGTTTTAGAGATTTGTCAATTACAAATATAAAACATACTGGGGAAATTTACTTACAAATACATTTTTGTAACACTAGAGTTTACTCGAATAATTCCAGAGCTATGGAAAAAACAACCAAATGTTACTTAAGCTCAGGGAATACATGCCAGAGATAACTTAAGGGAGAAAAAGTCCATTTCCTTAAAAGTAGCTTTTCCTTAGAAGCTTGGAAGTTTACTTGGAAGCAGAATCATGTGACCTGAGTTCAAGTTCTTATACTAACCACTGTATCTTGACATAGACTTTAGTTCTCCTCACTGGAAAAATGAAGAGTTGTTTGTTGGTAGAAAGGGTAGGTGGAGGGAGGAATGTTAAAATGATACAGAATGCAGAGTTGTTCACAGCTTTAGGCTATTAATCCTTTGACATGGAGACAATTGTCTGACTGTGGAGCTGGATTAAAGCAGGCACTAAACTAATGAAATGAAACTAATGAAATAACTCCCCAACGTGCTGTCACCAAAGGCAAATAGGCTAAGTGCCCCTAGGGCTTCATCCCAGCATGTCTGATCCTTCCTGTCCACACTGTGACTTCCTGCTACCAGAGGGAGCCTATGCAGTTGCAAAAGCACACACATATAGACTTGGTTTGGAGAACAATGCACTGCAGGCTATGCCAATACTGTGAGAACCACATACTCGTAGGCCAGCAGCATGATGAGTGTATGGGTTCCACTTTTCCAACTGAACAATGTCTTCAGTTATAAGATGTTAAAAGATCCACACTACAGAGGAATTCTCCTGTGAATGAGCTACAGAGACAAGGCCATCAGATACATGAGGTCACCTCAGTCTAAAGACAAAACTGGAGGTACAGAGTTCACTGAGACCATCCAATGTGTAGTCAAAGAGCCAAGACATGAGTTAGACTTGAGGACGTGTGTGTGTGTGTGTGTGTGTGTGTGTGTGTGTGTGTGTGCCAGTACTGGGGCTTGAACTCAGGGCCTAGGTACTCTCTCTGAGCTTTGTTCTCTAGGCTGGTGCTCTACCATTTGAGCCATTGCTCCACTTCCAGCTTTTGGGTGGTTAATTGGAGGTAAGAGTCTCAGGACTTTCCTGCCCAGGCTGACTTTGAATTCAGTTCTCAGAACTCAGCCTCCTAAATAGTTCAGATTACAAGGTGAGCCACAGGTGCCCAGCTATCAAAACGTTTTAATAAAGGATTTTATATAAATGGTTTGCAGCATTTTAATTTCAGAGTGTTTGCTGAACACAGACCAAAGGCCCAGAGAACCTGAGCTCCAAGTACTACACTTAAACTTCCATATGATTCACATTAATAATATATGTTATAATTTTTCAGAAATACTATGCAAATCTTAATAAACCTTTCTCATTGGTGAGTCTTATGTGTTGTCATATTACACTCTTAATATACAAAGTTTTAGACAGTTGTAAAACACCTAAGATTAAAATGATAATAACTATGGTAATAATACAATGACTTACTAAATGCTGACTGCTAAAATTATTATAAAATAGACTTATAGTCTCTCCAATGTCACTAAAAACTCAATTGACATATATACCAACACACTAAATACATTATGAAGAATATCAGTTAGTTTAGATGATTTGAGAGTAAATTTTTCCTGAAGTCTTTTGTGTTGAGCCTCAAATTCCTCCACAGTTGGATGAAACAGATTACTATGAATATGGATTCTGGTCATTTCCCCACTTGGAGAAGGAGTTTTCACTACTGCAGTAGAGAAGATGTTCCCAAACAGCACCTGAGACCCCATGTCACTCCATACTGGGCCTGTGAAATTCAGGTAAGTTATTAAACTTGTGTTGCAGTTTCCTTCTCAGCAAAAAGGGGATAATAACTGGAACTTCCTACTAACCTGTTAATAACAATAATTACACAAGTTCTTGGGTGAGTGTTAAACAAGAGGTATATAATCACAATATTCACATCCATGTATTACAGCCATGCACAGCACAATGTTGCTTAGGTCTGTGGTTCTCTAAAATTATAATGGTGTTGAAAATTCTTATCATTTAGTGAGAGTGTGGCCATTATTATATTGTGGCAGGCAACAATTACTCATGGGGTTGGTGTGATGCTGGTATTTACAAAGACCACAATGACAGCACATACAACCACATTCAGTAAATAACACTTGATAATGATCATACGTGGCTACAATAATGGTTTATGTATAGACAATACCAGATATTTGATCATTTTAAAGTATAGTTCTTTTTTATAAAAAAACATTTATTGTAAACCAGTGTGCCACCTTATGTTGATAATAACCTCATACATCTTTGTTTGTTCATTTTATATGCGTGCAGGCATGAGTATGTGTGTGTGCACACACACGTGCACATGCACCAGTCCTGGAGGTTTGAACTTAAGAGTCTAGGTGCTGTCCTTGAGCTTTTGTGCTTAAGGCTAGAGCTCTACCACCTGAGTGCCACTTGTGGCTCTTTTTGGTGGCTAATTAGAGATAAGGGTGTCACAGAGTTTCCTATCCAGGCTGGCTTTGAAACCTCAATCCTCAGAACTCAGCCTTCTGAGTAGCTAAGATTACTGGCCTGAGACACTGGCAACCAAGTTGTTAGCTGCATTTTTAAGTGTATCATTTTTTTCTTGCATATGATTTAACCTCATGTTTGTGTAAGTTATAGGTTATAATGCCTACTAAAAAAGAAATTGCCTCATGATTCATTTCTTAGAGTGGATCTTGTTGATTAAATGATACATGATTGAAATTTGTTTCTCACAACAAGCCTAAAAGAAGAAACTGTGATACAACTTTGTTGGTGGTGTAATGTGAGTGATAGACAGGTCAAGAACACTTGTAATGGACCTCTACCCCCTGATCTTCAGTAAATGCTTCATAAACAGATCTCAGGGAAGGAAGAACTAAGGCCTCCAGACCTAGCAGGCATGTTATTCAAACATGCCCGGCATAAGAGCTGGAGTCAAATACCAAGCCAATAAATAGTGAATAAGAATAACAAAATTGCACTTGAATATTTTTAGAACTCAAGGATTCATTGACTGGAAGGTCAATGGTATGATTTACTGAATTACTGATGTTTAGCAAGAGACACTATTTTACAGCCCCACAGAGTATTTATTGTGGGAAAAAGAAGGGTATTAGAGGAGACAAATATTCCTAATACTGTTTTGTAAGCTCTTACATGTTTTCAAAACTAGGAAGAGAAACAATTTCAAGGGAGAAGAAAAAAAACACTGTTACTCAGCAAGTTTTGCTGACCTTAAAAATAAAATACAGCTATAATGCCATTAGTTCATAAGCATTATTTTGTAATCTAGGCAGAATACAAACACTTTACTCCAGGTCTTCTTGAGTTGCCTTTTTTAGTTTTTTTAAAGTTTTTTTTTTCTGTTGTTTGGATCAGTTTTGGGGTGTGGACTCAGGGCCTGGGCCTTGTCCCTGACTTCTTTCATTTAAGGCTAATGCTTTATCATTTTGAGCCACAGCTCTACTTCTGATTTTCTGGTGGTTAATTGAAGATAAGAGTCTAACAAACTATCCTGCCCAGGTTGGCTTTGAACAGCAATCCTCAGATCTCAGCCTTCTGAGTAGCTAGGATTGCAGGTGTGAGCCAGAAACACATGGCTTTTCTACATTTTATTAGTATCAGTTAGCTGAACGAAGAATTTGATTTTGTCATGTCCACATATATATACAATATATCTTTTTTTCAGAGATACTGGATCAGAGGTATCTTGATCAGAAGTACCTCAGCTGGAGCCCTGACTACTGAGCGCCTCTGGAAGCCTAAGAGAGAACCGTAAAAACAAATGTTCCCACAAGTCATGAAGCAACTTGTTTTGTCTTTTATGCCCAGTTGGGTCTCACCTGTTTCCCCCTCTTTTCTATTAATCTTCTCTCTTCAAGAATTCTGAAATGATAAAGGTGTCTCTATCCATTCTGCCCTTCCAGGGAATTCCTTTGAGAGAAAAGATCTCTGCAACAACATAGGAATCACTTCCTATTTCTTTTTTGCATTTTTCAACGTCAACTTTGCTTTGTACCTGTGCTCAATTACTTTTAGCCAACTGTCTGTATAGAGGTTTTGCAGAGCAGGGAAGTGCAGGGTGCTCCCATTTCATCTGATGGAGGGAAAGAGGCTCCCCCCCCCGTGGAATGATGGGTGATTGGCATTCTAAGTGCTATGTTCAGTGGACATCATTTTGATGGAAATGATCTTAACAGAAAACAAGAGGGAAAGGCAGATGGTTCTTTTGGCCTGAGGTTGCAGTCATGCTTGGGAAAAGCATAATTATGGCTGATAGTACATTGTCAAAAGCATGAGAACATAAACTTCTATTCACACACCCTAACCAAACCTAATGTTATACAAATGTGCATTAAAAAAAAAACCTTAAAGGGCTCAGATATGATGGTTGTAGCAGAATATGATATATCCTGAATAAAAAAGAAAACTGGTAAACAAAACTGGAGAGAAAATTTAAATACCAATATCAATAGCAGTGGAGATTCTACCAGACGTTTTATTAAAACAGACAATTATGTATACATTTATGTTAATATATTGAACAACTTGAATTAAATGGATACATTCCTTGAAGACCTCAGTACTATCAGAGGTTTTTCTTTGTTGTTTTTCTCAATGTACTACATGACTTTTTTCATTTGTGTTTCTACCCCCTATGGTTTATCCTCTGTTGTCACTATATTCAATTTTGGCACTCTGGGTATTGTATATATGTTTATCTGAATTAGGGAAGGGAAGGAGAACAACAAAATGGTGAGACAAAGGACAAAGTTGGAACCTATGCAACAGCGATACTCACACAATATGTTGGAAATGATCTGTACAACTTTGGGGGTAAATGGGGGAGAAGGAAAGAGGGTGAAAAATGAAGGAGGGGTAAAAAGTTAGACAAGAAATGTAATTATTACCTTACTTATGTAACTGTAACCCCTCTGCACATCACCTTGACAATAAAATGAAAATTACAAAGACAATTATGTATACATTTATGTTAATATATTGAACAACTAGAATTAAATGGATACATTCCTTGAAAACCTTAGTATTTCCAGAACTGATAAAACATAAAATAGAAAAAAAATAGATTCCTCCTATATCTATTAAATAAATGAATTATAAATTTCCAAAGAAAGCTTCATACCAGAGGGCTTCATCAATCCTTTTTTAAAATCAACCCTTTGATGAGAAAAATAGTCAGTCTTATGAAAACTATCTTTAAAAATCAAAGTGAGGAGAATCACTTTTCAACTCTTTTTGTGATGCTAATGGTACTCATACAATATGTTACCAGAAATCTACATATTATCTGTGAGCACTAAGATTCTTAAGATACTAGCAAACCAAACCTAGTCATATATAAAAGGCATATATGTATATATATGTATAAATGTATATATGTGATCTATGTGTCTATCATCTATCTATCTATCTATCTATCTGTCTATGTATCTATATATCACTTTAAGATAAGAAATACAAGGAAAGATATGTTGGTTTCATATTTGAAAATCAACCCTGCAAATCTCCATAATTACAAAATGATGGAGAAAAACACATTTGATCATTTGAAACTATGCATAAAAAGCCTCTGGTAAAATTCAAACCCATCCATAGTAAAAGTCTTAAAAGTAGTAAGTATAGTCAGGGTCATGCTTTATATGACAAAAAGTAACTACAAAAACCCCTAATATAATACTCTGAGACACTGAACATTATCTCCCTAAGTTTGTAAATAAGAAAGACATCTTTGCTCATTAGTTTTGTTCAACAACTAAATTTGGAATATAACAAGCCAGTGCAATGAAGCAAGTAATAGCACTAATGTTTGCACAGACCTATGAAGCAGAAGCACAGCTCATTTGTTCCAAATGGAATGGCTTTATATAGAGGAATGTTAAGAAATTTATAAGAGAATTATTAGTAACTAAAAAATTGGATTAGAGGTGTCATGGGGAATGTAAGTCAATATTTATTAAAAAAAAAAAACCAAATGTATTTCTATATCTTAGCAGTAAACAACTAGAAAATGAGAAGAATAATTCCATGCAAAATTTAAAACACCTAAGAAACAAGTTAATAAAAGATGTTCAAGTCCTCTTTACTGAAATCCATAATACACTATTGAGATAGCCATGTCTGTATACATGAAGACATACCATAATTAGTATATTCAGTTATCCCAAAATTCATAATCAGATTCAATTGAATGTCAATTAAAATCCCCACAGGGGTTTTTATAAAAATTTACAGGTTTAAAAAAATTACAGGTTTTAATTTTTTTCATAAAAGTTTAAAGATCTTCTATAAATAAGAGAACCTAAAAAATCATAGTTGGAGAACTTACACTAACTGATCTTCAGACTTGATTTAAAGTTATAGTAATCAAAGCAATGCAGATCTAGGATAAAGATGGACAAAATGACCAAAGAACTGGCAGATTCCAGAGACAGATCCATTCATGTACAGTGAACTGATTCCAATGAAGCCGTCAAAGCATTTCAGCAAAGGAAGAGAACAGCACACGGACACATGGATGATCAACATACATAAAATAGATCCCAAACTCTACTATATACAAAAGTCATCTCAAACTGGATCACAAACTTAAAAGCCAAGATTACATAGTTTCTAGAAAATAAATTTTTATTTCTTTATATAAAAATCCATTAAAATTAAGAAGTGATAAATAAGACATTATAGGTTGACCCATTGAGATGTGTAAGACACTTACACTGAAAGTGAACTTTACAACTTGGAGGGGTAGGGAGGGAGGCATTGGGGAGGTGAGGAGGGAAGGGATGGTAGGGGAAAATCAAAGGAGGGGGTAACAATGCTCAACAGAAAATGTACTCATTCCCTTACTCATGTAACTGTAACCCCTCTATACAGTATCTTTAATATAAATATATATTAAAAATATAAATAATTTCTCTTCCTCAAAGACATCACTTAGGAAATGAAAGGAGTATGTTCCAAACTGTGGGAAAACATTAATAATCATAGCAGATAAAGGACTTGCATCCATATAAGCAATTATACCAGGATGTAGTGGGAGAAAAACAATTAAAATGAGCTAAGGACTTGAACATAACCTTACTAAAAGATAGATAAATGGGGAAAAAAAGCATATGAGAAGACACCCAAGAGAGAGGCAAATTAAAAACTCAATGAGATAATAGTTCACATACATGAGAAGACTGCAAACAAACACTACGTGACACAAAACTCCTAAAGCTCTCATTAAACCAACATAATTGTTAAATTACCACTGTAAACTGGTAAAGTCAGATTAAAGAAATGACAATGCATAAAGTTAAGCATTTACCTTCTGAGCCAGTAAGTGTAATCAACAAATGGGAAAAATACCAACTCTCAAAAATGTTCTAAAAGCTTGATCGTGTAAAGGCAAAACTGGAAATGACCTAAAAGTACATGATACAAAAGAAAATGCATTTATAATTTGTGATGTGTTAAAAAAAAACAGACTAGTACTCATCAACAGAAAACAATGAAATTCTGATGCACAACAGTGATCAGTCTTAGCCTGTGGAGACAGGCTGAGAGACAGAAGCCAAAAGCAATAGCATCCCTTGCATAATTCTTTCAATGAAGTTAAGCAACTAAGACAAAACTCATGAATGGTGATGGAAATTAGAGCAATGGGGATGATGTGGGATGAAGACTATCCAGGAAAGCACCGGTGTTGTTTCTGGGGTAACAGAAGTGATCTATAGCTTTATTAAGGTGTGGTTACACAAGCATTGTCAAACTTACCCAATTATACATTTATAGTTCATGTACACTTCATTCAATGTAAACTTTACTTCATAGAAGATTTCTAGTTCTAAGACTGGGTACCAACCCACTTCTTAATTTAAGAAATTGTGTGTGGGTCCCTACAGCACCGCCAACACTGTGAGATAACTGCATTGATATACTCTGACTCAAACCAAATCACAGGTGTCATTTCCAATGTGCATAAATTTTATTCAAAAGTCTTACTTGTGATTGTAGCATAATGATACACTCTTTACTCCACACAGGTACACAGGATATTGCACTTAATTCTTATGAAACCATCAGTGCATATATCTACATAGCACTATTCAAAAACAAATCTCAAGAACTGACAAAGGAATTCCTCAAGGATTGGGCTTACAAAAAAAAAATCACTGCTGTAGAAAATATGAAAATACCTCTTACTGATTTACTTGGCTAGAAATGGACTTAGATAAATTTCTAGAAAGACAGCTTGACGACTTATTTCAATTAGTCAAATGAGCTACAGGAATACTTAAATAACTCCTAATGCCATTGGGGTTTTCTATATATATGCTTAAGTTTCCAGGCTAAGATATTATTCACTTACTGCTCTTTTCTGATTTATTGTACCTGTCTTGTAGCTTCTCTTCATCCCCAACTTTATTCTCTCACCATGGAAGTAGCTGCAAGAATATTTCTCTTAAAATGCCAGTTTTCTCTAACCACTGGTCTGTCTGTTTTTTCCAAATATTGCAAAATAGCCTTTTAGGTTTCTTAGCAATTACAGGATACATCACTAATGCCAATAAATGATCTTATTACATAAAGGTGCGGTCTTTTAATCTGCATTTCTAACTATCTCATCAATATTCAAGGTATGTGTTGCCTCTAGCACTGAATATTTATTGAGTTCCTGTTGGCATGGCACTGTCCATGGTGCTGAAAAAATTTTATAAATGAATGCAACAGAAATCTTAGCTCTTTATTGGTTAACAGTGAATTTGGAAACAAGACAGAGCCATCAGACATAGGCATAGACATTAGTCATATTCCTTCTGGAATAAAGTGAAAGGTTTCCTAGTGAATACTAATATTTAGGCAGCCATTTCCACAGCTCATTTAGGAGGACTTCTGTCAGGAGGTAAAGTGGGTACAGAGAAGACAATTTCCACAATTCTATGCCTCCATCAGAAAGAATGACATTGCCTCATTTGTTAGGAAATGGAAAGACTTAGAAAAAATTATATTAAGTGAAGTAAGCCAGGCCCAAAGAAACATAGGTCCTATGGTTTCCCTTATTTGCAATAACTAGTATATGAACCCCAAGATAAGGACTCAAATGTTTTTTCTTTCTTGCTATTGTTTCTAACATATTTATAAGATGTTTTTTGTTGCTTTGTATGTCCCTGCCCCATGGTGTAACCCCTGTTTTCACTGTATTTGATGTAGATATAATTTGTGGAGAGGAAGAGAATAAAACAAATTGTTTAAACAGAGATACAGGTGGACCCATTGCAACAATGAGATGTACAAGACATTATGTTGAAAAACGAACTTTACAATTTTGGCGTGGGGGAGGCGGTGTGGGGGGAGATGGGAAGGGATGGGAAGGGGAAACAGAGGAGAAGGCAACAATGCTTGATAAGAAATGTACTCATTACCTTGCCCATGTAATTGCAACCCCTCTGTATGGTATTTTCACAATAAAAAAATAGAGAAAAAAAAAAGAAAAGAGAGGACAATTTTAGGAGAGGAAAAAGTAAACACAAAGGTTTGATTGGGGCTGGGAAGGTGGCTCAGTGGTACAGCACTTGCCTTGCATGCCTGAGACCCTGGGTTCGATCCTCAGCACCACATAAGCAAAAACAAAAAAAGCAGGAAGTGGCGCTGTGGCTCAAGTGGTAGAGCGCTAACCTTGAGCTGAAAAGCTGAGGGACAGCGCCCAGGCCCAGAGTTCAGGCCCCACGACCCGACCCCCCCCCCCAAAAAAATAAAGGTTTGATTGGGGACCAGGGAAAGAGGGGGGGCATGTAAATACAGTAGTATGTGCCAAATTATAAAAGGTTTGACATCAGTTTCCTGAGTTCAGACTCAAGTGTGAGGTATTCAGCTGTTTCTGTGTTGAGAAGGAACAATGGAAACTTTTCAACTACAAAGCTATCATCCCTGTATGAGGGGATAACCTATGAGAGATAAGATAGACCAGAGGAGCAGATAAGGACTGCAGCTGGAGAGCAGTGAATAAGGTTTGAAGACTGTGAACTTAAGGCAGGACCAGGGCTTCTATCAAATTAGGGTCCAATGGCATTTAGAATTCTGATCATACCCCGTTGAAAATTTCTGTTTTTGTGTTTGTTTCTCTCAAAAGCCATGTGTCCCTTGAAGCCATTTAGTGTTATTTGTTGTAATTGTTGCATTATTTTTTTAACTCTATGCTGTCATAATATTAACTCCTGGAACATGGCAACTACTCACATGTTAGTTTGTTTTGAAACATTCATTAAGACCAAGAGATATTTCAGGTCTCAGATCCCATAGTTTTTATCTCAAGTTATCAGCCAATAAGTTAGCTACAGATTGTGGCCAGGTGCATCTTTAAAGTTCTCAACTTAAGGGCCACAGCCTTTTTCATGTAGATGTTGCCATTTTTAAAGAAGCAGCAAATCAAACAGTGAGCCTAGCCTTTCCAGGTCTGCTTTAGAGAAGGAAGGATGTCCCTTATGTCCAATATGGACAGGATCTGGTGACCTATTAAAAGCTGTGGTCTCTGCTGGAGCTTGGATGGTGGGAGTGGTGCTGCTTTTCTTAAATTCCTCCCCAGTGAATGCCTCCTCAAGCGCTCTTTCCTCCCGCTTTGAATCAGTAAGTTCCTCCATCTGAGTCATAGCACTAATTTACATAATAATCACAGCAAACCCCCAATAAGCAATTAAGTGAATGAATGACTATGAATCATCGCAAGATATTGAAAAATTGGAGTTCTGCTATGACAAACTTTAATTAATGTGAACATGAAATATTATGACTTCTAGTAATAGTCAAAGATCCCAGAATAAAGAGATTGCTTCTATTTAGACTATAGTTTTCTTTCTTTGTATTTCCTTTATGCTACACGAGTTTTGTAATATCCCATTATCTTCTGTGTTTTCCTCTTTCTACCTCAATTCTACTTATCTCTCAAGTCCCAATTTAAGCTATACAGTTTTCCAAGTCATCCAAATCCATAGTACACTTAATTTCCCTGAATTTTTAGCACTTACTTTAATTAACCCTGAGCTGCTTTGACACATCTCTTGTGCTAAGATTATTATTTTTAGCTTAACACAGTTTCCTGTACATTTACTACCAGTATTGCACAGAACTAGGTGCTAGGTGGGAGCAGTAGGGTAAAAATGAGAAAGAAGTTAAGTTCTTTGTTTAAATATTCAGGATGTCAGGATTACAAAACAATGCAAAATGTGCTTGATGTCAGAATGTCACTAAATGGTGAGGACATCATTCGAGACTGGTCAAAACCAGCCTCTTGAAGAGATTCCTTTTAAGAGGAGTAGGATTCTAGAAGTGAATGGAATTTATGACTAATAGCATTTGGAATTTATGACTAATAGTGGTAGGAGGGGAAGGGAGGGATTTGGGCCAGAAAGAATGAATTTTTGAGGTATGGTAGGAGGAGAATGAGACATTATTTCAGAATCTTGAGTTTGAGGTTGCAAGGAACTACTGAAAATTCCCCAAAAGTTCCAATGCCATAGTGTTCTTTGGATGGAAAAATTATTCTGGATTGACTAGGAGGACCCAGTAGAATTACAAGAGTACTTATCACAGGGAAGGCAAAGGGTCAAAGCAGGAAATGTGTTCACAAGAACAGATAAGAGCAAAGGTGACACACTGGGAGCAGAGGTCAGAGAGAGGGAGATGAAGGCCATTCTACTACTGGTTCTGAAGATGGAGGAGGCAGTCAGGAGCTGGTAATGCAGGCAGAACCTAGAAGAAGGAAAAGGTAAGGAGACGGATTGTCTTCTAGATCCTCCAGGATCATGGTTTGAAGCCAGCCCCAGCAGGAAAGTCCATGAGACTCTTGTTTTCAATAAACCACCAGAAAATCAGAAGTAGCCCTGTGGCTCAAAGTGGTAGAGTGCTAGCTTTGAGTGAGAAAGCTCAGGGACAATATCCAGGCCCTGAGTTTAAGCCCCATGACCAACAAAATACCCTTTGTAGTTGTACAAAGGGATTTTTTTTGGGGGGGGGGGTTCCGGCCATGGGGCCTGAACTCTGGGCCTGGGCGCTGTCCCTCAGCTCTTCAGCTCAAGGCTAGCCCTCTACCACTTGAGCCACAGTGCTACTTCTGGCTTTTTTTCTTTTTGCTTATGTGGTGCTGAGGAATCGAACCCAGGGCCTCATGCATGCAAGGCAAGCGCTCTACCGCTGAGCCACCTTCCCAGCCCCTACAAAGGGGTTTTAATTTTATATGTTAATTTATGAGTTCAATGCATCTTCATCAAAACCACCCTTTCCATCATTCACCGGACTCACTATCTCAACCTCATCAATCCACTCAAGTTACCAAGTTCCATTTTCAGTATGCACATTCAATATTATGAATGTATTTCCAGCTTCAGGTACTTCATCAAAGTAACTGGAAAAGGTCTAGTAGAGTAAAGTTTTGGCCAATGATGGACTATTATATAGTGGCGAATCTGTAGGATCACATGGCCTAGTAACACCAGAGCCATCTAAGTTTGTGTTTATCACACTCTGATAATCACACATTGACAAAAATCACTTGATGACACATCTCTCAAAGCAAATGTCTGTTCAGTGACATGACTGTATATCATCTTATATCTAGCTCTTCAGGTCTTTTAAAAAAGAATTTCTCAGTACTGTCATCACTAGCACAAAGAACTCCTTTTCACCTTCTACCTCCTTTATCTAAAGTAAAGGTAGAAAAATTTTCAGAAAGTTACAGAATGGGCTAAGATCAGGTTTAAGAGATAATAGCTTTTTAAATCTTTTTTAAAAGTCTGCTTTCAATATTATTAAAACTCATGACAATTTTAACTCTCAATGGTTCAGAGACCTGCTTATAGTCCATTCTATTCTCCAGAAGGCTCAATTTTATCCTATTATTCTAGCATATTCTAACAGTATAACTGTGTAGGAGAAAATCATGATAACGGCAAAGAACCTATTTATCTTGTAGAAGTCATTTGATTAGAAAAATGGTATTTCATTGTTAAAACATTAGAAAACACACACTAATTTACATACAAATATAATCAGTCTATTATACTACGTAAATGGGAAATTAAGTATTTAAGTACACAGAATATAATTACATTAGGGAAAAAAGCCTAGATCTTGTTTTCACTTCTGATTTTATGTTTTATGAAATTAAGCCTCATTTTTACAATTTACTTTTGATCTTTTGAAAATGTCTGATGATATGTCAGGAGCATTTGTTTTTATTTTATTTTATGGAGCAGGAAATTTCAAAGTGCTCTGTCTCCTTAACAGCTTTCAAATACAGATTGAAATATCTGTTTGACATATGGACACATCCAGATATAAATATATTCAACCTCCTTGGGCAAAAATCTCCAGAACCAATGTTAGTGGCTACACAATAAAATGACCTATTTAGGAAAAAGGTCACTTGATTATTAAATAAATCAAAATGGTAAAGAACATAACTTCTGAAGGAATAAGATAAACATCATTTTACCTAAGGATGCATGGGATCTACTCATGCAATCTACTCACATTCCCCATGTCTTCCCAGTGTACAGGAAGAGACTAATTACACACACACACACACACACACACACACACACACACACACACCCTTCTGAATTCATCCAGGCAGTAAATTAAGTTGACAGTTATCTGTTTAGATTTGGAGCAGATTGTCTGATTTTTCAATACAGTTCCTAAATCCCCTTTGGTGTAATGAGTCTGTGGTCTAATCAGAAATAGATGGAACAGCTGTTCTCTGCCTTGTTCTTTTCTGGAGTCTCCATCATAATAATCAGCACACTCAGTCCTTGTCACCTAAGTTCAAGGATGCCCAGGAAAGACTCTTTATCTCCCTGTTTACAGGCACTCCTCCATGAGTGTCAGGAGTAAACGCAATAGCCAGTTACATCCAATGGTCATCTACAGTTCTACTGTTACTCATTAAAAAAAAAATCAAATCTTATCCATTCTATCATTCTCTTGTCTTGAATTCATTTCCCTGACTGTTAAAATGTATAGAGGACTGGCTATTTTTCTTTCTTCCCCCTTTACTCTCTCATTCCACCACCATTTAGAACCATCTTAACAACATCTATCAATTAGTGTTGGGCATGGTCCTAAATGTCTGTGCCAGGCACAATGCTAAATATCTGTATACTAATATGGCTCACTAATGCCTGGAAATTAAATATTATTATTAGTCCCATTGCACAGGTGAGGAAATTAAGCTTCAGAGAAAGTAAGGAAGTCACATGGCTATGAAGTGGAGGAACCTAGATACTAGAAGTAGTTCTGGATCCAGAGCCAAGACTCCCACACCTAAAAAGCTTGTGTAAGCCAGGCTCCCTGAGCTGCCAGGGAAATGCAATAGGAAAAATGATGGATGGCTTCAGGCATGTCATAAGTATTCCTAAATAGAAGCATGACATAAAACTCAGCCAGTCTAGTCCATCAGCCAAAGGGTTCATATCTCACATATACAAAGAGCTCAGAAAATTAGGTGCCAAAAGAATAATCTAATTAATAAAGGAGCAAAGGAATTGAAAAGAGAGCTCTCAAAAGAAGTACCCAAGATTCATAAAGAAATGGTTCATGAAGAAGTACATGAAAACGTACCAAACATCCTTAGCCACAAACAAAATGCAAACAAATACATGAGATTCACTTCAGTCACAATGGACATCATTAAAATAACAAACAACAGAAAATGCTGCTGGGGATTCAGGGCAAAGGGGGCCCTTATATCCTCTCAGTCTTCTATTATATGTGCAACCATGACTTAAAAAGAATCCAACAGAACAAAAAATGAGGACCTAAATGTAAGGGAGGGTTAAATAAATAGGGATAAAATGTCAGGGGAACGTCTAAAAGAGATGCTCATTATGGTCAAATTACATTATATGCACATGAGAAAAGAAAATAAACATATCAAACACTCCAGAGGGGAATGGGGATAGGAAAGAGTAATTGAGGTAAATAGGATCAAAATATATTACTATATACATGCATAGATGCCATAATGAAAACACATGACTGGAATAAAAACTAAAATCTGTGTCATAAAAATAGGGGAAATCCTTTTAACCTTGGAGATAAATAAATGCTGCTTGGCTTGTAGTTAAGTGGATTCCCTCAGGTGTGTACTGTTGTAGGTCTTGATAGCGTATATAAGTTGAAAAGAAGACTATTCATAGTGTATTTTCCCTTTTCCTTTACTTGGGTTTCATGCTGAACACCAATCCAGGTCACTACCATGGATTCCTTCCCTCTGTGCACATTACTACAGCATCTCGGGATGCAGAAGTACCACGATTGTTTAGTCTGCTATTAACGTGCAATTGGGTGGTTCTCCATGTTTAAAAAGAGCCCCAGTAATGAATAAAATACTGGAATAATTTTTAAAATGCCCTATATGACCATATGACACTTTGCTTATGTGTCTTCCTTGTGGGCTACTGAATTCCCTGCTTGCAATGACAAGAGTCCTGTCAAAAAGAGCTGACCTTCAAATGGGATTGCATGAAATTGCAGAGCCTCTGCATGGCAAAGGACATAGCTAGCAAGATCAATAGAAAGCCCACGGATTGGGAGAAGATCTTCACTATCCATACAACAGACAAGAGTCTCATATCTAAAATATACCTGGAACTCAAAAAATTAAATCCCCCAACAACAAACCTTCAAAGAAACAACTGCCCAATAAATAAGTGGGCTAAAGACTTAAAGAGAAACTTCTCTGAAGAGGAAAGAAGGATGACCAATAGACACATGAAGAAATAAATGCTCAACTTCCCTAGCCATAAAAGAAATGCAAATCAAAACAACATTGAGATACCACCTCACTCCAGTTAGAATGGCTATAATCAACAGCTCTAATAACATCAGATGCTGGAGGGGATGTGGAAAGAAGGGAACCTTACTGCATTGTTGGTGGGAGTGTAAACTTGTTCAACCACTTTGGAAAGTAGTATGGAGGTTCCTCAAAAGACTCCACATAGAGCTCCCCTATGACCCAGCAATCCCACTTTTGCGCATTTACCCAAATGATCACAAACAAGATCACACTAAAGCTACCAGCACAACTATGTTCATCACAGCATTATTTACCATAGCTAAGATATGGAACCAACACAGATGCCCCTCAGTAGATGAATGGATCAAGAAAATGTGTTATATATACACAATGGAATTCTATGCCTCCATCAGAAAGAATGACATTGCCCCATTTGTTAGGAAATGGAAAGACTTGGAAAAAATTATATTAAGTGAAGTAAGCCAGGCCCAAAGACACATAGGTCCCATTGTTTCTGTTATTTGCAATAACTAGTATATGTCTGAGACAAGCAGAAACAGTCAAATAAGTTGATGTTAGGGAAAATGAACCCCAAGATAAAGATTCAATTGCTTTTTTTCTTTCATGCGATTGTTTCTAACATATTTAGAAGATTTCTTTGTTGCTTTGTATGTCCCTCCCCCACAGTATAACCCCTGCTTTCACTGTATTTGATGTTGGTATAATTTGTGGAGGAGAAGGGCAAAAACAAATCGTTTAAATAGGGATACAGGTGGACCCATTGCAACAATCAGATAAGAAATGTACTCATTACCTTGCCCGTGTAATTGTAACCCCTCTGTACAGTATTTTCACAAGTAAAAAAGAAGAAGAAGAAGAGGAGCTGTCCTTGTAGCTGGACCTGTTATCCCTGATGGGGTTACAGCACAGCTGATGCTGAGCTGCATGGTGCCAGGGGACATCCACCCGGGACTTTGATGTTGCTCCCTCTCCACCCCATAGAGAAGGCCACTGACCTCACTGAGCTGGACATAGCCCTGCAGGGTCCTTGCTCAGGCAGCTTCATAGTGGGTTCCTCAGACGCTGCCGCCTTCCTTTCTCCTCTCAGAAAAATTTTCAAGAGCTTTCCTAGACAGTTTGAGAGGACTTGGCAAGGGCACCTCCCTAGACCACCAGTGCCATTTATCTAACACTAGGGAACCTATATTGACTGCACCTCTGCACCCACTGCCACAGGGGACTGTGTCTGTGGGGCACAGGGAACAGATGTTGGCTCTCTGTGGTTATACTGTGTGTGTGTGCTGTGTGTGAGCACATGTGTGTGAGTGTGCCTGCTACCTGTCCTGAGGCTTGAACTCAGGGCTCGGGCCCTGTCCCTGAGCTTTTGTGCTCAAGGCTAGTACCACTAGCCTTGGTCATTAGAGTTAAGAGTCTCATGGACTTTCCTGCCCTGGCTGACTTTGATTCATGATCCTCAGATTTCAGTCTCCTAAGTAGCTAGGATTACAGGAGAGAGCATTAGCCTTTAGCTAATACTTCTTATTCTTAAGGTTTGGGAATATCACTTTGTGTTACCTCTAAATATCCAGTTACTATGTCTCTTGTGCAATACCATTTTAGTTCCTAGGGTCTTGGACAGCTGAGGGGGGTAGTCTCCATATCTTACATACATAAAATCTTCAATAAACATTTGGTTAGATGACTTGCAAATTTCTGATTCAAAATGAAATCTCATGTAAAGAAAACATGTCTATTCTGGGTGTGGTGGTGCATACCTGTACTCCAAGCACACCGAGAATGAGGCGGAAGGACTGTGTGTTCAAAGGCAGCCTTGGCCAAACAGTGAGACCTTGTCTCATTAATAAAAAGGAAGGAAGGGAGAAAGAAAGGAAGGAAGAGAGGGAGTGAGGGAAGAAAGGAAGAAGGGAAGAAAAGGAAGTGCTTATTCCTGTCATTTCTGACCTAACTTCTAATGGTAATTTTACAAGAGCACTTAAAGATGTGTATAGTAAACATCTTTGTTTACTGTATGGGCCTCTTAAGATGTCAAGCTTGACTGTCAAGCAAACACTGTCACAATATAAGCAAACAGAATATAAATGTTTCTGAACTGTATCATCATGTCACATTCTGCCTTGAGTGAGCGACAAAGATGTTTGCTGTCACCTCACTAGCTGAGCTGGTGCTAATGGAGTTACTTAACAATGGAGTAGAATCCTTGTGAACAACTACTCAGTGAAAGCTCACTGTGCCAAGCACGTGCTAAAGGCTCACAAGTCTTCAGTTATTTAAGTGTCATAAGCACCTCATGATATTGTCAAAGTTATAGATAAGGAAACCAAGGGCTGGTAAAATTAAGACAACTAAGAAAATACCACTCCGGTTTCCAGCCTCAGGGTCAGAACATTTGACCTCTTATTAGTCTCAAGTCTGTGGGGAATATGTACTTTCAGCCACAATGGTGCCATTACCCAACTCAGACACCCAGTCCCTTCCACCCAGGAGTTCATACTCAGCTTTGCTCCAAACTCCAAATACTGTTTATCTGACTGAAAGTCTCCTTTGTAAGGCTGAAGTATTCTGTACCTCTCTGTGTGTGTGTGTTTGCAGACGTGCACACACACATGCCAATACTGGAACTTGACCTTTCACTCTCACTTGGATTTTCTGCTTAAGACTGCTAGTCTACTACTTAAGCCATACCTCTACTACTGGCATTTTGCCCATTATTTTGAGATAAGGGTCTCTGGGACTTTTCCTCCTTGGTTGGCTCCAATCTCAAACATCAGGACTCAGCCTTTTGAGTAGCTAGGATTACAGGTATGAGCCACCAGTACCTGGTTTATGTCTTTAAAAAGAATATTATTTAGATTTCTATTTCTAGTTTTACTGTGGAACATTTTTGAAGATGTCTCTACATCTTGGTGATGCTTCTCACTAACCTTGTACTCACCATTAACTGATAAGTTTGTACAATATTTTCCCATTCATTATCAGCATAATCAAAGGCAGAGAGGATGGGCAGTGTGACTACTGGTTTTCTTTTTTCCCCTTTCCTCCTTCCTTTCTTTCCTCTTTTCTTCTCTTCTCTCCTTCCTCTCTCCTCTCTCTCTTCTTTCTCTCTCTTCCCTCTTTCCCTCCTTTCTTTGACAGGGTCTTCTGGTGTGGCCCAGGGCAATCTCAAACTTATTATTCTCCTGCCTCAGTCTCCAAAGTGCTAGGATTCCAGGCATGTACTACTGTGCTTGACGTCTATTACTGTTTTTCAGACAATGCAGTAGAGGTGTTTAAATAATTACAAAAATGAGATGGACCCTATTATTTCCTCTCCATGAAAAGAAAACAAAAATGGCATGGCTTGGGATTTTCAGAGAAACCGAGTAACGTAATATTGCAGTTGAAAGAGTCTCCAGAGATCCTGTTTTTAAACTGCCTCACTGTGCAGATGAACAAAAAGAAGGTCAGAGAGTGTTTATGATTTTAGAGCTAGCATCCAATCAGGCAATGCAAGCCATTAATTTTATGCCCTGTTACTACTTCATGAAAAGAATATGATACAATACGTCCACTTACTATTAGAAACCAAGGGGAAAACTCTTTAGAAAATAAATACTCTGGGATAGTAAGGGGAAACAAAGGAGGAGGCAACAATGCTTGCTAAGAAATGTACTCATTACCTTGCCCATGTAATTGTAACCCCTCTGTACGGTATTTTCACAATTAAAAAAAACTTATTAATAAGAAAAAAGAAAACAAATGCCCCAATCTTTCCAACTTCTAAACGGCCAAGCCAGATCACAAAACTTTCCATAAAACTGATCGAGCCTGGCAAAGCTCCTCATCAGGCTCAATGTTGTCATGTTGCTAGTTGAAAATACTAGCAATCCTTTTTTAAATTTTATTTTTATTTATTTAGAGAAATGTGTAGAGATTTCAGATCTCACAGCTACTGTCAACTTTCACAGACACTAATCTCTTAGTCCTTGCTTCCCTGGGTGATACAAAGGCATCCTTGGACTTCCACTCTTCCTTCCCCTCTAGAGGTGTCTTCACCGGAACATGAGAGCTGTACGCATGGAATGCGGCTGGATGAGAGCTCTGGCCTTTGTAAGTATGGACTCTCAGGCAGGGGCTCTGCCATTATCCCTTGGGACCCACCTGTCTTCTGGGTGTGAGGCCCCTTCGTAACTGACCTTTCGTACCTGTGACAAGCATCTAAGAGAACATAGTTGGAGGAAAGGCTTCCGTTGGTTCTCAGGGCTGGAGGTTTCCATCTGTGGTCAGCTGGGTCTACTGCTGAGGCCTGAGGTGAGGCAAAGCATCATGGGAGCCAAAGTGGGGAACAGAGCAAAGCTGCTCACCAGGTAGCAGAGAGAGAGAAAGGAGGGACTGGGGATGATGTATCTCAAAGACATATGTCAGTGACCTACTTCCTGTAGGTAGATCCCACCTCCTAACTCTTCCAGAACCTTCCTAAATATCACCACCAAGAATTCATTAATGCACCTTTGAGGACATTGCATATTTAAACCACAAGTGGCTTAATTAGCTTGGGACAAAGGGAGAGAGGAACCACACAGACTTAAAGGGTATTTTGGGGCCATGATGTCTGTGAGCTAGAGTTGACTCTGGTAGCAGAATGTTTGGAAAGTCCCCTTCATCCTTTACCTCCCTTCACCTTCTCTTTCTTAAAATCCAATCACTATTTTGTGTGTTAAATGTTAATTATAATGTGACTATGTAATACTGGCTTTCAAGTCAATCTAAGTCTTACACAGTTGGAAGAGTTTTATGCAAAGGACAGAACTTTGGTTCTCTGTAGACTTTGTGTATATGAAACGAGAATTTAATCTCAGAACTTCCTAAGATATGTGTTACAGATTGGTTTTGTTCTGGATGGACAGAAAGATGGGAGACTCAAGTTCTAGAACCTGCTTCCTGACATAGAGTACAGAAACCATGAATTGAGAACTCTGGGGCTGTGATTAAAGATGCTCTGGTATCAAGAGAAACTCGTGTCCTGGAAGACTTTGCGTGTAAACTCTGGCATTGAGGACATCCACACTGGTCTGGGATGTTCAGGGTATTCAGAGTGGTCACTGGCTGAACCCACCACAGCTGCCCCAGAGCAGGGCTCTGTTTCTGTCTTCCTCATGACATCTGAAGACTGAAGTCTTTTTCTGCCATGGACACAGTTTAGATACACTCATGTTCCCCAAAAAGAAAATGTAAGGACAAACAAAAGATTATGCAATAAACAAAATGGTCCAACAATGAGTTTCAAACATTACCAAAATATCTTAGTAAAAAAATGAATGCGTTTGAGCCAGGTATTGGTGACTCACCCCTGTCATCCTAGCTACTGAGGAGGCTGAGGCCCAGAGGATCTCAGACCTGCAAGATCTCAGTTTGAGGTTAGCCTGGGAAGAAAATCTCACAAGGCTTCATCTCCAGGTAACAGTAAAATGCCTGAAGCAGAAGGCTCCTTAGATCACCCTCTCACATACAGAACCAATATATTTAGCAAAACTTACATTTCTTTTTCTTCAGATAATCTTTCTGAGTATATACAGGAGAATGGTTCATAGTATGTTGATTCTTGGCATTTTGTACTCTGTCTCCTAGAAGGGTTGGGCTATGACAACTTCTAGTCCTTTATAAGAAGCTTCAAACTTCAAAACAATTTACATTTCAAAATCTGGGTACCATGCTGTTCTCTCTCAACCAATTCTATGCTCAAATTTGCAAGGTGAAATCAATGAAGAAACTACCAACCAAAGCCTTTCCCTTCTCACCTTACCACCGTGAAGGGACCCACATTTTTTGTCCTGCTGCACCCCAAACATACACATGCACAGAAGCATCTATGCTCCTTTTACAGTGGATCATGGGCTTACAATAGCCATGACAGGCCTTTGGAGATCCATTTACATAAAATGTATGCAAAATTCAGCTCGTGAGGTGTGCATTTGCAAGTCTTCCTACACAATAGCTACCCACTTTTTTTTTTTTTAATCAGGTCTGGTCCTTTCATGAAATGTGAAACTCGGCAATATCTGTGGTGAGAACATTGTACATGAAAGTCTAAAAGATTAACCAAAGTCAGAAAAATGGAATAGGAACCTTTATGAAAACGTAAGGCAACATTAAAGAGAGTCTTTAGGTGTAAAAAAATCATGACTTTAGCATAAGAGTTTAGCACATCTTACGTTAAAAAGCAAAATCACTAAGTTTTATTCTCTTGAATGTCTTTTTAAACTTTTTATTCTCTTTGAATATCTTTTTTTGAACTCTGCATGCTATCTCTCATTCAAAGAGAGTTGGCTTTTTTGCTATTTTTTTTTTTTTTTTTTTTGCGAACAAGTTAGTAGTTTCTGTTTTGTTAGAGATGTAAGTTCTTACCTTTACACCTTATACCTTGGGCTGAACTTACATTTATTCCTTAAACTAATCTTTTAAAATAAGATGTTTTAAAGTAACCCACTGTAGCTAAAAGGATACAGGATTATCCATGGAGCACAGGTTGGGAATAAAACAACTCATTTCATGCTATTATAAAAAAGTTATCCAAGTAAATCTCATTCTCTGTAGTCTTATTCCTTATCACTATCTGTAGGGTTTTTTTTAATGCACTTCATCTTCTAATTTTAGAGTCTTTGCTATCTTCATAGCATTGCTTTTAGAGTCTATGCTATCTTCATAGCATTACTTTGCATGCTATATATAATATCACATCTTTTCCACACTGACTTTGCAAGTTTGTTACCACTATCCTTAATTTTCAGAACAAAAATGAAGGTAGAGACTAAATATTTTGTCAAAGTTTATAGCAATCATGGGGTGCAAATCACAATCTTAACCCCACCCTTATTTTTAATCAGTAGCCAGTACATAGTATAATGCTTTTGTCTTACTTTGCTAATTTTATTAATTTGACCACCCTTGTCTCCTGGGATGTGTAATGAGTGGACAGTGTTTGGTAAGATGCTAGTTTCTGCTGCATGCAGCATCAGCTAGCTGAGCTAGCTCAGGTGTGAGTTTGGCGGATTTACTTCTGAGATAGCTCACGCTCTTCGTGGACAAAATGGTGGCTCCGTGGGAGTCTCTCTCCAAATGGTGGCTGGATCCTAACAACAATTATTTCCAATGACAATAAAGGAAGTGGAGGGTTTCTGAATGCTTGGGCCCCATACTAGTGCTGGACCACTTCTGTATTCTATTGGCCAAAACCATGACAGAACCCAGAATCAAAAGAAGTGATGGGTTCTGCCTCTAATGGAGAGAGTAGCCAAAACTTGGAAGGCCCAGTTGCAGAACTCTCATTTCTAGATTTTTCTTTATAGATGTGATTTCCTTCAGTTGTGAAAATCCTTAAAGAATGTTTTCATCTTCCGTGATTTTGAATACTTCAACTGGTGGCTTTTCAAAAGAGAAAGTGTCTGAATTCCCCACCCCGCTCATTTTCCTTCATCCTGTGATGTTATTGAAGTTGCTTCTGCATAAAGATACTATGCTTGGATATGGTTTGAGTGTGCTCCTCAAGCCTCATGAGATGGAAACCTGGTCTCCAGTGTATTGAAAGTAATGGAATCGTTATGAGGTAGGGCTTGGGCAGGAGGTAACTGGGCATCACTCTTGGAAAAGATTAGCATAGTTTTTATTGGGCTTCAGTTAGTTCCTGTGAGAGCAGATTGCTTCTGAACCTCCCTGGATTCTTTTCTATCCATGGAATCTCTGTCTCGAAGAAGTTCCTGCTGTGATTCTAGCTGTCATGTGTGATGTAGAAATAGGCACTCAATACTGCCAAGCAGAATCTGATACCATGCTTCTAGACTTACAAAATTGTGAGCTAAATCAGCTTCCCCCCTTTTTAAAACAATGTATCCAGCTTCAGCTATTATATTATAGCAAAAGAAAATGGACTATAATGATGGATTATACCAAGTTATGAATACAGAATTTGAGATTAACAAGTTGCTACTTTCATGTCTTTTTTTCAGTTTTTTAATTTTATTTTTATTGAAAAGATGATAAGCATTGTTTTCATTGTTTTTTAAAGCAGGTTTCCCTTTCTTTCTAACATAGCATTTAGATTTTTGTGTCTTAACTTTATGTCTAATTTTCTGTCTTTTCCTTATTATTCAGTAGCCTCAGTAGCTTCTCAATTCTATTTTAATTAGGGTTTTCTAGAATACCATCAACTTGGTATGATCTTTTGCTAATCTTGTGTTTGCTTAGCAACAAAACTGGCATGAGGTTTTACTTGGTGCAAGCAGATTTCCAGTCTATTTAACAGTTTGAACAATTTCTTTCTCTCTTTGTGAAGCTGTGATTCTACCAGTTTTGTCATTTGAGCAAGAACTTGAGCAAGAGATTTTCTTAGCAGTTATTTCTCTCCTCCAACCCCTCTGTCTGTTAGCTCTGTTTGGGCCAAATGAAATCAAGCCAAAGCCTTCTCCACCTTTGCTGCTTCTATTGCTTCATCCCTTTTTCCCCCACAGCAAACACACCATGCTTCACAAGGATGTATGCCGTTCCTCATTCTACAGCAGACATTAGCAATCTATCACTGCTCTCTTTTCCACTAAGGCTGAATATGGGTCCACTTCTGCCACTACAAATCCTGCCAGGCAGTTACTGTCCATTTACAAATGAACCTCACCCAATTTTCAAGACATGGACCATTCCCTTTCTCTGGAACATACCTTCTTCAACTATGACAATGAATAATTCCTCATCTTTTACATATTGCTCTTAATTCCTTATTCTTTGTGGCAGCTTCCTGCTGCCCAGCCTGTGCCCCCTTGCTGACATACTTGGCACTCCCCATTACGGATAATGGAAGCTGTTCTAACTCCCTGAACCTAATCACAATAGTATACCCAGTTCTTTGAGTCTCAGATCATGTTACTCAGGTAGCAGTTCTGGTTTTGACTGACAGAAGATTTGTACTTAGAACCTCACTTAAGCTCTCCCTTACATGTAGGGACTGGTATCCTATTTCTTTTACTACATGCTTTATGCTATCAAATTTCTCTACCCCTATCCTACATCTGAATGGGAGTGGGTCACAAGACTCCCAGGACCTCATGTTTTTTATCTATCTAAAACCCACTTCATGCATGACTTTAGAAAAAGCCAAAGAAATATTCAAGCAATTCTCTTTCTCCTATAATTCTTTTTTATTGTTATTGGTGGTGGTTGTAGGGCCTGGGTACTATCCCTGAGCTCTTTTGCTAATGGCTATCACTCTATCAATTTGAGCCACAGCTCCACTTCCTTTATTCTGGTGGTTAATTAGAGATAAGAGTCTTGTGGCCTTTCCTAATCAGGTTGGCTCTGAACTATGATTCTCAGGTCTCAACCTCCTGGTTGAGGCCACCAGCACTTTACTCTCCCCTAATTCTTAAATCAATTTTCTAGGCTTTTAAATAAATTTTGACCTATACTATTTGGGTCCTTGCTTTCTGAATGAGATTGTTATTTTTCTCAAATTTAGGAAAATTAAACAAATTTTGCCAATATACTTTGCTGTCTTTATCTTTTTACAGGTATTCCTGTGGATCCTACCACACTTTCTGGTACCAAGTGCCTTTTCTGGATGTGGATTTGTTCTCACAAGATTATTACCCTATTGGCCACCCCTCAGAGATCATTTCTCAGTTCTAGACTACCTGGGTGGCCTCCCTTTGGTTAAATGTGAACAGCTCATGCTGCACTGGGACATTAGAAAAACCGGACCCCCGCTGCAATGCTTGGTAAGAAATGTACGCATTATCCTGCCCATGTAATTGTAACCCCTCTGTACAGTATGTTCACAAATAAAATAAAATTAAATTAAAAAAAAAAAGAAAAACCGGACCCCAACAATGTAAACATGGCTTGCATGAAAAGCAGCGTTCATAGTTATGGACAGCTGAATTTGTTCTGCATCTTAGGTATCTAGCAGAGGCAAGGAATAGCTGGCCCATAGGCCACATAAAACCCACAAAATCATTTGGTATATATGACTGACACATACACTTCTTGTCAGCTGCCCTTAGTTGAAGAGGCTGCCTGTATTGATAATTTTGTGTTACCTGTGAATGATGACATAAGTGTCAAAAATGCCCCTGGGCAGAAAAGAGGTTTCCTGTAATAAAGACAGAAGTATGTATCTCTTCTTTCCTTTGGAACATTGCATGACAAGTAGGGATCTGCAGGTACACTATGGGAATCTAAACGGTATTGTAGCTGAAGCTTAGAATAAAATCTGAAGGAAATAGATTCATTGGTAAGAATATGAATGACTATATAATAAACAGTATTAAGCATTGTGAAGGATATACTTTCAATTTTGTATGTTTGCTTCTGACTCAAATTCTGTAATAACTCTAGGAATAAGACATCTGTCATCTATGCTTTACTCTCTGAATGTGCATATGTCAAAATTTTAGAGATATTTCAGATTTAGAATGAGAGTTCAAGGAAGCATTTAATTTGAATGGGGGAATTCTTAACTCCTTTGAATTTTAGCCAAAACTGCAGTTTTTCCATCTTTTTTATTAACTTTCTATCACTTAACTCCTTTCTCAACTAGGTATCAGACAACACACTTTCATTTGCTATTGGGTTTCAACAAAAGTCATGATGACAACTAACGCTTTGAAGATGTACCATACAGGGGTCTTAATGCAAGCATTGCCGCACTTTCTTCTCCATTAATTTCATGTGACAGTTCAGCGCTTGTGTAGTCTCCAGTCATCCTACAAGGTTTACATTTGCTTAAATGACATAACCATCATGGAAAGATTTCGAAGAACTTTTTTGTGTTGACAAGAATTTTAATGTGGAACTCTTGTATCACTGCTCTTCTGAAACCATATTGGATTTGACGCTATGCGCTGTTTAGAATGTGGAGCCAGTTACTTGACATTCTCTTATTGAACCAATGAAATATGTGTTGTCATATCAATTCTTGTCAGAACTTCTCAACTAGATGGAATTTATTCAGTATCTCAATAAATATAACATGCCCTGCCTGCCTTTAAATAGAAAGCACCTTATACTCAGTTAATCGCATTCAGTCACTTCCTGTTATTCTTTAGAAGTCTCCACATTTGCCATTTTATAAGGTGCTTACCATTTCTTTCTTATTTTTCAGTTATCTATTGCTGTGTATCAATCCACCAGCTTATTTCTGGAGAGAGGAAATGTTTGTGCCAAGGTCATGTTAAGCACTGGACTTACGCAAATATTCTGCTATTTGTAAATAGTTCTTGGTGCTACTAGCTCTTGTGCTATATACTTCTCTTCTTTATATTAGTTTTCCTAATTTTTGCAGTGTTAACAGTCTGAACTCAAGGCCTTCTACATGCTAGTTGAGTGCTCTACCACTGAACTATATCCTCAGCCTTATATTGGACATTTTGCTACAAGCGTGTTTGCACTGTTTAAAATTAGATATCTAACTTAAATGACAAATCATGTCTAGATGTTAGAACTTAGGAGGTGATGAAAGGTGCTAAGCTTTTCCTCAGTCTTCAAAGAAATGGAGCCTAGTTTCCTGTGGCTTAAATTTAAACTGGTCTATAAGCCGCACTGAAGACATATCCATATCCGGCCTAAAGGCCACAATTTCTTTTATCTCATGAGGCCAAATGCTATAGGATGAAGCTTGGACTAGACTTTGAAATGATGGGAGAAGACTTAGGATGGGGGCAGTGACCCCTTAGGAGGAATACTAAAGTCCCAGACATAAGAGGGAAACCATCTTTTACTTCCCTGCCCAGTCAAACAGAGGTTTAACCAAACACATTAGATAAAGTAATTCCATGAAGAATCCCACGGAACAGAAGAACCACTGAGCTGAGCCTTGACTAAACTAATGACAACTAATTATTGTTTGAAGCCGTTAAGTTTTGGGGGTGGGTTGGTAAATGGCAATACCTAACTGAAGTAGAAATAAAATACAACCTGAAGACATCTTTTCAATGGTGTCCTTCCTGTGATGTAACAGGCATGTTAAAAGATCCATGATGATTAAACCCTAAAGCCATGATCTCTTTGTACATGGTGTACCTCTATTGTCCACGTAATACCTTTATTGTCAATTTCACTGATCTCTGTTCTGCTCCTATTCAAAGACATAAAACTTCTCTGATGAATAAAAACGATTTCTCTTTATTCCCCGTGGAGCTGTCATCATCACTTTTCCTCATATTTGATTGTCATGTAGAATTGTTTCCACATCCCGACTGTAGTCAATCCTTTGGGGAGCTCCACAAGCTCCTTACTGTGACCCCCCTGACGGGCTTACATAATTCCACAATTCTCCTTGCCCTTTGTATACTGCATAGAGCTACACCATGGCTGGTCTGTTCTGTTGAATCCTGAATTCTAAGCACCAGAAAGACATTCCACACACTATAGGTGTTTTGAGAACATTTGTTGAAGGTTGCACGTATCTGCTTTTCTTCTGGCTGGACACTGATTTTTGGTTTTGGGTATACAGTACTCTTTTCTTCTTCTTCCTTGGAGTCTATGTGTATTTGGCGCATGTGTCTGGAAGCCTTGAAACCTCTATACTTGCGTGTTACAAAGGTTCAAGTGCAATTCTGATTTTGCTAAACAGATGCACTAGCATGAATGAGGTTTTCAGATATCCAGATCCTGCTTCTTCTATAGCATCCTTCCCAATGGGTGGCAGCTTTGGTAATGTGAAATGAAGGCTAGTGGTGTCCTGATTTTTGATCTTCTAATTTTTACAATGTCTTTGGGAGGCTCTTTGTTCTATGTAAGATTTAGAATGGTTTTACTGAGTTCTATCTGATGTGATTGATATAAACTGTGTTTCTGGCATAGATACACTTGGATATTAGTAGAAAATAATAAAGACAATGATAAAAATAACAGATATTTAATGTTTACCATGTGACTAACATTATTCTAATACTTTACATGTATTAGATTATTTAATCTACTCAATAACCTTATAGGTTGCTGCTGTTATTGTATTGTTTTAACCAGCTGGGTAACAAACAAGCTCAGCAACTTGCTCGAGAAATACTTTGTTAACCAATGAAACTAATGTAAGCTAATAAAAAATAATGAATGAAAGATCCAAGGATTACTTATATCTAGTACTTTTTTCCTGCCCAAATAATATCTGCGTAAAGATTTTAAAAAACACTTAGAGTTATTCAGTTATTAAAATGTCCTTTGTACACCTGCCATAAAGTAGCTACTTTGTATATACTTCAAGACTTAAAGAAGAAAAGATATTTTAGCCAAGCGGCAGTGGCTCACACCTGTAATTCTAGCTACTCAAGAGTCTAAGATCTGAGGATCATGGTTTGAAACCAGCCCAGGCAAAAAAGACCATAAGAAGCCAGCGCCAGTGGCTCACACCTGTAATCTTAGCTACTCAGAAGATTGAAATCTGAGGATCATGGTTCAAAGCCAGCTCAGGAAGGAAAGTCCATGAGACTCTTATCTCCAACTAACCACCAGAAAACCAAAAATGGTGCTGTGGCTCAAGTGGTAGAGCACTAGCTTTGAGCTGAAGAGCTCAGGGACACTGCCTAGGCCCAGAGTTCAAGCCTCATGACCGACAAATTAAAAAGTCCATGAGACCCTTATTTCCAATAAATAACTCAGAAAAAGCCAGCTGTGGTGCTACGGCTCAAGTAATAGAGTGCTACTCTTGATCCCAATGAGCCTCAGGGACAGTGCCCAGGCCTTGAGTTCAAGCCCCAAGTCTGTAAAAAAAATATTCTTAGGGTATCAAAATAACTGTGTGTATATGTTTATATAAAGACATATGTGTATTTTCTGATGCATTTTTCCAGATTATTTATAGATTCTCAAAAATCATGAGTCATGAAAATGATTAGGATAGTCAAAAGGTCAGAATAATTATGGGGAAGTACTGATAGGGTTCATATGAATTTACTGGTGCAGATATTTCCTCTTCTTGTCTGGAAAAGCAAGCCAAAGGAATACTGATGTGAACCACTGAGTGAGACTATGGACAGATATGAGAGCAACAACGTGTCTTTGCTGTAGCTTCCATAAAAATGGAGAAAAAGTTTCCCTTCCAAGAATGCAGAGACATGGAGAAGGATGTGGGGAGATGCAAAGTCATGCTCACGAAAGAAATCTACATGGGAATGAAAGGCCTGGACATGTTCATCTATCAACCTGAGAGCCCTGCTCTCAAAGATGACCACAGCAGAAATCTGAGTGGGTGGGAGATTGCACAAAGGTAAAATGCTGAGGTATTCTTTTCTCCTTTCAGGTATCCATAACACACACACACACACACACACACACACACACACACACACACACACACACACACACACACACAGAGCTTTACTGGACAAGCAGTGCTATTATTTATTCCTTAGGGAAAAGAAGTGCATTCACCCAATGGCTTCAGTTGGAAGGAAAATCTAAGCACAACAGCCCAGTCCCTTTTTATCTGTTACAAGAAAACCTGCCCTTCTTCTTTTAGTTGAGGGTCAGGTCTGCCCATTAGTAGAAGGGCAGGTGGTTTGTGCCATCTTCACCGATGACACTGTGTGGAAGGGTAACTGTCCAACTCTGGATTCATTTTTTTGAGAAACTCACACGAATAGTTTCAACTGTATTCCCCAGTAAAGGGCTATGCCCATTACCTAAAATTTCACAACTCCAAAGTTTGAGAATTAAAGATTTTCTCTAATTCATCTGATGGCAAATCTTAAGTGACTTGAGTCATTGGGAGCCAAACCAGACTTTGGCTGACATGAAGCTACTTGAACTCTTTATCCACTTAGAACTTTGCTTCTGATAAAATAGCCAGCAGCTGCATGTACTATTTAAATTTAAGTCCATTAAATATGATTCAAAATCAGATGCTTAGTCATACCAGTCAATGCTCAGTAGCCAGCCATGTGTGACTGATGCTACCATAGCAGATAAAGACATTTCTGTCATTACCAAAAGCTCTTTACAACATTTACTACAATGAAGTCATGTGTCCTCATAGACATATATGTGATAAGGAGCATTAACTCGGTCTGCATATATATGTATATATACATATATGTATATATAATGTATTTATATAATACATGTATACATATGTTATACATACATATATGTATAACTGTATATAAGCATTTTCCCTCTAAATCTAAAGAACAGAGTGAGGAGTTAGAGGCAGAGAATATTCCATGTTGCATTTATCGCAGAGGACCACAGAAATGATTGTGAACTGGTATCACTTTTTATCAGTAGCAAAGTCAGCATATTTTCTTTCGTTTGCATTCAGACTTTTACTTACTTTACTCTAAATTGGTTCTGAATAGAAGAATGCAAGAGCAGGGTCCTCAAGCTCTAATAACATGGAGAGAACCATGTAGGATTCTCTTCTCTACATATGCAGGCACTATTAAGAATAATCACAGTAGAGGATTTTTTTTAATATGCTTTAAAAAATCATTGTTCCAAGGAGATATAAGTGTTGTTCTGGCAGAGAGACAGTGGCTAAATGACTAGAAGACTTCTAAGGCTTAATAAAGATGCCATGGCTGGAAGTTCTAAGTTGGGTGGGCTGTAGGACCAGGTGAAATCCAAGGCCCATCCATTTAAGCAAGTCTGGGATAAGGTAATTGCTTGTCCACAAGGATTTTTCTCCAATATTTTCCATGTAGATAGGACTGGATAGATAGTTTTGGACAAGACGATTACAGTTCAGTACATACTGTGGCTTCCTTGAATACCCCCAAGGCTGCTGCACAGTGGTTGCAAGTGGGTCAGTGAAGCCATGCTTCCTTCCAGCTCTTCATAGCACAATAGCCAAGTACTAGACAGCACATATCTACCATAGCTGGCTTAATCTCTTGCTTAATCTCTTGGGAATGCACTACTTAAGGGATATGACAGGTGCCCAGCTAAACAGGTCAAAACCCATCAAGACTCGTGTTTTGAATGTCCTACAGGTTTTAAGCTGTCTCAATCTCCTTTATGACTTCAGACAAGTAGTTTACCTGGACACAGCCTTAATTTTCTCATCTGCAAAATAGGGAGAACACTGTTTGGTTCACCAGCCTCAGAAGTTGTTTATGGATGGAAATCAGTATTAAAATACAGAATCAACTAACGTGGGAAATTAATTTTCCATTCTGAAGAGATGCATTGCCTTCACTGTAAATGGGGAAATTCCATACAAGCCTTATAAAGTAATACTTATTAAAAAAAACTACAACCAATAATCTGTGCCAGTGCCTTGTGAGATTCTCAAAATATTTCTGAGGCTTCAACATGGAGTAGCTTTTATTTAGAACATAAATTGGATTTCCGCTTGTAAAGTAAAGAATGAGATAATGTCCTTTGTCTTCATTTGACAGTGAAGAGGTCTTTCAGTATTGGCCAAGAATCTAATCTTGGGCCGTACCAAAACACAACCATTTGCTTTCTAAATTGCATCCAGAAAGATGTGACAGGAAAGTGCTTGCCTCAGAGAGAGCTTTTGCCAAGATTTTAAGGCTTCATGCTCAGATCATTAAAAATGCCCAGCTCTACCTTCTTTCAATATAGAATTTGGCTTTTCAATTTGAATAACATTTGAGATCCTGCCTCTCTTGAAACTTCACATGTAAGTTTCACATTCCTGGCCTTTTAAAGATCAGTATGGATGCTGTCCAGGAAAATCCAAAGACCAAATGGCATGAGTAGCATACCTGTCCTGTTGGCTTTCCTAGGCTTATTGCATGCACGTTATTTCAAGCAACTAGGAAGTTTGAAGAATAATAGGGATACATTTAAGAAAAAATTGACATCAATCTTGAACATTAATCCAATATTAAGCTCACAGTATATATTTAGCATCAGTCATATCTAGTGATGCAAGAACCTAATTAACTACTGATGAATTAACAGAGTTCGCACAGAATTGTAGAAGCGCTTGTCCAAGGGACACGACAGTGATTTAGTTGGCATTGTATCCACAGATTTAAACACTTCATATGGCATTTTACAAAGCTCTAGAAAACTGAAAAGTGAAAAGTGAAACGTTTTTCTAACATAATTCTCTCAAACACTTAAAAAACCTTACTAAAACAGTTTTTTTTCTTTTTTTTACAATCACTGAAAATTTCACTTACAGCTTTCTTTAAATCCATAAATTAGACTGCATAGTTGTATGGTTACTTAATTTAGATTTAGGCAGAAATCCTGGATGATATATTCAAGATAGAATGATTTATGAAAAGGGTAGCATTTCTTCCTCAAAGTCTCCTCAGTTAAACTCTGTGTGAGCTGAGATGCAAACTCAAAAAAGGAAGACCATCCTCTTTTGAAGTACACAATTCTTCTAGTATTAGTATATTGCCTATCTGATTCTTTTTCACATTCCTTTGTCAGGACAGCTTCCCTTGGAATTTCATGTTTGGGGGAGTGATCATTTTCTAGAAAGTTAACTTTTGTTGGTCCTCTCTGGATTCTTTTCACAAGCAACCAGGGCCTGAGTTTCTAATTCAGGATCCTGAGGAATGATTTGAATGTTAACTTTCTTTCATCTTTTTTTTTATTACACCCAGAGCCTCTTTGAAAAAGTTAATTATGAAATTTCTCACATCTTGAGTCCTCTATACATTCCTCTTGTGCTCAAATATTTTCCCCTCCACCCCACTAGGAAAGATGAACTCCTGCAGTTCTTTTCATTCCTAATAAAAGACAGTTTCTTCCCAATCACCACCAGGGAATAGACGACAACATAAAGGGCTGAGAACGGAAAGGGGATGGTCATCACAAATCTGACCCGGGCACTTGGTCCTAGTGACTTGTGACTGCAAATAAATCAACAAGTTTTCATTGAGCGCCTACCAGGTGCTTGGCCTTGGGCGAAACCACCGCTGAGTAGGCCTAATGCTAGAAGGGATCAATCAGCTCAGGCTGAGCCAGAGCTGGGCTGAGCGCCAGCCAGTCCCGGGACCCCAGAGCGCCTGGCCGCCCACGAGGACTTCAGCTTACAATGGACTACTCCAACCCCTTCAGGCAGAGGTTACGATCTATCCCGCAAGAGGCGAGTTTCAAGGACACCCCCCCAAACAAAACAAAACAACCCCCCCCCCCCAAAAAAAGACCCTCAGCCAGAATAAGCAGCAAAGGAACCCTGGACAAGAGAGGAACTCGGATTTGCGTCTGGGATAATCTGGGAGAAGAAAGTGCAGAAGGAAAAGGGGGGAGGCGGGGGAGGTGGTGTTGAGGCCGAATGGGGTGTCTAACAGGCGCCCGTGAATGTCGCCTGTTGACCTGGGGTAGAGAATGGGTGTCCTGGAATCCAGAGGGCGAGCCGACCAGCGAAGAAGCCAAGTGTGATCTCGGGTAAATTCCCACGCGCCCCGGGCTGCACAGCTTTGGGCAGCAGGAAGGGAGCGCAGGGGACGCGAGCAGGCACGGGGATGCGCCGGGCCAGCCCCACACTTCAGCGGCCGCCGCCGCGCGGACCGACAGAAGGACAGACCGAAGGACGGACAACCCCACACCGAAGAGCTTACCTTCAGGATTGGCACTGATGAAGACCCGGACGCTGCGGCCGGCGGGCACCAAGTGAGAAGGCAGGGCCGTGAGGTTGCCCGAGAAAGCCGCCCGCCGGAGCGCGGAGTCCCGGGGACAGGGCAGCTTGGTGCCCGCGCCGGCCGGCCACATCGCCCCGTGGGAGGAACAGCCGCCACCTCCACCACCGCCTCCGGCTGCTCCCGGGGATCCTGTCCGCGTCTGGGCTCCGCGACGGTGGGGAGGAGGGGGCACGGGACCCGCTAGGGCGACGTCGGCAGGCGACGGAGCTCAGAGCCGCTCCGAGCCCGCGGCGCTGCTGGCGAGCTCCGGGGCGCGCACCACCCGCGCGCAGGGAGCGGCCATACGAACCCCTCGGGTCCCTGTCGCCGCCGCCTCCGGCCCCGGTGGGCGGCCGCCTTCGCTCGTCGCCGGGGATCCGCGCCGCAGCCCGGCGGGAGCGGGGAGGTGAGCGTGGCGGCGCGGCTACGCGCGCGGCGCCCGTTTGCGCCGGGAAGAGCCCGCTCCGGTGGCCGAGCCGGCGGCCATCTCCCCGCCCGCGCCCTCCGGGGGTGGGGTGGGGGGTGGAGGGACCCTGCGGGCGGCGGGGACTGAGCGGAGCCTCAGCGGAGGGGGACTGAGCGGCTGAGCACGGCGGATCAAACTTTTGGAGATGTCCGAGTTGGAAAAGGACCCCGCCTCCCGCGCAGCGCACAAATAACCGGGGTTTGGACCCGGGGAGGTGGGGTGGGAGTGGGCGCAGGTGGATCAAGGAGCCGCCCGGGATCTGCCGAGGAAAGTCCCAGTGCTCGGGGCCGCCTCCCTGTCCGAGGATAAAATAAAAAAACAATCGATCAGCCCGAGTTACCGGCCCGCCCCACTCCGACGCGCCGAAAGGTCAAACGAGCCCTTAAGCGTCTCCTGCAATGCACGCGTGCGGGCGTCTGCGCGCAGGGAATCCGGCCTCAAAGTTCGACTTAAGTCACCAATCTCCGAACCATAGCGGGGCGGGGGGGATCCGAAGGAGGAGGGGGCGTCCCTGTCGCCCTGCCTCTCCTGGCTCAGGTGGCCGCCGCGTCTTGCAGTGGGGGCTCCCCCACACTCCTCCGAGCAGGGGATTTTATAGTCAAAGCCCAGACGCTCACGTGCCCCTCGCCCCCCTCGCTGCGAGGTGATGGAGCTTTTCGGGGATCGAATCTCCGCGGGGAGGAGGGGAGGGGGGGAGAGTCTCAGAGGGCCCTGTGGCTCCCAGAGATCCTTCCTGTTGTGTCGGAGACGCATCCCCTGCTGTTCTGACTGCCTGCTGGCTCCTGGGCGGTCCGCAGAGCAGCGAGCATGCCTGGCTGCGCTCTTGGGCCTGGTGGGTGGGTGGGTGGGCACCCTTGGGGGGTGCCTCTCCTTTAGCACTCCCCGAGATGCGAGCAAGGGGTTGGCATAGTGCAGGTGGTCCCTGATTGGGATAGAAATGTCAGAAATCAGAGTTGGCCTGGGGCCATAGATTTTTATTTTTTAATTTAAGGAAGAAAAAAAAAACTCTCAACAACTTTAAATTGCTTTTCCAAGTCTGTGCAAAGATTGAGGTTGGCTCCCCTAGAGTGGGCTGAAGGAACCCCAGACTGTACTAGCTTGGGTGGGAGCTCAAGGTGGACGTGCATCTCAGATGACTTGGGATGCAGATGTAAATAAAACTGGTGTATCAGGACGACCGCTCCTCTCTACTTGCTGAAATCCTGCATAAATGGGGGAGGAAGGGAAGCCTGTCAAATAAAAGTGTGACTGTCGTGTGTGTGTGTGTGTGTGTGTGTGTGTGTGTGTGTGTGTGTGTGTGTGTGTGTGTGATTCTTAGAGTCTGGCCTACAAATCCCTCTTTCTGAGCTTCTAGCCTCTGTGTTTTTAGAGAGGAGGGACAACATCTACAAGCTGTGGAGAGGGCTGCAAGGTGCAGATGAGGCTCTCAGTTGCAAGTTTTATCCCCTCAGCCTCAGGCTCCTTTTCTACTCCAGCAGCACCTGGCATCCTCCTGGCCTGCACTTCCTCTGGGCCCTGCTGGTGGCAGTGAAGTCCTATGCAGGGATGTTTATGTTGTGAGCACACCCAGCACACAATATAGAAGTGCTGAGGTCACCTTTTTGGGAAAAATGGGTTTGTAGGTTTTCAAGGCTGCCTCTCCACTCTCCCCCAACTGAGGACCTGCAGTGATAATGTGATGTCATCCATAAACCAGTGTTGAGTATTCTCAGCTATTTGTTCAATTAGTTCAATATAGCAATTATCTTTCTCTGTCCAGAGTCATCATTTACTGGTGGGAACATTCTCCAGCAGGAATGGTATCCAGAGGTTTCATGCTGTCCTTTAGCACTGAAGCTATGGGAGAGGGTTATGAATCTATAGCATCTGTTACAGTCTCAGCCTTTATGAAGATATAGTATCTCTTGCAGAGGCAAGGAGCCAGGACTACATTATGCCTGATCTCTCAACACTGTCTATGGAAAATGGATAAGAAGTTGCCAGATTGTTCTGGACCTGTCTTTCCTCCCCACCCCCTACCCTCACTTATTTATTGATTTATTTCTTGAAAATAGAATTAGTAGTCATGTCTTCTGACCTTTGCTTCAAAACTCAGTGTTGCATTTACTTTGGATGACTTTGGGATTCTTGGCAGGCTCAATAACCTAATTAACTGTTCTAGACAGGCTGAAGTTTAGCATCTGCAGACCAGGGCTGCAGAAGAGAGAGATTGTCACACTGTCCATGAGGCAGAGAGCTTAGAGAGGCTTCATCAACCAGCCGCACTACAGGTAGAACAGCCTTGCTTTGGGAGTATCCAAGAGGTTTTTGCACAAGAACAGCTGATCATTGACCCCCCCCCACACACACATATATACACACACAGACACAGACAGACAGACAGACACGCGTACTCACTACAATCTTCGTTCACATCATCTCTTGCTAACATCTCAAAGCTTAGAGATTCATTTCTTGGCATACAAGGGAGGAGATACCATGGTGATAAGATGTAATTATGAATTCTCCAGTTTGAGGAATCAGAATGATTGATTGATTGATCGATCACTGGATAAATAGAGAAAAGAGAGAAAAAGAGAGAAGGAAAGAGAAGAGAGATCATGAATGGTATAAGACGAACATTTTACCTTTTTTCCTAATTATTAAATATTGAAAGTTCAATTACATTTTGCACTTGAGGAAACCAAGGCCCCCAAACATGAAATGAGCTGTGCAAGGTCATAACTAATTAATAGGACAGTCAGGCCTAGGGATAATGCCACTGTCCTAGTAATCTTTGCAACATGACAACTCCATTTGCTAATTGCTCACATCTGGCCCTGGCCGTCATCTTTAAGAGCCTGAACAATGACTGGGCAAGCCCAGATCACAGGTATGAAAGGCTGCTTTTTCATGTCTGCTTTCTGGATAAGGAAATGGGGTGACAAGATCACCCAGGAGTATGCTCTTCTGAGTTTCTTCTTTCCTTCTGTTTTTGTTGTTTTCTTTTTTTCCTGTTTTTGTTGTTTTCTTATCAGACCAAAGGGATATATCCATTCCATTCCAGAAGTAGGCTAGATCATTTTAAACGTCTTGAAATATGAAGATAAAAGTATAAGAAAAACATGCACCTGGGACCAAGCATTCTCCTCTTCATTTCTCTACTACACCTGGTGAACAGGTTACAGCCCATGAAGAAAGCTTGAATCATTATAAAACAATGGTCCCTGCCCTTGATGAAGCAGAGCTGTGCAAAGATAAAATGACTCTGAGCATCTTTCTGTTCACTGAACTAAACAGAGTCTTATGATCATGGAATCCATGTTCTCTTGATACACAAGTAATGCTCCTCCTATGAAAATTAATTTTATTAAACAACAAGAAAAACAATTAGTATCTGGTGATATTCCTATGCTAAGAATCTCCTTTATACTAAGACACTGTATTGAGCTGCAGTAGGTATTTCATTCAATTGCATTCTATCTAGTGTCTGGGCCCGGAAATTCTTATGTGCCAGTCTGATGTCTGTATTTGGACACCTCTGTAGGTCTTGAGTATACCTTTTTTTTTTCCTTGCTGGTCCTGGGGCTTGAACTGTGGGCCTGGACCCTGACCCTAAACATTTTTGTGCTCGAGGCTGGCCTACCACTTGAGCCACAGCTCCACATTCAGCTTTTTGTGGTTAATAGGAGGTAACAGTTTCATGGACACTCTTGCTCCAGCTGGCTTCTGTGATACTCAGATCTCAACCTCCTGAGTAGCTAGGATTAAAAGCCTGAGCCACCAGTACCTGGCATTGCTGTGTAGCACTTTTATGTGTCTATATCTTAGCATGATAGATATGTACTTTGCTTGTCTAGTCCATGGCATGCAGATGTACTTCATCTACTTGCTGTGAAGGTTATGATTTTTCACCTAGCTGTTGGTGGTATTACATGTCTAGTTCCTGCTGCTTGTTACGATAGTGAATCTGGAAAAATCAGCAACAAGAGCTTATTAAGAATGAGTGACTCTGCCCCAGAATTTCCCTTTAGGTACACTCACTGATCATTAAATATCCTGACCAGAAAACTGATTTTTTTCTGTATTTGTACTACTGGGAGTGGGTCTCTTTAAAACAAAGCCTCCTCGTGTTATAAAAGAAAAACTAAAACATTCCAAAGTAACATACTATACCACTCACTCTGTCTCTCCTGGAGAGTAAAGCCAGTGATAATGCTGTTTGTGTTTCTTGAACTTGAGAAAGGATATCAGACATAATATTGTTATTCATGCTCCCAGTGGTTCTCTGATTTGGTGATAAATATTTGAATCTTCTTTGCCAATGTGAGAAATGAATAATACATGCCCAGTGAAGCCAAGACTCCACTTCCCCAATTTCCCAAAGCTTAGGATATGAGGTGGACCAAACAGAGCCCACTCACTGGTGTACAAAATGGAAATATTCGGTGGATATGAGAATTTGTCAGTGCAACAATTTGCCAACAGAGATGGTTGATTCAGAGGTGTCTGCAGCATGATAGAATTCACGGCAGCTCAGTTTTAAATAAAGTGACACCTTTCTGAAAGTGCTATCTGATGTTTTCATGACTCAGAAATTCTAACTTTGTAACCACCCCCTCCCAAATCTGTTTAATGTATTTTCTGATCTGATCCATCTCCCCCTTACAACCTTCTAAACACTTTGTAACACATGCCACACAAAGAAGAAGAAAGTAAATTTTGAAGTAAACCTGTATTGATTATTTGCTATTTCTAAATTGTTTTATTTTCAGTTTCTGATGGCTAACTTCACCCACCCCAAAAATCTCAGTATACATCTTAAAAACCCTCCTCTTCTATCACCTGACTCTTATTTGGAGAATTGCCTTTTATAATGCACTTCCATTTATGGCACCTTACCTTAAGTTTTAACCCTGAGATGCAGGTTCTTTCTTGGTGATTTTCCTCTCCTTTATATGAAAAAGTAGCTCCAGACACTTTAGTGATGTGTCTAAGTTTGTTGAGAAGCTATATTTGTGAATACTCAAACTAGCCAATACCAAAAAGCCAACTTCTGAACACCAAGCTTGCATCAATGAGATCAGTTTGGTTACATTAATAAAAATCATTAAATCTCTCTGTAAAATTATACTAGTAGGCAAAGCCACCAATACAAGGTATAAAAACTCCTTGGGTAGCATTGTTGGCTATATTATGTGTTAATATTGACTCTTTTTAAGTACAAGCTAATTTTAATTTCACTAATACTTTTGTAGATGAGTATGCTTTTTTCCCTTACTATAACAGATAACTGAGACATCAAGAACAAAGTTTTGATTCAGTTTTGGAGTATTCAGTGAATGATGGGTAGGCCCTGCTACTTTTGGGCCTTTGAGGAGGCATCAGATCATGGCAGGGCAAAGCTACTCATCTCATGGTTGGATATGAAAGACAGGAAGAGGAAGAGACTGACAATCCTCTTGGAGAACACATCTCCCAATGACCTAAAACCTCCCCTTAGGCTCTATCATTGTAGCTGAATGATAAGTGCGGACCATCATACTCAGCTCCTTCCACTGAGATGGATGGAATCTCATGGACTTTTCTACGCAGGATGGCCTGGAATTTTGATCCTTCAACCTTCCATACCTTCCATAGTATGACAGGCCTGTGTCATTGTGCCAGGTTACCAGTGAGAAAGGATGCTTTGTGAACTTTGCTACCTGTGCTGGCATTGAACTTTTAATCTTCTCACTCTCACCCTGCCAACTAGCTAGGATTACAAGTGTAAGCCACTGGCACTCAGCTTCATTCTGCTCTTTATTTGTATTTAGTAGGCTTTATTTGTTCTTAAGATAATGACCCTATCAACATTCCTTTTGCTTGAATTTGTTATAGAATTGAACATACGTGTTTTCTGTATTTCCTTTTGCAAATTTAAATTATCCTGTTGCCAAAATTTGGAAAACTACATGAAAAAAAAGTGTCATTCATTAAAAATAAAAGAGAATAAGCAGCCAGTTATGATTGCTTTGAGATGTTGAGAAACACCAATGAATTGATTCCAAAGCAATATCTATCTATCTATCTATCTATCTATTTATTTTTATTGTGAAAATACCGTATAGAGGGGTTACAATTATATGGACAAGGTAATGAGTACATTTCTTATCAAGCATTGTTGCTTCCTCCTTTGTTTCTCCTTCCCTTCCCTTCCCATCTTCTCTCTTCCCCCCGTCCCTTGCGCCCCCTCCCCCTCCGCACCAAAGTTGTAAAGTTCATTTTTCGACATAACGACTTGCACATCTCATTGTTGCAATGGGTCCACCTGTATCCCTATTTAAACAATTTGTTTTTGCCCTTCCCCTCCATAGGATCCAACTAGGGAGAGATGAAGTAAAACTCTCCCTCTTTGCAGATGACATGATTTTGTATTTAAAGAATCCCATGGACTCCACTCCCAAATTACTCAAGCTGATTCAAAATTTTGGCAAAGTAGCAGGGTATAAAATTAACCCTCAAAAATCAATGGCATAAGTAAGTGGGTGAAAGACTTAAAGAGAAGCTTCTCTGAAGAAGAAAGAAGGATGGCCAATAGACACATGAAGAAATGTTCAACATCCCTAGCCATAAAAGAAATGCAAATCAAAACAACATTGAGATATCACCTCACTCCAGATAGAACAGCAAAAATCAAGAACTCTAACAACAACAGATGCTGGAGGGGATGTGGACAGAAAGGAACCTTACTTCATTGTTGGTGGGAATGTAAACTTGTTCAACCACTTTGGAAAGCAGTATGGAGGTTCCTCAAAAGACTTCACATAGAACTCCCCTATGACCCAGCAATCCCACTTTTTGGCATTTACCCAAATGTTTACAAACAAGACCACACTAAAGCTACCAGCACAACTATGTTTATTGCAGCATTATTTACCATAGCTAAGATATGGAACCAACCCAGATGCCCCTCAGTAGATGAATGGATCAAGAAAATGTGGTATATATACACAATGGAATTCTATGCCTCCATCAGAAAGAATGACATTTCCCCATTTGTTAGGAAATGGAAAGGCTTGGAAAAAATTATATTAAGTGAAGTAAGCCAGGCCCAAAGACACATAGGTCCCATGGTTTCCCTTATTTGCAATATCTAGTATAGGTATGAGTCAAGCAGAAAAAGTCAGATAATGTGATGTTAGGAAAACGAACCCTTAAATATGTATTTTAATGTTTTTTTTCTTTCATGCATGTGTTTCTAACGCATTTATAAGATTATTTCTTTGTTGCTTTGTATGTCCCTCCCCCACAGTGTAACCCCCGCTTTCACTATATTTGATGTCAGTATAACATGTGGAGGAGATGGGGACAAACAAGTCGTTTAAGGATTCAGGTGGACCTGTTGCAACAATGAGAAGTACAAAATGTCATGTCAAAACCAGCTTTACAATGTCGGTGTGTGGGGGGGAGGGGGGTATGACTGGGTGGGGGGAGGGGGGAGGGGGGTATGATTGGGTGGGGGGAGGGAGGAGGCTGGGAAGGGAGGTGAAGGGTAAACAAAGGAGGAGGCTGCAATGCTTGGTAAGAAATGTATGCATTATCCTGCCCACATAATTGTAACCCCTCTGTACAGTATGTTCTCAAATAAAATAAAATTAAATTAAAAAAAATCAATGGCATTTTTGTATGCCAAGAATGAGAAAAGCGTGGCTGAAATCAGGAAAGCACCTCCATTCATAATAGCCCCACAAAAAATAAAATACCTAGGAATTAACTTAACCAAAGAAGTGAAGGACCTCCATGATGAAAACTAAAAACCTGAAAAAGGAAATCAAAACAGAACTTAGAAAGTGGCAAAACCTCCCATGCTCCTGGATTGGAAGGATCAACATAATGAAAATAGCAATACTTCCCAAGGCTATCTACAAATTCAATGTAATACTTATCAATATTACAACCTCATTCTTCAAGGAAATAGAAGAGGCAATCCAAAAATTGATATGGAACAATAAAAGACCCCGAATAGCAAAGACGATCCTTAACAGAAAGAACAGTGCTGGAGGAATATCAATATCAAATTTCAAACTCTACTACAAAGCCATAGTAATCAAAACAGCTTGGTACTGGCACAAGAACAGACCTCAGGACCAGTGGAATAGACTTGAAAACCCAGAAATGAACCTACAGACCTATAGCCATCTAATCTTTGATAAGGGAGCCAAAAAATAGAATGGAAGAAAGACAGCCTCTTCAGTAAATGGTGTTGGCAAAATTAGTTAACTACTTGTAGAAAACTAAAGCTAGATCCTTATATATCAGCCTGCACCAGAATCAGCTCCAAATGGATCAAAGACCTCGGAGTCAAAGCAGAAAACATTACAGGATGGAACAGGAGAAACCCTAGGTCTCCTTGGCACAGGCCGAAATTTTCTTAATAGAGACCCAGAAACACTACAAATCAAAGAAAGGTTGACAAATAGGATTGCATGAAGTTGCAGAGCTTCTGCATGGCAAAGGACATAGCTAGCAAGATCAATAGAAAGCCCATGGATTGGGAAAAGATCTTCACTAGCCATACAAAGGACAAGGGTCTCATATTTAATATACTTGGTACTCAAAAAATTAAATCCCCCAATAACAAATCCTCAAAGAAACAACTGCCCAATAAATAAGTGGGCTAAGGACTCAAAGCAGTTTTTAAAATTCTTGACTCCTGCCATTTCTTGATAAGTATGGCAAAATCATTCCATCATTATTTATTTATTTTTATTATTTTTTTTATTGTGAAAATACTGTACAGAGGGGTTACAATTACATGGGCAAGATAATGAGTACATTTCTTAAGCATCGTTATTTAGAATAACCTTTATATTTAAGAGACTTTATTTTCCCTCCCCAAATAAATATAGCATAGCTTTTTATTATAAAATAATATGTTTTAATATAGCAATAAGGATTCCAAACATATATTATTATGAAATGTAACTATGAAAAAATGTATAAGATTATTAAAGGTACCAAATGTGGATCTTTATATGGATCTACTTATGTATAAGTTATTTTACTGGCAAATAATTAAAACCAACAAGGAATTGCCTGTAGTAATATAGAAATTTATTTCAATTGCAAAAATAGTAATGGAATTATATGTTAAGAAAAATGGGAAACAGAGCCAGGTGCTGGGGGCTCATGCCTGTAATCCTAGCTACTCAGAAGACTGAGATCTGAGGATCCAAGTCAGCTCAGGTAGAAAAGTCTCCAGGAGACTCTTATCTCTAAGAGACTCTTATCTCCAATTAACCACTCAAAAACTGGAAGTGGTGCTGTGGCTCAAAATAGTGGGTTGGCCTTGAGCAAAAGAGCTCAGGATAGCACCCAGGCCCTAAGTTCAAGCTCCATGACTGAAAAAGGCAGGGAGGGGATAGGAAATGGGACCAAGCTTGGGGAAAGGAGAATTCTTGTTTTCCATGTCTCAACTCTAGCTCTTTCTAAGCATCGTGGCTCTCTCTAAGTCTGTATCCATAACCTTCCCTTACCTATTCTCATATACTCTTTGTGTGAGTGTGTAAGCTTGGTATTTAACACCTATAAGAGAGCAGAGCCAACCCATAGCTCAGACAGCATGGAAAAAACGACCAACTTTTTCTTGAAATCTTTATTAAGACTTATCAGAAAGCAAAATAATTGAACACATACATTGTGTTTACATTGAAAAAGTATTTACCTGTGGATATTTATACTCTTCTAGGAAATTATCATACTTGATCACCAATAATAAAATCAAATTGTAGTGGTTTGTTTTAGGAAGAAGTAGAATATTACTTAGGAAGAAGTAGAATATTACTTAGAATCACTTTATTGCCCCTAAATTTACATGTACTTCCTATTAACAAAGACATAATAACATTCGTAATTATGAACTGATCATTTCTTAGAAAGATTTCTATAAATCTTTCCTTTAACTTAAATAAATGCCTGCCTCAAAATTAATTTAAACACCATTTCTAGATTATAAGATGCTTAAGGGAGTAAAGCTAAATGGAAAATACTAAATTAGGGTACTTTTGCCACTTTCTCTAAATAATTGTGTTAATAATGATATGACAATAAAAATGTGCTGAATATAATCCAATATATGGCAAAATTACCTTGTGAAATCAAATGCTGCTTATGTATATAAGATATAAAAGTAAAGCTCAACTGGATGCTTACAGGATCATGCCTGTAATTCTAACAACTCAGGAGGCTGTGATCTGAGAGCATTTCCCAAGGTTCTTGGGGTCAACAAAACAGAACTTCTGTTGATGACCTGAAGCATATGAGCACTTACTGGAATGTTAGTGGCTAGTCACTTTGACACTGGACAGGGCTGGAGATCTAGACTCAGAAGATGGGAGGGGACTGGAAGAGGACAGTTGATGGAATTCAGTCAAAATAGTGAGACAAAAAGAGACTTTTAGGGCAACCTGCATGCTGCTAAGTTTTGAGTACTGCAGTGTGCCTCTGCCACCACCAGTTTCTCTGGATAATGCCACTCTGGATGTGGCATCGCCATTGCATCATAATTATTTTTGGTTCCTGAGGCCAAAGAGACTGGGAGACTGAATATTTGTCTTGCACCAATTCTCTAAACCTATAGCATTCTCTAAATCCTAGGAGTTTGAAATTAAACTCAAAATCCTCAAACAGCCTCCCCAAACAATGTACAAGTCTACTCCCTCTATAAGGCCTAGAACATTCTGGTGCCATGAACAAAAGATGGATGGAATGCTTTTTTATGCCTCCATAACAATATTAGAATAATTATCTTGCATCTCTCCAAGACTCAGATGCCTGGCAAAGCTCCTTACTCCTGGACTACATCCAAGAAAAGAATGTGACCTAAAAAGGATCCTTTAATCAGCCAGCCTGTATGTCATGATGCTCACACCATGGTGTTCACTGCTTTCTCTCATGGGATATCCCCAGAGGCGCTCTGTCAGGACCTCATGACAATTACTATAGACACAACTCAAATAAGCTGGGCTTTTCTGCTTGAAAAAAAAAAACAACAGAAGTATAGAAATATTGACTCAGCAGAGTAGAGGTGCTATTCACAAATGCACTGCTAGAAATGAGAAAGGACAGCTTATAGCAACAGTAAAAAATTATATATGTATGTATATATCACTTTTATATAGCAGAAGTAGTATCTTTTCACACATCCCCCTCTCACATACTACTCAGTGATCTAGGGCCACTTGATTTTGAGACATATATCTCTAAAAGGAAAAAGCCTTCCCTGAAATTGACATAGTTCGACTTGTGTGTGTTGCAAGGTCTTGGGGCAATATTCAGTGACAAAAAGCCCATACAACTCAGAAAGAGAGACCAATAGCTCCATGCTAGCCACTGGTAAACATCTCAGGAGGAATTGGAGGCCAGTAACAATCAGGGAGGCAGAGCTCCTGGTAGAATTATAAAATAAGTACCAAGAAAAGGGCTCCTGCAAGTGGGGTAAAGTGGGGACTGATGGGAGAAGAATAGAAGAATGAAGGGGGAAATGGGGAAAATGTAGGCAGGAATTCATTATCTATGCCATAGAACTGAGAAATACAAAGGAAGGAGGGTGAAGATGTTAAAGGGATGACACCGATCAAGATGCATTGTACACATAACTGCTTTGTTAAATGGCAAAAATTCAATATAAAACCTAAAATGAAGATAAGTAAGGGAAGCATTGGGTGGAGAAGGGGTGAGAATGTTGGAAGTGGTGACACTGATCAAGATGCACTATATTCATAAACTGCTTCAGTGGATAGTAACTCCTTTGTAGAACTACTTAAAGATAATAAAAGCATTAAAAAAGAGGAACGTTGAGGGCTATTTTATTCACATTGCTGAAATCATGGCAGTTGTGTTGTATATGGGTAACAGTAAAAAAAAAAAAAGAAAAAGAAAAACCAACATTCTTGAGTGTCTTTCACTGGGCTGGATATGTTCTATGAGATTCAGAAGACAGTATGTATTTCCACACATTCACCCCATAGAAAGGGACTATTATTTTGACTGCTCTGCAAATGAGAACACTGAGGTAAATTGATGTCAGGGAACTTAGTCCAAATTCTATAGTTAGGAAGTGGTGACACCTGGATTGTAATGAAAGAGCTTTGGTGCAAGTTGGATATTCAGTTTACCCATCTCCCAATGCTAGATAGCATACCAGTGCAATTACCTCCCAAAGGACCAGTAGCCCAAGACAGGAAAACAAGAAGGAAATTCAAACAGCCATATTTGTCTTAAGAAGAGGGGAAGTAATGTTATGAATATTCAATGTGTGTCGCAGCCATTGTACCATTGTCTCATGTGACTTTCTATAGGCTGGAGCAAAATATTATTAATTTTTTTTTTTTTTTTTTTTTTACAAATAAGCAATCTGAAGCTGAACAAAGTTAAGCGAAAGGTTCATTCCTGCAATACTTGTTAATTGTCGAAGCTGAATCTACCCTCCTTCCACTACAGGATTGATATTGTCTCTGAAGAGTGCAAATGGCAGCTGCAAGAATGAGCTATTAGAAACCTCGTTCACTCACATACTCACCCATTTCATCTCTTCATTCATTCATTCACCAGATATTTGTTAAGCACTTCTAGACTCCTAGAACAAGCCTAGTCATGAGGAAGTACAACTGTTTATGGGGTTCCAAAAAGGTGGTGTTTGTGTGGGCAAGCACAAATAAAACCAATAAGAGAAAAGCACACATAAAGGACATTTAGCTGACACTAGTACAATGAAAGCTACACGGAAATGTCGCCTCACAACGAACAACACAAAAGGGCCAGGGTTTAAAGGAGTTTGTTAAGTTCTGTCTACAGAAACAGAAAAAGCCATGGGACCTATGTTTCTTTGGGCCTGGCTTACTTCACTTAATATAATTTTTTCCAAGCCTTTCCATTTCCTAACAAATGGGGAAATGTCATTCTTTCTGATGGAGGCATAGAATTCCATTATATATATAGCACATTTTCTTGATCCATTCATCTACTGAGGGGCATCTGGGTTGGTTCCATATCTTAGCTATGGTAAATAATGCTGCAATAAACATAGTTGTGCTGGTAGCTTTAGTGTGGTCTTGTTTGTAAACATTAGGGTAAATGCCCAAAAGTGGGATTGCTGGGTCATAGGGGAGTTCTATGTGAAGTCTTTTGAGGAACCTCCATACTGCTTTCCAAAGTGGTTGAATAAGTTTACATTCCCACCAACAATGAAGTAAGGTTCCTTTCTGTCCACATCCCCTCCAGCATCTGTTGTTGTTAGAGTTCTTGATTTTTGCTGTTCTAACTGGAGTGAGGTGATATCTCAATGTTGTTTTGATTTGCATTTCTTTTATGGCTAGGGATGTTGAACATTTCTTCATGTGTCTATTGGTCATCCTTCCTTCTTCTTCAGAGAAGTTTCTCTTTAAGTCTTTCGCCCACTTATTTATTGAGCAGTTGTTTCTTTGAGGATTTGTTGTTGGGGGTTTAATTTTTTGAGTTCCAAGTATATTTTTGATATGAGACCCTTGTCCGTTGTATGGCTAGTAAAGATCTTCTCCCAATCCGTGGACTTTCTATTGATCTTGCTAGCTATGTCATTTGCCCTGCAGAAGCTCTGCAACTTTATGCAATCCCATTTGTCCAACCTTTCTTTAATTTGTTGTGTTTCCGGGTCTCTATTCAGAAAATTTCGGCCTGAGCCAAGGAGACCTATTCCATCCTGTAATGTTTTCAGAGTGTCTGATTTGAGTTCAAGGTCTTTGATCCATTTGGAGTTGATTCTGGTGCAGGGTGATATATAAGGATCTAACAATATCTAGTATATGTATGAGTCAAGCGGAAAAGGTCAGATAATGTGATGTTAGGAAAACGAACCCTTAAATATGTATTTTAATGTTTTTTTTTCTTTCATGCATGTGTTTCTAACGCATTTATAAGATTATTTCTTTGTTGCTTTGTATGTCCCTCCCCCACAGTGTAACCCCTGCTTTCACTATATTTGATGTCAGTATAACTTGTGGAGGAGATGGGGACAAACAAGTCATTTAAGGATCCAGGTGGACCTGTTGCAACAATGAGAAGTACAAAATGTCATGTCAAAAACGAGCTTTACAATGTCGGTGTGGGGAGGGGGAGGGAGGGAAGGATGGGGGGGGAGGCTGGGAAGGGAAGTGAAGGGTAAACAAAGGAGGAGGCTGCAATGCTTGGTAAGAAATGTATGCATTATCCTGCCCATGTAATTGTAACCCCTCTGTACAGTATGTTCTCAAATAAAATAAAATAAAATTAAAAAAAAAAATAAAGAAACGGAAAAAGCCGTCTTGGCAGAGTTTTGGAGACAATTTGATAAATGTGGTTCTGATGCTGACTGTAACATTTAGTAAATCTTTATTTTTATTTTTTTATTGTGAAAATACTGTACAGAGGGGTTACAATTATATGAGTAAGACAATGAGTACATTTCTTATCAAGCATTGTAGCCTCCTCCATTGTTTCCCCTTCCATCCCTTCCCATCCTCCCCCCCCCCCATCTTTTCACTTAAGCATCAGCATTTTCCTTGGTGAAACCAATGTTGGGGGCTTGTTTTGTCATCATGGATGTATGTATATAAACGTGTGAGTATGAGTGAAAGACCAACATTGTGCCTGGTGTTCTGTACAAATGATTATTGTCAGAAGGGAATTCCAATTGTGTTCATAGTTGTTTAAAACTATGGATTTAAAACAACTCTAGTGTCTGTTATCTTGTCTATATCCTTGGATGCATAATACATAAACTAAATAATCCATAAACTAAAAACAAACCAATCAACAAAATCTCCACTGGAGAAAACTTGGCCCTTTGCATCTTGTTTTTGTGTGCAAAAGTTGTGAGACTTCTAGTAAGAACTTATTTGTGATCAGTTAGCCAAGATACAAAAAAAAAAAAAATTCTAGAGAAGGAGTAAAGTACAGCAATGAGAACAAAGATTGGAGAAGCAAACTGAATCCCCAGACGTATTGCAAAGAAGAAAAAGACATCATAGAATCCTGAAGGTAACTTTGAAGTCTAGAAGCAAAAGAACCGTGCTGTCTAACTAAGATAAAAATGGAGCCTGGAACAAGGCTCCCCATTAGATTTGTGCTCAGTAGTAGAAAGTTTATTTTGGGTTGGAGCTGGGGAGCTATGGAACCCTGTGGTTTCATGTGCTATGAGGGTATAGAAGTATCAGTAAGTCTCTAAATATGAACACCAAAGGGGTCTGGGGAAAGGCAGCATTGCGCACTTCCTAACTTCTTAACTCTGGCATTTGCTCTTTCCTCTTCAGGCTTTTGGAAGATAATCCTAATGGATCTATTTCATTTTCCATTCTCCCTTGTACAAGCGTTCTCTTTCTAAATTGTTTCCTGTTTGTGTTTCATCCTTCCTTTACAAGTTTACTTTGACAAAATCAAAGCATCAAACTTAATATTATAGTACTACATTTGTTCATTCTAAATGGCTTAACTTCTAGCTTTCGAGGTTATCTTGTCTCGTCACTGTTCTAAAAGCCTTCCTAGACTTTGCCAATGACAGGGGACTCATTTTCATCTTGTTCCTCTTTAATAGTTGCATTATTACTCTGTAGACAGTTATGCTACTGGAACAACCAACCACAAAAGCACAAAAATCCATCTCTTTAGCATTGTCATTTAGGTTTTAGCTAGAGCAATTCAGAGAGAGAGGGGGGAGAGAAATAAAAGTCATTGGACTGCAAAAAGATTAGAGTGGTAAATCTATCTTTATTTGTTGTCAGCATGACCTTCTTTGTAGGTTATCCCAAAGATTCTGCTAAAAAATTACTACAGCTAATAAATGTTTGGCAAGATTGCAAAATACAAGCTCAATAGACAAAACCAATTTTATTTCTATAGTCTAGCAATGAGAAATACAAAAAAGAAATTAAGAAGTCAATTTCATTCATAAGAGTGTTCCAAAGATTAAAATACTTTAGGAATAAATTTAGGAAGCAAAGTACAAAACTTGTGTGCCAAAACTATAAAATTATCAGAAAAAATTAAAGATCCCAAAAAGGAAGGATGCCCTAAGTTGAAGGACCAGAAAACTCAGGATGTGGTAACAGTGGAAGCACATTAATCTCCAGATTTAATAGGATCCTTACTGAAATTCAGTTGGATCTTTTTTATGAACATAAATTCACCAGCTGAACCTTCATTTAGAAATGCACACTTGAAGGGGCAATCAATCCAGGTAGAAAAAAAGATGACACTAAAGAATGGTTTCAAATAGTGCCTATGAAGCTACAGTAATTAATATAGAATGTCATAAGACTATGAATAGACATATATATATATATATATATAGGAACACAATCAAGACTCCAGAATTAATGTTTTTGATGAGTTATTTTTTTGATAAAGGTTCCAAGATAATCCATGAAGGAAAGAAAAAATATTCAATGAATGTTACAACAAAAAAGAAGCAATTTGGATTTCCCACCCACACAATACGTAAAATGTGCAGGAAATGAATCAGAGACTTAACTTTATAAGCTAATAGTATAAGACTCTTAAAGGAAAACATAAGAGTAAATCTTTGTGCCTTCGACTTAGTCTATGTTTTCTTAACTATATTATCCAAAGCATAAATGATAAAAAAAAAATAATACTGAGCAGCTCAAACCTGTTCGCTACTCTCGAGGATGAAGGGTTCTGACTTGGAGGCAGCTCAAGAAGAAAAGTTTGCTAGACTTCAGCTCCCAACTAACCAGCAAACAAAGCTGGCAGCATGGCTCAAGTAGTAGAGCATCAGCTAAGCCAGTGTTGAGGTCTTGATTTCAAAGTTCAAACCCTAGCACTAGCAAAAAAGAGAAAAAGTGAAAAACTAAGTTATCAAAATAGAAGAGCTTATCAAAATGTAAAACTTTGTTTTGCCAACAAGTTACCAGGAAAGTGAAAGGCAATACATAATGGGGAAATATTTGCAGATTAGATATCTGATCAAAGGGATTTGTATGTAGAATATATAATGAACTCTTTCAATTAGAAAATAGAAGAAAAATCCCAAATATAAAATGATCACATTAGTGCACATTTCTTCTAAAAAAGAAGAAAGAGGAATGCAAATCAAAATTGCAGTAAGATAGAATGTATGCTTGCTTGAGAGAGTACAATAAAAAGCCACATAATAATACTAGTTAAAAATTGTTGGTGAAATGGAACAGAAACCATAACACTCCTACATTATGTTATTCCTGAATTACAAAGGTAAAATGGTGTAGCAAATTTGGAAAATAGTTTGGAATTTCTGCAAAGTATTAAGCTACTATACCTGATCCAGCAATTCTATCCCTGGTGAAAATGTGTATCCACATAGTAGATGCACACAAATATTTAAATATTTTTCATAAATTTCCAAAGTAAAAGCTACCTAAATGATCATCAAATGAATGAATGAACGAAATGTAGTATATGTAGTTTATATCTCATGATAGAATACTGACCACTAATATATATATATATATATATATATATACACATATATATATATGAGAAATGCTACAATATAGATAATCTTAAAAATTATGTTTCATGATCTAAGCCAGTTGCAAATTAGTACATATGGAAATTAGTCCATTTTTGTGTGTGTGAAATGCCCAGACTAGATAAATTTGTGGAGACAGAAAGTGTAACAGTAACTGCCCAGGGCTGGGAACATCAGAGAGAAATTGAGAGTGATTGCTGATGGGTATAGGATTTCTTGTTGATGAAATCTACTAAATGATGTTGTTCTGGTGAATATATTCTAAAATTAGGCTATGGTGAGAGTTATATAACTTTGTAACATACTAAAACTGTCAAACTGTACACTTCCAACAGGAAAACCTGTTCCTTTCTTTTTATTGAGAAGTCTTCTCAATAAAGGTGTTAAAAATGCCAGTGATTTAATCCAGTAAAAATTTATTGCCCAGCTTCATGTCCATTGAGAGTTGGGAGAGGGTCTCTGTCCATACAACCTCTGGCTGATAGAAGAGCTACATTACTAGAGATTTCTAACTAACACTGGACAAAAGAATATGGAGTCCTTAAAAATTCCACATGGAAGCAATACGTATCTCTTCATTGACCAAAAGAAGCCATGTGGTTGTCCTCAACCTCAGAACATGGATAACTTCAATTCTAACATCTACTCGGAAGAGAACTGGAATATTCCAGAACTGGGATATTGTGGTAAACACCACAAAGTCCTCTCTTTTTTCTTTTCTTTTTACTAGATCTTAACTTCTGAGAGCAGATACTCCCTGTTTCTTCTCTTTAGCAATCAAAACCAAGTTTCCTTAAGTTCTTTTTGTCCTTCTTATTTCTTCACTTTGAATAATATGGGGGTATTTTAAGTAGACTTTAAAGGAGAATCATGCACACCAGTCCAGGATAATACTTTCCTTGTAGCAAATGTTTCATAATTGTGGGCCAGTGGAATCAACAGGAAAACTATTAAGCAACAGAGCCTAGCAGTGAGGTGATGGTGAGCTCAGTGCGAATCAAATCAAGTGCTGTAGGAAGTTAGAAAAGAGGAGGAGATGCAAGTAAGCCTTAAGTGACGGTAGCATCCTGGTCAGTGTCGCCATCCCTTCTCCTTTGTATCAGTACAGATGGATCGCTGAGAACAGCTGCAGTGACCCAGATGGACGTATTATCTGTGTCACTGCTTGTTTTCTTCCTAGATATGGTTTGAGCGGAGGCCTGCAAACTTAATGAGGGCAGAAAAGAATAGGATCTGGAAACAGACTTTCCAAGCCTCTGTTTGCTAATCAAGATTGCAAAATGCAGTTGTGTAGCACCTTAAAACCTTGTGATAAAACCCACTATTAATACTGTGTGCAGAATCTCCTGGAGAGAAAAATTATATACCATGATAAGAAGTTGCTAAGGATACAGAAGCCCTAATAGGCAGTCTAGAGGCAAATCCCATGTGGGGCTAGATTCAGAGTTTTCACTGATATGCTTTCCTGTGGGCTCCCTTCTTTCCAACAGTTCTTACATTGTGGAGGTGGTGTTAAATTGAAAGGAAAGTTGGAAGTGCTTTCAAGGTATGACTAAAATTCTTTCATTCCATGCGGACTTTCAAGCAAGAGTTTTCTGCCTCAGCCAGCAGAGACAAAACCTCGGTTTCCTTCTGATCTGTTTCAAACCTATGTCTTAATAAGTTAATTAGTTCTGGCTGGGTGATGGTGGCTCATGACTGTAAATCTCAGGAAGAGACTGTAATTTTAGGAGGCTGAGATGTGAGGATCACGGTTCAAAGCCAGCCAGGCAGGTCTGTGAGATTATATCTTTAATTAACCACCAGAAAAGCAGAAATGGAGCTGTGGCTCAAAGTGATAGAGCACTAGCCTTGAGCAGAAAAGCTCAAAGACAGTGCCCAGGCCCTGAGTTCAAGCTCTATGACTGATTAAAAAAAATTCAATTCTTCAGGAAATTACTTTTTTCTTCTTCAAACTAACTTTTAAATCTCCATTGCCAGTATTTGGTAGCAGAATGGACAAAGTAAATCGACAATGCCATAATTCTGCCTTTCTTACAGATAACTAACTACATAAGTTGTAGTTAAACAATTATCATAAAATTAAGCAATTATAAAATATTCATTTAAAATCTTATTTAAAATATTTTCGCAATCGAAATATTCCTTTATTTCTACCATTAGGACAGAACAATAAGAATTTTAATTTAAAAAAGCAAGGAAAGTAAAACCAGCTACTTACCACTAGTTCATGTAAGCTTTAAATTATTTTTAAAATGAGAAAACTAAGAGATATGGGAACAAATTTCAGTTTATAAAACTGCTCCTATAATTAGAGAAAGAATAGAGGAGAAGAATCATTCAGAAATAAGAACAACAAACAAGTCACAGATTAAAATGTGTAAACTCTGTCTTTATATTAAGTATTTTAAAAAAGCATATAGCATGTACTAGAAATAGCAAGGAAAATAGACATCATTTCCGTTCCATAAGCATTTATGTTAGCTCTTTCTTTATTGGGATAAAGTAATTGGTGCAGAGCAATTGCTTCACAGAAACTTCTAAAATAACCTCACAAACATTCCTTGAAATATATTCAAAAGAGCAGTTAGGCTGTTGCCTCTAGCTGAGGCATAAGTACCTGTAGTTACACCAAGAAAGCCATATGTGGGACAAAAACCCCAACATTTTCAGTACTTCTCTAAGCAAACCACACCTACTGCTAATTCTGAAAAAAGAAAATGCTCACAGCCCAGACTTACAAAAGCAATAGTGAGTAATACCCCACAAGTATCCATAAAGGACTTTCGATGTACATTGATGTACCAGGAAAAAGTTACCATTTCCCTGATTGTCCCATCAGAGAGAAATGGCAAAAATCAGTTACTTTGTTCTGATACCCAGAATATGTGTTCTTGAAGCAGGTATCTGAGGAAAGACAGAGAAAGGAGAAAGTATTCCACTTTTATCTCTAAGAATAAGCCAGGAAGTTAGGAGCAACAATTGATGTTTACTTTATGCATTGCTATTTTCCAATTCCCTTATTCCCATCTGGCTCAATAAAATGAGAATTATGGAACATGAAAAGAATTCTCCATCTGTTAAAAATGTAGAATAAAGCACTGAATCTTGTGGATAAGCATACAACGTTTCAAAGGAATTTCTCACAATTGAGCTGGTAAGTGCAGGTTTCTATTACTTTTAGCTAATGCCCATGCTACATCTCTAAGCAATAATGTTTCTTACAGAGTATTATGGTCCCTTCTCTCTCACTTGATCTGTCCCTCCACTAGTTTACATTAAATTAGGAACAGTGATGGAAAACCTTCTACCCAAGTGACAATAGGCATGCTTAAAGGCATCGTTTTCTCCCCCTAGTGGAGGGATTAGATAATACTGCCCCCAGGGGAAGGGAGAGAGAAGGCTGACATTTAATACTGATCCAGTGACCGAGGAAGGATGGTTGGATAGGACATAAACCTTTAGTCTCGGAGAACCAAGAGTCTAATGGAAGGACAGGTAAGTTCTGGACCTGTTGACTCCCCCGATTAGAAGGTAGAAGATTTGGATCTCTTGATGGGAGGAGGGGCTAAAATAAATTTTGCTTCACATCAAGATGGAAGTACACAAGACTGGTGGGGGGTAGTTTTCTTGACTGACCAGTGGAGGGCCCACCAGAACAGACAACACAACTGCAAAGGACTATAACTCACATAAACAGCAGTGTTGTGGCTCTTTTATCAGCAGAGCACAATGCAATGATCTGGGTATTACAGATCATTAAAAGGAAGGGACAATGAAGACGATTAACTAACCTCCAATGACATTTAGGTCAAAGTCTGCAATGGATGATTCTCAGTGGATGCCTAGTTCCTGTCTGAGGACATGCTCACTTCCACTGACTACAGTCAGTTTAGCTAAAGATCAAGAGGAAACTCAATTGAAACAGGATTTGATCTGAAGGGGGAAAAGATGCCACTCTACTTTTAGAGTTGTAGGAAAGGAAGTCAAGATTAGTCATCAGAGATGGTTCAAGCCCATGGGTTCCCTTCTTCCATTTGAACGAAGCTGGCTTTGAGGACTCTGTGTTAGCAAGGAACGTTAACAAGCATACAACTGCTTTAGCTGATGTGTTTTTGTCTCTAAAAACATATATTTGATGAGACATATAGTTTTACATCTGCCCCTGTCTGCTTCTCTCTGATGTGATCATCCTGATGTCTGGGGTTAGGCCCTTACCAGACAGAAAGTTAACTCACTGGCTTTTGTTATTTACCCCTTAGTTACCTCTGTCAAACCTTTGTTCACTTGATTTCCAACTCACCTGACGCGCTGATGCTCCTTCTTAGTCTCCCTCTCAATTTGACCTGGACTCTCAGCCCTGTGCATTCATTGTGTGCTCCACACTCAGGCTACTGATATTCTGCCTACACTAGCCATGGACGATGCCATCTGCTTCAGGGAAGTAGGAGTCCCCATCTGCTCAAAAACATGACAGGGAAGTCAGGTCATGAGCAAGTGGGACAACGGGAAGCCCGAAATAAGGAAGAGAATAGAAGGAATTAAGCCAGCTCAAGAGTTGGGCACACAACATAAAATTCTTATTAATGGCTTGGCACAGATCTAGATACTTCAGACACACATAGATCAGCGCGTACTTCCCTTGTGGAGTGGAACAGACAGAAAAGCAACAGCTTGGTACATAGATTAATAAAGTAGTTTTAGATATTGATAAGAAATGATTGTTTTATGAAGAAAGTGGTCCAGGAATGCATCTTTGAGAAGGTGACCACTGAGCTGAGGTAGGAATAGGGAACGTGATCTACTCATGCTGTGATTTCGGGGAAGAAGCTTTGAGGCAGGGAAAGCAGCAAGGGCAGGATCCCTGAGCTGGGAAAAGATGGACTCTGTGGGAAGGAGCAGAAGTTGCTGAGGAATTATTAACAAGGGGAAAGATGGTCCCAAAGATGGCCAGAAGGGAATCTAAGCAGGACCAGCTCTTATAGGCTTGCTGGCTGTTGTAAGGTGATGCATTTTGTTTTTTGTTTTTGTTTTTAATAAAGACTGAAGCTCAGATATTACATCACCAGATTTATGTTACAAAAGCAGAGTCTGGCTGTTATATGGAAGTGAAGAATTAGCAGGCAAGAGCGGAATCAGAGACTCCAGGCAGATTGATGGCTTGAACTAGAGATAGTGAGTAATTTGCTCAAAGTCGCTCAGATAATAAATCAAGAACAAGCGACAAAGGGTCAGTAAGAGCAAAGGAACTGAATGGAAACACACCCTTCCCTCCTGACCCTTATTTTCTCTGACCTAGGGTGATGTCATAATAGGATATCGCAAGTCAGCCAACATTTTAGCACTCCAGTCCTGCCAAGGGACCAAGCAAGTGCATCGCTGGCATTATAGTTTTTCAGTCTGGCACCTTTAGCACTCCTACTTTGTGGAATTCTCCATTCTTCGTGCCTGCATACCTTAATGGAAGATATTAGAAATTACTTTAGAGTCATTTTGTATTGATAGAATTACTATATTATCTAAGATCTCATATATAAGTCATGCTTAGAAGGTAATGATGGGAAAAGCAGGTATTGAGGACATTCCCAGAGCTACTTGGCTTCCAGGCCCACGAGAGGAGGCAGATTTGAAGATCCATCTAGTATCCAGGGTTGCCAAGGCCAGATAAAATGTGGGACTTCTTGGGGGCATGTTTCAGAGTAAGTGAACATTGTATTTAGCCACACAGCCTCTGGTTCTGTATGCTTGGAGACAACCTTACTGCTTTCCATTTCCGTTTGCATAAATTAGTTCCTTTTGTTTTCTACATAAACAGATATTCCATTTCCCAATGGAAATGCATAGGTCACCAGGCTTGAAAGCTGCCCAGGCATAGCTTCAGGGACCACGAAATTTCTACCTTGTAATTGTAAAACATAGCTTGATAGCTGAATAACTTGCTTAATGTAATTCTTCTAGAAAAGGCAAAGGGATGGATGGTGTTGGGCTAGACATGTGAAAGAAGCCCGCTTTTGCTCAGTTTGAGTAGCTTTCATGACTCAAGTGAAAACCAGGAAGAGTTTGGGACGCTGTCATAGAAATCATTTTGTAAATGCTTGTGTTCCCTCCTCGATTGGCTTTTCACTGATGTTAGCAGGGAAGGTGCGGTTTCTGATCCATGAGCAAAATGTGTAGGCACTTTTCCGACTACAATGGGAAACCACACACACACAAAATGAGTGGGAAAGCCCCTGCCAATTAAGCCTTGTATGGCCATTAAATGAATAAAAGTGCTTAAAGTGTTCTACCAGCTCTCATTTGCCAGGGTTAAGGGTAGTTGCATACTATAAATTAGGAGGAAATAATAGGAAAATTTACATAGGCGTTCAACAAGATTTAAGAGTATGTCTTTTGATATTAATTTTAATAATTCATTACTTCTAAATAGAAATCTCTCAAGATAAAATTGAAAATATGTAATAAATTGGAGTCTGAAATGCAGATAATTTCTCTTTCCTGGGCTGCTTTCTGTTTGGAATCTAAGTGATGATTAGTTTAGGGCTCAGGATAGGAAATCTCATAGGTCACAAAGGAAAAAGGACATGGACTCCATTCACTACCACTGATCAGTCTTCATCCCTGGGGATATTTCTAAGAGATGTATTTTTTTTCCCTATAGTAAAAATTCCTTCTGTGTGAAGTCTTTCAGAAATGGAGGCCCATTCTTCAGTGGTGAAAAGTATTTATTTTGTATCTGGACTCATAACTAGATTGTGAATAAATCAGAAGTCTTGTCTGTTAATCCTTGTATGATCACTCTACCACAGTTATCATCAGTTTGTGCTCTTGCTCTAGTGACTCAGTGTCCACTAGGAACAATCTTGTGACATGATCACCCCAGGATAGAAAAGGATGTACATGAATCCACTTTTTGTTTCTGTAACAAATACCTGAGGTAAATTTAGATGGAGCAAAGGTTCAAATTGTGGAGTTTCTAGCCCATGGTTGGATGTTCTCATTTAGGCCCACAGTAAGGAAATATACTATGGCAAGAACCTATGGTGCAGGAAGCAGAAAGCTGCTCGTCTTGCAGTGGTCAGGAAGCCAGAAGAGCAGTACAAGGTGGCAAATAGACTTTTCAAAGGCCTGTGCCCAGTGACATAACTCCGAACTTCCTCTCAATTGCTCCACTTCCTAGAGGTTCCACCAGGCCCCAGTGGAACCACGGGCTGGCAACAAAGCCCTTCAATACTTGGCCTTTGGAATATATATGACCTCAACTGTAAGCAGGCAGAGAGAAAGGTATATCGTATGTATGTGGCTACCTTAACATTGCGTCACTGTGTGGCTCTAAATTACACTTTGCCTTCATTTATGGCAGAGTTCCCAATCAAATCCCCTCATTTATTTACTAATTGGCTGCCAATGAATACATAGTCAAATTAATAGAGCCATTCCATAGAGAGATAGTCAAAGAACTTTGCAGACCTGGAGGTTTGCTTCATCCATTAGCAAAGGCTTTGGTGCCTAGTGAAAAGCCTTAAATGTGAGAACAATTTCAAGCAAGGGGAAGGTCATATTTAGACAGCAAAGATAAGGAAGCAGGAGGTTAAATGGGTTGTTGGGGAACTTTGGATGATGGGTTTGGGTATAGGGCTGTCTGTGGGAAAGGTATGAAGGACCAGTCACAAAAGCTATATGTTTTCTTTTTTTTTTTTTTTTTTTGGGTCCAGTCGTGAGGCCTGAACTCTGGGCCTGGGCGCTGTCCCTCAGCTCTTCAGCTCAAGGCTAGCACCCTACCACTTGAGCCACAGCGCCACTTCTGGCTTTTCTCTTTTTGCTTATGTGGTGCTGAGGAATCGAACCCAGGGCCTCAGGCTTGCAAGGCAAGCACTCTACCACTGAGCCACCTTCCTAGCCCAAAAGCTATATGTTTTCTACAGCCTCTCATGAGACCAGAGTAAGTATTCCAGTGTGACACTTCATGTGAGGGTTTGAACTTTACTGTGAAGGCCAAGAAGGTATCTGTAATAAAAGACATTTTAGGAGCTTTATTTAACCTGAGCAATATGTAACACATTTGTTCTTTCCTGTTTACAGACTTTATTTTTCCCTTGACCACCTCTGTTGCCCAGCCCCCCCCCCCACCATTCAAATGCTGTTATTATGTCTGCATTCATAATCTGCATCTCACCATGCTAGACTCTGCACCCATTAGCCCCTTAGAACCCTATTCTGACATTTTACTTTTGTTAGAATGCTGTCATTCCATTTTCTTAAATCTAAAGATTGTAAATGCTTTGCGGATGAATTCAAAAGAAACTCTTTGGAATAGCTCAATGCAGCACATTCATGTCTTTGACAAATGTCTGGGCTCACTGGTGGTGACAGTCCTGGGCTAGACACTTTCAGCTCAGAAAGATAGGACAGCAGGAAGTAGAACATAATTCCTCACTCCCTCACTCTGCTCTTCGGTCAATCTGATAAGACACAAAAAAGATAAAAATGCTTCAATGTGGCTTGGAGTACAGATGCAGTAGTATTACCTAGAGGCTTGTAAACTTAAGCTGAAGTTTAGATAGAGTTGATGGCAGATAAACTTGATAAATTTACACTTGGGCCCATTCTCCTCCTAATCTTCACTTTACTTCTGCAGGGAACTCATTCCATACTAATGACAACTCTGTGTGGAACTGAGCAGCAGTGATGCAAATTGAGATACACACTGCAGTATTTTATTTTATTTTATTTGGGTGTCAAGTACTAAAATCACTGACTTAGTTCATCTGCTGGTGTAGGCTTGAAAAATAGTCAGTTGACTTTGTTGTATAAAAATGGTTGGGAACAAATTAAAACTTGGTAATGATAAAGAGAATAGTATTTATATAGAATTTCTTGGTTTATTAAGAAGGTTCACAGTAGTTCACAGTAGTCAATCTCTCTTTCTCTCTCTCATGGTAGTACTAGGGTGTGAACTTAGGGCCTCATACTTACAAGGTAGGTGCTCTATTATTTGATCCACACTATCAGCCCTTTTTGCTTTATTTTTCAGCTAGGACCCAGGTAGCTAGAACAGGTGTTTATTACTGCACCTGGCAGTTGTATCCTTTCTGGAAATTGTAGTAACTGTGACTACATCAATTTCACAGGTGGAAAAAAAATAGACTCAGAGAGGTTAAGTAAATTTCCTGAGATAGCCTAGCAGAACCAAAACTCGAATTCAGGTTTCTGGTTACTGAATTTATATGATCAATGGAGAATTATTCCCTTTGACAACATGGTAGGCTAACTTACCAAATAAGTAACTTTTCATCTCCTGCTTTGTGGAAGATAGTACTGGATATAGGGAAAGAAAAGTCATACCAGAGGGAATGTGAAAGGAAGGATGGGTGGAAGAAAGACAGGAGGGAAACAACTTGCCTATCTACAGATGGTGCCTTTAAAGAGCCAATGACTCTTTCTTATTCAGTCTTCTTTACCCCCATAACCACTCTGTGTAATGGAGCCTTTGGGAAGCACTACTTCAATTCAAGCCCACTTTGTATACCTCCACTGATGTGAAACTCTCTTTTCCTCCACAGGCCGATATGTTGGAAGCTTAAGTGTTGTTTGCTTTCATTTTGTAGAGATGAGGGATGGTGATAACTTTCAGTGAAACAAGGAGTTAATTGGCATGGTTCTACCATTATCTAGCCACCAAGCAGAGAGCCCCAGAAGGACTTTTAAACTACAGAGAGACAGAAGGCAGGACATCTGGGAGAAGATTCAAGCTCTATATTCCAAGTCCAGGGAGACTCATGGCTCTTTTTATTCTCTTTCCGCCCTCATCTGGTGCCTTATGAAGGCAAATGCAGTCATATGCAGACATATATATGTATAAATATATTCTATATAAATATACAGAATATAGAAATGTAATATCTAATTAAAAACGTTTAGTGCCATCAAAAGGAGCAAGGATTAAATATTAAGCATTTAGTAATAATACTATGGGTTCTTTTTGGATGCAAGGTATCAGGTGGTTCCCAACACCAATATCTATTCTGTATGGCTTTGAACTCAAAACTTAGGCAACATCCTAATATAAATACAGTAAAATAATATTCAAAAGCATGGTTAGGAATACTACCCTCACTTACTTCTGAGGACAAGGAGACCCAGTCAGTTAAAATAGGAATCTGATGAACCCACACAAAGATTGAAGAGAATAAGAAAACCTATACTGGGAGCATAGATCAGAAAGGATGTCTGGCCTCTTGAGTAATTTGAGGTTTAGCTTCCTTGTTTAGATATGATAAAGAGATTGTGCAATATAATCCTTAATAGTGCTTCCTGGTCTAAAATCACTCACTTTATACTGCTGTCGATAGCTTGGATATGGGTGTGACAATCTATAGAAACTCTATAGACTTTAGAAACACCATAAACTGGATAAAATCTATAGACAGTCTCTAGGAAGCTGTGATTCAACATCAGTTTTTTTGAGCACATGATATGAATCTTTTTTTTGGTTTGTATATAACTGCCTGTGAATGGATTTATTTGCCAATTGGTCCACATAAGTGGTGCTCAAATGTCAGTCTTCACATAAAAATGAGTATCACTTATTATCTAGAGAATTCAAAGCTCACTATTAGCATTATTTTTAAAAATAATAGCATCTATACTTTTCATACTGTGTATTTATTATGTACAAATACACATCATCCATATTAGATGCTTTTCTTACAAGTGCTGAAGGAATTGCCCATGACAAGATAATATGCTCAGTATGGGGTTTTGTCCTCTTTTTCAGAGAGAAGGCCTTCTGACTTTGGAAGTGAACATTCTTCTCCTCCCCCCCTCAGAGTACAATGACAAGAAAATGATTAATGAGTGAGCTCCATATTACTGTCAGCAAGAATCTAGTCTGTGCATGGGGTAAGCCTAAATAATTGAAGGGAAGAGGTAACAGTAGTAACAGTAGTTATAACAGGCCAGAGAAGCTTTATTCCTGGGCATTCTGCCCAGTTGAAGTTTCACTTACACATTAAAGAACTGTGGCTTGCTTTGCTAATTGTTGAGCAATCTTTATAACTCAGAATCACACTACTGGGCTCCAGACAAAGTATTGAGAGTGATATTGGAAAGAATTTGCACGCTTTCCTCATTACTGAAACTTGTCGTGATAACACTTGGCAATAGAGGTTTACTAATGGATGATAAATGACCACATTGCAGATGGACAACCTATCTCATTTATCATTGGCTCTAGAGCGGAGAGTCACTTGAATCAGAGTTAAAACTCTTGACTATTTCTACCCTTTGAGTTTCACTGGGTTTTCTAGTTCTCTCTGTTTCTCCTTTATCCCTCTATTACAGATAAGAAAATAACATGTGATTAGTGGAATTGCAGTAGGGCTATATGTGGGAAAAACCACTCTTCTTATTCAAGCTCTTTAATAGAAATTATTATCTTTATATGAAATTATGACACCAGCAACAGATTGAACTACAACCTTAAACATGTAGGGGCTCAGCTGATCTATGCAAAGACAGTGAAGGAGGAAGTCTCAGAGTAATAGTGACTGGCAACTGGGAAGTGGGCTCTAGAATTTGAGATGTAAGTTTGAGATGAAAGATCTGCTGTAGGACACCAAGTATGTAGTCTTACTTCCAGATTTTAGAACTTGTCAGCTTCTTAAATATATGAATCATGAGCTTGTCTTTAACAGTAGCTTGAGACATGAAAGAAATGTCTTATATCCATAAACACGCACAAACATGTGCATATGCATATGCTCACACATACACCACACACACACACACACACACACACACACACACACACACACACACACACAAAGGATATAGGAAACTATTGTGCATTGATACTGGATTAAAGCTAGGTGAAACTAAATGGTATCCTTAAAGCAAATCAAATAAAACCCAGGAAAAAATATGTTACTGGCTGAACATCAAGGGAATATGATACACAAAGGTCGGCAAAATTACAGATCCTCCTTTCTGAAGCAGACCTTTAAATAGTAGCTCTCAATCTCATACCTCCTGTTAAGTAGGAGTTATTAGGAAAACTTTGTTATTTCTGTAAGCTAAAAAAATTCATTCTGTGCTTAACAACTTTAGGAAAAGTAGGATCCTATTTATAGTAGGTAATTAAAAATAGAAACCTGGAACTAGACAAAGAATTTTATATTTCCTAAAATCACATTCTTTTTTTGACTTAGAATTTTATATTTCCTAAAATCATATATATTGTCGGACATGGGGCTTGAACTCTGGTCCTGGGCGCTGTCCCTCAACACTTCAGCTCAAGGCTAGAGCTCTACCACTTGAGACACAGTGTCACTTCCAGTTTTCTGGTGGTTTATTGGAGACAAGAGTCTCACAGACTTTCCTGCCTGCTGCTGGCTTTGAACCACAATCCTCAGATCTCAGCCTCCTAAGTAGCTAAGATTACAGGCATGAGCCACCAGGGCCTAGCTTCTAAAATCATATTCTAAAGTAAAGCTGAATTGCATTAAAAATGAAAAAAAATTGAATTCTGAAAAGCCCAGCTGGATAACAGATTTAAAAATGTTGCTTTAAATACATTAAAAACAGCAGCAAGAAAGATAAAACCTCTTGTGTCCCTATCTTAGGTTCATTTTTGTTTTTTTTGTAAGTTCATCCCTAATGGCATAACCCCTGTTTTCACTGTATTTGATTCTGGTGGCCTGGATCTTGTATATACATTTTTCTGATTTGGGAAGGGGAAGGGAAATAACAAAAAGCTGAAATAAAGATACAGGTTGACCCATCATAACAATGAGATGTACAAGACATTGTGTTGAAATTGAACTTCAGAACTTTGGGGGGGGGGGATGGAGGAGTTGGGGAGGTGGAGAGGGAAGGGATGGTAGGGGAAAAACAAAGAAGGGGGTAACAATACTCAATAGGAAATGTACTCATCACCTTACTCATGTAACTGTGACCTCTCTGTTAGTATCTTTACAATAAAATATAAATTAAAAATGTTGCTTTAAGGTTAAGAGTAACAAAGAACCTGGTTACTTGATTATGAAACTCAGAATCCATTTTAAACAGAATAATCGATTAATATATTTGAGAAGGTAATGCACTTTAGGCTTATTTCTTTATATTTTGCATCCAGTGTCGCATTATTTTAAAATACCAAGACAACAGAAAAACAGCTTATCAAATTGTACACATTGAGTGGTTTAGAAAGGAGTTCGCTTTTATTTTTGTTGCTATGTGTGAAGCAGGTGTATTCAGAACCAATTCCTGCTGTGCAGAAGATGGCAAAGATCATCTCTATGCCAACTGCCAGGAGTAGGAGTCCAAACACATCCACCCACTGCATCCTGGGTTGCAGCTTTACCAATTATCTGAGCCTACTGAAATATACTACCATGCAACAAGTTACATGCAATGGATTTATTTATTACTTACATATAGGTCGGGAGCAAGGAACCAAAGAATCTTAGGATCCATTTAAGCCAGTTCTCCACAGCGTGAGAATGCTGTCTGCGTTGCAGGGAGTCATGGCTAGGGATACCCTTCTTGCGTCACAACTGAGACCTCATAATGAAGTCCTTCTTGGGTTGTATACCACAGAGCAGCATGACCACTGGAAAAAACTTTGAGAGACGTTCTGCTTCTAGCGAATGGGGACAGGGGAATGAAGACTTGGCTAGTTCTTCCTTAGGAGGCATGGGAATAAGGCTCAAGCTGTTTCAAGTATCCAACTCAAGATAATGCACTTCTAGCAAATTCTATAGTTACTCTGAGAACTACAGACAAGAAGAAGGGAAGGGGAAGCTATCTGCGAACCATCGAGCAGAATGTAAAAGATGTTATAAGTCCCAAATTTAGCTGGGATATACAACATTTGATCTTTATTAATATAGAAAGGAAAAGAAAGCATTTAGCTCACAATTTCCCACTTTGTCTGTTCATGTATTTCAGGTAAAAACAATTAGGTGATCTCATCTCTGATTATTGCAGACCTTGCTGAAAAATCATACATTATATATTTAGAAAGTTATAGCCAACCACTGGGACTGAACCAACTAGCTTATTCCAAATGGAAGGCAGCTTTCCATCCAGCTAATGGCTCAGGAATGTGTTCTAGAACTGGACTGTGGAGACGTACTTCCCCTTCCCCTTTGAAGACTAACTTCAGTCTACCTAAGCAGTTTTGAATTGTGCAAATCTCCTTTTTGTTCAAAGCAAATAATATTTAAGGTGGAAATGGTTCAAATTCAAAGTTCATAATTGGTTTTTCAAGGCTTGTTTCATTCGACGGAAACTGGGTGCCCAACTCCAATGTTTTCCTCAAATTTATATTTCCGGTTCTTTCTGTGATAAGCTTAAGAGGTAAACTTTTGGTTAATGTTGCTCTGTATTGAGCTACTAGTATTTTTATTTGAGACTATTGTTCTTGAATTCCACCTAACTTTCTTTAACAAGTTTCTCTCCATTAGCTCCTATGAACTTGATATATACTGTTACAGTAGTTATAAACAGAGCAGGCTTTGGAGGTAATGTGTCCATACCCAACTCTGTGGTCATTACTTATTGTTGTGAGACTCTGGAAAAATTGTTCATGTTTCAAATTCTCCATTGCTAGTAGGACTGTGATCCAGTGTAATCACTGGAAAAAGTGAAATGATGTTGTCTTGCAGAGTTGACTATTTGCATTATCTGGAACCCACTAACTCTTTGACATGAGATATTAAGAGACATTCATAAGAATATTCATGCATTTTACTTATATCTTGTTAGTATGTTTGAGTTTTAAGTTGAACAGAGGTTTACCATCTCTTCTTCCAACCCTAAATTTCCATGTCAGACATTATTAATCAATCCTAGAAGTCTTTCCTGCTGAGTCCAGACTGAGCTTCTCATTTTTTTTTTTAATAGACAACTTTTACCAATTAACTGAGATCCTGGAAAAGAATTTCTTGCCTTTCTGGTTTCAAGATAGTTAGGAACATTGAGACAGAATGTACTTGACAGTTTATTTAAGATGGTTTTGAATGTTGGTAATGACAAACAGATTTCCAAAAGCTTATTTCCTCCCTCCTTTTATATCATTTCATCCTGCAGCACAGGCAAATTTCACTATTACAGTACTTGCTAGTTGTATTCTCCTTTAGCCTTAAGAACTAAGTTATATAATGATTTTAAATGACACACTAAATATTTCCATCTCCTAATATTTTTAACTTCCTGTCAAATGCTCAGATTTATTTTGCCTTTGTAATTCATATTGATCCATTTCAAAATGCAGCCAATTTACAGCTGCCACTCAATAAACTCTATGACATTTTCTTTTTAGATTATTGAAACTACCTTTCTCTAAATTGCTTTTGACTCTTACATATATGGCAATCAATGAAAAATAAAACTCTCATAGGATATAGGACTGAGTTATATTAGCATTTCACAGACCTATATAAGGTTCCAAAAATGAGAGGGAAAATTGCCACATCTATAATTTGCTTCTTTCCAAATGCTGATATATTATCCTGAGCCACAGCATATATTGCAGTTCTTTCCAACAAATAAGTAGAGGAGGAGAGGCATTGAGTTACTGAGTGATAATTTTAAATTACTAGGGCAAGAGAACAAGAAAAGGATATGGCGGCACATATGAGAATTTTCAATATTTTTTCCTGTGGCTGTTGGTCTATCTTTTTACCTTTTTTGGGGGATTTAAGAAACTCTGGCTAATAAGAGATCACTATAGAAACACTGTGGGTGTCAGTGTGTCAATTTAGTTAAGAAATGTTTTCTTGAAGAAGGAAAAAAGGTCCTCCATCTTTAGATGAACTTTCCTGCCAAGCTCAAGTTCTACGACAGGTTTTCTTTCAATTAAAAGAAGCAACTTTAAGGCTTGGTTGAATGGATGTCCACAGGGGTAGAGGCTATTTATATGTAATTTTTTTTCAGTCGGTCGTGGGCCTGAATTCTGGGCCTGGGCACTGTCCCTTAGCTCCTCAGCTCAAGGCTAGTGATCTACCACTTGAGACACAGTGCCACTTCCAGGTTTTTCTGCTTTTATGGGACTGAAGAATCGAACCCAGGGCCTCATGCATGCAAGGCAAGCACTCTACCGCTGAGCCACCTTACTATCCCCTAATATGTAAACTTTAAAATAGCTTATGCTCTAGTTTTGATTTTAAGGGAGGCCCAGATCCAACCTCTGCATTAGTTGAATGAACACAGAGACCAAGCCCCCATTTAGAAAGACCTTCTGTGTGAGATGCTTGTCCTTGCTTTTAGAAACTAATCTACTCAAAGCTACTACTTTACAAGTTGGAAGTAATATTGATAATGGGGTTCACAAACTGAGTTCTTCAGTAGGTCTGAAAGTTAGGCAAAGCAGCTCTTAAAACCTAGGGGATATTACAAAAAGTGCTTAGAATTTCAGAGCTCAAGAGCTCTGGAAAGGAAATCTCTTCTACTCACTTCAATTCAGAATAATATTTGAAATGCTTGCAAAGATGGATGGTACTATATCTCATCCTCTAAAAGCCAGACTGGTAGAGGAGATCACACTTAATTTTTGACTGGTGAAAAACCAGAAGAGGAAGTGGCAATGATCAGTGTTAAAACGCTAGCACCAACACAGATATACTTTAGACATCATTTCAAGGGTAACACAGTCATTTAGGGTTGTCATCTGGAATTCCTGACTGGCAGACTCATGGTTTACATAGAATCTCTAGTGTCATATCTCTCTCAACTTTCTCTTTCTCTCTCCTCTAGCTCCTATCTTAGTCCTTCTTAAGAGTCAGGTTTACATTATGGCAAACGTTATGAAGCCTGGAAGGAGAATAATTGGCTCTTCTCTCATCTTGCAGTGTGACTAAAGCCACAGGCTTTGTTACACTGTTCCTGAGGGCTGCTCAGCTGTAGGATGGGGCTAATAACTATGTCTACTTATATGGCTGTTGTTGAAGACTAAATGGGCTATTACATTTAAAAGCATAGTCCAGGGCTGGGAAGGTGGCTCAGTGGTAGAGTGCTTGCCTTGCATGCATGAGACCCTGGGATTCCTCAGCACCACATAAGCAGAAAAAGCTGAAAGTGGCGCTGTGGCTCAAGTGGTAGATCTCTGGCCTTGAGCTGAAAAGCTAAAGGACAGCGCCCAGGTCCAGAGTTCAGGCCCCACGACTGACCAAAAAAACAAAAAAAACCCAAAACAAACAAAAAAACCCCTCATAATCCAGAGTATGAAAGCTTTACTAGGGGTAATTGTAGGTCTAAACCTAAGTTAGACTGCCCAGGGAGCATGTACAGGAATGAGAGAAGAGGGTCAAGGCAAATCTCTAAGAAATACCACCATATAAGGTTTGGACATAGCAAGAAATGTATAAAAGAAACTTGGGATAGCCCAAATCAGAGAAATTCAGATAAGAAATTGTGGTATAGTCTGAGACCATGGAAGTATGAGCTCTGCTCTATCAGTGTGTTGGAGATTAAAACTAAACTTTGTTAAAAATTTAAGAAAAGGAATAAATATTTATTAAAACTCCATAGAGGCTTTGATTTCTAAGGTAAAAAAGACTAAAAGGTCACATTAAAATTAATTCACATAGGCATAAAAGTAAATCTTTTAAATGTTAAGTAAAGCAATCAAAACAAAAAGACAAGTATTAAAATGAGGAAAATATTTATAAATGTTTACATCCAGGCAAGCTGTTTGGAAAAAGAGCTTGTATAAATTGTTATAGAAAAATCACTAAAAATAGGATAGAATAATAGAAGAAAGATAAAATTTACAAAAGAACAAATATTACAAGTAAGCATCCAGGAAAATGTTTATTTCTGTCAAGTAAGACTAAATCTATTTTGGAATACAAAAACAACACCTTGAAACAATAATCTGGACAGTGATGTAACAATACAGGCAGATATTTGGTGAAATCAGCATTCATGATGATTGTTATTTACATAATATATTGATTGACATCTACTTTTAGGAATAATTGTTAGAATGAATCTGAAATCATCTGCTTCCAATGTTTCATTAAAGTCCAAGTGATAACATATACTTAGAAAATCATTTTTTTGCTAAGTCACAGAATAAATTGTGTACAATTCAAATTTACCCATGAGATTGTGGCTAATATTCAGAATGAACCATTGTTAATGCTGTCATAAGTAAATGTTATAGAGAATACAAAAGAATTCACTAAAGTGAGGCTATGTTATTATATGTGAATTAAAGACAAGATAAAAATTATATGTATGTTGTATATAGCTTTGTAGAGCTTAAGTATTAAAAAGCTAGCAAGTGCTACAGTAACATATTGACAGTTCATTTGCTGGTATGTTCAGTTTAAGTATATTTCTGCCTCAGTTTTCCTTCACCCCTGACCTCTAGTTGGGTTGCTTATGTAATTAAAGTGAATACAGCCACTGAATAGTTATTATAGCTTCATTTACTGTTCTCTTTTTTTGAATCAAATAAAGCCATACTCTTTAATTTTGCTTTGCTTTGCTTCAGATATACTTTTCTATTATGAGAACTGTCTTGATGAAAATTATGATTACAATGATGATGATACAGTAAACGTTTGAAAGCTTAAATTTTTCTAGCTTCTTTTTTGAGTGTTATCACATTTGATCCTATAAGTTGAAGGAAATCAGTGCCATCATGCATAATGTATTGACATTCTAGTTTGGGGCAAGTCACTGTGGGTATATCATTTTCTTCATCTAAAAATGAAGGTACCAGTGCATTCTTCAACATTTTGTAAAACTCAGGTAGATCTCCTGAGTGTGAACCTATATGTAGTGGGCACTCATGATACACTGACTGCAATCTTCTAAATGGAAGTATCATCCTACAATCATGGTGAATGTGAATTGTATTTATTATTGCCTTAAAAACGAATGAGCATGAAAATCTGTTAGTTTATAGATCAAATACTTTGTCTATCACCTTTTGATCTATCACTTTGCATATTTTTTGGACTTCCCTTGGGAATTTCCTAACATGGATAAATCATAACCAGAACAGAGAAAAAAATCTTTTGGATGTACAGGAACACCAGTCAAAAGCATTGGATGATTCAGTGCCGACCCCAATGTATTTTCCTAAACCTTTAGCATCGACCATCATTTGCACATCATTCTATTTTTTTAAAAAAAATAACTGATGGTTAAGATTTTTTTGTCAGAGCTAATAGTTTTGTGTTCAAGTTGTTGCATGAAAGTCACTGTTCTCAGTCTGCAGTGTATCTTGTATAAGGGAATAGAGTAGAATTAGTTTAGATGCCTGGATGCAGATCCCTGTGTCCCTGAGAATCATCAGCATTGTCATCATCATTAGTAGTAGTAGTAATAGTATTCTACATTTATTTGATAGATGTTTTTGAGGGTTCTATGGCTTCTCACAGTTCTGTCTCCTGAGCATATTTGGGAACTAATCATTCATACCAGTGTTTTCAGGATGTACAATATATTTTAGTCAAGTCTAAAGTGTCATAAGATTATTATCAATTTCTTTCAAATATGAAATGTTAGCTAAAGACATGAAGGCCCCTCTAAATTGAGAGATATATGACAGGAGTTTTTTATCATTAAGAAAATCAACATGAACAGTCATAACTTGGAAATAATGAAGTTCTATTTATCTACCATCTATCTATCTATATGTGCTATACATATGCATAGATAGATGCATATATATTCCATATAAAGCACACACATAATTATACCATCTAAAACTTTTTATGGCACAACTACACATTTTTTTCTGTGTGTTCTATTATCTTGTCTCCTAGGTATTTATCTCTCTCCCCAAGCCATAAATCCATCAAAGGTGGGATTATAGCTGTTCCCCATTGAAGAAGCCCTGAAAGCCCTGAGCACTTTCATGCCCAAGTATAAAAACATGGAGAAATCAGATTTAGTCTCATATTTTGCCTGGTTCCAGTACCTTTTGGAGTGTGCTCAGGTTAAGTTCTCAAGTTTCGTTACTGAAGCCTCAGCTCCCTTATTTGTAGAATGGATATACAAACATCAAATGTAAATTTCTGTTAAAGATGGAATGTAATAAGGTACTTGTCACATAGGAGTCATTCAGAAAATGTTAGATTTCTTTTCATTCTGCTTTGTAGGAATTTGTTGGAGAAAATGAATAACTTACATAAATAAATTTATGTAAATAAATTTATGGAAATAAATTATACTGTATATTTGGTCTATTTAAGGACAATAAGAACTCAGCAAATGTAGTAGTAGTGAAAAGCTGCTCTTATGTTGAGTATGTGTTGGTTTATTGAATCACAGTGGAGCTTACCCTTTGATTTCATAGTCATAAGGAGGCTTTTATATCTCTCCTTTTGGCAAACAAATGGCCATAGCAGCTTATACACCTCATGAAGTCTTTTTTTTTTTTGTAGGTGTTACAGGTAAAAGCTAGTGAGTTCATTATAAATGCCTGAGTCATTGGGCTCATTTCTTTATTGATGATGCTAAATTATGCTGCATAATGAGGCATCTGTTCAGAATAAGAATCCAAATCTGATTGAGTCTGGACAACTGGACATCCATTCAACCCAATTTGGCCAGCTCTCTGTGTCCAGACAAGGACTGATAAGGCCCTAAGACACTAAGCCCAAACTTCCATGACTTTGAATTCATCAGGCTGCTTTTACAACACAATTCAGAGTCTAGTTCTTTAATTTTGGGTGATTTTTCCCCCCTACTGGGGTCTCTTTTAAATATTTTAAGTCTGACTTAATGACTTTAGTTTATTTTATACTTCATTCCTGGGTGAGCAGGGTGTTATCTGTAAATTTTTCTGTCTACCAACTTTTTCTTCACCCAAGTTGGAAATTGCTGACATTCAGTGAGCATCTCTAGGTGAGTGCTGCTGGTACATGTGCTGTTTTCAGGCTCTTAAAATACCCTCGTGATACTGGCACTTGGGTGTGGGAGTGGAGGGAGGGAAGAGAGCTCTGCTCATGATATTTCAAGACTAAGACTCATGTTTGATGATTTGGGTTTGACTTTTTCCAAAACTCTAATAAAGCTTTCTGATATTTTCTTTTCCCCAGCAAGTTTTCCTCTAATACTACAAAAACATGAAATCTACTAGAATATAGGTCTCATAAAGGCCAAGATTTTTTGTGTTTATTTGTTCGCACATGCTGACAAGTGCACATCATGCTCTTGATGAATAATTGCTGAAGGAACAGAGCCTAAAATAAATGAGAGAGAGAGAGAAGAGAGGGAGAGAAGAGAGAGAGGAAGAGAAGAGAGACAGAGAGAGGGAGGAGAGGGTTCTTTAAAAGAGTTTCTTTGGTTCCTATTTATTCTTGTTTCATTGCACTTCCCTTTACACAGAGAGGTTAAAGGATGTGAAGAAGAGAGCATGGGATACAAGGTCATGTCTTCCTGCTCATGGCCTGAAGGATGAATCCATCGTGGAGATGTGATTGCCGAGAGGAAGTCTGGGAAGCTGCTTCCTTTTGGGGTTTCCTTCAGATGCTTCTTGTCCATTCCATGGGATGTTGTCTAACGAATGACCTGATTATGAATTCCCTTATGTAGCAACTATCCCTTTCATCATCTGTATTGGATCGCTTCCTATTTCTCTGGTCTCTGGACCTCCTTGCTTCGCAGATATTTCTAATGTATGAGCATAGGTAATTTTCTCCCCAGAGAGTTTTACTTCACAGCATAATATACGTTGAATTAAAACTAAACATTTCTCCCATATAAGATTCAGTAGTATACAAAGATAAAGAGAATATTGTTTGTGCTTCAAGGGGTCATGATGCATTAGCTTTATTGAGTTTTTCTTTATAAACTCACATGAATTCTTTAAGTGTCAATATCACGTTTGTAAACATAAGCACACACATTTCTCTGAATAGAAAATGGAGGCACGAGTGTATTACATTGGAGGAAGGGAAAACCTTCCAGTAAATTGAAGAATTTCTCTGAAACCCTTCTCTGCCATTTCAAGTAAGTTCATAAGACACGCCTCTTAAACATACATTCCTCGTCTGTGTAAAGAAAGCAGCATTAAGTCCTCTCCAGAAACTAGTTGAATGAATGAAGTGTTTCCATATTAATGAGAATCAACATTAACGTAGTTGTGATTCATGGCATAGGCCTTTGTTCTGGGAAGAGGGCTGCGTTGGGTAAGTGAGGGCTCATTAATCGGAAGCAGAAGATGTAGTTCAGTCTTGGTGATGTTACTCATTCTGTGGGCATTTTTTGGCATTTACCCAATCATGTATTAGTCAGAGTCTTACTTTCCCCTTTTGGTATTCAATTTCTGCTTGTTGTCAGACATAGGGTTTGGGTGAATTAATTGTAGCCTAGCCTTCAAGACACTTCCAAGGGATTGTTGGAGATACTAAATTAGTTAAATATATGCAAAGCACCTAGAATCATGATTGTCTGGCATTTGATAATTATTGTGTTGTTATTATTACATAAAGCTATATTTTCTTAGCTTGTGAATAATTATAAGGTATTATGAATCATTGGAATAAATAACCCACTGGTATTTTATCAGAAATTCAGAGCCTCTCATTTATGAACTCATTCAACCACCTAGCCCATCAGGTTTTATGATGCAGCTGGTCCATGTCCTGTTTTAGCTTCCCCAGCTTACAAAGTCAGGGAGAACATGATTTACGTGTTCTTGAAGCCTACAATACATTTGTCTCACTCTAGATTTTCACTCACTTCAAAGGTCAAAACAAATGTACTTGGTGCAAGGGAATTAAATTTGCATAATTATAGTGGGGAAAGTGACCATTTTTTCCTATTGCTGATGCATTTGATGCAACTGGACAATTTGATAACTTTTATATTCCCTCCTTCCATATCTAAGAGGGAGAGACGAGGGAGAAAAGGGGAGTTCTCGCTCCTTACCTGACTTGTGAAACTGTAACCCCTCTGTACATATTATCCTGCACAATAAAAACAAAACATTTTTTAAAAAAGTAAAAGGAGCTCTCAAATATGGGTTCAGTTGTTCAAGGGATATTTGTAAACTGAGGCATGTAAGGAACACAAAACCACCACCACTTTCAATTACATCTCATGTTCTCCCCAAAACATTTTTTAGCCCCTGTGGAGAAATACGTGGGTTTTTTTCCTACTTTATTTTTATGGCATCATATAAAAAAGCAACAGCACATTTGGCTTTCCAAAACTTAACTATATATTGGAGAGGTACACATTTTGAAAGTATCATATAAGTGAGAGCTTTCTGGGTCTCTTTTCACTTCCTAATCACCATTCTTCAGACCATCACGGTGTAACTTACCAGGGAGAGAGGAGCAGTGATTATAGGGTTATGTGAAGGCATTTTACAATTTCAGAAGGCAAGTTATGAGTACATAATCTGATCTTGATCAGTGTCATCCCTTCCCTTGTTCTCTCCCATAACCTCCCTCTTATCCCTCCCTTCAATCTGTGTACTTTGGGTTTTTTTTTTGGGGGGGGGGTCCGGTAGTGGGGCCTGAACTCTGGGTGCTGTCCCTCAGCTCTTCAGCTCAAGGCTAACACTCTACCACTTGAGCCACAGCGCTACTTCTGGCTTTTTTCTTTTTGCTTATGTGGTGCTGAGGAATCGAACCCAGGGCCTCATGCATGCAAAGCAAGCGCTCTACCACTGAGCCACCTTCCCAGCCCCTGTACTTTGGTTTTTACATAATACACAATGAATGTAAGACTGCATTTGCTCACCTTTCCTCCCTCCTTTCATGAACTACCTTGACCCCCTCTCCTAGCTGCCTTTCCCCTCCTACTCTATTGCCACTTCCTGGTATTTATTTATTTTAAAGCTGTTCATTATTTGTTTAGAAGTGTTACACTTTTAGACTCCTCCCCTAAGCATATCATTCTTTAGTCAGTTTCTTTGTATGTATTATAATATATACTAGTATGTTAGATCTAGCTTCCACATATGAGAGATAACAGGTGTCATTTGTCTCTCTGAGCTTGGCTTACTTAGAATGAATAATACTATGTCTTTACATGGAAATAAATGAACCTGAAATAATGTATAGGATGGTGGGTCATTAAATATATAGAACTTATACAGATCTCTACCTCCGTGATTCAGAGAATAAACCCTGTGGATTTATTTTCCTTGCTTGGAAGGATCTCTACGCCAACTCTTTCCTGTCAACATTTTACTTCATCATTCCGTACTTAGCCCAATTCCTTGTATCCTGTCTACTCACAGTCTTCCTGTACTTCCTGCTTCTGAGTACTTTCTTACTTAGAGCCACACTGTGCATTGTAGTACCTCCTGTTACTGCTCTTGTCCCACTTCACTGTAGATACTTCTTGATTAGCCTAGGTAGTTTCCACCTTGAATTTGGGACTTGACTTCTCATAATTGTAGCTATGATAAGCATAAGCTACCTTTCTAGAGTTGGGACTTAGCAAATGTTTTTGGAAGGAATGAATAGTTATCCCCCCCTTTCAAAGACTTTATCAGGCTTTGAACATCCATGGAAATTAGATAATGTGTGTCCAGAGGCTCAGGGGCATTGCAGTGACAGCTCTCGCGGACTGCAATGAGTGGTTGGGTGGGTAGGCTCAACTCTTTTCTCATATTTTTAGGAAAATCTTGCTTCTGTGCTACTGTTCCTGAATCCAGAAGAGTAGATACATAGTATGTTATGCAGAAGTGAAAGGTATGTACATATTTTGCTCCAAAATAATATTTTTTATTTAGTAGAATACCTTCCCAAATACTGACTTGGGGTCTGTTTTTTGTTATCTATTACCTTTCTAAAAACCATCTGGATTTAGGCATTACTGGAGAAATCTCTCTTTTCTTCATGATCACAGTGAGAAACCATAGGTTGGCTCTCCTCAAACCTCCTTGAGAGAACAGGAAACTGAAACATCTTCCAAGAGCTCTCTGTAGCATGTATTGACCATCACATTCATGACAAAAAGGCGATTTCTTCAAGGAGGGACTCTCTGTTGTTATGGATTGGATGCTGGTGCAACCCTAAGTTTCATGTTTTAAAATTCCCCAATCCCAATATGCTGGTATGAGGAAGTAGACCTTGGGGAAGTGAATAGGTCCTGAGGGTGGATGGAGCCTTTGTGAACAAACATGAGAAAGGCCCTGTGAGGATGCCATGAGCAGATAACCATCTTCAAACTCAGAGGAAGCCTCTCAGCAGACACCCATCTGCTGGCAAGCTTGATCTCATACTCCTCATCCTCTGTGGGATAGACATTTTTGTGTTCAAGCCACCCATCTGTGGTTTCTGCTTGGAACATGGACCAGGTATCCGTAGAAAGAGCCAGGAGGACTATGCCACAACCAGAGATGGCAGTAGAGGAAGATGGGAAGATACTGGGCTTTGGAAGACATCTTTGAGCTTTCATATGAGCCATGAATTGCTGCCCTCCTTCTCAGGATGTGAGCCAAAGAGGCTTCGTACTCATTCAGTCTGTTGGAATGGAATTTGCTGTTCTTCTCAGCCAAGCATGAACATAACTGGTATAACATGTGGCAAGAAGACAAGTTAGTTTATGCTGCAATTAATAATTGACACAGTAATCTTAGTGATGGAAGAAAATGACTTTATTTGTTGCTCCTGGTGGGCCTGAGGGTTATAGGCCATTCTCCAGGGAGATAGCATCTATGCATTAGCTCAGCATTACCAATTACTGGGCTCTTATGACAATTCCTTGTCAACATAGGCTCCCACAATCACCAAGGTAGGAGAAGGAATAAAGATTAAAATAAGCACAATTGTATACTCTGACAAGAAGAGACACATTTCACATCCACACACATTTCACTGGCCAAATTGAATCTCTTGGTCAGGATTCCCCACAAGAGTAAAAAAGAAGAACATTAACTCTATACACATTGAAAGAAGAACATTACTAACTGATGTTTATTGCACATTTGAAAACTAAGAGAATAATGTTACTGGAAAAATAACCAGATAAAAATATGAGGGCTTGATAAAATAAACGTGCAAAAATTCAGACTTCTTCCAGTTCTTCTATGATAAAGAATACAACAGCCTCACTTTTCTATATGGCATTAGTAGATCTCTGCTAGTGTTTGGCATGAAGGCAGGTGTGATGAACACAAAGCATGGCATAGTGAAGCTGTTAGCCCTTCTCATTTACCCACTGGTTATTTTCCATGAACACTCTTGATTTTTCTTCTCTAAACTTTGAGTCTACAGTGATTCTAAAGATGGAATGGAAAGAAATGCTGCTGATCTGTAATTGTTCAGGATTCGTTCCAGCTGCCCTCCCAGCAGGTTCTTCTGTGTATCTAGTTTTCTTGTGATTGTAACTCCAGTAAAGTGATTTAAAAAAAAAAAGGTCTTGGGGCATTTAGTAAATAGCTTTGCGTTGAATCATGACTCAGAGCTTCCATGGGCTTTTCATGTGGACTCAATGCAGAAGTGGTTGGCGTGCTACAGGGTAAATGGCTCCAACTAAGGAAGTACTAGCCAAGAAAATGTGCCTTTCTATCTATAGTGCACTTCGTGGTCCTCATGCATATTCGGTGAGCATAACAAGGAAGTAAGGCAGGCCATGGGGAATAACTGCCCTATCCCAGGGTTAGTCTGCCACAGAGAACCATGTTTGTGTTGTACTGATCTTTAAGTTGATGGCCGATATTTCTGGTCAAGATGATACATAGCTTCAAATTTAGTGGTCTAGTCACCTCCTCTCCATACATCTCAGTGTTCTCATCTGTACAATGAAAAGAGGTGACACCCTCCCCCACAGTGTAACCCCCACTTTCGCTATATTTGATGTCAGTATAACATGTGGAGGAGATGGGGACAAACAAGTCGTTT